>NC_092520.1:131337500-132009403 GCF_037038585.1 Patagioenas fasciata
GGCTTAGCTTTAGGGTTAGGGTCACTAGAGTTAGGGTTAGGGTTAGGGTTAGGGTCACGTTAAGGTTACCAATAGGTTTAGGGTCGTTAGGGTTAGGATGATTAGGGTTAGGTTTAGGGTTAGGGCCGTTAGGGTTAGGGTTAGGGTGAGGGTGAGGGTTAAGGTTAGGGTTAGTTTTAGGGTTAGAGTTAGGGTTAGGGTTAGGGTTAGGGTTAGGGTTAGGGTCACGTTAAGGTTACCAATACGTTTAGGGTCGTTAGGGTTAGGATGATTAGGGTTAGGTTTACGGTTAGGGTTAGGGCCGCTAGGGTTAGGGTTAGGGTTAGGGTTAGGGTGAGGGTGAGGGTTAAGGTTAGGGTTAGGGTTAGGGTTAGGGTTAGGGTTAGGGTTAGGGTTAGGGTTAGGGTTAGGGTTAGGGTTAGGGATAGGGATAGGGTCGTGACGGTTAGGATAATTAGAGTTAGGGTTGGGGTTAGGGTCATTGGGGTTAGGTTTACGGGTATGGTTAGGGTTTAGGGTTCGGATTAGGGTCATTAGGGTTAGGGTTAGGCTTAGGGTTTAGGGTTAGGGTTAGGATTAGGTTTTAGGGTAGAGTTAGGGTTAGGGCTAGGTTAGGGTTAGGGTTAGGGTTAGGGTTAGGGTTAGGGTAATGGTTTAGGGTTAGGGTTATGATTGCGGTCAGGGTTAGGGTTACGGTTAGGGCCATTGGGTTTAGGATAAGGGTTAGGGTTAGGGCCATTAGGGTTAGGGATAAGATTAGTTTTAGGGTTTGGGTTAGGGTTAGGGTTAGGGTTAGGGTTAGGGTTAGGGTTAGGGTTAGAGTTAGGGTTAGGGTTAGGTTTAGGGTTAGGGTTAGGGATCGTTTCGTTAGGGTTAGGATCATTAGGGGTAGGGTTAGGGTTAGTGTCATTAGGGTTAGGATCATTAGGGTTAGGGTTTGCGTTCAGGTTAGGGTTAGGTTTAGGGTCACTAGGGTAGGGTTAGTGTTAGGGTTAGGGTTAGGGTTAGGTTAGGGTTAGCATTAGATTTAGGGTCGTTAGGGTTAGGATAATTAAGGTTAGGGTTAGGATGTTTAAGGTTAGGGATAGGGTTAGGGTTTTCGTCATTAGTGTTAGGCTTAGGGTTTGGGTCATTAGGGTTAGGGTTAGGGTTAGCGTTAGGGTTACCGTTTAGGTTTAGAGTCATTATGGTGAGGATCATTAGGGTTAGAGTTAGAGTTAGGGATAGGGTTAGGGTTAGGGTTAGGGATAGGGTTGTTAGGGTTAGGATCATTAGGGTTAGGGTTAGGGTTAGGGTCACTAGGGTTAGGGTTAGGGTTAGGGTTAGGGTTAGGGTCATTAGAGTTAGGATTAGGGTTAGGGTTAGGGTTAGGGTTAGGATTAGGGTTAGGGTTAGGGTTAGGTTTAGCGTTAGGTTTAGAGTCATTATGGTTAGGATCATTAGGGTTCGAGTTAGGGTTAGGGTTAGGGTTAGGGATACGCTCATTAGGTTTAAGATCATTTGGGTTAGCTTTAGGGTTAGGGTCACTAGAGTTAGGGTTAGGGTTAGGGTTAGGGTTAGGGTTAGGGTTAGGGTTAGGGTCACGTTAAGGTTACCAATACGTTTAGGGTCATTAGGGTTAGGATGATTAGGGTTAGGTTTAGGGTTAAGGTTAGGGCCGCGAGGGTTAGGGTTAGGGTTAGGGTTAGGGTTAGGGTGAGGGTGAGGGTTAAGGTTAGGGTTAGGGTTAGGGTTAGGGTTAGGGTTATGGTTAGGGTTAGGGTTAGGGTTAGGGTTAGGGATAGGGATAGGGTCGTGACGGTTAGGATAATTAGACTTAGGGTTGGGGTTAGGGTCGTTGGGGTTACGTTTACGGGTATGGTTAGGGTTTAGGGTTCGGATTAGGGTCATTAGGGTTAGGGTTAGGCTTAGGGTTTAGGGTTAGGGTTAGGATTAGGTTTTAGGGTTAGAGTTAGGGTTAGGGCTAGGTTAGGGTTAGGGTTAGGGTTAGGGTTAGTGTTAGGGTTAGGGTTAGGGTTTAGGGTTAGGGTTATGATTGCGGTCAGGGTTAGGGTTACAGTTAGGGCCATTGGGTTTAGGATAAGGGTTAGGGTTAGGGCCATTAGGGTTAGGGATAAGATTAGTTTTAGGGTTTGGATTAGGGTTAGGGTTAGGGTTAGGGTTAGGGTTAGGGTTAGGGTTAGGGTTAGGGATCGTTTCGTTAGGGTGAGGATCATTAGGGGTAGGGTTAGGGTAAGTGTCATTAGGGTTAGGATCATTAGGGTTAGGGTTTGCGTTCGGGTTAGGGTTAGGGTTAGGGTCACTAGGGTAGGGTTAGTGTTAGGGTTAGGGTTAGGGTTAGGTTAGGGTTAGCATTAGATTTAGGGTCGTTAGGGTTAGGATGATTAAGGTTAGGGTTAGGGTTAGGGTTAGGGTTAGGGTTAGGGTTAGGGTCACTAGGGTAGGGTTAGTTTTAGGGTTAGGGTTAGGGTTAGGTTAGGGTTAGCATTAGATTTAGGGTCGTTAGGGTTAGGATGATTAAGGTTAGGGTTAGGGTTAGGGTTAGGCTTAGGGTTAGGCTTAGGGTTAGGGTTAGGGTTAGGGTTAGGGTTAGGGTTAGGGTTAGGGTTAGGGTTAGGTTAGGGTTAGCATTAGATTTAGGGTCGTTAGGGTTAGGATGATTAAGGTTAGGGTTAGGGTTAGGGTTAGGGTTAGGGTTAGGGTTAGGGTTAGGGTTTTCGTCATTAGGGTTAGGGTTAGGGTTAGGGTTTGGGTCGTTAGGGTTAGTGTTAGCATTAGGGTTACCGTTTAGGTTTAGAGTCATTATGGTGAGGATCATTAGGGTTAGAGTTAGAGTTAGGGATAGGGTTAGGGTTAGGGTTAGGGATAGGGATAGGGACAGGGATAGGGTCGTTAGGGTTAGGATCATTAGGGTTAGGGTTAGTGTTAGGGTCACTAGGGTTAGGGTTAGGGTTAGGGTTAGGGTCATTAGGGTTAGGGTTAGGGTTAGGGTTAGGATTAGGGTGAGGGTTAGGGTTAGCGTTAGGTTTAGAGTCATTATGGTTAGGATCATTAGATTTCGAGTTAGGGTTAGGGTTAGGGTTAGGGATACGCTCGTTAGGTTTAAGATCATTTGGCTTAGCTTTAGGGTTAGGGTCACTAGAGTTAGGGTTAGGGTTAGGGTTAGGGTCACGTTAAGGTTACCAATAGGTTTAGGGTCGTTAGGGTTAGGATGATTAGGGTTAGGTTTAGGGTTAGGGCCGTTAGGGTTAGGGTTAGGGTGAGGGTGAGGGTTAAGGTTAGGGTTAGTTTTAGGGTTAGAGTTAGGGTTAGGGTTAGGGTTAGGGTTAGGGTTAGGGTTAGGGTTAGGGTTAGGGATAGGGATAGGGTCGTGACGGTTAGGATAATTAGAGTTAGGGTTGGGGTTAGGGTCGTTAGGGTTAGGTTTACGGGTATGGTTAGGGTTTAGGGTTAGGGTCATTAGGGTTAGGATTAGGCTTAGGGTTTAGGGTTAGGGCTAGGATTAGGTTTTAGGGTTAGAGTTAGGGTTAGGGCTAGGTTAGGGTTAGGGTTAGGGTTAGGGTTAGGGTTAGGGTTAGGGTAAGGGTTTAGGGTTAGGGTTATGATTGCGGTCAGGGTTAGGGTTACAGTTAGGGCCATTGGGTTTAGGATAAGGGTTAGGGTTAGGGCCATTAGTGTAGGGATAAGATTAGTTTTAGGGTTTGGATTAGGGTTAGGGTTAGGGTTAGGGTTAGGGTTAGGGTTAGGGTTAGGGTTAGGGATCGTTTCGTTAGGGTTAGGGATCGTTTCGTTAGGGTTAGGATCATTAGGGGTAGGGTTAGGGTTAGTGTCATTAGGGTTAGGATCATTAGGGTTAGGGTTTGCGTTCGGGTTAGCGTTAGGGTTAGGGTCACTAGGGTAGGGTTAGTGTTAGGGTTAGGGTTAGGGTTAGGTTAGGGTTAGCATTAGATTTAGGGTCGTTAGGGTTAGGATCATTAAGGTTAGGGTTAGGATGTTTAAGGTTAGGGTTAGGGTTAGGGTTAGGGTTTTCGTCATTAGTGTTAGGGTTAGGGTTTGGGTCATTAGGGTTAGGGTTAGGGTTAGCGTTAGGGTTACCGTTTAGGTTTAGAGTCATTATGGTGAGGATCATTAGGGTTAGAGTTAGGGTTAGGGTTAGGGTTAGGGTTAGGGATAGGGTTGTTAGGGTTAGGATCATTAGGGTTAGGGTTAGTGTTAGGGTCACTAGGGTTAGGGTTAGGGTTAGGGTTAGGGTTATTAGGGTTAGGATTAGGGTTAGGGTTAGGGTTAGGGTTAGGATTAGGGTGAGGGTTAGGGTTAGCGTTAGGTTTAGAGTCATTATGGTTAGGATCATTAGGGTTCGAGTTAGGGTTAGGGTTAGGGTTAGGGATACGCTCGTTAGGTTTAAGATCATTTGGGTTAGCTTTTGGGTTAGGGTCACTAGAGTTAGGGTTAGGGTTAGGGTTAGGATTAGGGTTAGGGTTAGGGTCACGTTAAGGTTACCAATACGTTTAGGGTCGTTAGGGTTAGGATGATTAGGGTTAGGTTTAGGGTTAAGGTTAGGGCCGCTAGGGTTAGGGTTAGGGTTAGGGTTAGGGTGAGGGTGAGGGTTAAGGTTAGGGTTAGTTTTAGGGTTAGCGTTAGGGTTAGGGTTAGGGTTAGGGTTAGGGTTAGGGTTAGGGTTAGGGTTAGGGTTAGGGATAGGGTCGTGACGGTTAGGATAATTAGAGTTAGGGTTGGGGTTAGGGTCGTTGGGGTTAGGTTTACGGGTATGGTTAGGGTTTAGGGTTCGGATTAGGGTCATTAGGGTTAGGGTTAGGCTTAGGGTTTAGGGTTAGGGTTAGGATTAGGTTTTAGGGTTAGAGTTAGGGTTAGGGCTAGGTTAGGGTTAGGGTTAGGGTTAGGGTTAGGGTTAGGGTTAGGGTTAGGGTAAGGGTTTAGGGTTAGGGTTATGATTGCGGTCAGGGTTAGGGTTACAGTTAGGGCCATTGGGTTTAGGATAAGGGTTAGGGTTAGGGCCATTAGGGTTAGGGATAAGATTAGTTTTAGGGTTTGGATTAGGGTTAGGGTTAGGGTTAGGGTTAGGGTTAGGGTTAGGGTTAGGGATCGTTTCGTTAGGGTTAGGATCATTAGGGGTAGGGTTAGGGTAAGTGTCATTAGGGTTAGGATCATTAGGGTTAGGGTTTGCGTTCGGGTTAGGGTTAGGGTTAGGGTCACTAGGGTAGGGTTAGTGTTCGGGTTAGGGTTAGGGTTAGGTTAGGGTTAGCATTAGATTTAGGGTCGTTAGGGTTAGGATGATTAAGGTTAGGGTTAGGGTTAGGGTTAGGGTTAGGGTTAGGGTTAGGGTTAGGGTTAGGGTTAGGGTTAGGGTTAGGGTTAGGGTTAGGGTTAGGGTTAGGGTTAGGGTTAGGTTAGGGTTAGCATTAGATTTAGGGTCGTTAGGGTTAGGATGATTAATGTTAGGGTTAGGGTTAGGGTTAGGGTTAGGGTTAGGGTTTTCGTCATTAGGGTTAGGGTTAGGGTTAGGGTTTGGGTCGTTAGGGTTAGTGTTAGCGTTAGGGTTACCGTTTAGGTTTAGATTCATTATGGTGAGGATCATTAGGGTTAGAGTTAGGGATAGGGTTAGGGTTAGGGTTAGGGATAGGGATAGGGACAGGGATAGGGTCGTTAGGGTTAGGATCATTAGGGTTAGGGTTAGTGTTAGGGTCACTAGGGTTAGGGTTAGGGTTAGGGTTAGGGTCATTAGGGTTAGGGTTAGGGTTAGGGTTAGGATTAGGGTGAGGGTTAGGGTTAGCGTTAGGTTTAGAGTCATTATGGTTAGGATCATTAGGGTTCGAGTTAGGGTTAGGGTTAGGGATACGCTCGTTAGGTTTAAGATCATTTGGCTTAGCTTTAGGGTTAGGGTCACTAGAGTAAGGGTTAGGGTTAGGGTTAGGGATACGCTCGTTAGGTTTAAGATCATTTGGCTTAGCTTTAGGGTTAGGGTCACTAGAGTTAGGGTTAGGGTTAGGGTTAGGGTCACGTTAAGGTTACCATTAGGTTTAGGGTCGTTAGGGTTAGGATGATTAGGGTTAGGTTTAGGGTTAGGGCCGTTAGGGTTAGGGTTAGGGTTAGGGTGAGGGTGAGGGTTAAGGTTAGGGTTAGTTTTAGGGTTAGGGTTAGGGTTAGGGTTAGGGTTAGGGTTAGGGTTAGGGTTAGGGTTAGGGTTAGGGTTAGGGTTAGGGATAGGGTCGTGACGGTTAGGATAATTAGAGTTAGGGTTGGGGTTAGGGTCGTTAGGGTTAGGTTTACGGGTATGGTTAGGGTTTAGGGTTAGTGTTAGGGTCATTAGGGTTAGGATTAGGCTTAGGGTTTAGGGTTAGGGCTAGGATTAGGTTTTAGGGTTAGAGTTAGGGTTAGGGCTAGGTTAGGGTTAGGGTTAGGGTTAGGGTTAGGGTAAGGGTTTAGGGTTAGGGTTATGATTGCGGTCAGGGTTAGGGTTACAGTTAGGGCCATTGGGTTTAGGATAAGGGTTAGGGTTAGGGCCATTACGGTAGGGATAAGATTAGTTTTAGCGTTTGGATTAGGGTTAGGGTTAGGGTTAGGGTTAGGGATCGTTTCGTTAGGGTTAGGATCATTAGGGGTAGGGTTAGGGTTAGTGTCATTAGGGTTAGGATCATTAGGGTTAGGGTTTGCGTTCGGGTTAGGGTTAGGGTTAGGGTCACTAGGGTAGGGTTAGTGTTAGGGTTAGGGTTAGGGTTAGGTTAGGGGTAGCATTAGATTTAGGGTTGTTAGGGTAGGATCATTAAGGTTAGGGTTAGGATGTTTAAGGTTAGGGTTAGGGTTAGGGTTAGGGTTTTCGTCATTAGTGTTAGGGTTAGGGTTTGGGTCATAAGTGTTAGGGTTAGGGTTAGCGTTAGGGTTACCGTTTAGGTTTAGAGTCATTATGGTGAGGATCATTAGGGTTAGAGTTAGAGTTAGGGTTAGGGTTAGGGTTAGGGTTAGGGTTAGGGATAGGGTTGTTAGGGTTAGGATCATTAGGGTTAGGGTTAGTGTTAGGGTCACTAGGGTTAGGGTTAGGGTTAGGGTTAGGGTTAGGGTTAGGATTAGGGTTAGGGTTAGGGTTAGCGTTAGGTTTAGAGTCATTATGGTTAGGATCATTAGGGTTCGAGTTAGGGTTAGGGTTAGGGTTAGGGATACGCTTGTTAGGTTTAAGATCATTTGGGTTAGCTTTAGGGTTAGGGTCACTAGAGTTAGGGTTAGGGTTAGGGTTAGGGATACGCTCGTTAGGTTTAAGATCATTTGGGTTAGCTTTAGGGTTAGGGTCACTAGAGTTAGGGTTAGGGTTAGGGTTACGGTTAGGGTTAGGGTTAGGGTTAGGGTCACGTTAAGGTTACCAATACGTTTAGGGTCGTTAGGGTTAGGATGATTAGGGTTAGGTTTAGGGTTAAGGTTAGGGCCGCTAGGGTTAGGGTTAGGGTTAGGGTTAGGGTGAGGGTGAGGGTTAAGGTTAGGGTTAGTTTTAGGGTTAGGGTTAGGGTTAGGGTTAGGGTTAGGGTTAGGGTTAGGGTCGTGACGGTTAGGATAATTAGAGTTAGGGTTGGGGTTAGGGTCGTTGGGGTTACGTTTACGGGTATGGTTAGGGTTTAGGGTTCGGATTAGGGTCATTAGGGTTAGGGTTAGGCTTAGGGTTTAGGGTTAGGGTTAGGATTAGGTTTTAGGGTTAGAGTTAGGGTTAGGGCTAGGTTAGGGTTAGGGTTAGGGTTAGGGTTAGGGTTAGGGTTAGGGTTAGGGTTAGGGTTAGTGTTAGGGTTAGGGTAAGGGTTTAGGGTTAGGGTTATGATTGCGGTCAGGGTTAGGGTTACAGTTAGGGCCATTGGGTTTAGGATAAGGGTTAGGGTTAGGGCCATTAGGGTTAGGGATAAGATTAGTTTCAGGGTTTGGATTAGGGTTAGGGTTAGGGTTAGGGTTAGGGATCGTTTCGTTAGGGTTAGGATCATTAGGGGTAGGGTTAGGGTTAGTGTCATTAGGGTTAGGATCATTAGGGTTAGGGTTTGCGTTCGGGTTAGGGTTAGAGTTAGGGTCACTAGGGTAGGGTTAGTGTTAGGGTTAGGGTTAGGGTTAGGTTAGGGTTAGCATTAGATTTAGGGTCGTTAGGGTTAGGATCATTAAGGTTAGGGTTAGGATGTTTAAGGTTAGGGTTAGGGTTAGGGTTAGCATTAGATTTAGGGTCGTTAGGGTTAGGATGATTAAGGTTAGGGTTAGGGTTAGGGTTAGGCTTAGGGTTTTCGTCATTAGGGTTAGGGTTAGGGTTAGGGTTTGGGTCGTTAGGGTTAGTGTTAGCGTTAGGGTTACCGTTTAGGTTTAGAGTCATTATGGTGAGGATCATTAGGGTTAGAGTTAGAGTTAGGGTTAGGGTTAGGGATAGGGATAGGGAGAGGGATAGGGTCGTTAGGGTTAGGATCATTAGGGTTAGGGTTAGGGTTAGGGTCACTAGGGTTAGGGTTAGGGTTAGGGTTAGGGTCATTAGGGTTAGGGTTAGGGTTAGGATTAGGGTGAGGGTTAGGGTTAGCGTTAGGTTTAGAGTCATTATGGTTAGGATCATTAGGGTTCGAGTTAGGGTTAGGGTTAGGGATAGGGATACGCTCGTTAGGTTTAAGATCATTTGGCTTAGCTTTTGGGTTAGGGTCACTAGAGTTAGGGTTAGGGTTAGGGTTAGGGTCACGTTAAGGTTACCAATAGGTTTAGGGTCGTTAGGGTTAGGATGATTAGGGTTAGGTTTAGGGTTAGGGTTAGGGCCGTTAGGGTTAGGGTTAGGGTTAGGGTGAGGGTGAGGGTTAAGGTTAGGGTTAGTTTTAGGGTTAGAGTTAGGGTTAGGGTTAGGGTTAGGGTTAGGGTTAGGGTTAGGGTTAGCGTTAGGGTTAGGGATAGGGATAGGGTCGTGACGGTTAGGATAATTAGAGTTAGGGTTGGGGTTAGGGTCGTTGGGGTTAGGTTTACGGGTATGGTTAGGGTTTAGGGTTCGGGTTAGGGTCATTAGGGTTAGGATTAGGCTTAGGGTTTAGGGTTAGGGTCAGGATTAGGTTTTAGGGGTAGCGTTAGGGTTAGGGCTAGGTTTAGGGTTAGGGTTAGGGTAAGGGTTTAGGGTTAGGGTTATGATTGCGGTCAGGGTTAGGGTTACAGTTAGGGCCATTGGGTTTAGGATATGGGTTAGGGTTAGGGCCATTAGGGTTAGGGATAATATTAGTTTTAGGGTTTGGATTAGGGTTAGGGTTAGGGTTAGGGTTAGGGTTAGGGATCGTTTCGTTAGGGTTAGGATCATTAGGGGTAGGGTTAGGGTTAGTGTCATTAGGGTTAGGATCATTAGGGTTAGGGTTTGCGTTCGGGTTAGGGTTAGGGTTAGGGTCACTAGGGTAGGGTTAGTGTTAGGGTTAGGGTTAGGGTTAGGTTAGGGTTAGCATTAGATTTAGGGTCGTTAGGGTTAGGATCATTAAGGTTAGGGTTAGGATGTTTAAGGTTAGGGTTAGGGTTAGGGTTTTCTTCGTTAGTGTTAGGGTTAGGGTTTGGGTCATTAGGGTTAGGGTTAGGGTTAGCGTTAGGGTTACCGTTTAGGTTTAGAGTCATTATGGTGAGGATCATTAGGGTTAGAGTTAGGGTTAGAGTTAGGGTTAGGGTTAGGGTTAGGGAAAGGGTCGTTAGGGTTAGGATCATTAGGTTAGGGTTAGTGTTAGGGTCACTAGGGTTAGGGTTAGGGTTAGGGTTAGGGTCATTAGGGTTCTAGTTAGGGTTAGCGTTAGGTTTAGAGTCATTATGGTTAGGATCATTAGGGTTCGAGTTAGGGTTAGGGTTAGGGATACGCTCGTTAGGTTTAAGATCATTTGGGTTAGCTTTAGGGTTAGGGTCACTAGGGTTAGGGTTAGGCTTAGGGTTAGGGTTAGGGTTAGGGTCACGTTAAGGTTACCAATAGGTTTAGGGTCGTTAGGGTTAGGATGATTAGGGTTAGGTTTAGGGTTAGGGTTAGGGCCGTTAGGGTTAGGGTTAGGGTGAGGGTGAGGGTTAAGGTTAGGGTTAGTTTTAGGGTTAGGGTTAGGGTTAGGGTTAGGGTTAGGGTTAGAGTTAGGGATAGGGATAGGGTCGTGACGGTTAGGATAATTAGAGTTAGGGTTGGGGTTAGGGTCGTTAGGGTTGGGTTTACGGGTATGGTTAGGGTTTAGGGTTCGGGTTAGGGTCATTAGGGTTAGGATTAGGCTTAGGGTTTAGGGTTAGGGTCAGGATTAGGTTTTAGGGGTAGCGTTAGGGTTAGGGCTAGGTTTAGGTTTAGGGTTAGTGTTAGGGTTAGGGTTAGTGTTAGGGTTAGGGTAAGGGTTTAGGGTTAGGGTTATGATTGCGGTCAGGGTTAGGGTTACAGTTAGGGCCATTGGGTTTAGGATAAGGGTTAGGGTTAGGGCCATTAGGGTTAGCGATAAGATTAGTTTTAGGGTTTGGGTTAGGGTTAGGGTAGGGTTAGTGTTAGGGTTAGTGTTACGGTTAGGGTTACTGTTAGGGTTAGGGTTAGGGTTGGGTTAGGGTTAGGGCCATAAGGGCTAGGGTTAGGGATAGGGTTAGGCATAGGGTTAGGCTTCAGGTTAGGGTTAGGGTTAGTGTTAGGGTTAGGCTTAGGGTTGGCTTAGGGTTAGGGTTAGGGCCATAAGGGTTAGGGTTAGGGTTAGGATTAGGGTTAGGGTTAGGGTTAGGGTTAGGCTTAGGGTTAGGTTTAGAGTTAGGGTTAGGGTTAGGGTTAGAGTAAGGGTCATTTGGGTTAGAGTCATCTGGATTAGGGTTAGGGTTAGACTTAGGGTTAGGGTCAGGGTTTAGGATTACGGTTAGGGTTAGGGTTAGGGTTCGGGTTAGGGTAAGGATTAGTGTCATTAGAGTTAGGGTTATGGTTAGGGTTTGAGTTAGTGTCATTAGGATTAGGGTTAGGGTTAGGGTTAGGGTTAAAGTTAGGGTTAGGGTTAGGGTTAGGATTAGGGGTTAGGGTTAGGGTTGGGGTTAGTGTCATTAGGGTTAGGGTTAGGATTAGGGTTAGGGTTAGGGTTAGGATTTAGGGTTAGGGTTAGGGGTTAGGGTTAGGGTTGGGGTTATTGTCATTAGGGTTAGGGTTAGGGTTAGGGTTAGGGTTAGGATTTAGGGTTAGGGTTTAATGTTAGGGTTAGTGTTAGGGTTAGATTTAGGGTTACGATTAGAGTTAGGGTTAGGGTTAGACTTAGGGTTAGGGTTTGGGTTAGGGTTTAGGGTTAGGGTTAGGTTCAGGGTTTAGGGTTAGGGTTTAGTATTAGGGTTAGGGTTAGGGTTAGGGTTATGGTTAGGTTATAGTCGGGGTTAAGGCTGGGCTTACATTATGTTTAGGGTTTCGGTTAGGTTTAGGTGTGGGCTTAGGCCTAGGTTAGCATTGGGGTGACGTTCAGAGTCAGGATTAGGTCAGGGTTAAGGTTAGGCTTAGGTTTAGGGTTAGGGTTAGGTTTAGGGTTAGGTTTAGTGTTAGGGTCAGGGTTAGGGTTGTGTTTAGGGTTAGGGTTAGGATAGGGTTAGGGTTAGGGTTAGGGTTAGGGGTCAGGGTAATGGTTAGGATTAGGGTTAGGGTTAGATTTAGGGTTAGGGTTAGGGTTTAGGGTGAGGGTTAGGGTTAAGGTTTAGGGTTAAAGTTAGTGTTAGGGTTAGGGGTAGCGTTAGGGTTAGGGTAAGGGTTTAGGGTTACGGGTAGGGTTGGAGTTAGGGTTAGGGTTACAGTTACGGCCATTAGGTTTATGTTAAGGGTTAGGGTTAGGGTCATTAGGGTTAGGGTTAAGGTTAGTTTTGGGGTTAGGGTTAGGGTTAGGGTTAGGGCCATTACAGTTAGGGTTAGGGTTAGGGTTTAGCGTTAGGGTTAGGGTTAGGGATAGGGTAATTAGGGTTAGGATCATTAGGGTTAGGGTTAGGGTCATTAGGGTTAGGGTTAGGGTTAGGTTCATTAGGATTAGGGTTAGGGTTAGGGTCATTAGGGTTAAAATTAGGTCACGGTTATCATTAGGTTTGGGGTCGTTAGGGTTAGGATCATTAGGGTTACGGTTAGAGTTATGGTTAGGTTTAGGGTTAGGGTGTAGGTTTAAGTTTAGGGTTAGGGTCAGGGTTAGGGTTACTGCTAGGGTTAGGGTTAGGGTTAGGGTCAGGTTTAGGGTTGGGGTTACCGTTAGGGTTAGAGATAGGGTTACTGTTAGGGTTAGATTTAGGGTTACGATTAGAGTTAGGGTTAGTGTTTGGGTTAGGGTTTAGGGTTAAGGTTAGGTTAAGGGTTTAGGGTTAGGGTTTAGTATTAGGGTTAGGGTTACGGTTAGGTTATAGTCAGGGTTAAGGTTAGGCTTACCTTATGTTTAGTGTTTCGATTAGGCTTAGGTGTAGGCTTAGGCCTCGGTTAGCATCGGGGTCACGCTCAGAGTCAGGGTTAGCTCAGGGTTAGGTTTAGGGTTAGAGTTAGGTTTAGGGTTAGGGTTAGGGTTAGCTTAGGGTTCGGGTTAGGGTTAGGGCCATTAGCGTTAGGGTTAGGGTTAGCGTTAGGGTTAGGGTTAGGGTTAGTTTTATGGTTGGGGTTCGGATTAGGGGTTAGGGTTATGGTTAGGGTCATTAGGGTTAGGCTTAGGATTAGGGTTAGGGTTAGGGTTAGGGTTAGGGTTAAGGTTAGGGTTAGGGTTAGGGTTAGGGTTAGGGTTAGGGTTAGGGTTAGGGTACGGTTAGGGTTGTCAGTGTTAGGGACGTTAGTTTTAGAGTTAGGGTTAGGTTTAAGTTTAGGGTTACGGTTAGGGTTAGGGTCAGGATTAGGGTCAGGGTTAGGGTTAGGGTTAGTGTTAGGGTTAGGGTTAGGGTTAGTGTTAGGGTTAGGCTTAGGGTTAGGGTTAGGGTTAGGGTTAGGGTTAGGGTTAAGGTTAGGGTTAGGGTTAGAGGTAGGGTTAGAGGTAGGGTTAGGGTAAGGTTTATGTTACAATTGGGTTGCGATGAGGCTTATGTTACAGTCAGGATTACGGTTAGACTTAGGCATAGGCTTAGACTTATGCTTAGGTAAGGGTTAGGGTGAGGGTTAGGGTTAGGTTTAGGTTTAGTGTTAGGGGTAGGTTACAGATAGGGTTAGCACTAGGCTTATGTTACTGTTAGGCTTAGGTTAGGTTAGGGTTAGGGTTAGATTTAGGGTTAGGGTTATGGTTAGGGTTAGTGTCATTATGTTTGGGTTAGGGTTAGGATTAGGGTTAGGTTTAGGATTATAGGTTAGGAATAGGGTTAGGGGTAGGGTTAGGGTTAGGGTTAGGTTTAGTGTTAGGGTTAGGGTTAGGGTTAGTGTCATTAGGTTTGGCGTTAGGGTTAGATTTAGGGTTAGGTTTAGGATTACAGGTTAGGAATACGGTAAGGTGTAGGGTTAGGGTTAGGGTTAGGATTTGGGTTAGGGTTAGGGTTAGGGTTAGTATTAGGTTTCGACTCATTATGGTTAGGATCATTAGGGTTAGAGTTAGGGTTAGGGTTAGGGTTAGGGATACGGTCGTTAGGGTTAGGGTTAGGGTTAGGGATACGGTCGTTAGGGTTAGGGTTAGGGTTAGGGTTAGGGTTAGGGTTAGGGTTAGGGTTAGGTTAAGGTTTAGGGTTAGGATTAGGGTTGGGGTTAGATTTCAGTTTAGGGTTACGGGTAGGGTTTAGTGTTAGGGTTAGGGTTAGGGTTAGGGTTACTGTCATTAGGGTTAGGGTTAGGGTTAGGTTTAGGATTATAGTTTAGGGTTAGGTTTAGGGTTAGGGATAGGGTTAGGGTTAGTGTCATTAGGTTTGGGGTTAGGGTTAGGATTAGGGTTAGGTTTAGGATTATAGTTCAGGATTATAGGGTTAGGGGTAGGGTTAGGGTTAGGGTTAGGGTTAGGGTTCGGTTTAGGGTTAGGGTTAGGGTTAGAGTTAGGGTTAGGGTTAGGTTTAGGTTTAGGATTAGGGTTAGGGTTTATGGTTAGGGTTAGGGTTAGTTTTAGGGGCCTACGGGGCTGCAGGGGAATCCACATTTGGAAGGTACCTGAAGATGTGTGCCTGTTCTTGGAGCTCCGCTAGTAGGGTAGCAAAGACACTCGTAGGCAGTACTGAATGCTGCTCCGTGCTACTTCTCCTCCGCTGGCAAATGCTTCACAGTCGCCCGAGGAAAGACGTTTAACAATCGATCTCCAAGAGAAACGAAACACATGATGCCATAAGGCGAAAGAATAGCAGGGCATCTCTTCACAAGCTTGTCCCTGATGTATAGCTGAGGGCAAACACTTGTGTGCTTGTGGGAGAGCCTGTGTCTTTCCTGGAAGCGTTTGGGAGTTTTGCTCAGACGCGTGTTTCCTCAAGTTCAAGAATCAAGATCTAGGATACCTGCAGACAGGTGCCTGTTTGTGTGGAGACAGTCTGTTTGAAACTGTGTTCCTCAGCGCCCGCTCTTTCTCCCCGTCGCTCCACACGCCTGGGAGTCCCTTTCTTTCTCTCCACAAGCACGTGTGTTGACTTCGTCGCACATGTGCATCTGCACAAGCGTTGAGCTCAGCAGAGTGTGTCTCTTGACACTTGATGTGCGTTGGCTGTGTCTGCGTGCTCCAGTGAAGAGAGAAACGGGAAATCATCTTGGTAGAGGCAACAAAGCAAAAGCGAGGCAGGATTGACATCTGCTCAACAGAGACGGATTCCCTGCGCTGACACAGTTCACAGTTACACGAGAAGCAATCTGAGCGGTCCATCGACCGGAGACGTGTTTCCCAAGAGGTCGTTTAGCGAGTGAACAGCAGTGTGCGCGACTTTCAGGAGTGTGCCTGGAAAGTGCCAGAATCACCAGAGCATCTGTGCAAAAGCTGCTGCCTCTGTGACCGCATTGAGGCACGTTCCCGTGTCTCCGAGTACATAGACGGCTCTTCCGCGTTCACTCCGAGGGAAACGGTCCGCTATTGCTTCTGTGCGTACAGACGCGATTCCCTTGTCTCTTGCGAACACAGGGAACTCTGTGCATCCAAATCTACAGGCTAAGGACGCGTCTGCATATGTTTTGGTGAACAATCGAGTGTGCGTGTTCTGACAGCTGCCTCTATGCAGACGTCTCCACAGAGCCACTTCTGAATGCCCCGCAGCCCAGGACTGAATGGATACACTAACAAGTGCACCGGTGTGAGCAACCACATATGCAGAAGGACGTCTTTCATCTCACAGAAGCGCGAACGTCTTGGCGTTCAAGCACATGGCAGAAACAAGGTGTGAACAGATGCGCTGCTGCTATTTTCTCCGTTCGGCATGCTTCGTTGTAGCTCTCTTGCCGGTCGCCGGCTTAGCGGCTTGCTTTGCGCGACTAGGTCTGCGGAGAGAAGGAGATAGCGCCGGAAACCTTGCCTTTTGCCTTCTTCGGCGCTGGAACCTGGTTGCTGCGCCTTCTCTTTGTCCATGTGCACACACACGATTCCTCAGCGAAAACCATGCAGAAACCTTACCTCGAGCACCCAGGGATGTGCACCCAGCACCACGTGCACGCACACGCAGCTAGAGAAAAGCACCTACCTTTTCACACACTGATGCCTAAGCAAACGCGTGGCCACACACACGCACACATCCGCAAGCGCGCCTACTCCCATCTATTGAGGGAAAGACGGACGAGCAACGTCCTGACAGGCTTGAGGGGAAAAACGTCCGTTGATGGTTGGCGTACTGCACGCCCGCCTACGGGGCTGCAGGGGAATCCACATTTGGAAGGTACCTGAAGATGTGTGCCTGTTCTTGGAGCTCCGCTAGTAGGGTAGCAAAGACACTCGTAGGCAGTACTGAATGCTGCTCCGTGCTACTTCTCCTCCGCTGGCAAATGCTTCACAGTCGCCCGAGGAAAGACGTTTAACAATCGATCTCCAAGAGAAACGAAACACATGATGCCATAAGGCGAAAGAATAGCAGGGCATCTCTTCACAAGCTTGTCCCTGATCTATAGCTGAGGGCAAACACTTGTGTGCTTGTGGGAGAGCCTGTGTCTTTCCTGGAAGCGTTTGGGAGTTTTGCTCAGACGCGTGTTTCCTCAAGTTCAAGAATCAAGATCTAGGATACCTGCAGACAGGTGCCTGTTTGTGTGGAGACAGTCTGTTTGAAACTGTGTTCCTCAGCGCCCGCTCTTTCTCCCCGTCGCTCCACACGCCTGGGAGTCCCTTTCTTTCTCTCCACAAGCACGTGTGTTGACTTCGTCGCACATGTGCATCTGCACAAGCGTTGAGCTCAGCAGAGTGTGTCTCTTGACACTTGATGTGCGTTGGCTGTGTCTGCGTGCTCCAGTGAAGAGAGAAACGGGAAATCATCTTGGTAGAGGCAACAAAGCAAAAGCGAGGCAGGATTGACATCTGCTCAACAGAGACGGATTCCCTGCGCTGACACAGTTCACAGTTACACGAGAAGCAATCTGAGCGGTCCATCGACCGGAGACGTGTTTCCCAAGAGGTCGTTTAGCGAGTGAACAGCAGTGTGCGCGACTTTCAGGAGTGTGCGTGGAAAGTGCCAGAATCACCAGAGCATCTGTGCAAAAGCTGCTGCCTCTGTGACCGCACTGAGGCACGTTCCCGTGTCTGCGAGTATATAGACGGCTCTTTCGCGTTCGCTCCGAGGGAAACGGTCCGCTATTGCTTCTGTGCGTACAGACGCGATTCCCTTGTCTCTTGCGAACACAGGGAACTCTGTGCATCCAAATCTACAGGCTAAGGACGCGTCTGCATATGTTTTGGTGAACAATCGAGTGTGCGTGTTCTGACAGCTGCCTCTATGCAGACGTCTCCACAGAGCCACTTCTGAATGCCCCGCAGCCCAGGACTGAATGGATACACTAACAAGTGCACCGGTGTGAGCAACCACATATGCAGAAGGACGTCTTTCATCTCACAGAAGCGCGAACGTCTTGGCGTTCAAGCACATGGCAGAAACAAGGTGTGAACAGATGAGCTGCTGCTATTTTCTCCGTTCGGCATGCTTCGTTGTAGCTCTCTTGCCGGTCGCCGGCTTAGCGGCTTGCTTTGCGCGACTAGGTCTGCGGAGAGAAGGAGATAGCGCCGGAAACCTTGCCTTTTGCCTTCTTCGGCGCTGGAACCTGGTTGCTGCGCCTTCTCTTTGTCCATGTGCACACACACGATTCCTCAGCGAAAACCATGCAGAAACCTTACCTCGAGCACCCAGGGATGTGCACCCAGCACCACGTGCACGCACACGCAGCTAGAGAAAAGCACCTACCTTTTCACACACTGATGCCTAAGCAAACGCGTGGCCACACACACGCACACATCCGCAAGCGCGCCTACTCCCATCTATTGAGGGAAAGACGGACGAGCAACGTCCTGACAGGCTTGAGGGGAAAAACGTCCGTTGATGGTTGGCGTACTGCACGCCCGCCTACGGGGCTGCAGGGGAATCCACATTTGGAAGGTACCTGAAGATGTGTGCCTGTTCTTGGAGCTCCGCTAGTAGGGTAGCAAAGACACTCGTAGGCAGTACTGAATGCTGCTCCGTGCTACTTCTCCTCCGCTGGCAAATGCTTCACAGTCGCCCGAGGAAAGACGTTTAACAATCGATCTCCAAGAGAAACGAAACACATGATGCCATAAGGCGAAAGAATAGCAGGGCATCTCTTCACAAGCTTGTCCCTGATCTATAGCTGAGGGCAAACACTTGTGTGCTTGTGGGAGAGCCTGTGTCTTTCCTGGAAGCGTTTGGGAGTTTTGCTCAGACGCGTGTTTCCTCAAGTTCAAGAATCAAGATCTAGGATACCTGCAGACAGGTGCCTGTTTGTGTGGAGACAGTCTGTTTGAAACTGTGTTCCTCAGCGCCCGCTCTTTCTCCCCGTCGCTCCACACGCCTGGGAGTCCCTTTCTTTCTCTCCACAAGCACGTGTGTTGACTTCGTCGCACATGTGCATCTGCACAAGCGTTGAGCTCAGCAGAGTGTGTCTCTTGACACTTGATGTGCGTTGGCTGTGTCTGCGTGCTCCAGTGAAGAGAGAAACGGGAAATCATCTTGGTAGAGGCAACAAAGCAAAAGCGAGGCAGGATTGACATCTGCTCAACAGAGACGGATTCCCTGCGCTGACACAGTTCACAGTTACACGAGAAGCAATCTGAGCGGTCCATCGACCGGAGACGTGTTTCCCAAGAGGTCGTTTAGCGAGTGAACAGCAGTGTGCGCGACTTTCAGGAGTGTGCCTGGAAAGTGCCAGAATCACCAGAGCATCTGTGCAAAAGCTGCTGCCTCTGTGACCGCATTGAGGCACGTTCCCGTGTCTCCGAGTACATAGACGGCTCTTCCGCGTTCACTCCGAGGGAAACGGTCCGCTATTGCTTCTGTGCGTACAGACGCGATTCCCTTGTCTCTTGCGAACACAGGGAACTCTGTGCATCCAAATCTACCGGCTAAGGACGCGTCTGCATATGTTTTGGTGAACAATCGAGTGTGCGTGTTCTGACAGCTGCCTCTATGCAGACGTCTCCACAGAGCCACTTCTGAATGCCCCGCAGCCCAGGACTGAATGGATACACTAACAAGTGCACCGGTGTGAGCAACCACATATGCAGAAGGACGTCTTTCATCTCACAGAAGCGCGAACGTCTTGGCGTTCAAGCACATGGCAGAAACAAGGTGTGAACAGATGAGCTGCTGCTATTTTCTCCGTTCGGCATGCTTCGTTGTAGCTCTCTTGCCGGTCGCCGGCTTAGCGGCTTGCTTTGCGCGACTAGGTCTGCGGAGAGAAGGAGATAGCGCCGGAAACCTTGCCTTTTGCCTTCTTCGGCGCTGGAACCTGGTTGCTGCGCCTTCTCTTTGTCCATGTGCACACACACGATTCCTCAGCGAAAACCATGCAGAAACCTTACCTCGAGCACCCAGGGATGTGCACCCAGCACCACGTGCACGCACACGCAGCTAGAGAAAAGCACCTACCTTTTCACACACTGATGCCTAAGCAAACGCGTGGCCACACACACGCACAGATCCGCAAGCGCGCCTACTCCCATCTATTGAGGGAAAGACGGACGAGCAACGTCCTGACAGGCTTGAGGGGAAAAACGTCCGTTGATGGTTGGCGTACTGCACGCCCGCCTACGGGGCTGCAGGGGAATCCACATTTGGAAGGTACCTGAAGATGTGTGCCTGTTCTTGGAGCTCCCCTAGTAGGGTAGCAAAGACACTCGTAGGCAGTACTGAATGCTGCTCCGTGCTACTTCTCCTCCGCTGGCAAATGCTTCACAGTCGCCCGAGGAAAGACGTTTAACAATCGATCTCCAAGAGAAACGAAACACATGATGCCATAAGGCGAAAGAATAGCAGGGCATCTCTTCACAAGCTTGTCCCTGATCTATAGCTGAGGGCAAACACTTGTGTGCTTGTGGGAGAGCCTGTGTCTTTCCTGGAAGCGTTTGGGAGTTTTGCTCAGACGCGTGTTTCCTCAAGTTCAAGAATCAAGATCTAGGATACCTGCAGACAGGTGCCTGTTTGTGTGGAGACAGTCTGTTTGAAACTGTGTTCCTCAGCGCCCGCTCTTTCTCCCCGTCGCTCCACACGCCTGGGAGTCCCTTTCTTTCTCTCCACAAGCACGTGTGTTGACTTCGTCGCACATGTGCATCTGCACAAGCGTTGAGCTCAGCAGAGTGTGTCTCTTGACACTTGATGTGCGTTGGCTGTGTCTGCGTGCTCCAGTGAAGAGAGAAACGGGAAATCATCTTGGTAGAGGCAACAAAGCAAAAGCGAGGCAGGATTGACATCTGCTCAACAGAGACGGATTCCCTGCGCTGACACAGTTCACAGTTACACGAGAAGCAATCTGAGCGGTCCATCGACCGGAGACATGTTTCCCAAGAGGTCGTTTAGCGAGTGAACAGCAGTGTGCGCGACTTTCAGGAGTGTGCCTGGAAAGTGCCAGAATCACCAGAGCATCTGTGCAAAAGCTGCTGCCTCTGTGACCGCATTGAGGCACGTTCCCGTGTCTCCGAGTACATAGACGGCTCTTCCACGTTCACTCCGAGGGAAACGGTCCGCTATTGCTTCTGTGCGTACAGACGCGATTCCCTTGTCTCTTGCGAACACAGGGAACTCTGTGCATCCAAATCTACCGGCTAAGGACGCGTCTGCATATGTTTTGGTGAACAATCGAGTGTGCGTGTTCTGACAGCTGCCTCTATGCAGACGTCTCCACAGAGCCACTTCTGAATGCCCCGCAGCCCAGGACTGAATGGATACACTAACAAGTGCACCGGTGTGAGCAACCACATATGCAGAAGGACGTCTTTCATCTCACAGAAGCGCGAACGTCTTGGCGTTCAAGCACATGGCAGAAACAAGGTGTGAACAGATGAGCTGCTGCTATTTTCTCCGTTCGGCATGCTTCGTTGTAGCTCTCTTGCCGGTCGCCGGCTTAGCGGCTTGCTTTGCGCGACTAGGTCTGCGGAGAGAAGGAGATAGCGCCGGAAACCTTGCCTTTTGCCTTCTTCGGCGCTGGAACCTGGTTGCTGCGCCTTCTCTTTGTCCATGTGCACACACACGATTCCTCAGCGAAAACCATGCAGAAACCTTACCTCGAGCACCCAGGGATGTGCACCCAGCACCACGTGCACGCACACGCAGCTAGAGAAAAGCACCTACCTTTTCACACACTGATGCCTAAGCAAACGCGTGGCCACACACACGCACACATCCGCAAGCGCGCCTACTCCCATCTATTGAGGGAAAGACGGACGAGCAACGTCCTGACAGGCTTGAGGGGAAAAACGTCCGTTGATGGTTGGCGTACTGCACGCCCGCCTACGGGGCTGCAGGGGAATCCACATTTGGAAGGTACCTGAAGATGTGTGCCTGTTCTTGGAGCTCCCCTAGTAGGGTAGCAAAGACACTCGTAGGCAGTACTGAATGCTGCTCCGTGCTACTTCTCCTCCGCTGGCAAATGCTTCACAGTCGCCCGAGGAAAGACGTTTAACAATCGATCTCCAAGAGAAACGAAACACATGATGCCATAAGGCGAAAGAATAGCAGGGCATCTCTTCACAAGCTTGTCCCTGATCTATAGCTGAGGGCAAACACTTGTGTGCTTGTGGGAGAGCCTGTGTCTTTCCTGGAAGCGTTTGGGAGTTTTGCTCAGACGCGTGTTTCCTCAAGTTCAAGAATCAAGATCTAGGATACCTGCAGACAGGTGCCTGTTTGTGTGGAGACAGTCTGTTTGAAACTGTGTTCCTCAGCGCCCGCTCTTTCTCCCCGTCGCTCCACACGCCTGGGAGTCCCTTTCTTTCTCTCCACAAGCACGTGTGTTGACTTCGTCGCACATGTGCATCTGCACAAGCGTTGAGCTCAGCAGAGTGTGTCTCTTGACACTTGATGTGCGTTGGCTGTGTCTGCGTGCTCCAGTGAAGAGAGAAACGGGAAATCATCTTGGTAGAGGCAACAAAGCAAAAGCGAGGCAGGATTGACATCTGCTCAACAGAGACGGATTCCCTGCGCTGACACAGTTCACAGTTACACGAGAAGCAATCTGAGCGGTCCATCGACCGGAGACATGTTTCCCAAGAGGTCGTTTAGCGAGTGAACAGCAGTGTGCGCGACTTTCAGGAGTGTGCCTGGAAAGTGCCAGAATCACCAGAGCATCTGTGCAAAAGCTGCTGCCTCTGTGACCGCATTGAGGCACGTTCCCGTGTCTCCGAGTACATAGACGGCTCTTTCGCGTTCACTCCGAGGGAAACGGTCCGCTATTGCTTCTGTGCGTACAGACGCGATTCCCTTGTCTCTTGCGAACACAGGGAACTCTGTGCATCCAAATCTACCGGCTAAGGACGCGTCTGCATATGTTTTGGTGAACAATCGAGTGTGCGTGTTCTGACAGCTGCCTCTATGCAGACGTCTCCACAGAGCCACTTCTGAATGCCCCGCAGCCCAGGACTGAATGGATACACTAACAAGTGCACCGGTGTGAGCAACCACGTATGCAGAAGGACGTCTTTCATCTCACAGAAGCGCGAACGTCTTGGCGTTCAAGCACATGGCAGAAACAAGGTGTGAACAGATGAGCTGCTGCTATTTTCTCCGTTCGGCATGCTTCGTTGTAGCTCTCTTGCCGGTCGCCGGCTTAGCGGCTTGCTTTGCGCGACTAGGTCTGCGGAGAGAAGGAGATAGCGCCGGAAACCTTGCCTTTTGCCTTCTTCGGCGCTGGAACCTGGTTGCTGCGCCTTCTCTTTGTCCATGTGCACACACACGATTCCTCAGCGAAAACCATGCAGAAACCTTACCTCGAGCACCCAGGGATGTGCACCCAGCACCACGTGCACGCACACGCAGCTAGAGAAAAGCACCTACCTTTTCACACACTGATGCCTAAGCAAACGCGTGGCCACACACACGCACACATCCGCAAGCGCGCCTACTCCCATCTATTGAGGGAAAGACGGACGAGCAACGTCCTGACAGGCTTGAGGGGAAAAACGTCCGTTGATGGTTGGCGTACTGCACGCCCGCCTACGGGGCTGCAGGGGAATCCACATTTGGAAGGTACCTGAAGATGTGTGCCTGTTCTTGGAGCTCCGCTAGTAGGGTAGCAAAGACACTCGTAGGCAGTACTGAATGCTGCTCCGTGCTACTTCTCCTCCGCTGGCAAATGCTTCACAGTCGCCCGAGGAAAGACGTTTAACAATCGATCTCCAAGAGAAACGAAACACATGATGCCATAAGGCGAAAGAATAGCAGGGCATCTCTTCACAAGCTTGTCCCTGATCTATAGCTGAGGGCAAACACTTGTGTGCTTGTGGGAGAGCCTGTGTCTTTCCTGGAAGCGTTTGGGAGTTTTGCTCAGACGCGTGTTTCCTCAAGTTCAAGAATCAAGATCTAGGATACCTGCAGACAGGTGCCTGTTTGTGTGGAGACAGTCTGTTTGAAACTGTGTTCCTCAGCGCCCGCTCTTTCTCCCCGTCGCTCCACACGCCTGGGAGTCCCTTTCTTTCTCTCCACAAGCACGTGTGTTGACTTCGTCGCACATGTGCATCTGCACAAGCGTTGAGCTCAGCAGAGCGTGTCTCTTGACACTTGATGTGCGTTGGCTGTGTCTGCGTGCTCCAGTGAAGAGAGAAACGGGAAATCATCTTGGTAGAGGCAACAAAGCAAAAGCGAGGCAGGATTGACATCTGCTCAACAGAGACGGATTCCCTGCGCTGACACAGTTCACAGTTACACGAGAAGCAATCTGAGCGGTCCATCGACCGGAGACGTGTTTCCCAAGAGGTCGTTTAGCGAGTGAACAGCAGTGTGCGCGACTTTCAGGAGTGTGCCTGGAAAGTGCCAGAATCACCAGAGCATCTGTGCAAAAGCTGCTGCCTCTGTGACCGCACTGAGGCACGTTCCCGTGTCTGCGAGTATATAGACGGCTCTTTCGCGTTCGCTCCGAGGGAAACGGTCCGCTATTGCTTCTGTGCGTACAGACGCGATTCCCTTGTCTCTTGCGAACACAGGGAACTCTGTGCATCCAAATCTACAGGCTAAGGACGCGTCTGCATATGTTTTGGTGAACAATCGAGTGTGCGTGTTCTGACAGCTGCCTCTATGCAGACGTCTCCACAGAGCCACTTCTGAATGCCCCGCAGCCCAGGACTGAATGGATACACTAACAAGTGCACCGGTGTGAGCAACCACATATGCAGAAGGACGTCTTTCATCTCACAGAAGCGCGAACGTCTTGGCGTTCAAGCACATGGCAGAAACAAGGTGTGAACAGATGAGCTGCTGCTATTTTCTCCGTTCGGCATGCTTCGTTGTAGCTCTCTTGCCGGTCGCCGGCTTAGCGGCTTGCTTTGCGCGACTAGGTCTGCGGAGAGAAGGAGATAGCGCCGGAAACCTTGCCTTTTGCCTTCTTCGGCGCCGGAACCTGGTTGCTGCGCCTTCTCTTTGTCCATGTGCACACACACGATTCCTCAGCGAAAACCATGCAGAAACCTTACCTCGAGCACCCAGGGATGTGCACCCAGCACCACGTGCACGCACACGCAGCTAGAGAAAAGCACCTACCTTTTCACACACTGATGCCTAAGCAAACGCGTGGCCACACACACGCACACATCCGCAAGCGCGCCTACTCCCATCTATTGAGGGAAAGACGGACGAGCAACGTCCTGACAGGCTTGAGGGGAAAAACGTCCGTTGATGGTTGGCGTACTGCACGCCCGCCTACGGGGCTGCAGGGGAATCCACATTTGGAAGGTACCTGAAGATGTGTGCCTGTTCTTGGAGCTCCGCTAGTAGGGTAGCAAAGACACTCGTAGGCAGTACTGAATGCTGCTCCGTGCTACTTCTCCTCCGCTGGCAAATGCTTCACAGTCGCCCGAGGAAAGAAGTTTAACAATCCATCTCCAAGAGAAACAAAACACATGATGCCATAAGGCGAAAGAATAGCAGGGCATCTCTTCACAAGCTTGTCCCTGATCTATAGCTGAGGGCAAACACTTGTGTGCTTGTGGGAGAGCCTGTGTCTTTCCTGGAAGCGTTTGGGAGTTTTGCTCAGACGCATGTTTCCTCAAGTTCAAGAATCAAGATCTAGGATACCTGCAGACAGGTGCCTGTTTGTGTGGAGACAGTCTGTTTGAAACTGTGTTCCTCAGCGCCCGCTCTTTCTCCCCGTCGCTCCACACGCCTGGGAGTCCCTTTCTTTCTCTCCACAAGCACGTGTGTTGACTTCGTCGCACATGTGCATCTGCACAAGCGTTGAGCTCAGCAGAGTGTGTCTCTTGACACTTGATGTGCGTTGGCTGTGTCTGCGTGCTCCAGTGAAGAGAGAAACGGGAAATCATCTTGGTAGAGGCAACAAAGCAAAAGCGAGGCAGGATTGACATCTGCTCAACAGAGACGGATTCCCTGCGCTGACACAGTTCACAGTTACACGAGAAGCAATCTGAGCGGTCCATCGACCGGAGACGTGTTTCCCAAGAGGTCGTTTAGCGAGTGAACAGCAGTGTGCGCGACTTTCAGGAGTGTGCCTGGAAAGTGCCAGAATCACCAGAGCATCTGTGCAAAAGCTGCTGCCTCTGTGACCGCACTGAGGCACGTTCCCGTGTCTGCGAGTATATAGACGGCTCTTTCGCGTTCGCTCCGAGGGAAACGGTCCGCTATTGCTTCTGTGCGTACAGACGCGATTCCCTTGTCTCTTGCGAACACAGGGAACTCTGTGCATCCAAATCTACAGGCTAAGGACGCGTCTGCATATGTTTTGGTGAACAATCGAGTGTGCGTGTTCTGACAGCTGCCTCTATGCAGACGTCTCCACAGAGCCACTTCTGAATGCCCCGCAGCCCAGGACTGAATGGATACACTAACAAGTGCACCGGTGTGAGCAACCACATATGCAGAAGGACGTCTTTCATCTCACAGAAGCGCGAACGTCTTGGCGTTCAAGCACATGGCAGAAACAAGGTGTGAACAGATGAGCTGCTGCTATTTTCTCCGTTCGGCATGCTTCGTTGTAGCTCTCTTGCCGGTCGCCGGCTTAGCGGCTTGCTTTGCGCGACTAGGACTGGGGAGAGAAGGAGATAGCGCCGGAAACCTTGCCTTTTGCCTTCTTCGGCGCTGGAACCTGGTTGCTGCGCCTTCTCTTTGTCCATGTGCACACACACGATTCCTCAGCGAAAACCATGCAGAAACCTTACCTCGAGCACCCAGGGATGTGCACCCAGCACCACGTGCACGCACACGCAGCTAGAGAAATGCACCTACCTTTTCACACACTGATGCCTAAGCAAACGCGTGGCCACACACACGCACACATCCGCAAGCGCGCCTACTCCCATCTATTGAGGGAAAGACGGACGAGCAACGTCCTGACAGGCTTGAGGGGAAAAACGTCCGTTGATGGTTGGCGTACTGCACGCCCGCCTACGGGGCTGCAGGGGAATCCACATTTGGAAGGTACCTGAAGATGTGTGCCTGTTCTTGGAGCTCCGCTAGTAGGGTAGCAAAGACACTCGTAGGCAGTACTGAATGCTGCTCCGTGCTACTTCTCCTCCGCTGGCAAATGCTTCACAGTCGCCCGAGGAAAGACGTTTAACAATCGATCTCCAAGAGAAACGAAACACATGATGCCATAAGGCGAAAGAATAGCAGGGCATCTCTTCACAAGCTTGTCCCTGATCTATAGCTGAGGGCAAACACTTGTGTGCTTGTGGGAGAGCGTGTGTCTTTCCTGGAAGCGTTTGGGAGTTTTGCTCAGACGCGTGTTTCCTCAAGTTCAAGAATCAAGATCTAGGATACCTGCAGACAGGTGCCTGTTTGTGTGGAGACAGTCTGTTTGAAACTGTGTTCCTCAGCGCCCGCTCTTTCTCCCCGTCGCTCCACACGCCTGGGAGTCCCTTTCTTTCTCTCCACAAGCACGTGTGTTGACTTCGTCGCACATGTGCATCTGCACAAGCGTTGAGCTCAGCAGAGCGTGTCTCTTGACACTTGATGTGCGTTGGCTGTGTCTGCGTGCTCCAGTGAAGAGAGAAACGGGAAATCATCTTGGTAGAGGCAACAAAGCAAAAGCGAGGCAGGATTGACATCTGCTCAACAGAGAGGGATTCCCTGCGCTGACACAGTTCACAGTCACACGAGAAGCAATCTGAGCGGTCCATCGACCGGAGACGTGTTTCCCAAGAGGTCGTTTAGCGAGTGAACAGCAGTGTGCGCGACTTTCAGGAGTGTGCCTGGAAAGTGCCAGAATCACCAGAGCATCTGTGCAAAAGCTGCTGCCTCTGTGACCGCATTGAGGCATGTTCCCGTGTCTCCGAGTACATAGACGGCTCTTCCGCGTTCACTCCGAGGGAAACGGTCCGCTATTGCTTCTGTGCGTACAGACGCGATTCCCTTGTCTCTTGCGAACACAGGGAACTCTGTGCATCCAAATCTACAGGCTAAGGACGCGTCTGCATATGTTTTGGTGAACAATCGAGTGTGCGTGTTCTGACAGCTGCCTCTATGCAGACGTCTCCACAGAGCCACTTCTGAATGCCCCGCAGCCCAGGACTGAATGGATACACTAACAAGTGCACCGGTGTGAGCAACCACATATGCAGAAGGACGTCTTTCATCTCACAGAAGCGCGAACGTCTTGGCGTTCAAGCACATGGCAGAAACAAGGTGTGAACAGATGAGCTGCTGCTATTTTCTCCGTTCGGCATGCTTCGTTGTAGCTCTCTTGCCGGTCGCCGGCTTAGCGGCTTGCTTTGCGCGACTAGGACTGGGGAGAGAAGGAGATAGCGCCGGAAACCTTGCCTTTTGCCTTCTTCGGCGCTGGAACCTGGTTGCTGCGCCTTCTCTTTGTTCATGTGCACACACACGATTCCTCAGCGAAAACCATGCAGAAACCTTACCTCGAGCACCCAGGGATGTGCACCCAGCACCACGTGCACGCACACGCAGCTAGAGAAAAGCACCTACCTTTTCACACACTGATGCCTAAGCAAACGCGTGGCCACACACACGCACACATCCGCAAGCGCGCCTACTCCCATCTATTGAGGGAAAGACGGACGAGCAACGTCCTGACAGGCTTGAGGGGAAAAACGACCGTTGATGGTTGGCGTACTGCACGCCCGCCTACGGGGCTGCAGGGGAATCCACATTTGGAAGGTACCTGAAGATGTGTGCCTGTTCTTGGAGCTCCGCTAGTAGGGTAGCAAAGACACTCGTAGGCAGTACTGAATGCTGCTCCGTGCTACTTCTCCTCCGCTGGCAAATGCTTCACAGTCGCCCGAGGAAAGACGTTTAACAATCGATCTCCAAGAGAAACGAAACACATGATGCCATAAGGCGAAAGAATAGCAGGGCATCTCTTCACAAGCTTGTCCCTGATCTATAGCTGAGGGCAAACACTTGTGTGCTTGTGGGAGAGCCTGTGTCTTTCCTGGAAGCGTTTGGGAGTTTTGCTCAGACGCGTGTTTCCTCAAGTTCAAGAATCAAGATCTAGGATACCTGCAGACAGGTGCCTGTTTGTGTGGAGACAGTCTGTTTGAAACTGTGTTCCTCAGCGCCCGCTCTTTCTCCCCGTCGCTCCACACGCCTGGGAGTCCCTTTCTTTCTCTCCACAAGCACGTGTGTTGACTTCGTCGCACATGTGCATCTGCACAAGCGTTGAGCTCAGCAGAGCGTGTCTCTTGACATTGATGTGCGTTGGCTGTGTCTGCGTGCTCCAGTGAAGAGAGAAACGGGAAATCATCTTGGTAGAGGCAACAAAGCAAAAGCGAGGCAGGATTGACATCTGCTCAACAGAGACGGATTCCCTGCGCTGACACAGTTCACAGTTACACGAGAAGCAATCTGAGCGGTCCATCGACCGGAAACGTGTTTCCCAAGAGGTCGTTTAGCGAGTGAACAGCAGTGTGCGCGACTTTCAGGAGTGTGCCTGGAAAGTGCCAGAATCACCAGAGCATCTGTGCAAAAGCTGCTGCCTCTGTGACCGCATTGAGGCACGTTCCCGTGTCTCCGAGTACATAGACGGCTCTTCCGCGTTCGCTCCGAGGGAAACGGTCCGCTATTGCTTCTGTGCGTACAGACGCGATTCCCTTGTCTCTTGCGAACACAGGGAACTCTGTGCATCCAAATCTACAGGCTAAGGACGCGTCTGCATATGTTTTGGTGAACAATCGAGTGTGCATGTTCTGACAGCTGCCTCTATGCAGACGTCTCCACAGAGCCACTTCTGAATGCCCCGCAGCCCAGGACTGAATGGATACACTAACAAGTGCACCGGTGTGAGCAACCACATATGCAGAAGGACGTCTTTCATCTCACAGAAGCACGAACGTCTTGGCGTTCAAGCACATGGCAGAAACAAGGTGTGAACAGATGCGCTGCTGCTATTTTCTCCGTTCGGCATGCTTCGTTGTAGCTCTCTTGCCGGTCGCCGGCTTAGCGGCTTGCTTTGCGCGACTAGGTCTGCGGAGAGAAGGAGATAGCGCCGGAAACCTTGCCTTTTGCCTTCTTCGGCGCTGGAACCTGGTTGCTGCGCCTTCTCTTTGTCCATGTGCACACACACGATTCCTCAGCGAAAACCATGCAGAAACCTTACCTCGAGCACCCAGGGATGTGCACCCAGCACCACGTGCACGCACACGCAGCTAGAGAAAAGCACCTACCTTTTCACACACTGATGCCTAAGCAAACGCGTGGCCACACACACGCACACATCCGCAAGCGCGCCTACTCCCATCTATTGAGGGAAAGACGGACGAGCAACGTCCTGACAGGCTTGAGGGGAAAAACGTCCGTTGATGGTTGGCGTACTGCACGCCCGCCTACGGGGCTGCAGGGGAATCCACATTTGGAAGGTACCTGAAGATGTGTGCCTGTTCTTGGAGCTCCGCTAGTAGGGTAGCAAAGACACTCGTAGGCAGTACTGAATGCTGCTCCGTGCTACTTCTCCTCCGCTGGCAAATGCTTCACAGTCGCCCGAGGAAAGACGTTTAACAATCGATCTCCAAGAGAAACGAAACACATGATGCCATAAGGCGAAAGAATAGCAGGGCATCTCTTCACAAGCTTGTCCCTGATGTATAGCTGAGGGCAAACACTTGTGTGCTTGTGGGAGAGCCTGTGTCTTTCCTGGAAGCGTTTGGGAGTTTTGCTCAGACGCGTGTTTCCTCAAGTTCAAGAATCAAGATCTAGGATACCTGCAGACAGGTGCCTGTTTGTGTGGAGACAGTCTGTTTGAAACTGTGTTCCTCAGCGCCCGCTCTTTCTCCCCGTCGCTCCACACGCCTGGGAGTCCCTTTCTTTCTCTCCACAAGCACGTGTGTTGACTTCGTCGCACATGTGCATCTGCACAAGCGTTGAGCTCAGCAGAGTGTGTCTCTTGACACTTGATGTGCGTTGGCTGTGTCTGCGTGCTCCAGTGAAGAGAGAAACGGGAAATCATCTTGGTAGAGGCAACAAAGCAAAAGCGAGGCAGGATTGACATCTGCTCAACAGAGAGGGATTCCCTGCGCTGACACAGTTCACAGTCACACGAGAAGCAATCTGAGCGGTCCATCGACCGGAGACGTGTTTCCCAAGAGGTCGTTTAGCGAGTGAACAGCAGTGTGCGCGACTTTCAGGAGTGTGCGTGGAAAGTGCCAGAATCACCAGAGCACCTGTGCAAAAGCTGCTGCCTCTGTGACCGCATTGAGGCACGTTCCCGTGTCTGCGAGTATATAGACGGCTCTTTCGCGTTCGCTCCGAGGGAAACGGTCCGCTATTGCTTCTGTGCGTACAGACGCGATTCCCTTGTCTCTTGCGAACACAGGGAACTCTGTGCATCCAAATCTACAGGCTAAGGACGCGTCTGCATATGTTTTGGTGAACAATCGAGTGTGCGTGTTCTGACAGCTGCCTCTATGCAGACGTCTCCACAGAGCCACTTCTGAATGCCCCGCAGCCCAGGACTGAATGGATACACTAACAAGTGCACCGGTGTGAGCAACCACATATGCAGAAGGACGTCTTTCATCTCACAGAAGCGCGAACGTCTTGGCGTTCAAGCACATGGCAGAAACAAGGTGTGAACAGATGAGCTGCTGCTATTTTCTCCGTTCGGCATGCTTCGTTGTAGCTCTCTTGCCGGTCGCCGGCTTAGCGGCTTGCTTTGCGCGACTAGGACTGGGGAGTGAAGGAGATAGCGCCGGAAACCTTGCCTTTTGCCTTCTTCGGCGCTGGAACCTGGTTGCTGCGCCTTCTCTTTGTTCATGTGCACACACACGATTCCTCAGCGAAAACCATGCAGAAACCTTACCTCGAGCACCCAGGGATGTGCACCCAGCACCACGTGCACGCACACGCAGCTAGAGAAAAGCACCTACCTTTTCACACACTGATGCCTAAGCAAACGCGTGGCCACACACACGCACACATCCGCAAGCGCGCCTACTCCCATCTATTGAGGGAAAGACGGACGAGCAACGTCCTGACAGGCTTGAGGGGAAAAACGTCCGTTGATGGTTGGCGTACTGCACGCCCGCCTACGGGGCTGCAGGGGAATCCACATTTGGAAGGTACCTGAAGATGTGTGCCTGTTCTTGGAGCTCCGCTAGTAGGGTAGCAAAGACACTCGTAGGCAGTACTGAATGCTGCTCCGTGCTACTTCTCCTCCGCTGGCAAATGCTTCACAGTCGCCCGAGGAAAGACGTTTAACAATCGATCTCCAAGAGAAACGAAACACATGATGCCATAAGGCGAAAGAATAGCAGGGCATCTCTTCACAAGCTTGTCCCTGATGTATAGCTGAGGGCAAACACTTGTGTGCTTGTGGGAGAGCCTGTGTCTTTCCTGGAAGCGTTTGGGAGTTTTGCTCAGACGCGTGTTTCCTCAAGTTCAAGAATCAAGATCTAGGATACCTGCAGACAGGTGCCTGTTTGTGTGGAGACAGTCTGTTTGAAACTGTGTTCCTCAGCGCCCGCTCTTTCTCCCCGTCGCTCCACACGCCTGGGAGTCCCTTTCTTTCTCTCCACAAGCACGTGTGTTGACTTCGTCGCACATGTGCATCTGCACAAGCGTTGAGCTCAGCAGAGCGTGTCTCTTGACATTGATGTGCGTTGGCTGTGTCTGCGTGCTCCAGTGAAGAGAGAAACGGGAAATCATCTTGGTAGAGGCAACAAAGCAAAAGCGAGGCAGGATTGACATCTGCTCAACAGAGAGGGATTCCCTGCGCTGACACAGTTCACAGTTACACGAGAAGCAATCTGAGCGGTCCATCGACCGGAGACGTGTTTCCCAAGAGGTCGTTTAGCGAGTGAACAGCAGTGTGCGCGACTTTCAGGAGGGTGCCTGGAAAGTGCCAGAATCACCAGAGCATCTGTGCAAAAGCTGCTGCCTCTGTGACCGCATTGAGGCACGTTCCCGTGTCTGCGAGTATATAGACGGCTCTTTCGCGTTCGCTCCGAGGGAAACGGTCCGCTATTGCTTCTGTGCGTACAGACGCGATTCCCTTGTCTCTTGCGAACACAGGGAACTCTGTGCATCCAAATCTACCGGCTAAGGACGCGTCTGCATATGTTTTGGTGAACAATCGAGTGTGCGTGTTCTGACAGCTGCCTCTATGCAGACGTCTCCACAGAGCCACTTCTGAATGCCCCGCAGCCCAGGACTGAATGGATACACTAACAAGTGCACCGGTGTGAGCAACCACATATGCAGAAGGACGTCTTTCATCTCACAGAAGCACGAACGTCTTGGCGTTCAAGCACATGGCAGAAACAAGGTGTGAACAGATGCGCTGCTGCTATTTTCTCCGTTCGGCATGCTTCGTTGTAGCTCTCTTGCCGGTCGCCGGCTTAGCGGCTTGCTTTGCGCGACTAGGTCTGCGGAGAGAAGGAGATAGCGCCGGAAACCTTGCTTTTTGCCTTCTTCGGCGCTGGAACCTGGTTGCTGCGCCTTCTCTTTGTCCATGTGCACACACACGATTCCTCAGCGAAAACCATGCAGAAACCTTACCTCGAGCACCCAGGGATGTGCACCCAGCACCACGTGCACGCACACGCAGCTAGAGAAAAGCACCTACCTTTTCACACACTGATGCCTAAGCAAACGCGTGGCCACACACACGCACACATCCGCAAGCGCGCCTACTCCCATCTATTGAGGGAAAGACGGACGAGCAACGTCCTGACAGGCTTGAGGGGAAAAACGTCCGTTGATGGTTGGCGTACTGCACGCCCGCCTACGGGGCTGCAGGGGAATCCACATTTGGAAGGTACCTGAAGATGTGTGCCTGTTCTTGGAGCTCCGCTAGTAGGGTAGCAAAGACACTCGTAGGCAGTACTGAATGCTGCTCCGTGCTACTTCTCCTCCGCTGGCAAATGCTTCACAGTCGCCCGAGGAAAGACGTTTAACAATCGATCTCCAAGAGAAACGAAACACATGATGCCATAAGGCGAAAGAATAGCAGGGCATCTCTTCACAAGCTTGTCCCTGATGTATAGCTGAGGGCAAACACTTGTGTGCTTGTGGGAGAGCCTGTGTCTTTCCTGGAAGCGTTTGGGAGTTTTGCTCAGACGCGTGTTTCCTCAAGTTCAAGAATCAAGATCTAGGATACCTGCAGACAGGTGCCTGTTTGTGTGGAGACAGTCTGTTTGAAACTGTGTTCCTCAGCGCCCGCTCTTTCTCCCCGTCGCTCCACACGCCTGGGAGTCCCTTTCTTTCTCTCCACAAGCACGTGTGTTGACTTCGTCGCACATGTGCATCTGCACAAGCGTTGAGCTCAGCAGAGTGTGTCTCTTGACACTTGATGTGCGTTGGCTGTGTCTGCGTGCTCCAGTGAAGAGAGAAACGGGAAATCATCTTGGTAGAGGCAACAAAGCAAAAGCGAGGCAGGATTGACATCTGCTCAACAGAGACGGATTCCCTGCGCTGACACAGTTCACAGTTACACTAGAAGCAATCTGAGCGGTCCATCGACCGGAGACGTGTTTCCCAAGAGGTCGTTTAGCGAGTGAACAGCAGTGTGCGCGACTTTCAGGAGGGTGCCTGGAAAGTGCCAGAATCACCAGAGCATCTGTGCAAAAGCTGCTGCCTCTGTGACCGCATTGAGGCACGTTCCCGTGTCTGCGAGTATATAGACGGCTCTTTCGCGTTCGCTCCGAGGGAAACGGTCCGCTATTGCTTCTGTGCGTACAGACGCGATTCCCTTGTCTCTTGCGAACACAGGGAACTCTGTGCATCCAAATCTACCGGCTAAGGACGCGTCTGCATATGTTTTGGTGAACAATCGAGTGTGCGTGTTCTGACAGCTGCCTCTATGCAGACGTCTCCACAGAGCCACTTCTGAATGCCCCGCAGCCCAGGACTGAATGGATACACTAACAAGTGCACCGGTGTGAGCAACCACATATGCAGAAGGACGTCTTTCATCTCACAGAAGCACGAACGTCTTGGCGTTCAAGCACATGGCAGAAACAAGGTGTGAACAGATGCGCTGCTGCTATTTTCTCCGTTCGGCATGCTTCGTTGTAGCTCTCTTGCCGGTCGCCGGCTTAGCGGCTTGCTTTGCGCGACTAGGTCTGCGGAGAGAAGGAGATAGCGCCGGAAACCTTGCTTTTTGCCTTCTTCGGCGCTGGAACCTGGTTGCTGCGCCTTCTCTTTGTCCATGTGCACACACACGATTCCTCAGCGAAAACCATGCAGAAACCTTACCTCGAGCACCCAGGGATGTGCACCCAGCACCACGTGCACGCACACGCAGCTAGAGAAAAGCACCTACCTTTTCACACACTGATGCCTAAGCAAACGCGTGGCCACACACACGCACACATCCGCAAGCGCGCCTACTCCCATCTATTGAGGGAAAGACGGACGAGCAACGTCCTGACAGGCTTGAGGGGAAAAACGTCCGTTGATGGTTGGCGTACTGCACGCCCGCCTACGGGGCTGCAGGGGAATCCACATTTGGAAGGTACCTGAAGATGTGTGCCTGTTCTTGGAGCTCCGCTAGTAGGGTAGCAAAGACACTCGTAGGCAGTACTGAATGCTGCTCCGTGCTACTTCTCCTCCGCTGGCAAATGCTTCACAGTCGCCCGAGGAAAGACGTTTAGCAATCGATCTCCAAGAGAAACGAAACGCATGATGCCATAAGGCGAAAGAATAGCAGGGCATCTCTTCACAAGCTTGTCCCTGATGTATAGCTGAGGGCAAACACTTGTGTGCTTGTGGGAGAGCCTGTGTCTTTCCTGGAAGCGTTTGGGAGTTTTGCTCAGACGCGTGTTTCCTCAAGTTCAAGAATCAAGATCTAGGATACCTGCAGACAGGTGCCTGTTTGTGTGGAGACAGTCTGTTTGAAACTGTGTTCCTCAGCGCCCGCTCTTTCTCCCCGTCGCTCCACACGCCTGGGAGTCCCTTTCTTTCTCTCCACAAGCACGTGTGTTGACTTCGTCGCACATGTGCATCTGCACAAGCGTTGAGCTCAGCAGAGTGTGTCTCTTGACACTTGATGTGCGTTGGCTGTGTCTGCGTGCTCCAGTGAAGAGAGAAACGGGAAATCATCTTGGTAGAGGCAACAAAGCAAAAGCGAGGCAGGATTGACATCTGCTCAACAGAGAGGGATTCCCTGCACTGACACAGTTCACAGTTACACGAGAAGCAATCTGAGCGGTCCATCGACCGGAGACGTGTTTCCCAATAGGTCGTTTAGCGAGTGAACAGCAGTGTGCGCGACTTTCAGGAGTGTGCCTGGAAAGTGCCAGAATCACCAGAGCATCTGTGCAAAAGCTGCTGCCTCTGTGACCGCATTGAGGCACGTTCCCGTGTCTCCGAGTACATAGACGGCTCTTCCGCGTTCACTCCGAGGGAAACGGTCCGCTATTGCTTCTGTGCGTACAGACGCGATTCCCTTGTCTCTTGCGAACACAGGGAACTCTGTGCATCCAAATCTACAGGCTAAGGACGCGTCTGCATATGTTTTGGTGAACAATCGAGTGTGCGTGTTCTGACAGCTGCCTCTATGCAGACGTCTCCACAGAGCCACTTCTGAATGCCCCGCAGCCCAGGACTGAATGGATACACTAACAAGTGCACCGGTGTGAGCAACCACATATGCAGAAGGACGTCTTTCATCTCACAGAAGCGCGAACGTCTTGGCGTTCAAGCACATGGCAGAAACAAGGTGTGAACAGATGCGCTGCTGCTATTTTCTCCGTTCGGCATGCTTCGTTGTAGCTCTCTTGCCGGTCGCCGGCTTAGCGGCTTGCTTTGCGCGACTAGGTCTGCGGAGAGAAGGAGATAGCGCCGGAAACCTTGCCTTTTGCCTTCTTCGGCGCTGGAACCTGGTTGCTGCGCCTTCTCTTTGTCCATGTGCACACACACGATTCCTCAGCGAAAACCATGCAGAAACCTTACCTCGAGCACCCAGGGATGTGCACCCAGCACCACGTGCACGCACACGCAGCTAGAGAAAAGCACCTACCTTTTCACACACTGATGCCTAAGCAAACGCGTGGCCACACACACGCACACATCCGCAAGCGCGCCTACTCCCATCTATTGAGGGAAAGACGGACGAGCAACGTCCTGACAGGCTTGAGGGGAAAAACGTCCGTTGATGGTTGGCGTACTGCACGCCCGCCTACGGGGCTGCAGGGGAATCCACATTTGGAAGGTACCTGAAGATGTGTGCCTGTTCTTGGAGCTCCGCTAGTAGGGTAGCAAAGACACTCGTAGGCAGTACTGAATGCTGCTCCGTGCTACTTGTCCTCCGCTGGCAAATGCTTCGCAGTCGCCCGAGGAAAGACGTTTAACAATCCATCTCCAAGAGAAACGAAACACATGATGCCATAAGGCGAAAGAATAGCAGGGCATCTCTTCACAAGCTTGTCCCTGATCTATAGCTGAGGGCAAACACTTGTGTGCTTGTGGGAGAGCCTGTGTCTTTCCTGGAAGCGTTTGGGAGTTTTGCTCAGACGCGTGTTTCCTCAAGTTCAAGAATCAAGATCTAGGATACCTGCAGACAGGTGCCTGTTTGTGTGGAGACAGTCTGTTTGAAACTGTGTTCCTCAGCGCCCGCTCTTTCTCCCCGTCGCTCCACACGCCTGGGAGTCCCTTTCTTTCTCTCCACAAGCACGTGTGTTGACTTCGTCGCACATGTGCATCTGCACAAGCGTTGAGCTCAGCAGAGTGTGTCTCTTGACACTTGATGTGCGTTGGCTGTGTCTGCGTGCTCCAGTGAAGAGAGAAACAGGAAATCATCTTGGTAGAGGCAACAAAGCAAAAGCGAGGCAGGATTGACATCTGCTCAACAGAGAGGGATTCCCTGCGCTGACACAGTTCACAGTTACACGAGAAGCAATCTGAGCGGTCCATCGACCGGAGACGTGTTTCCCAAGAGGTCGTTTAGCGAGTGAACAGCAGTGTGCGCGACTTTCAGGAGTGTGCCTGGAAAGTGCCAGAATCACCAGAGCATCTGTGCAAAAGCTGCTGCCTCTGTGACCGCATTGAGGCACGTTCCCGTGTCTGCGAGTATATAGACGGCTCTTTCGCGTTCGCTCCGAGGGAAACGGTCCGCTATTGCTTCTGTGCGTACAGACGCGATTCCCTTGTCTCTTGCGAACACAGGGAACTCTGTGCATCCAAATCTACCGGCTAAGGACGCGTCTGCATATGTTTTGGTGAACAATCGAGTGTGCGTGTTCTGACAGCTGCCTCTATGCAGACGTCTCCACAGAGCCACTTCTGAATGCCCCGCAGCCCAGGACTGAATGGATACACTAACAAGTGCACCGGTGTGAGCAACCACATATGCAGAAGGACGTCTTTCATCTCACAGAAGCGCGAACGTCTTGGCGTTCAAGCACATGGCAGAAACAAGGTGTGAACAGATGCGCTGCTGCTATTTTCTCCATTCGGCATGCTTCGTTGTAGCTTTCTTGCCGGTCGCCGGCTTAGCGGCTTGCTTTGCGCGACTAGGTCTGCGGAGAGAAGGAGATAGCGCCGGAAACCTTGCCTTTTGCCTTCTTCGGCGCTGGAACCTGGTTGCTGCGCCTTCTCTTTGTCCATGTGCACACACACGATTCCTCAGCGAAAACCATGCAGAAACCTTACCTCGAGCACCCAGGGATGTGCACCCAGCACCACGTGCACGCACACGCAGCTAGAGAAAAGCACCTACCTTTTCACACACTGATGCCTAAGCAAACGCGTGGCCACACACACGCACACATCCGCAAGCGCGCCTACTCCCATCTATTGAGGGAAAGACGGACGAGCAACGTCCTGACAGGCTTGAGGGGAAAAACGTCCGTTGATGGTTGGCGTACTGCACGCCCGCCTACGGGGCTGCAGGGGAATCCACATTTGGAAGGTACCTGAAGATGTGTGCCTGTTCTTGGAGCTCCGCTAGTAGGGTAGCAAAGACACTCGTAGGCAGTACTGAATGCTGCTCCGTGCTACTTGTCCTCCGCTGGCAAATGCTTCACAGTCGCCCGAGGAAAGACGTTTAACAATCCATCTCCAAGAGAAACGAAACACATGATGCCATAAGGCGAAAGAATAGCAGGGCATCTCTTCACAAGCTTGTCCCTGATGTATAGCTGAGGGCAAACACTTGTGTGCTTGTGGGAGAGCCTGTGTCTTTCCTGGAAGCGTTTGGGAGTTTTGCTCAGACGCGTGTTTCCTCAAGTTCAAGAATCAAGATCTAGGATACCTGCAGACAGGTGCCTGTTTGTGTGGAGACAGTCTGTTTGAAACTGTGTTCCTCAGCGCCCGCTCTTTCTCCCCGTCGCTCCACACGCCTGGGAGTCCCTTTCTTTCTCTCCACAAGCACGTGTGTTGACTTCGTCGCACATGTGCATCTGCACAAGCGTTGAGCTCAGCAGAGTGTGTCTCTTGACACTTGATGTGCGTTGGCTGTGTCTGCGTGCTCCAGTGAAGAGAGAAACGGGAAATCATCTTGGTAGAGGCAACAAAGCAAAAGCGAGGCAGGATTGACATCTGCTCAACAGAGACGGATTCCCTGCGCTGACACAGTTCACAGTTACACGAGAAGCAATCTGAGCGGTCCTTCGACCGGAGACGTGTTTCCCAAGAGGTCGTTTAGCGAGTGAACAGCAGTGTGCGCGACTTTCAGGAGTGTGCCTGGAAAGTGCCAGAATCACCAGAGCATCTGTGCAAAAGCTGCTGCCTCTGTGACCGCATTGAGGCACGTTCCCGTGTCTGCGAGTATATAGACGGCTCTTTCGCGTTCGCTCCGAGGGAAACGGTCCGCTATTGCTTCTGTGCGTACAGACGCGATTCCCTTGTCTCTTGCGAACACAGGGAACTCTGTGCATCCAAATCTACCGGCTAAGGACGCGTCTGCATATGTTTTGGTGAACAATCGAGTGTGCGTGTTCTGACAGCTGCCTCTATGCAGACGTCTCCACAGAGCCACTTCTGAATGCCCCGCAGCCCAGGACTGAATGGATACACTAACAAGTGCACCGGTGTGAGCAACCACATATGCAGAAGGACGTCTTTCATCTCACAGAAGCGCGAACGTCTTGGCGTTCAAGCACATGGCAGAAACAAGGTGTGAACAGATGCGCTGCTGCTATTTTCTCCGTTCGGCATGCTTCGTTGTAGCTTTCTTGCCGGTCGCCGGCTTAGCGGCTTGCTTTGCGCGACTAGGTCTGCGGAGAGAAGGAGATAGCGCCGGAAACCTTGCCTTTTGCCTTCTTCGGCGCTGGAACCTGGTTGCTGCGCCTTCTCTTTGTCCATGTGCACACACACGATTCCTCAGCGAAAACCATGCAGAAACCTTACCTCGAGCACCCAGGGATGTGCACCCAGCACCACGTGCACGCACACGCAGCTAGAGAAAAGCACCTACCTTTTCACACACTGATGCCTAAGCAAACGCGTGGCCACACACACGCACACATCCGCAAGCGCGCCTACTCCCATCTATTGAGGGAAAGACGGACGAGCAACGTCCTGACAGGCTTGAGGGGAAAAACGTCCGTTGATGGTTGGCGTACTGCACGCCCGCCTACGGGGCTGCAGGGGAATCCACATTTGGAAGGTACCTGAAGATGTGTGCCTGTTCTTGGAGCTCCGCTAGTAGGGTAGCAAAGACACTCGTAGGCAGTACTGAATGCTGCTCCGTGCTACTTCTCCTCCGCTGGCAAATGCTTCACAGTCGCCCGAGGAAAGACGTTTAACAATCCATCTCCAAGAGAAACGAAACACATGATGCCATAAGGCGAAAGAATAGCAGGGCATCTCTTCACAAGCTTGTCCCTGATCTATAGCTGAGGGCAAACACTTGTGTGCTTGTGGGAGAGCCTGTGTCTTTCCTGGAAGCGTTTGGGAGTTTTGCTCAGACGCGTGTTTCCTCAAGTTCAAGAATCAAGATCTAGGATACCTGCAGACAGGTGCCTGTTTGTGTGGAGACAGTCTGTTTGAAACTGTGTTCCTCAGCGCCCGCTCTTTCTCCCCGTCGCTCCACACGCCTGGGAGTCCCTTTCTTTCTCTCCACAAGCACGTGTGTTGACTTCGTCGCACATGTGCATCTGCACAAGCGTTGAGCTCAGCAGAGTGTGTCTCTTGACACTTGATGTGCGTTGGCTGTGTCTGCGTGCTCCAGTGAAGAGAGAAACGGGAAATCATCTTGGTAGAGGCAACAAAGCAAAAGCGAGGCAGGATTGACATCTGCTCAACAGAGACGGATTCCCTGCGCTGACACAGTTCACAGTTACACGAGAAGCAATCTGAGCGGTCCATCGACCGGAGACGTGTTTCCCAAGAGGTCGTTTAGCGAGTGAACAGCAGTGTGCGCGACTTTCAGGAGTGTGCGTGGAAAGTGCCAGAATCACCAGAGCATCTGTGCAAAAGCTGCTGCCTCTGTGACCGCATTGAGGCACGTTCCCGTGTCTGCGAGTATATAGACGGCTCGTCCGCGTTCGCTCCGAGGGAAACGGTCCGCTATTGCTTCTGTGCGTACAGACGCGATTCCCTTGTCTCTTGCGAACACAGGGAACTCTGTGCATCCAAATCTACCGGCTAAGGACGCGTCTGCATATGTTTTGGTGAACAATCGAGTGTGCGTGTTCTGACAGCTGCCTCTATGCAGACGTCTCCACAGAGCCACTTCTGAATGCCCCGCAGCCCAGGACTGAATGGATACACTAACAAGTGCACCGGTGTGAGCAACCACATATGCAGAAGGACGTCTTTCATCTCACAGAAGCGCGAACGTCTTGGCGTTCAAGCACATGGCAGAAACAAGGTGTGAACAGATGCGCTGCTGCTATTTTCTCCGTTCGGCATGCTTCGTTGTAGCTTTCTTGCCGGTCGCCGGCTTAGCGGCTTGCTTTGCGCGACTAGGTCTGCGGAGAGAAGGAGATAGCGCCGGAAACCTTGCCTTTTGCCTTCTTCGGCGCTGGAACCTGGTTGCTGCGCCTTCTCTTTGTCCATGTGCACACACACGATTCCTCAGCGAAAACCATGCAGAAACCTTACCTCGAGCACCCAGGGATGTGCACCCAGCACCACGTGCACGCACACGCAGCTAGAGAAAAGCACCTACCTTTTCACACACTGATGCCTAAGCAAACGCGTGGCCACACACACGCACACATCCGCAAGCGCGCCTACTCCCATCTATTGAGGGAAAGACGGACGAGCAACGTCCTGACAGGCTTGAGGGGAAAAACGTCCGTTGATGGTTGGCGTACTGCACGCCCGCCTACGGGGCTGCAGGGGAATCCACATTTGGAAGGTACCTGAAGATGTGTGCCTGTTCTTGGAGCTCCGCTAGTAGGGTAGCAAAGACACTCGTAGGCAGTACTGAATGCTGCTCCGTGCTACTTCTCCTCCGCTGGCAAATGCTTCACAGTCGCCCGAGGAAAGACGTTTAACAATCGATCTCCAAGAGAAACGAAACACATGATGCCATAAGGCGAAAGAATAGCAGGGCATCTCTTCACAAGCTTGTCCCTGATCTATAGCTGAGGGCAAACACTTGTGTGCTTGTGGGAGAGCCTGTGTCTTTCCTGGAAGCGTTTGGCAGTTTTGCTCAGACGCGTGTTTCCTCAAGTTCAAGAATCAAGATCTAGGATACCTGCAGACAGGTGCCTGTTTGTGTGGAGACAGTCTGTTTGAAACTGTGTTCCTCAGCGCCCGCTCTTTCTCCCCGTCGCTCCACACGCCTGGGAGTCCCTTTCTTTCTCTCCACAAGCACGTGTGTTGACTTCGTCGCACATGTGCATCTGCACAAGCGTTGAGCTCAGCAGAGTGTGTCTCTTGACACTTGATGTGCGTTGGCTGTGTCTGCGTGCTCCAGTGAAGAGAGAAACGGGAAATCATCTTGGTAGAGGCAACAAAGCAAAAGCGAGGCAGGATTGACATCTGCTCAACAGAGAGGGATTCCCTGCGCTGACACAGTTCACAGTTACACGAGAAGCAATCTGAGCGGTCCATCGACCGGAGACGTGTTTCCCAAGAGGTCGTTTAGCGAGTGAACAGCAGTGTGCGCGACTTTCAGGAGGGTGCCTGGAAAGTGCCAGAATCACCAGAGCATCTGTGCAAAAGCTGCTGCCTCTGTGACCGCATTGAGGCACGTTCCCGTGTCTCCGAGTACATAGACGGCTCTTCCGCGTTCACTCCGAGGGAAACGGTCCGCTATTGCTTCTGTGCGTACAGACGCGATTCCCTTGTCTCTTGCGAACACAGGGAACTCTGTGCATCCAAATCTACAGGCTAAGGACGCGTCTGCATATGTTTTGGTGAACAATCGAGTGTGCGTGTTCTGACAGCTGCCTCTATGCAGACGTCTCCACAGAGCCACTTCTGAATGCCCCGCAGCCCAGGACTGAATGGATACACTAACAAGTGCACCGGTGTGAGCAACCACATATGCAGAAGGACGTCTTTCATCTCACAGAAGCGCGAACGTCTTGGCGTTCAAGCACATGGCAGAAACAAGGTGTGAACAGATGCGCTGCTGCTATTTTCTCCGTTCGGCATGCTTCGTTGTAGCTCTCTTGCCGGTCGCCGGCTTAGCGGCTTGCTTTGCGCGACTAGGTCTGCGGAGAGAAGGAGATAGCGCCGGAAACCTTGCCTTTTGCCTTCTTCGGCGCTGGAACCTGGTTGCTGCGCCTTCTCTTTGTCCATGTGCACACACACGATTCCTCAGCGAAAACCATGCAGAAACCTTACCTCGAGCACCCAGGGATGTGCACCCAGCACCACGTGCACGCACACGCAGCTAGAGAAAAGCACCTACCTTTTCACACACTGATGCCTAAGCAAACGCGTGGCCACACACACGCACACATCCGCAAGCGCGCCTACTCCCATCTATTGAGGGAAAGACGGACGAGCAACGTCCTGACAGGCTTGAGGGGAAAAACGTCCGTTGATGGTTGGCGTACTGCACGCCCGCCTACGGGGCTGCAGGGGAATCCACATTTGGAAGGTACCTGAAGATGTGTGCCTGTTCTTGGAGCTCCGCTAGTAGGGTAGCAAAGACACTCGTAGGCAGTACTGAATGCTGCTCCGTGCTACTTCTCCTCCGCTGGCAAATGCTTCACAGTCGCCCGAGGAAAGACGTTTAACAATCGATCTCCAAGAGAAACGAAACACATGATGCCATAAGGCGAAAGAATAGCAGGGCATCTCTTCACAAGCTTGTCCCTGATCTATAGCTGAGGGCAAACACTTGTGTGCTTGTGGGAGAGCCTGTGTCTTTCCTGGAAGCGTTTGGGAGTTTTGCTCAGACGCGTGTTTCCTCAAGTTCAAGAATCAAGATCTAGGATACCTGCAGACAGGTGCCTGTTTGTGTGGAGACAGTCTGTTTGAAACTGTGTTCCTCAGCGCCCGCTCTTTCTCCCCGTCGCTCCACACGCCTGGGAGTCCCTTTCTTTCTCTCCACAAGCACGTGTGTTGACTTCGTCGCACATGTGCATCTGCACAAGCGTTGAGCTCAGCAGAGTGTGTCTCTTGACACTTGATGTGCGTTGGCTGTGTCTGCGTGCTCCAGTGAAGAGAGAAACGGGAAATCATCTTGGTAGAGGCAACAAAGCAAAAGCGAGGCAGGATTGACATCTGCTCAACAGAGAGGGATTCCCTGCGCTGACACAGTTCACAGTTACACGAGAAGCAATCTGAGCGGTCCATCGACCGGAGACGTGTTTCCCAAGAGGTCGTTTAGCGAGTGAACAGCAGTGTGCGCGACTTTCAGGAGTGTGCCTGGAAAGTGCCAGAATCACCAGAGCATCTGTGCAAAAGCTGCTGCCTCTGTGACCGCATTGAGGCACGTTCCCGTGTCTCCGAGTACATAGACGGCTCTTCCGCGTTCACTCCGAGGGAAACGGTCCGCTATTGCTTCTGTGCGTACAGACGCGATTCCCTTGTCTCTTGCGAACACAGGGAACTCTGTGCATCCAAATCTACAGGCTAAGGACGCGTCTGCATATGTTTTGGTGAACAATCGAGTGTGCGTGTTCTGACAGCTGCCTCTATGCAGACGTCTCCACAGAGCCACTTCTGAATGCCCCGCAGCCCAGGACTGAATGGATACACTAACAAGTGCACCGGTGTGAGCAACCACATATGCAGAAGGACGTCTTTCATCTCACAGAAGCGCGAACGTCTTGGCGTTCAAGCACATGGCAGAAACAAGGTGTGAACAGATGCGCTGCTGCTATTTTCTCCGTTCGGCATGCTTCGTTGTAGCTCTCTTGCCGGTCGCCGGCTTAGCGGCTTGCTTTGCGCGACTAGGTCTGCGGAGAGAAGGAGATAGCGCCGGAAACCTTGCCTTTTGCCTTCTTCGGCGCTGGAACCTGGTTGCTGCGCCTTCTCTTTGTCCATGTGCACACACACGATTCCTCAGCGAAAACCATGCAGAAACCTTACCTCGAGCACCCAGGGATGTGCACCCAGCACCACGTGCACGCACACGCAGCTAGAGAAAAGCACCTACCTTTTCACACACTGATGCCTAAGCAAACGCGTGGCCACACACACGCACACATCCGCAAGCGCGCCTACTCCCATCTATTGAGGGAAAGACGGACGAGCAACGTCCTGACAGGCTTGAGGGGAAAAACGTCCGTTGATGGTTGGCGTACTGCACGCCCGCCTACGGGGCTGCAGGGGAATCCACATTTGGAAGGTACCTGAAGATGTGTGCCTGTTCTTGGAGCTCCGCTAGTAGGGTAGCAAAGACACTCGTAGGCAGTACTGAATGCTGCTCCGTGCTACTTCTCCTCCGCTGGCAAATGCTTCACAGTCGCCCGAGGAAAGACGTTTAACAATCGATCTCCAAGAGAAACGAAACACATGATGCCATAAGGCGAAAGAATAGCAGGGCATCTCTTCACAAGCTTGTCCCTGATCTATAGCTGAGGGCAAACACTTGTGTGCTTGTGGGAGAGCCTGTGTCTTTCCTGGAAGCGTTTGGGAGTTTTGCTCAGACGCGTGTTTCCTCAAGTTCAAGAATCAAGATCTAGGATACCTGCAGACAGGTGCCTGTTTGTGTGGAGACAGTCTGTTTGAAACTGTGTTCCTCAGCGCCCGCTCTTTCTCCCCGTCGCTCCACACGCCTGGGAGTCCCTTTCTTTCTCTCCACAAGCACGTGTGTTGACTTCGTCGCACATGTGCATCTGCACAAGCGTTGAGCTCAGCAGAGTGTGTCTCTTGACACTTGATGTGCGTTGGCTGTGTCTGCGTGCTCCAGTGAAGAGAGAAACGGGAAATCATCTTGGTAGAGGCAACAAAGCAAAAGCGAGGCAGGATTGACATCTGCTCAACAGAGAGGGATTCCCTGCGCTGACACAGTTCACAGTTACACGAGAAGCAATCTGAGCGGTCCATCGACCGGAGACGTGTTTCCCAAGAGGTCGTTTAGCGAGTGAACAGCAGTGTGCGCGACTTTCAGGAGTGTGCCTGGAAAGTGCCAGAATCACCAGAGCATCTGTGCAAAAGCTGCTGCCTCTGTGACCGCATTGAGGCACGTTCCCGTGTCTCCGAGTACATAGACGGCTCTTCCGCGTTCACTCCGAGGGAAACGGTCCGCTATTGCTTCTGTGCGTACAGACGCGATTCCCTTGTCTCTTGCGAACACAGGGAACTCTGTGCATCCAAATCTACAGGCTAAGGACGCGTCTGCATATGTTTTGGTGAACAATCGAGTGTGCGTGTTCTGACAGCTGCCTCTATGCAGACGTCTCCACAGAGCCACTTCTGAATGCCCCGCAGCCCAGGACTGAATGGATACACTAACAAGTGCACCGGTGTGAGCAACCACATATGCAGAAGGACGTCTTTCATCTCACAGAAGCGCGAACGTCTTGGCGTTCAAGCACATGGCAGAAACAAGGTGTGAACAGATGCGCTGCTGCTATTTTCTCCGTTCGGCATGCTTCGTTGTAGCTCTCTTGCCGGTCGCCGGCTTAGCGGCTTGCTTTGCGCGACTAGGTCTGCGGAGAGAAGGAGATAGCGCCGGAAACCTTGCCTTTTGCCTTCTTCGGCGCTGGAACCTGGTTGCTGCGCCTTCTCTTTGTCCATGTGCACACACACGATTCCTCAGCGAAAACCATGCAGAAACCTTACCTCGAGCACCCAGGGATGTGCACCCAGCACCACGTGCACGCACACGCAGCTAGAGAAAAGCACCTACCTTTTCACACACTGATGCCTAAGCAAACGCGTGGCCACACACACGCACACATCCGCAAGCGCGCCTACTCCCATCTATTGAGGGAAAGACGGACGAGCAACGTCCTGACAGGCTTGAGGGGAAAAACGTCCGTTGATGGTTGGCGTACTGCACGCCCGCCTACGGGGCTGCAGGGGAATCCACATTTGGAAGGTACCTGAAGATGTGTGCCTGTTCTTGGAGCTCCGCTAGTAGGGTAGCAAAGACACTCGTAGGCAGTACTGAATGCTGCTCCGTGCTACTTCTCCTCCGCTGGCAAATGCTTCACAGTCGCCCGAGGAAAGACGTTTAACAATCGATCTCCAAGAGAAACGAAACACATGATGCCATAAGGCGAAAGAATAGCAGGGCATCTCTTCACAAGCTTGTCCCTGATCTATAGCTGAGGGCAAACACTTGTGTGCTTGTGGGAGAGCCTGTGTCTTTCCTGGAAGCGTTTGGGAGTTTTGCTCAGACGCGTGTTTCCTCAAGTTCAAGAATCAAGATCTAGGATACCTGCAGACAGGTGCCTGTTTGTGTGGAGACAGTCTGTTTGAAACTGTGTTCCTCAGCGCCCGCTCTTTCTCCCCGTCGCTCCACACGCCTGGGAGTCCCTTTCTTTCTCTCCACAAGCACGTGTGTTGACTTCGTCGCACATGTGCATCTGCACAAGCGTTGAGCTCAGCAGAGTGTGTCTCTTGACACTTGATGTGCGTTGGCTGTGTCTGCGTGCTCCAGTGAAGAGAGAAACGGGAAATCATCTTGGTAGAGGCAACAAAGCAAAAGCGAGGCAGGATTGACATCTGCTCAACAGAGAGGGATTCCCTGCGCTGACACAGTTCACAGTTACACGAGAAGCAATCTGAGCGGTCCATCGACCGGAGACGTGTTTCCCAAGAGGTCGTTTAGCGAGTGAACAGCAGTGTGCGCGACTTTCAGGAGTGTGCCTGGAAAGTGCCAGAATCACCAGAGCATCTGTGCAAAAGCTGCTGCCTCTGTGACCGCATTGAGGCACGTTCCCGTGTCTCCGAGTACATAGACGGCTCTTCCGCGTTCACTCCGAGGGAAACGGTCCGCTATTGCTTCTGTGCGTACAGACGCGATTCCCTTGTCTCTTGCGAACACAGGGAACTCTGTGCATCCAAATCTACAGGCTAAGGACGCGTCTGCATATGTTTTGGTGAACAATCGAGTGTGCGTGTTCTGACAGCTGCCTCTATGCAGACGTCTCCACAGAGCCACTTCTGAATGCCCCGCAGCCCAGGACTGAATGGATACACTAACAAGTGCACCGGTGTGAGCAACCACATATGCAGAAGGACGTCTTTCATCTCACAGAAGCGCGAACGTCTTGGCGTTCAAGCACATGGCAGAAACAAGGTGTGAACAGATGCGCTGCTGCTATTTTCTCCGTTCGGCATGCTTCGTTGTAGCTCTCTTGCCGGTCGCCGGCTTAGCGGCTTGCTTTGCGCGACTAGGTCTGCGGAGAGAAGGAGATAGCGCCGGAAACCTTGCCTTTTGCCTTCTTCGGCGCTGGAACCTGGTTGCTGCGCCTTCTCTTTGTCCATGTGCACACACACGATTCCTCAGCGAAAACCATGCAGAAACCTTACCTCGAGCACCCAGGGATGTGCACCCAGCACCACGTGCACGCACACGCAGCTAGAGAAAAGCACCTACCTTTTCACACACTGATGCCTAAGCAAACGCGTGGCCACACACACGCACACATCCGCAAGCGCGCCTACTCCCATCTATTGAGGGAAAGACGGACGAGCAACGTCCTGACAGGCTTGAGGGGAAAAACGTCCGTTGATGGTTGGCGTACTGCACGCCCGCCTACGGGGCTGCAGGGGAATCCACATTTGGAAGGTACCTGAAGATGTGTGCCTGTTCTTGGAGCTCCGCTAGTAGGGTAGCAAAGACACTCGTAGGCAGTACTGAATGCTGCTCCGTGCTACTTCTCCTCCGCTGGCAAATGCTTCACAGTCGCCCGAGGAAAGACGTTTAACAATCGATCTCCAAGAGAAACGAAACACATGATGCCATAAGGCGAAAGAATAGCAGGGCATCTCTTCACAAGCTTGTCCCTGATCTATAGCTGAGGGCAAACACTTGTGTGCTTGTGGGAGAGCCTGTGTCTTTCCTGGAAGCGTTTGGCAGTTTTGCTCAGACGCGTGTTTCCTCAAGTTCAAGAATCAAGATCTAGGATACCTGCAGACAGGTGCCTGTTTGTGTGGAGACAGTCTGTTTGAAACTGTGTTCCTCAGCGCCCGCTCTTTCTCCCCGTCGCTCCACACGCCTGGGAGTCCCTTTCTTTCTCTCCACAAGCACGTGTGTTGACTCCGTCGCACATGTGCATCTGCACAAGCGTTGAGCTCAGCAGAGTGTGTCTCTTGACACTTGATGTGCGTTGGCTGTGTCTGCGTGCTCCAGTGAAGAGAGAAACGGGAAATCATCTTGGTAGAGGCAACAAAGCAAAAGCGAGGCAGGATTGACATCTGCTCAACAGAGAGGGATTCCCTGCGCTGACACAGTTCACAGTTACACGAGAAGCAATCTGAGCGGTCCATCGACCGGAGACGTGTTTCCCAAGAGGTCGTTTAGCGAGTGATCAGCAGTGTGCGCGACTTTCAGGAGTGTGCCTGGAAAGTGCCAGAATCACCAGAGCATCTGTGCAAAAGCTGCTGCCTCTGTGACCGCATTGAGGCACGTTCCCGTGTCTCCGAGTACATAGACGGCTCTTCCGCGTTCACTCCGAGGGAAACGGTCCGCTATTGCTTCTGTGCGTACAGACGCGATTCCCTTGTCTCTTGCGAACACAGGGAACTCTGTGCATCCAAATCTACAGGCTAAGGACGCGTCTGCATATGTTTTGGTGAACAATCGAGTGTGCGTGTTCTGACAGCTGCCTCTATGCAGACGTCTCCACAGAGCCACTTCTGAATGCCCCGCAGCCCAGGACTGAATGGATACACTAACAAGTGCACCGGTGTGAGCAACCACATATGCAGAAGGACGTCTTTCATCTCACAGAAGCGCGAACGTCTTGGCGTTCAAGCACATGGCAGAAACAAGGTGTGAACAGATGCGCTGCTGCTATTTTCTCCGTTCGGCATGCTTCGTTGTAGCTCTCTTGCCGGTCGCCGGCTTAGCGGCTTGCTTTGCGCGACTAGGTCTGCGGAGAGAAGGAGATAGCACCGGAAACCTTGCCTTTTGCCTTCTTCGGCGCTGGAACCTGGTTGCTGCGCCTTCTCTTTGTCCATGTGCACACACACGATTCCTCAGCGAAAACCATGCAGAAACCTTACCTCGAGCACCCAGGGATGTGCACCCAGCACCACGTGCACGCACACGCAGCTAGAGAAAAGCACCTACCTTTTCACACACTGATGCCTAAGCAAACGCGTGGCCACACACACGCACACATCCGCAAGCGCGCCTACTCCCATCTATTGAGGGAAAGACGGACGAGCAACGTCCTGACAGGCTTGAGGGGAAAAACGTCCGTTGATGGTTGGCGTACTGCACGCCCGCCTACGGGGCTGCAGGGGAATCCACATTTGGAAGGTACCTGAAGATGTGTGCCTGTTCTTGGAGCTCCGCTAGTAGGGTAGCAAAGACACTCGTAGGCAGTACTGAATGCTGCTCCGTGCTACTTCTCCTCCGCTGGCAAATGCTTCACAGTCGCCCGAGGAAAGACGTTTAACAATCGATCTCCAAGAGAAACGAAACACATGATGCCATAAGGCGAAAGAATAGCAGGGCATCTCTTCACAAGCTTGTCCCTGATCTATAGCTGAGGGCAAACACTTGTGTGCTTGTGGGAGAGCCTGTGTCTTTCCTGGAAGCGTTTGGGAGTTTTGCTCAGACGCGTGTTTCCTCAAGTTCAAGAATCAAGATCTAGGATACCTGCAGACAGGTGCCTGTTTGTGTGGAGACAGTCTGTTTGAAACTGTGTTCCTCAGCGCCCGCTCTTTCTCCCCGTCGCTCCACACGCCTGGGAGTCCCTTTCTTTCTCTCCACAAGCACGTGTGTTGACTCCGTCGCACATGTGCATCTGCACAAGCGTTGAGCTCAGCAGAGTGTGTCTCTTGACACTTGATGTGCGTTGGCTGTGTCTGCGTGCTCCAGTGAAGAGAGAAACGGGAAATCATCTTGGTAGAGGCAACAAAGCAAAAGCGAGGCAGGATTGACATCTGCTCAACAGAGAGGGATTCCCTGCGCTGACACAGTTCACAGTTACACGAGAAGCAATCTGAGCGGTCCATCGACCGGAGACGTGTTTCCCAAGAGGTCGTTTAGCGAGTGATCAGCAGTGTGCGCGACTTTCAGGAGTGTGCCTGGAAAGTGCCAGAATCACCAGAGCATCTGTGCAAAAGCTGCTGCCTCTGTGACCGCATTGAGGCAAGTTCCCGTGTCTCCGAGTACATAGACGGCTCTTCCGCGTTCACTCCGAGGGAAACGGTCCGCTATTGCTTCTGTGCGTACAGACGCGATTCCCTTGTCTCTTGCGAACACAGGGAACTCTGTGCATCCAAATCTACAGGCTAAGGACGCGTCTGCATATGTTTTGGTGAACAATCGAGTGTGCGTGTTCTGACAGCTGCCTCTATGCAGACGTCTCCACAGAGCCACTTCTGAATGCCCCGCAGCCCAGGACTGAATGGATACACTAACAAGTGCACCGGTGTGAGCAACCACATATGCAGAAGGACGTCTTTCATCTCACAGAAGCGCGAACGTCTTGGCGTTCAAGCACATGGCAGAAACAAGGTGTGAACAGATGCGCTGCTGCTATTTTCTCCGTTCGGCATGCTTCGTTGTAGCTCTCTTGCCGGTCGCCGGCTTAGCGGCTTGCTTTGCGCGACTAGGTCTGCGGAGAGAAGGAGATAGCACCGGAAACCTTGCCTTTTGCCTTCTTCGGCGCTGGAACCTGGTTGCTGCGCCTTCTCTTTGTCCATGTGCACACACACGATTCCTCAGCGAAAACCATGCAGAAACCTTACCTCGAGCACCCAGGGATGTGCACCCAGCACCACGTGCACGCACACGCAGCTAGAGAAAAGCACCTACCTTTTCACACACTGATGCCTAAGCAAACGCGTGGCCACACACACGCACACATCCGCAAGCGCGCCTACTCCCATCTATTGAGGGAAAGACGGACGAGCAACGTCCTGACAGGCTTGAGGGGAAAAACGTCCGTTGATGGTTGGCGTACTGCACGCCCGCCTACGGGGCTGCAGGGGAATCCACATTTGGAAGGTACCTGAAGATGTGTGCCTGTTCTTGGAGCTCCGCTAGTAGGGTAGCAAAGACACTCGTAGGCAGTACTGAATGCTGCTCCGTGCTACTTCTCCTCCGCTGGCAAATGCTTCACAGTCGCCCGAGGAAAGACGTTTAACAATCGATCTCCAAGAGAAACGAAACACATGATGCCATAAGGCGAAAGAATAGCAGGGCATCTCTTCACAAGCTTGTCCCTGATCTATAGCTGAGGGCAAACACTTGTGTGCTTGTGGGAGAGCCTGTGTCTTTCCTGGAAGCGTTTGGGAGTTTTGCTCAGACGCGTGTTTCCTCAAGTTCAAGAATCAAGATCTAGGATACCTGCAGACAGGTGCCTGTTTGTGTGGAGACAGTCTGTTTGAAACTGTGTTCCTCAGCGCCCGCTCTTTCTCCCCGTCGCTCCACACGCCTGGGAGTCCCTTTCTTTCTCTCCACAAGCACGTGTGTTGACTCCGTCGCACATGTGCATCTGCACAAGCGTTGAGCTCAGCAGAGTGTGTCTCTTGACACTTGATGTGCGTTGGCTGTGTCTGCGTGCTCCAGTGAAGAGAGAAACGGGAAATCATCTTGGTAGAGGCAACAAAGCAAAAGCGAGGCAGGATTGACATCTGCTCAACAGAGAGGGATTCCCTGCGCTGACACAGTTCACAGTTACACGAGAAGCAATCTGAGCGGTCCATCGACCGGAGACGTGTTTCCCAAGAGGTCGTTTAGCGAGTGAACAGCAGTGTGCGCGACTTTCAGGAGTGTGCCTGGAAAGTGCCAGAATCACCAGAGCATCTGTGCAAAAGCTGCTGCCTCTGTGACCGCATTGAGGCACGTTCCCGTGTCTCCGAGTACATAGACGGCTCTTCCGCGTTCACTCCGAGGGAAACGGTCCGCTATTGCTTCTGTGCGTACAGACGCGATTCCCTTGTCTCTTGCGAACACAGGGAACTCTGTGCATCCAAATCTACAGGCTAAGGACGCGTCTGCATATGTTTTGGTGAACAATCGAGTGTGCGTGTTCTGACAGCTGCCTCTATGCAGACGTCTCCACAGAGCCACTTCTGAATGCCCCGCAGCCCAGGACTGAATGGATACACTAACAAGTGCACCGGTGTGAGCAACCACATATGCAGAAGGACGTCTTTCATCTCACAGAAGCGCGAACGTCTTGGCGTTCAAGCACATGGCAGAAACAAGGTGTGAACAGATGCGCTGCTGCTATTTTCTCCGTTCGGCATGCTTCGTTGTAGCTCTCTTGCCGGTCGCCGGCTTAGCGGCTTGCTTTGCGCGACTAGGTCTGCGGAGAGAAGGAGATAGCGCCGGAAACCTTGCCTTTTGCCTTCTTCGGCGCTGGAACCTGGTTGCTGCGCCTTCTCTTTGTCCATGTGCACACACACGATTCCTCAGCGAAAACCATGCAGAAACCTTACCTCGAGCACCCAGGGATGTGCACCCAGCACCACGTGCACGCACACGCAGCTAGAGAAAAGCACCTACCTTTTCACACACTGATGCCTAAGCAAACGCGTGGCCACACACACGCACACATCCGCAAGCGCGCCTACTCCCATCTATTGAGGGAAAGACGGACGAGCAACGTCCTGACAGGCTTGAGGGGAAAAACGTCCGTTGATGGTTGGCGTACTGCACGCCCGCCTACGGGGCTGCAGGGGAATCCACATTTGGAAGGTACCTGAAGATGTGTGCCTGTTCTTGGAGCTCCGCTAGTAGGGTAGCAAAGACACTCGTAGGCAGTACTGAATGCTGCTCCGTGCTACTTCTCCTCCGCTGGCAAATGCTTCACAGTCGCCCGAGGAAAGACGTTTAACAATCGATCTCCAAGAGAAACGAAACACATGATGCCATAAGGCGAAAGAATAGCAGGGCATCTCTTCACAAGCTTGTCCCTGATCTATAGCTGAGGGCAAACACTTGTGTGCTTGTGGGAGAGCCTGTGTCTTTCCTGGAAGCGTTTGGCAGTTTTGCTCAGACGCGTGTTTCCTCAAGTTCAAGAATCAAGATCTAGGATACCTGCAGACAGGTGCCTGTTTGTGTGGAGACAGTCTGTTTGAAACTGTGTTCCTCAGCGCCCGCTCTTTCTCCCCGTCGCTCCACACGCCTGGGAGTCCATTTCTTTCTCTCCACAAGCACGTGTGTTGACTTCGTCGCACATGTGCATCTGCACAAGCGTTGAGCTCAGCAGAGTGTGTCTCTTGACACTTGATGTGCGTTGGCTGTGTCTGCGTGCTCCAGTGAAGAGAGAAACGGGAAATCATCTTGGTAGAGGCAACAAAGCAAAAGCGAGGCAGGATTGACATCTGCTCAACAGAGACGGATTCCCTGCGCTGACACAGTTCACAGTTACACGAGAAGCAATCTGAGCGGTCCATCGACCGGAGACGTGTTTCCCAAGAGGTCGTTTAGCGAGTGAACAGCAGTGTGCGCGACTTTCAGGAGGGTGCCTGGAAAGTGCCAGAATCACCAGAGCATCTGTGCAAAAGCTGCTGCCTCTGTGACCGCATTGAGGCACGTTCCCGTGTCTCCGAGTACATAGACGGCTCTTCCGCGTTCACTCCGAGGGAAACGGTCCGCTATTGCTTCTGTGCGTACAGACGCGATTCCCTTGTCTCTTGCGAACACAGGGAACTCTGTGCATCCAAATCTACAGGCTAAGGACGCGTCTGCATATGTTTTGGTGAACAATCGAGTGTGCGTGTTCTGACAGCTGCCTCTATGCAGACGTCTCCACAGAGCCACTTCTGAATGCCCCGCAGCCCAGGACTGAATGGATACACTAACAAACAAGTGCACCGGTGTGAGCAACCACATATGCAGAAGGACGTCTTTCATCTCACAGAAGCGCGAACGTCTTGGCGTTCAAGCACATGGCAGAAACAAGGTGTGAACAGATGCGCTGCTGCTATTTTCTCCGTTCGGCATGCTTCGTTGTAGCTCTCTTGCCGGTCGCCGGCTTAGCGGCTTGCTTTGCGCGACTAGGTCTGCGGAGAGAAGGAGATAGCGCCGGAAACCTTGCCTTTTGCCTTCTTCGGCGCTGGAACCTGGTTGCTGCGCCTTCTCTTTGTCCATGTGCACACACACGATTCCTCAGCGAAAACCATGCAGAAACCTTACCTCGAGCACCCAGGGATGTGCACCCAGCACCACGTGCACGCACACGCAGCTAGAGAAAAGCACCTACCTTTTCACACACTGATGCCTAAGCAAACGCGTGGCCACACACACGCACACATCCGCAAGCGCGCCTACTCCCATCTATTGAGGGAAAGACGGACGAGCAACGTCCTGACAGGCTTGAGGGGAAAAACGTCCGTTGATGGTTGGCGTACTGCACGCCCGCCTACGGGGCTGCAGGGGAATCCACATTTGGAAGGTACCTGAAGATGTGTGCCTGTTCTTGGAGCTCCGCTAGTAGGGTAGCAAAGACACTCGTAGGCAGTACTGAATGCTGCTCCGTGCTACTTGTCCTCCGCTGGCAAATGCTTCACAGTCGCCCGAGGAAAGACGTTTAACAATCGATCTCCAAGAGAAACGAAACACATGATGCCATAAGGCGAAAGAATAGCAGGGCATCTCTTCACAAGCTTGTCCCTGATCTATAGCTGAGGGCAAACACTTGTGTGCTTGTGGGAGAGCCTGTGTCTTTCCTGGAAGCGTTTGGGAGTTTTGCTCAGACGCGTGTTTCCTCAAGTTCAAGAATCAAGATCTAGGATACCTGCAGACAGGTGCCTGTTTGTGTGGAGACAGTCTGTTTGAAACTGTGTTCCTCAGCGCCCGCTCTTTCTCCCCGTCGCTCCACATGCCTGGGAGTCCATTTCTTTCTCTCCACAAGCACGTGTGTTGACTTCGTCGCACATGTGCATCTGCACAAGCGTTGAGCTCAGCAGAGTGTGTCTCTTGACACTTGATGTGCGTTGGCTGTGTCTGCGTGCTCCAGTGAAGAGAGAAACGGGAAATCATCTTGGTAGAGGCAACAAAGCAAAAGCGAGGCAGGATTGACATCTGCTCAACAGAGACGGATTCCCTGCGCTGACACAGTTCACAGTTACACGAGAAGCAATCTGAGCGGTCCATCGACCGGAGACGTGTTTCCCAAGAGGTCGTTTAGCGAGTGAACAGCAGTGTGCGCGACTTTCAGGAGGGTGCCTGGAAAGTGCCAGAATCACCAGAGCATCTGTGCAAAAGCTGCTGCCTCTGTGACCGCATTGAGGCACGTTCCCGTGTCTCCGAGTACATAGACGGCTCTTCCGCGTTCACTCCGAGGGAAACGGTCCGCTATTGCTTCTGTGCGTACAGACGCGATTCCCTTGTCTCTTGCGAACACAGGGAACTCTGTGCATCCAAATCTACAGGCTAAGGACGCGTCTGCATATGTTTTGGTGAACAATCGAGTGTGCGTGTTCTGACAGCTGCCTCTATGCAGACGTCTCCACAGAGCCACTTCTGAATGCCCCGCAGCCCAGGACTGAATGGATACACTAACAAGTGCACCGGTGTGAGCAACCACATATGCAGAAGGACGTCTTTCATCTCACAGAAGCGCGAACGTCTTGGCGTTCAAGCACATGGCAGAAACAAGGTGTGAACAGATGCGCTGCTGCTATTTTCTCCGTTCGGCATGCTTCGTTGTAGCTCTCTTGCCGGTCGCCGGCTTAGCGGCTTGCTTTGCGCGACTAGGTCTGCGGAGAGAAGGAGATAGCGCCGGAAACCTTGCCTTTTGCCTTCTTCGGCGCTGGAACCTGGTTGCTGCGCCTTCTCTTTGTCCATGTGCACACACACGATTCCTCAGCGAAAACCATGCAGAAACCTTACCTCGAGCACCCAGGGATGTGCACCCAGCACCACGTGCACGCACACGCAGCTAGAGAAAAGCACCTACCTTTTCACACACTGATGCCTAAGCAAACGCGTGGCCACACACACGCACACATCCGCAAGCGCGCCTACTCCCATCTATTGAGGGAAAGACGGACGAGCAACGTCCTGACAGGCTTGAGGGGAAAAACGTCCGTTGATGGTTGGCGTACTGCACGCCCGCCTACGGGGCTGCAGGGGAATCCACATTTGGAAGGTACCTGAAGATGTGTGCCTGTTCTTGGAGCTCCGCTAGTAGGGTAGCAAAGACACTCGTAGGCAGTACTGAATGCTGCTCCGTGCTACTTCTCCTCCGCTGGCAAATGCTTCACAGTCGCCCGAGGAAAGACGTTTAACAATCGATCTCCAAGAGAAACGAAACACATGATGCCATAAGGCGAAAGAATAGCAGGGCATCTCTTCACAAGCTTGTCCCTGATCTATAGCTGAGGGCAAACACTTGTGTGCTTGTGGGAGAGCCTGTGTCTTTCCTGGAAGCGTTTGGCAGTTTTGCTCAGACGCGTGTTTCCTCAAGTTCAAGAATCAAGATCTAGGATACCTGCAGACAGGTGCCTGTTTGTGTGGAGACAGTCTGTTTGAAACTGTGTTCCTCAGCGCCCGCTCTTTCTCCCCGTCGCTCCACATGCCTGGGAGTCCATTTCTTTCTCTCCACAAGCACGTGTGTTGACTTCGTCGCACATGTGCATCTGCACAAGCGTTGAGCTCAGCAGAGTGTGTCTCTTGACACTTGATGTGCGTTGGCTGTGTCTGCGTGCTCCAGTGAAGAGAGAAACGGGAAATCATCTTGGTAGAGGCAACAAAGCAAAAGCGAGGCAGGATTGACATCTGCTCAACAGAGACGGATTCCCTGCGCTGACACAGTTCACAGTTACACGAGAAGCAATCTGAGCGGTCCATCGACCGGAGACGTGTTTCCCAAGAGGTCGTTTAGCGAGTGAACAGCAGTGTGCGCGACTTTCAGGAGGGTGCCTGGAAAGTGCCAGAATCACCAGAGCATCTGTGCAAAAGCTGCTGCCTCTGTGACCGCATTGAGGCACGTTCCCGTGTCTCCGAGTACATAGACGGCTCTTCCGCGTTCACTCCGAGGGAAACGGTCCGCTATTGCTTCTGTGCGTACAGACGCGATTCCCTTGTCTCTTGCGAACACAGGGAACTCTGTGCATCCAAATCTACAGGCTAAGGACGCGTCTGCATATGTTTTGGTGAACAATCGAGTGTGCGTGTTCTGACAGCTGCCTCTATGCAGACGTCTCCACAGAGCCACTTCTGAATGCCCCGCAGCCCAGGACTGAATGGATACACTAACAAGTGCACCGGTGTGAGCAACCACATATGCAGAAGGACGTCTTTCATCTCACAGAAGCGCGAACGTCTTGGCGTTCAAGCACATGGCAGAAACAAGGTGTGAACAGATGCGCTGCTGCTATTTTCTCCGTTCGGCATGCTTCGTTGTAGCTCTCTTGCCGGTCGCCGGCTTAGCGGCTTGCTTTGCGCGACTAGGTCTGCGGAGAGAAGGAGATAGCGCCGGAAACCTTGCCTTTTGCCTTCTTCGGCGCTGGAACCTGGTTGCTGCGCCTTCTCTTTGTCCATGTGCACACACACGATTCCTCAGCGAAAACCATGCAGAAACCTTACCTCGAGCACCCAGGGATGTGCACCCAGCACCACGTGCACGCACACGCAGCTAGAGAAAAGCACCTACCTTTTCACACACTGATGCCTAAGCAAACGCGTGGCCACACACACGCACACATCCGCAAGCGCGCCTACTCCCATCTATTGAGGGAAAGACGGACGAGCAACGTCCTGACAGGCTTGAGGGGAAAAACGTCCGTTGATGGTTGGCGTACTGCACGCCCGCCTACGGGGCTGCAGGGGAATCCACATTTGGAAGGTACCTGAAGATGTGTGCCTGTTCTTGGAGCTCCGCTAGTAGGGTAGCAAAGACACTCGTAGGCAGTACTGAATGCTGCTCCGTGCTACTTCTCCTCCGCTGGCAAATGCTTCACAGTCGCCCGAGGAAAGACGTTTAACAATCGATCTCCAAGAGAAACGAAACACATGATGCCATAAGGCGAAAGAATAGCAGGGCATCTCTTCACAAGCTTGTCCCTGATCTATAGCTGAGGGCAAACACTTGTGTGCTTGTGGGAGAGCCTGTGTCTTTCCTGGAAGCGTTTGGGAGTTTTGCTCAGACGCGTGTTTCCTCAAGTTCAAGAATCAAGATCTAGGATACCTGCAGACAGGTGCCTGTTTGTGTGGAGACAGTCTGTTTGAAACTGTGTTCCTCAGCGCCCGCTCTTTCTCCCCGTCGCTCCACACGCCTGGGAGTCCCTTTCTTTCTCTCCACAAGCACGTGTGTTGACTTCGTCGCACATGTGCATCTGCACAAGCGTTGAGCTCAGCAGAGTGTGTCTCTTGACACTTGATGTGCGTTGGCTGTGTCTGCGTGCTCCAGTGAAGAGAGAAACGGGAAATCATCTTGGTAGAGGCAACAAAGCAAAAGCGAGGCAGGATTGACATCTGCTCAACAGAGAGGGATTCCCTGCGCTGACACAGTTCACAGTTACACGAGAAGCAATCTGAGCGGTCCATCGACCGGAGACGTGTTTCCCAAGAGGTCGTTTAGCGAGTGAACAGCAGTGTGCGCGACTTTCAGGAGGGTGCCTGGAAAGTGCCAGAATCACCAGAGCATCTGTGCAAAAGCTGCTGCCTCTGTGACCGCATTGAGGCACGTTCCCGTGTCTCCGAGTACATAGACGGCTCGTCCGCGTTCACTCCGAGGGAAACGGTCCGCTATTGCTTCTGTGCGTACAGACGCGATTCCCTTGTCTCTTGCGAACACAGGGAACTCTGTGCATCCAAATCTACAGGCTAAGGACGCGTCTGCATATGTTTTGGTGAACAATCGAGTGTGCGTGTTCTGACAGCTGCCTCTATGCAGACGTCTCCACAGAGCCACTTCTGAATGCCCCGCAGCCCAGGACTGAATGGATACACTAACAAACAAGTGCACCGGTGTGAGCAACCACATATGCAGAAGGACGTCTTTCATCTCACAGAAGCGCGAACGTCTTGGCGTTCAAGCACATGGCAGAAACAAGGTGTGAACAGATGCGCTGCTGCTATTTTCTCCGTTCGGCATGCTTCGTTGTAGCTCTCTTGCCGGTCGCCGGCTTAGCGGCTTGCTTTGCGCGACTAGGTCTGCGGAGAGAAGGAGATAGCGCCGGAAACCTTGCCTTTTGCCTTCTTCGGCGCTGGAACCTGGTTGCTGCGCCTTCTCTTTGTCCATGTGCACACACACGATTCCTCAGCGAAAACCATGCAGAAACCTTACCTCGAGCACCCAGGGATGTGCACCCAGCACCACGTGCACGCACACGCAGCTAGAGAAAAGCACCTACCTTTTCACACACTGATGCCTAAGCAAACGCGTGGCCACACACACGCACACATCCGCAAGCGCGCCTACTCCCATCTATTGAGGGAAAGACGGACGAGCAACGTCCTGACAGGCTTGAGGGGAAAAACGTCCGTTGATGGTTGGCGTACTGCACGCCCGCCTACGGGGCTGCAGGGGAATCCACATTTGGAAGGTACCTGAAGATGTGTGCCTGTTCTTGGAGCTCCGCTAGTAGGGTAGCAAAGACACTCGTAGGCAGTACTGAATGCTGCTCCGTGCTACTTGTCCTCCGCTGGCAAATGCTTCACAGTCGCCCGAGGAAAGACGTTTAACAATCGATCTCCAAGAGAAACGAAACACATGATGCCATAAGGCGAAAGAATAGCAGGGCATCTCTTCACAAGCTTGTCCCTGATCTATAGCTGAGGGCAAACACTTGTGTGCTTGTGGGAGAGCCTGTGTCTTTCCTGGAAGCGTTTGGGAGTTTTGCTCAGACGCGTGTTTCCTCAAGTTCAAGAATCAAGATCTAGGATACCTGCAGACAGGTGCCTGTTTGTGTGGAGACAGTCTGTTTGAAACTGTGTTCCTCAGCGCCCGCTCTTTCTCCCCGTCGCTCCACATGCCTGGGAGTCCATTTCTTTCTCTCCACAAGCACGTGTGTTGACTTCGTCGCACATGTGCATCTGCACAAGCGTTGAGCTCAGCAGAGTGTGTCTCTTGACACTTGATGTGCGTTGGCTGTGTCTGCGTGCTCCAGTGAAGAGAGAAACGGGAAATCATCTTGGTAGAGGCAACAAAGCAAAAGCGAGGCAGGATTGACATCTGCTCAACAGAGACGGATTCCCTGCGCTGACACAGTTCACAGTTACACGAGAAGCAATCTGAGCGGTCCATCGACCGGAGACGTGTTTCCCAAGAGGTCGTTTAGCGAGTGAACAGCAGTGTGCGCGACTTTCAGGAGGGTGCCTGGAAAGTGCCAGAATCACCAGAGCATCTGTGCAAAAGCTGCTGCCTCTGTGACCGCATTGAGGCACGTTCCCGTGTCTCCGAGTACATAGACGGCTCTTCCGCGTTCACTCCGAGGGAAACGGTCCGCTATTGCTTCTGTGCGTACAGACGCGATTCCCTTGTCTCTTGCGAACACAGGGAACTCTGTGCATCCAAATCTACAGGCTAAGGACGCGTCTGCATATGTTTTGGTGAACAATCGAGTGTGCGTGTTCTGACAGCTGCCTCTATGCAGACGTCTCCACAGAGCCACTTCTGAATGCCCCGCAGCCCAGGACTGAATGGATACACTAACAAGTGCACCGGTGTGAGCAACCACATATGCAGAAGGACGTCTTTCATCTCACAGAAGCGCGAACGTCTTGGCGTTCAAGCACATGGCAGAAACAAGGTGTGAACAGATGCGCTGCTGCTATTTTCTCCGTTCGGCATGCTTCGTTGTAGCTCTCTTGCCGGTCGCCGGCTTAGCGGCTTGCTTTGCGCGACTAGGTCTGCGGAGAGAAGGAGATAGCGCCGGAAACCTTGCCTTTTGCCTTCTTCGGCGCTGGAACCTGGTTGCTGCGCCTTCTCTTTGTCCATGTGCACACACACGATTCCTCAGCGAAAACCATGCAGAAACCTTACCTCGAGCACCCAGGGATGTGCACCCAGCACCACGTGCACGCACACGCAGCTAGAGAAAAGCACCTACCTTTTCACACACTGATGCCTAAGCAAACGCGTGGCCACACACACGCACACATCCGCAAGCGCGCCTACTCCCATCTATTGAGGGAAAGACGGACGAGCAACGTCCTGACAGGCTTGAGGGGAAAAACGTCCGTTGATGGTTGGCGTACTGCACGCCCGCCTACGGGGCTGCAGGGGAATCCACATTTGGAAGGTACCTGAAGATGTGTGCCTGTTCTTGGAGCTCCGCTAGTAGGGTAGCAAAGACACTCGTAGGCAGTACTGAATGCTGCTCCGTGCTACTTGTCCTCCGCTGGCAAATGCTTCACAGTCGCCCGAGGAAAGACGTTTAACAATCGATCTCCAAGAGAAACGAAACACATGATGCCATAAGGCGAAAGAATAGCAGGGCATCTCTTCACAAGCTTGTCCCTGATCTATAGCTGAGGGCAAACACTTGTGTGCTTGTGGGAGAGCCTGTGTCTTTCCTGGAAGCGTTTGGGAGTTTTGCTCAGACGCGTGTTTCCTCAAGTTCAAGAATCAAGATCTAGGATACCTGCAGACAGGTGCCTGTTTGTGTGGAGACAGTCTGTTTGAAACTGTGTTCCTCAGCGCCCGCTCTTTCTCCCCGTCGCTCCACACGCCTGGGAGTCCATTTCTTTCTCTCCACAAGCACGTGTGTTGACTTTGTCGCACATGTGCATCTGCACAAGCGTTGAGCTCAGCAGAGTGTGTCTCTTGACACTTGATGTGCGTTGGCTGTGTCTGCGTGCTCCAGTGAAGAGAGAAACGGGAAATCATCTTGGTAGAGGCAACAAAGCAAAAGCGAGGCAGGATTGACATCTGCTCAACAGAGAGGGATTCCCTGCGCTGACACAGTTCACAGTTACACGAGAAGCAATCTGAGCGGTCCATCGACCGGAGACGTGTTTCCCAAGAGGTCGTTTAGCGAGTGAACAGCAGTGCGCGCGACTTTCAGGAGTGTGCCTGGAAAGTGCCAGAATCACCAGAGCATCTGTGCAAAAGCTGCTGCCTCTGTGACCGCACTGAGGCACGTTCCCGTGTCTCCGAGTACATAGACGGCTCTTCCGCGTTCACTCCGAGGGAAACGGTCCGCTATTGCTTCTGTGCGTACAGACGCGATTCCCTTGTCTCTTGCGAACACAGGGAACTCTGTGCATCCAAATCTACAGGCTAAGGACGCGTCTGCATATGTTTTGGTGAACAATCGAGTGTGCGTGTTCTGACAGCTGCCTCTATGCAGACGTCTCCACAGAGCCACTTCTGAATGCCCCGCAGCCCAGGACTGAATGGATACACTAACAAGTGCACCGGTGTGAGCAACCACATATGCAGAAGGACGTCTTTCATCTCACAGAAGCGCGAACGTCTTGGCGTTCAAGCACATGGCAGAAACAAGGTGTGAACAGATGCGCTGCTGCTATTTTCTCCGTTCGGCATGCTTCGTTGTAGCTCTCTTGCCGGTCGCCGGCTTAGCGGCTTGCTTTGCGCGACTAGGTCTGCGGAGAGAAGGAGATAGCGCCGGAAACCTTGCCTTTTGCCTTCTTCGGCGCTGGAACCTGGTTGCTGCGCCTTCTCTTTGTCCATGTGCACACACACGATTCCTCAGCGAAAACCATGCAGAAACCTTACCTCGAGCACCCAGGGATGTGCACCCAGCACCACGTGCACGCACACGCAGCTAGAGAAAAGCACCTACCTTTTCACACACTGATGCCTAAGCAAACGCGTGGCCACACACACGCACACATCCGCAAGCGCGCCTACTCCCATCTATTGAGGGAAAGACGGACGAGCAACGTCCTGACAGGCTTGAGGGGAAAAACGTCCGTTGATGGTTGGCGTACTGCACGCCCGCCTACGGGGCTGCAGGGGAATCCACATTTGGAAGGTACCTGAAGATGTGTGCCTGTTCTTGGAGCTCCGCTAGTAGGGTAGCAAAGACACTCGTAGGCAGTACTGAATGCTGCTCCGTGCTACTTCTCCTCCGCTGGCAAATGCTTCACAGTCGCCCGAGGAAAGACGTTTAACAATCGATCTCCAAGAGAAACGAAACACATGATGCCATAAGGCGAAAGAATAGCAGGGCATCTCTTCACAAGCTTGTCCCTGATCTATAGCTGAGGGCAAACACTTGTGTGCTTGTGGGAGAGCCTGTGTCTTTCCTGGAAGCGTTTGGGAGTTTTGCTCAGACGCGTGTTTCCTCAAGTTCAAGAATCAAGATCTAGGATACCTGCAGACAGGTGCCTGTTTGTGTGGAGACAGTCTGTTTGAAACTGTGTTCCTCAGCGCCCGCTCTTTCTCCCCGTCGCTCCACACGCCTGGGAGTCCCTTTCTTTCTCTCCACAAGCACGTGTGTTGACTTCGTCGCACATGTGCATCTGCACAAGCGTTGAGCTCAGCAGAGTGTGTCTCTTGACACTTGATGTGCGTTGGCTGTGTCTGCGTGCTCCAGTGAAGAGAGAAACGGGAAATCATCTTGGTAGAGGCAACAAAGCAAAAGCGAGGCAGGATTGACATCTGCTCAACAGAGAGGGATTCCCTGCGCTGACACAGTTCACAGTTACACGAGAAGCAATCTGAGCGGTCCATCGACCGGAGACGTGTTTCCCAAGAGGTCGTTTAGCGAGTGAACAGCAGTGTGCGCGACTTTCAGGAGGGTGCCTGGAAAGTGCCAGAATCACCAGAGCATCTGTGCAAAAGCTGCTGCCTCTGTGACCGCATTGAGGCACGTTCCCGTGTCTCCGAGTACATAGACGGCTCTTCCGCGTTCACTCCGAGGGAAACGGTCCGCTATTGCTTCTGTGCGTACAGACGCGATTTCCTTGTCTCTTGCGAACACAGGGAACTCTGTGCATCCAAATCTACAGGCTAAGGACGCGTCTGCATATGTTTTGGTGAACAATCGAGTGTGCGTGTTCTGACAGCTGCCTCTATGCAGACGTCTCCACAGAGCCACTTCTGAATGCCCCGCAGCCCAGGACTGAATGGATACACTAACAAGTGCACCGGTGTGAGCAACCACATATGCAGAAGGACGTCTTTCATCTCACAGAAGCGCGAACGTCTTGGCGTTCAAGCACATGGCAGAAACAAGGTGTGAACAGATGCGCTGCTGCTATTTTCTCCGTTCGGCATGCTTCGTTGTAGCTCTCTTGCCGGTCGCCGGCTTAGCGGCTTGCTTTGCGCGACTAGGTCTGCGGAGAGAAGGAGATAGCGCCGGAAACCTTGCCTTTTGCCTTCTTCGGCGCTGGAACCTGGTTGCTGCGCCTTCTCTTTGTCCATGTGCACACACACGATTCCTCAGCGAAAACCATGCAGAAACCTTACCTCGAGCACCCAGGGATGTGCACCCAGCACCACGTGCACGCACACGCAGCTAGAGAAAAGCACCTACCTTTTCACACACTGATGCCTAAGCAAACGCGTGGCCACACACACGCACACATCCGCAAGCGCGCCTACTCCCATCTATTGAGGGAAAGACGGACGAGCAACGTCCTGACAGGCTTGAGGGGAAAAACGTCCGTTGATGGTTGGCGTACTGCACGCCCGCCTACGGGGCTGCAGGGGAATCCACATTTGGAAGGTACCTGAAGATGTGTGCCTGTTCTTGGAGCTCCGCTAGTAGGGTAGCAAAGACACTCGTAGGCAGTACTGAATGCTGCTCCGTGCTACTTCTCCTCCGCTGGCAAATGCTTCACAGTCGCCCGAGGAAAGACGTTTAACAATCGATCTCCAAGAGAAACGAAACACATGATGCCATAAGGCGAAAGAATAGCAGGGCATCTCTTCACAAGCTTGTCCCTGATCTATAGCTGAGGGCAAACACTTGTGTGCTTGTGGGAGAGCCTGTGTCTTTCCTGGAAGCGTTTGGGAGTTTTGCTCAGACGCGTGTTTCCTCAAGTTCAAGAATCAAGATCTAGGATACCTGCAGACAGGTGCCTGTTTGTGTGGAGACAGTCTGTTTGAAACTGTGTTCCTCAGCGCCCGCTCTTTCTCCCCGTCGCTCCACACGCCTGGGAGTCCCTTTCTTTCTCTCCACAAGCACGTGTGTTGACTTCGTCGCACATGTGCATCTGCACAAGCGTTGAGCTCAGCAGAGTGTGTCTCTTGACACTTGATGTGCGTTGGCTGTGTCTGCGTGCTCCAGTGAAGAGAGAAACGGGAAATCATCTTGGTAGAGGCAACAAAGCAAAAGCGAGGCAGGATTGACATCTGCTCAACAGAGACGGATTCCCTGCGCTGACACAGTTCACAGTTACACGAGAAGCAATCTGAGCGGTCCATCGACCGGAGACGTGTTTCCCAAGAGGTCGTTTAGCGAGTGAACAGCAGTGTGCGCGACTTTCAGGAGTGTGCCTGGAAAGTGCCAGAATCACCAGAGCACCTGTGCAAAAGCTGCTGCCTCTGTGACCGCATTGAGGCACGTTCCCGTGTCTGCGAGTATATAGACGGCTCTTTCGCGTTCACTCCGAGGGAAACGGTCCGCTATTGCTTCTGTGCGTACAGACGCGATTCCCTTGTCTCTTGCGAACACAGGGAACTCTGTGCATCCAAATCTACAGGCTAAGGACGCGTCTGCATATGTTTTGGTGAACAATCGAGTGTGCGTGTTCTGACAGCTGCCTCTATGCAGACGTCTCCACAGAGCCACTTCTGAATGCCCCGCAGCCCAGGACTGAATGGATACACTAACAAGTGCACCGGTGTGAGCAACCACATATGCAGAAGGACGTCTTTCATCTCACAGAAGCACGAACGTCTTGGCGTTCAAGCACATGGCAGAAACAAGGTGTGAACAGATGCGCTGCTGCTATTTTCTCCGTTCGGCATGCTTCGTTGTAGCTCTCTTGCCGGTCGCCGGCTTAGCGGCTTGCTTTGCGCGACTAGGTCTGCGGAGAGAAGGAGATAGCGCCGGAAACCTTGCCTTTTGCCTTCTTCGGCGCTGGAACCTGGTTGCTGCGCCTTCTCTTTGTCCATGTGCACACACACGATTCCTCAGCGAAAACCATGCAGAAACCTTACCTCGAGCACCCAGGGATGTGCACCCAGCACCACGTGCACGCACACGCAGCTAGAGAAAAGCACCTACCTTTTCACACACTGATGCCTAAGCAAACGCGTGGCCACACACACGCACACATCCGCAAGTGCGCCTACTCCCATCTATTGAGGGAAAGACGGACGAGCAACGTCCTGACAGGCTTGAGGGGAAAAACGTCCGTTGATGGTTGGCGTACTGCACGCCCGCCTACGGGGCTGCAGGGGAATCCACATTTGGAAGGTACCTGAAGATGTGTGCCTGTTCTTGGAGCTCCGCTAGTAGGGTAGCAAAGACACTCGTAGGCAGTACTGAATGCTGCTCCGTGCTACTTCTCCTCCGCTGGCAAATGCTTCACAGTCGCCCGAGGAAAGACGTTTAACAATCGATCTCCAAGAGAAACGAAACACATGATGCCATAAGGCGAAAGAATAGCAGGGCATCTCTTCACAAGCTTGTCCCTGATCTATAGCTGAGGGCAAACACTTGTGTGCTTGTGGGAGAGCCTGTGTCTTTCCTGGAAGCGTTTGGGAGTTTTGCTCAGACGCGTGTTTCCTCAAGTTCAAGAATCGAGATCTAGGATACCTGCAGACAGGTGCCTGTTTGTGTGGAGACAGTCTGTTTGAAACTGTGTTCCTCAGCGCCCGCTCTTTCTCCCCGTCGCTCCACACGCCTGGGAGTCCCTTTCTTTCTCTCCACAAGCACGTGTGTTGACTTCGTCGCACATGTGCATCTGCACAAGCGTTGAGCTCAGCAGAGTGTGTCTCTTGACACTTGATGTGCGTTGGCTGTGTCTGCGTGCTCCAGTGAAGAGAGAAACGGGAAATCATCTTGGTAGAGGCAACAAAGCAAAAGCGAGGCAGGATTGACATCTGCTCAACAGAGACGGATTCCCTGCGCTGACACAGTTCACAGTTACACGAGAAGCAATCTGAGCGGTCCATCGACCGGAGACGTGTTTCCCAAGAGGTCGTTTAGCGAGTGAACAGCAGTGTGCGCGACTTTCAGGAGGGTGCCTGGAAAGTGCCAGAATCACCAGAGCATCTGTGCAAAAGCTGCTGCCTCTGTGACCGCATTGAGGCACGTTCCCGTGTCTCCGAGTACATAGACGGCTCTTCCGCGTTCACTCCGAGGGAAACGGTCCGCTATTGCTTCTGTGCGTACAGACGCGATTCCCTTGTCTCTTGCGAACACAGGGAACTCTGTGCATCCAAATCTACAGGCTAAGGACGCGTCTGCATATGTTTTGGTGAACAATCGAGTGTGCGTGTTCTGACAGCTGCCTCTATGCAGACGTCTCCACAGAGCCACTTCTGAATGCCCCGCAGCCCAGGACTGAATGGATACACTAACAAGTGCACCGGTGTGAGCAACCACGTATGCAGAAGGACGTCTTTCATCTCACAGAAGCGCGAACGTCTTGGCGTTCAAGCACATGGCAGAAACAAGGTGTGAACAGATGCGCTGCTGCTATTTTCTCCGTTCGGCATGCTTCGTTGTAGCTCTCTTGCCGGTCGCCGGCTTAGCGGCTTGCTTTGCGCGACTAGGTCTGCGGAGAGAAGGAGATAGCGCCGGAAACCTTGCCTTTTGCCTTCTTCGGCGCTGGAACCTGGTTGCTGCGCCTTCTCTTTGTCCATGTGCACACACACGATTCCTCAGCGAAAACCATGCAGAAACCTTACCTCGAGCACCCAGGGATGTGCACCCAGCACCACGTGCACGCACACGCAGCTAGAGAAAAGCACCTACCTTTTCACACACTGATGCCTAAGCAAACGCGTGGCCACACACACGCACACATCCGCAAGCGCGCCTACTCCCATCTATTGAGGGAAAGACGGACGAGCAACGTCCTGACAGGCTTGAGGGGAAAAACGTCCGTTGATGGTTGGCGTACTGCACGCCCGCCTACGGGGCTGCAGGGGAATCCACATTTGGAAGGTACCTGAAGATGTGTGCCTGTTCTTGGAGCTCCGCTAGTAGGGTAGCAAAGACACTCGTAGGCAGTACTGAATGCTGCTCCGTGCTACTTCTCCTCCGCTGGCAAATGCTTCACAGTCGCCCGAGGAAAGACGTTTAACAATCGATCTCCAAGAGAAACGAAACACATGATGCCATAAGGCGAAAGAATAGCAGGGCATCTCTTCACAAGCTTGTCCCTGATCTATAGCTGAGGGCAAACACTTGTGTGCTTGTGGGAGAGCCTGTGTCTTTCCTGGAAGCGTTTGGGAGTTTTGCTCAGACGCGTGTTTCCTCAAGTTCAAGAATCAAGATCTAGGATACCTGCAGACAGGTGCCTGTTTGTGTGGAGACAGTCTGTTTGAAACTGTGTTCCTCAGCGCCCGCTCTTTCTCCCCGTCGCTCCACACGCCTGGGAGTCCCTTTCTTTCTCTCCACAAGCACGTGTGTTGACTTCGTCGCACATGTGCATCTGCACAAGCGTTGAGCTCAGCAGAGTGTGTCTCTTGACACTTGATGTGCGTTGGCTGTGTCTGCGTGCTCCAGTGAAGAGAGAAACGGGAAATCATCTTGGTAGAGGCAACAAAGCAAAAGCGAGGCAGGATTGACATCTGCTCAACAGAGAGGGATTCCCTGCGCTGACACAGTTCACAGTTACACGAGAAGCAATCTGAGCGGTCCATCGACCGGAGACGTGTTTCCCAAGAGGTCGTTTAGCGAGTGAACAGCAGTGTGCGCGACTTTCAGGAGGGTGCCTGGAAAGTGCCAGAATCACCAGAGCATCTGTGCAAAAGCTGCTGCCTCTGTGACCGCATTGAGGCACGTTCCCGTGTCTCCGAGTACATAGACGGCTCTTCCGCGTTCACTCCGAGGGAAACGGTCCGCTATTGCTTCTGTGCGTACAGACGCGATTCCCTTGTCTCTTGCGAACACAGGGAACTCTGTGCATCCAAATCTACAGGCTAAGGACGCGTCTGCATATGTTTTGGTGAACAATCGAGTGTGCGTGTTCTGACAGCTGCCTCTATGCAGACGTCTCCACAGAGCCACTTCTGAATGCCCCGCAGCCCAGGACTGAATGGATACACTAACAAGTGCACCGGTGTGAGCAACCACATATGCAGAAGGACGTCTTTCATCTCACAGAAGCGCGAACGTCTTGGCGTTCAAGCACATGGCAGAAACAAGGTGTGAACAGATGAGCTGCTGCTATTTTCTCCGTTCGGCATGCTTCGTTGTAGCTCTCTTGCCGGTCGCCGGCTTAGCGGCTTGCTTTGCGCGACTAGGACTGGGGAGTGAAGGAGATAGCGCCGGAAACCTTGCCTTTTGCCTTCTTCGGCGCTGGAACCTGGTTGCTGCGCCTTCTCTTTGTCCATGTGCACACACACGATTCCTCAGCGAAAACCATGCAGAAACCTTACCTCGAGCACCCAGGGATGTGCACCCAGCACCACGTGCACGCACACGCAGCTAGAGAAAAGCACCTACCTTTTCACACACTGATGCCTAAGCAAACGCGTGGCCACACACACGCACACATCCGCAAGCGCGCCTACTCCCATCTATTGAGGGAAAGACGGACGAGCAACGTCCTGACAGGCTTGAGGGGAAAAACGTCCGTTGATGGTTGGCGTACTGCACGCCCGCCTACGGGGCTGCAGGGGAATCCACATTTGGAAGGTACCTGAAGATGTGTGCCTGTTCTTGGAGCTCCGCTAGTAGGGTAGCAAAGACACTCGTAGGCAGTACTGAATGCTGCTCCGTGCTACTTCTCCTCCGCTGGCAAATGCTTCACAGTCGCCCGAGGAAAGACGTTTAACAATCGATCTCCAAGAGAAACGAAACACATGATGCCATAAGGCGAAAGAATAGCAGGGCATCTCTTCACAAGCTTGTCCCTGATGTATAGCTGAGGGCAAACACTTGTGTGCTTGTGGGAGAGCCTGTGTCTTTCCTGGAAGCGTTTGGGAGTTTTGCTCAGACGCGTGTTTCCTCAAGTTCAAGAATCAAGATCTAGGATACCTGCAGACAGGTGCCTGTTTGTGTGGAGACAGTCTGTTTGAAACTGTGTTCCTCAGCGCCCGCTCTTTCTCCCCGTCGCTCCACACGCCTGGGAGTCCCTTTCTTTCTCTCCACAAGCACGTGTGTTGACTTCGTCGCACATGTGCATCTGCACAAGCGTTGAGCTCAGCAGAGTGTGTCTCTTGACACTTGATGTGCGTTGGCTGTGTCTGCGTGCTCCAGTGAAGAGAGAAACGGGAAATCATCTTGGTAGAGGCAACAAAGCAAAAGCGAGGCAGGATTGACATCTGCTCAACAGAGACGGATTCCCTGCGCTGACACAGTTCACAGTTACACGAGAAGCAATCTGAGCGGTCCATCGACCGGAGACGTGTTTCCCAAGAGGTCGTTTAGCGAGTGAACAGCAGTGTGCGCGACTTTCAGGAGGGTGCCTGGAAAGTGCCAGAATCACCAGAGCAGCTGTGCAAAAGCTGCTGCCTCTGTGACCGCATTGAGGCACGTTCCCGTGTCTCCGAGTACATAGACGGCTCTTCCGCGTTCACTCCGAGGGAAACGGTCCGCTATTGCTTCTGTGCGTACAGACGCGATTCCCTTGTCTCTTGCGAACACAGGGAACTCTGTGCATCCAAATCTACAGGCTAAGGACGCGTCTGCATATGTTTTGGTGAACAATCGAGTGTGCGTGTTCTGACAGCTGCCTCTATGCAGACGTCTCCACAGAGCCACTTCTGAATGCCCCGCAGCCCAGGACTGAATGGATACACTAACAAGTGCACCGGTGTGAGCAACCACATATGCAGAAGGACGTCTTTCATCTCACAGAAGCGCGAACGTCTTGGCGTTCAAGCACATGGCAGAAACAAGGTGTGAACAGATGCGCTGCTGCTATTTTCTCCGTTCGGCATGCTTCGTTGTAGCTCTCTTGCCGGTCGCCGGCTTAGCGGCTTGCTTTGCGCGACTAGGTCTGCGGAGAGAAGGAGATAGCGCCGGAAACCTTGCCTTTTGCCTTCTTCGGCGCTGGAACCTGGTTGCTGCGCCTTCTCTTTGTCCATGTGCACACACACGATTCCTCAGCGAAAACCATGCAGAAACCTTACCTCGAGCACCCAGGGATGTGCACCCAGCACCACGTGCACGCACACGCAGCTAGAGAAAAGCACCTACCTTTTCACACACTGATGCCTAAGCAAACGCGTGGCCACACAGACGCACACATCCGCAAGCGCGCCTACTCCCATCTATTGAGGGAAAGACGGACGAGCAACGTCCTGACAGGCTTGAGGGGAAAAACGTCCGTTGATGGTTGGCGTACTGCACGCCCGCCTACGGGGCTGCAGGGGAATCCACATTTGGAAGGTACCTGAAGATGTGTGCCTGTTCTTGGAGCTCCGCTAGTAGGGTAGCAAAGACACTCGTAGGCAGTACTGAATGCTGCTCCGTGCTACTTGTCCTCCGCTGGCAAATGCTTCACAGTCGCCCGAGGAAAGACGTTTAACAATCGATCTCCAAGAGAAACGAAACACATGATGCCATAAGGCGAAAGAATAGCAGGGCATCTCTTCACAAGCTTGTCCCTGATCTATAGCTGAGGGCAAACACTTGTGTGCTTGTGGGAGAGCCTGTGTCTTTCCTGGAAGCGTTTGGGAGTTTTGCTCAGACGCGTGTTTCCTCAAGTTCAAGAATCAAGATCTAGGATACCTGCAGACAGGTGCCTGTTTGTGTGGAGACAGTCTGTTTGAAACTGTGTTCCTCAGCGCCCGCTCTTTCTCCCCGTCGCTCCACACGCCTGGGAGTCCCTTTCTTTCTCTCCACAAGCACGTGTGTTGACTTCGTCGCACATGTGCATCTGCACAAGCGTTGAGCTCAGCAGAGTGTGTCTCTTGACACTTGATGTGCGTTGGCTGTGTCTGCGTGCTCCAGTGAAGAGAGAAATGGGAAATCATCTTGGTAGAGGCAACAAAGCAAAAGCGAGGCAGGATTGACATCTGCTCAACAGAGAGGGATTCCCTGCACTGACACAGTTCACAGTTACACGAGAAGCAATCTGAGCGGTCCATCGACCGGAGACGTGTTTCCCAAGAGGTCGTTTAGCGAGTGAACAGCAGTGTGCGCGACTTTCAGGAGGGTGCCTGGAAAGTGCCAGAATCACCAGAGCATCTGTGCAAAAGCTGCTGCCTCTGTGACCGCACTGAGGCACGTTCCCGTGTCTCCGAGTACATAGACGGCTCTTCCGCGTTCACTCCGAGGGAAACGGTCCGCTATTGCTTCTGTGCGTACAGACGCGATTCCCTTGTCTCTTGCAAACACAGGGAACTCTGTGCATCCAAATCTACAGGCTAAGGACGCGTCTGCATATGTTTTGGTGAACAATCGAGTGTGCGTGTTCTGACAGCTGCCTCTATGCAGACGTCTCCACAGAGCCACTTCTGAATGCCCCGCAGCCCAGGACTGAATGGATACACTAACAAGTGCACCGGTGTGAGCAACCACATATGCAGAAGGACGTCTTTCATCTCACAGAAGCGCGAACGTCTTGGCGTTCAAGCACATGGCAGAAACAAGGTGTGAACAGATGCGCTGCTGCTATTTTCTCCGTTCGGCATGCTTCGTTGTAGCTCTCTTGCCGGTCGCCGGCTTAGCGGCTTGCTTTGCGCGACTAGGTCTGCGGAGAGAAGGAGATAGCGCCGGAAACCTTGCCTTTTGCCTTCTTCGGCGCTGGAACCTGGTTGCTGCGCCTTCTCTTTGTCCATGTGCACACACACGATTCCTCAGCGAAAACCATGCAGAAACCTTACCTCGAGCACCCAGGGATGTGCACCCAGCACCACGTGCACGCACACGCAGCTAGAGAAAAGCACCTACCTTTTCACACACTGATGCCTAAGCAAACGCGTGGCCACACACACGCACACATCCGCAAGCGCGCCTACTCCCATCTATTGAGGGAAAGACGGACGAGCAACGTCCTGACAGGCTTGAGGGGAAAAACGTCCGTTGATGGTTGGCGTATTGCACGCCCGCCTACGGGGCTGCAGGGGAATCCACATTTGGAAGGTACCTGAAGATGTGTGCCTGTTCTTGGAGCTCCGCTAGTAGGGTAGCAAAGACACTCGTAGGCAGTACTGAATGCTGCTCCGTGCTACTTCTCCTCCGCTGGCAAATGCTTCACAGTCGCCCGAGGAAAGACGTTTAACAATCGATCTCCAAGAGAAACGAAACACATGATGCCATAAGGCGAAAGAATAGCAGGGCATCTCTTCACAAGCTTGTCCCTGATCTATAGCTGAGGGCAAACACTTGTGTGCTTGTGGGAGAGCCTGTGTCTTTCCTGGAAGCGTTTGGGAGTTTTGCTCAGACGCGTGTTTCCTCAAGTTCAAGAATCAAGATCTAGGATACCTGCAGACAGGTGCCTGTTTGTGTGGAGACAGTCTGTTTGAAACTGTGTTCCTCAGCGCCCGCTCTTTCTCCCCGTCGCTCCACATGCCTGGGAGTCCATTTCTTTCTCTCCACAAGCACGTGTGTTGACTTCGTCGCACATGTGCATCTGCACAAGCGTTGAGCTCAGCAGAGTGTGTCTCTTGACACTTGATGTGCGTTGGCTGTGTCTGCGTGCTCCAGTGAAGAGAGAAACGGGAAATCATCTTGGTAGAGGCAACAAAGCAAAAGCGAGGCAGGATTGACATCTGCTCAACAGAGACGGATTCCCTGCGCTGACACAGTTCACAGTTACACGAGAAGCAATCTGAGCGGTCCATCGACCGGAGACGTGTTTCCCAAGAGGTCGTTTAGCGAGTGAACAGCAGTGTGCGCGACTTTCAGGAGTGTGCCTGGAAAGTGCCAGAATCACCAGAGCATCTGTGCAAAAGCTGCTGCCTCTGTGACCGCATTGAGGCACGTTCCCGTGTCTCCGAGTACATAGACGGCTCTTCCGCGTTCACTCCGAGGGAAACGGTCCGCTATTGCTTCTGTGCGTACAGACGCGATTCCCTTGTCTCTTGCGAACACAGGGAACTCTGTGCATCCAAATCTACAGGCTAAGGACGCGTCTGCATATGTTTTGGTGAACAATCGAGTGTGCGTGTTCTGACAGCTGCCTCTATGCAGACTTCTCCACAGAGCCACTTCTGAATGCCCCGCAGCCCAGGACTGAATGGATACACTAACAAGTGCACCGGTGTGAGCAACCACATATGCAGAAGGACGTCTTTCATCTCACAGAAGCGCGAACGTCTTGGCGTTCAAGCACATGGCAGAAACAAGGTGTGAACAGATGCGCTGCTGCTATTTTCTCCGTTCGGCATGCTTCGTTGTAGCTCTCTTGCCGGTCGCCGGCTTAGCGGCTTGCTTTGCGCGACTAGGTCTGCGGAGAGAAGGAGATAGCGCCGGAAACCTTGCCTTTTGCCTTCTTCGGCGCTGGAACCTGGTTGCTGCGCCTTCTCTTTGTCCATGTGCACACACACGATTCCTCAGCGAAAACCATGCAGAAACCTTACCTCGAGCACCCAGGGATGTGCACCCAGCACCACGTGCACGCACACGCAGTTAGAGAAAAGCACCTACCTTTTCACACACTGATGCCTAAGCAAACGCGTGGCCACACACACGCACACATCCGCAAGCGCGCCTACTCCCATCTATTGAGGGAAAGACGGACGAGCAACGTCCTGACAGGCTTGAGGGGAAAAACGTCCGTTGATGGTTGGCGTACTGCACGCCCGCCTACGGGGCTGCAGGGGAATCCACATTTGGAAGGTACCTGAAGATGTGTGCCTGTTCTTGGAGCTCCGCTAGTAGGGTAGCAAAGACACTCGTAGGCAGTACTGAATGCTGCTCCGTGCTACTTCTCCTCCGCTGGCAAATGCTTCACAGTCGCCCGAGGAAAGACGTTTAACAATCGATCTCCAAGAGAAACGAAACACATGATGCCATAAGGCGAAAGAATAGCAGGGCATCTCTTCACAAGCTTGTCCCTGATCTATAGCTGAGGGCAAACACTTGTGTGCTTGTGGGAGAGCCTGTGTCTTTCCTGGAAGCGTTTGGGAGTTTTGCTCAGATGCGTGTTTCCTCAAGTTCAAGAATCAAGATCTAGGATACCTGCAGACAGGTGCCTGTTTGTGTGGAGACAGTCTGTTTGAAACTGTGTTCCTCAGCGCCCGCTCTTTCTCCCCGTCGCTCCACACGCCTGGGAGTCCCTTTCTTTCTCTCCACAAGCACGTGTGTTGACTTCGTCGCACATGTGCATCTGCACAAGCGTTGAGCTCAGCAGAGTGTGTCTCTTGACACTTGATGTGCGTTGGCTGTGTCTGCGTGCTCCAGTGAAGAGAGAAACGGGAAATCATCTTGGTAGAGGCAACAAAGCAAAAGCGAGGCAGGATTGACATCTGCTCAACAGAGACGGATTCCCTGCGCTGACACAGTTCACAGTCACACGAGAAGCAATCTGAGCGGTCCATCGACCGGAGACGTGTTTCCCAAGAGGTCGTTTAGCGAGTGAACAGCAGTGTGCGCGACTTTCAGGAGTGTGCGTGGAAAGTGCCAGAATCACCAGAGCATCTGTGCAAAAGCTGCTGCCTCTGTGACCGCATTGAGGCACGTTCCCGTGTCTGCGAGTATATAGACAGCTCTTTCGCGTTCGCTCCGAGGGAAACGGTCCGCTATTGCTTCTGTGCGTACAGACGCGATTCCCTTGTCTCTTGCGAACACAGGGAACTCTGTGCATCCAAATCTACAGGCTAAGGACGCGTCTGCATATGTTTTGGTGAACAATCGAGTGTGCGTGTTCTGACAGCTGCCTCTATGCAGACGTCTCCACAGAGCCACTTCTGAATGCCCCGCAGCCCAGGACTGAATGGATACACTAACAAGTGCACCGGTGTGAGCAACCACATATGCAGAAGGACGTCTTTCATCTCACAGAAGCGCGAACGTCTTGGCGTTCAAGCACATGGCAGAAACAAGGTGTGAACAGATGCGCTGCTGCTATTTTCTCCGTTCGGCATGCTTCGTTGTAGCTCTCTTGCCGGTCGCCGGCTTAGCGGCTTGCTTTGCGCGACTAGGTCTGCGGAGAGAAGGAGATAGCGCCGGAAACCTCGCCTTTTGCCTTCTTCGGCGCTGGAACCTGGTTGCTGCGCCTTCTCTTTGTCCATGTGCACACACACGATTCCTCAGCGAAAACCATGCAGAAACCTTACCTCGAGCACCCAGGGATGTGCACCCAGCCCCACGTGCACGCACACGCAGCTAGAGAAAAGCACCTACCTTTTCACACACTGATGCCTAAGCAAACGCGTGGCCACACACACGCACACATCCGCAAGCGCGCCTACTCCCATCTATTGAGGGAAAGACGGACGAGCAACGTCCTGACAGGCTTGAGGGGAAAAACGTCCGTTGATGGTTGGCGTACTGCACGCCCGCCTACGGGGCTGCAGGGGAATCCACATTTGGAAGGTACCTGAAGATGTGTGCCTGTTCTTGGAGCTCCGCTAGTAGGGTAGCAAAGACACTCGTAGGCAGTACTGAATGCTGCTCCGTGCTACTTCTCCTCCGCTGGCAAATGCTTCACAGTCGCCCGAGGAAAGACGTTTAACAATCGATCTCCAAGAGAAACGAAACACATGATGCCATAAGGCGAAAGAATAGCAGGGCATCTCTTCACAAGCTTGTCCCTGATCTATAGCTGAGGGCAAACACTTGTGTGCTTGTGGGAGAGCCTGTGTCTTTCCTGGAAGCGTTTGGGAGTTTTGCTCAGACGCGTGTTTCCTCAAGTTCAAGAATCAAGATCTAGGATACCTGCAGACAGGTGCCTGTTTGTGTGGAGACAGTCTGTTTGAAACTGTGTTCCTCAGCGCCCGCTCTTTCTCCCCGTCGCTCCACACGCCTGGGAGTCCCTTTCTTTCTCTCCACAAGCACGTGTGTTGACTTCGTCGCACATGTGCATCTGCACAAGCATTGAGCTCTGCAGAGCGTGTCTCTTGACACTTGATGTGCGTTGGCTGGGTCTGCGTGCTCCGGTGAAGAGAGAAACGGGAAATCATCTTGGTAGAGGCAACAAAGCAAAAGCGAGGCAGGATTGACATCTGCTCAACAGAGACGGATTCCCTGCGCTGACACAGTTCACAGTTACACGAGAAGCAATCTGAGCGGTCCATCGACCGGAGACGTGTTTCCCAAGAGGTCGTTTAGCGAGTGAACAGCAGTGTGCGCGACTTTCAGGAGTCTGCCTGGAAAGTGCCAGAATCACCAGAGCATCTGTGCAAAAGCTGCTGCCTCTGTGACCGCATTGAGGCACGTTCCCGTGTCTGCGAGTATATAGACGGCTCTTTCGCGTTCGCTCCGAGGGAAACGGTCCGCTATTGCTTCTGTGCGTACAGACGCGATTCCCTTGTCTCTTGCGAACACAGGGAACTCTGTGCATCCAAATCTACAGGCTAAGGACGCGTCTGCATATGTTTTGGTGAACAATCGAGTGTGCGTGTTCTGACAGCTGCCTCTATGCAGACGTCTCCACAGAGCCACTTCTGAATGCCCCGCAGCCCAGGACTGAATGGATACACTAACAAGTGCACCGGTGTGAGCAACCACATATGCAGAAGGACGTCTTTCATCTCACAGAAGCGCGAACGTCTTGGCGTTCAAGCACATGGCAGAAACAAGGTGTGAACAGATGAGCTGCTGCTATTTTCTCCGTTCGGCATGCTTCGTTGTAGCTCTCTTGCCGGTCGCCGGCTTAGCGGCTTGCTTTGCGCGACTAGGACTGGGGAGTGAAGGAGATAGCGCCGGAAACCTTGCCTTTTGCCTTCTTCGGCGCTGGAACCTGGTTGCTGCGCCTTCTCTTTGTCCATGTGCACACACACGATTCCTCAGCGAAAACCATGCAGAAACCTTACCTCGAGCACCCAGGGATGTGCACCCAGCACCACGTGCACGCACACGCAGCTAGAGAAAAGCACCTACCTTTTCACACACTGATGCCTAAGCAAACGCGTGGCCACACACACGCACACATCCGCAAGCGCGCCTACTCCCATCTATTGAGGGAAAGACGGACGAGCAACGTCCTGACAGGCTTGAGGGGAAAAACGTCCGTTGATGGTTGGCGTACTGCACGCCCGCCTACGGGGCTGCAGGGGAATCCACATTTGGAAGGTACCTGAAGATGTGTGCCTGTTCTTGGAGCTCCGCTAGTAGGGTAGCAAAGACACTCGTAGGCAGTACTGAATGCTGCTCCGTGCTACTTCTCCTCCGCTGGCAAATGCTTCACAGTCGCCCGAGGAAAGACGTTTAACAATCGATCTCCAAGAGAAACGAAACACATGATGCCATAAGGCGAAAGAATGGCAGGGCATCTCTTCACAAGCTTGTCCCTGATCTATAGCTGAGGGCAAACACTTGTGTGCTTGTGGGAGAGCCTGTGTCTTTCCTGGAAGCGTTTGGGAGTTTTGCTCAGACGCGTGTTTCCTCAAGTTCAAGAATCAAGATCTAGGATACCTGCAGACAGGTGCCTGTTTGTGTGGAGACAGTCTGTTTGAAACTGTGTTCCTCAGCGCCCGCTCTTTCTCCCCGTCGCTCCACACGCCTGGGAGTCCCTTTCTTTCTCTCCACAAGCACGTGTGTTGACTTCGTCGCACATGTGCATCTGCACAAGCGTTGAGCTCAGCAGAGCGTGCCTCTTGACACTTGATGTGCGTTGGCTGTGTCTGCCTGCTCCAGTGAAGAGAGAAACGGGAAATCATCTTGGTAGAGGCAACAAAGCAAAAGCGAGGCAGGATTGACATCTGCTCAACAGAGACGGATTCCCTGCGCTGACACAGTTCACAGTTACACGAGAAGCAATCTGAGCGGTCCATCGACCGGAGACGTGTTTCCCAAGAGGTCGTTTAGCGAGTGAACAGCAGTGTGCGCGACTTTCAGGAGTGTGCGTGGAAAGTGCCAGAATCACCAGAGCATCTGTGCAAAAGCTGCTGCCTCTGTGACCGCATTGAGGCACGTTCCCGTGTCTGCGAGTATATAGACGGCTCTTTCGCGTTCGCTCCGAGGGAAACGGTCCGCTATTGCTTCTGTGCGTACAGACGCGATTCCCTTGTCTCTTGCGAACACAGGGAACTCTGTGCATCCAAATCTACAGGCTAAGGACACGTCTGCATATGTTTTGGTGAACAATCGAGTGTGCGTGTTCTGACAGCTGCCTCTATGCAGACGTCTCCACAGAGCCACTTCTGAATGCCCCGCAGCCCAGGACTGAATGGATACACTAACAAGTGCACCGGTGTGAGCAACCACATATGCAGAAGGACGTCTTTCATCTCACAGAAGCGCGAACGTCTTGGCGTTCAAGCACATGGCAGAAACAAGGTGTGAACAGATGAGCTGCTGCTATTTTCTCCGTTCGGCATGCTTCGTTGTAGCTCTCTTGCCGGTCGCCGGCTTAGCGGCTTGCTTTGCGCGACTAGGACTGGGGAGTGAAGGAGATAGCGCCGGAAACCTTGCCTTTTGCCTTCTTCGGCGCTGGAACCTGGTTGCTGCGCCTTCTCTTTGTCCATGTGCACACACACGATTCCTCAGCGAAAACCATGCAGAAACCTTACCTCGAGCACCCAGGGATGTGCACCCAGCACCACGTGCACGCACACGCAGCTAGAGAAAAGCACCTACCTTTTCACACACTGATGCCTAAGCAAACGCGTGGCCACACACACGCACACATCCGCAAGCGCGCCTACTCCCATCTATTGAGGGAAAGACGGACGAGCAACGTCCTGACAGGCTTGAGGGGAAAAACGTCCGTTGATGGTTGGCGTACTGCACGCCCGCCTACGGGGCTGCAGGGGAATCCACATTTGGAAGGTACCTGAAGATGTGTGCCTGTTCTTGGAGCTCCGCTAGTAGGGTAGCAAAGACACTCGTAGGCAGTACTGAATGCTGCTCCGTGCTACTTCTCCTCCGCAGGCAAATGCTTCACAGTCGCCCGAGGAAAGACGTTTAACAATCGATCTCCAAGAGAAACGAAACACATGATGCCAAAAGGCGAAAGAATAGCAGGGCATCTCTTCACAAGCTTGTCCCTGATCTATAGCTGAGGGCAAACACTTGTGTGCTTGTGGGAGAGCCTGTGTCTTTCCTGGAAGCGTTTGGGAGTTTTGCTCAGACGCGTGTTTCCTCAAGTTCAAGAATCAAGATCTAGGATACCTGCAGACAGGTGCCTGTTTGTGTGGAGACAGTCTGTTTGAAACTGTGTTCCTCAGCGCCCGCTCTTTCTCCCCGTCGCTCCACACGCCTGGGAGTCCCTTTCTTTCTCTCCACAAGCACGTGTGTTGACTTCGTCGCACATGTGCATCTGCACAAGCGTTGAGCTCAGCAGAGTGTGTCTCTTGACACTTGATGTGCGTTGGCTGTGTCTGCGTGCTCCAGTGAAGAGAGAAACGGGAAATCATCTTGGTAGAGGCAACAAAGCAAAAGCGAGGCAGGATTGACATCTGCTCAACAGAGACGGATTCCCTGCGCTGACACAGTTCACAGTTACACGAGAAGCAATCTGAGCGGTCCATCGACCGCAGACGTGTTTCCCAAGAGGTCGTTTAGCGAGTGAACAGCAGTGTGCGCGACTTTCAGGAGTGTGCGTGGAAAGTGCCAGAATCACCAGAGCATCTGTGCAAAAGCTGCTGCCTCTGTGACCGCATTGAGGCACGTTCCCGTGTCTGCGAGTATATAGACGGCTCTTTCGCGTTCGCTCCGAGGGAAACGGTCCGCTATTGCTTCTGTGCGTACAGACGCGATTCCCTTGTCTCTTGCGAACACAGGGAACTCTGTGCATCCAAATCTACAGGCTAAGGACGCGTCTGCATATGTTTTGGTGAACAATCGAGTGTGCGTGTTCTGACAGCTGCCTCTATGCAGACGTCTCCACAGAGCCACTTCTGAATGCCCCGCAGCCCAGGACTGAATGGATACACTAACAAGTGCACCGGTGTGAGCAACCACATATGCAGAAGGACGTCTTTCATCTCACAGAAGCGCGAACGTCTTGGCGTTCAAGCACATGGCAGAAACAAGGTGTGAACAGATGAGCTGCTGCTATTTTCTCCGTTCGGCATGCTTCGTTGTAGCTCTCTTGCCGGTCGCCGGCTTAGCGGCTTGCTTTGCGCGACTAGGACTGGGGAGTGAAGGAGATAGCGCCGGAAACCTTGCCTTTTGCCTTCTTCGGCGCTGGAACCTGGTTGCTGCGCCTTCTCTTTGTCCATGTGCACACACACGATTCCTCAGCGAAAACCATGCAGAAACCTTACCTCGAGCACCCAGGGATGTGCACCCAGCACCACGTGCACGCACACGCAGCTAGAGAAAAGCACCTACCTTTTCACACACTGATGCCTAAGCAAACGCGTGGCCACACACACGCACACATCCGCAAGCGCGCCTACTCCCATCTATTGAGGGAAAGACGGACGAGCAACGTCCTGACAGGCTTGAGGGGAAAAACGTCCGTTGATGGTTGGCGTACTGCACGCCCGCCTACGGGGCTGCAGGGGAATCCACATTTGGAAGGTACCTGAAGATGTGTGCCTGTTCTTGGAGCTCCGCTAGTAGGGTAGCAAAGACACTCGTAGGCAGTACTGAATGCTGCTCCGTGCTACTTCTCCTCCGCTGGCAAATGCTTCACAGTCGCCCGAGGAAAGACGTTTAACAATCGATCTCCAAGAGAAACGAAACACATGATGCCATAAGGCGAAAGAATAGCAGGGCATCTCTTCACAAGCTTGTCCCTGATCTATAGCTGAGGGCAAACACTTGTGTGCTTGTGGGAGAGCCTGTGTCTTTCCTGGAAGCGTTTGGGAGTTTTGCTCAGACGCGTGTTTCCTCAAGTTCAAGAATCAAGATCTAGGATACCTGCAGACAGGTGCCTGTTTGTGTGGAGACAGTCTGTTTGAAACTGTGTTCCTCAGCGCCCGCTCTTTCTCCCCGTCGCTCCACACGCCTGGGAGTCCCTTTCTTTCTCTCCACAAGCACGTGTGTTGACTTCGTCGCACATGTGCATCTGCACAAGCGTTGAGCTCAGCAGAGTGTGTCTCTTGACACTTGATGTGCGTTGGCTGTGTCTGCGTGCTCCAGTGAAGAGAGAAACGGGAAATCATCTTGGTAGAGGCAACAAAGCAAAAGCGAGGCAGGATTGACATCTGCTCAACAGAGACGGATTCCCTGCGCTGACACAGTTCACAGTTACACGAGAAGCAATCTGAGCGGTCCATCGACCGGAGACGTGTTTCCCAAGAGGTCGTTTAGCGAGTGAACAGCAGTGTGCGCGACTTTCAGGAGTGTGCGTGGAAAGTGCCAGAATCACCAGAGCATCTGTGCAAAAGCTGCTGCCTCTGTGACCGCATTGAGGCACGTTCCCGTGTCTGCGAGTATATAGACGGCTCTTTCGCGTTCGCTCCGAGGGAAACGGTCCGCTATTGCTTCTGTGCGTACAGACGCGATTCCCTTGTCTCTTGCGAACACAGGGAACTCTGTGCATCCAAATCTACCGGCTAAGGACGCGTCTGCATATGTTTTGGTGAACAATCGAGTGTGCGTGTTCTGACAGCTGCCTCTATGCAGACGTCTCCACAGAGCCACTTCTGAATGCCCCGCAGCCCAGGACTGAATGGATACACTAACAAGTGCACCGGTGTGAGCAACCACATATGCAGAAGGACGTCTTTCATCTCACAGAAGCGCGAACGTCTTGGCGTTCAAGCACATGGCAGAAACAAGGTGTGAACAGATGAGCTGCTGCTATTTTCTCCGTTCGGCATGCTTCGTTGTAGCTCTCTTGCCGGTCGCCGGCTTAGCGGCTTGCTTTGCGCGACTAGCTCTGGGGAGAGAAGGAGATAGCGCCGGAAACCTCGCCTTTTGCCTTCTTCGGCGCTGGAACCTGGTTGCTGCGCCTTCTCTTTGTCCATGTGCACACACACGATTCCTCAGCGAAAACCATGCAGAAACCTTACCTCGAGCACCCAGGGATGTGCACCCAGCACCACGTGCACGCACACGCAGCTAGAGAAAAGCACCTACCTTTTCACACACTGATGCCTAAGCAAACGCGTGGCCACACACACGCACACATCCGCAAGCGCGCCTACTCCCATCTATTGAGGGAAAGACGGACGAGCAACGTCCTGACAGGCTTGAGGGGAAAAACGTCCGTTGATGGTTGGCGTACTGCACGCCCGCCTACGGGGCTGCAGGGGAATCCACATTTGGAAGGTACCTGAAGATGTGTGCCTGTTCTTGGAGCTCCGCTAGTAGGGTAGCAAAGACACTCGTAGGCAGTACTGAATGCTGCTCCGTGCTACTTCTCCTCCGCTGGCAAATGCTTCACAGTCGCCCGAGGAAAGACGTTTAACAATCGATCTCCAAGAGAAACGAAACACATGATGCCATAAGGCGAAAGAATAGCAGGGCATCTCTTCACAAGCTTGTCCCTGATGTATAGCTGAGGGCAAACACTTGTGTGCTTGTGGGAGAGCCTGTGTCTTTCCTGGAAGCGTTTGGGAGTTTTGCTCAGACGCGTGTTTCCTCAAGTTCAAGAATCAAGATCTAGGATACCTGCAGACAGGTGCCTGTTTGTGTGGAGACAGTCTGTTTGAAACTGTGTTCCTCAGCGCCCGCTCTTTCTCCCCGTCGCTCCACACGCCTGGGAGTCCCTTTCTTTCTCTCCACAAGCACGTGTGTTGACTTCGTCGCACATGTGCATCTGCACAAGCGTTGAGCTCAGCAGAGTGTGTCTCTTGACACTTGATGTGCGTTGGCTGTGTCTGCGTGCTCCAGTGAAGAGAGAAACGGGAAATCATCTTGGTAGAGGCAACAAAGCAAAAGCGAGGCAGGATTGACATCTGCTCAACAGAGACGGATTCCCTGCGCTGACACAGTTCACAGTTACACGAGAAGCAATCTGAGCGGTCCATCGACCGGAGACGTGTTTCCCAAGAGGTCGTTTAGCGAGTGAACAGCAGTGTGCGCGACTTTCAGGAGGGTGCGTGGAAAGTGCCAGAATCACCAGAGCATCTGTGCAAAAGCTGCTGCCTCTGTGACCGCATTGAGGCACGTTCCCGTGTCTGCGAGTATATAGACGGCTCTTTCGCGTTCGCTCCGAGGGAAACGGTCCGCTATTGCTTCTGTGCGTACAGACGCGATTCCCTTGTCTCTTGCGAACACAGGGAACTCTGTGCATCCAAATCTACAGGCTAAGGACGCGTCTGCATATGTTTTGGTGAACAATCGAGTGTGCGTGTTCTGACAGCTGCCTCTATGCAGACGTCTCCACAGAGCCACTTCTGAATGCCCCGCAGCCCAGGACTGAATGGATACACTAACAAGTGCACCGGTGTGAGCAAGCACATATGCAGAAGGACGTCTTTCATCTCACAGAAGCGCGAACGTCTTGGCGTTCAAGCACATGGCAGAAACAAGGTGTGAACAGATGAGCTGCTGCTATTTTCTCCGTTCGGCATGCTTCGTTGTAGCTCTCTTGCCGGTCGCCGGCTTAGCGGCTTGCTTTGCGCGACTAGGACTGGGGAGTGAAGGAGATAGCGCCGGAAACCTTGCCTTTTGCCTTCTTCGGCGCTGGAACCTGGTTGCTGCGCCTTCTCTTTGTCCATGTGCACACACACGATTCCTCAGCGAAAACCATGCAGAAACCTTACCTCGAGCACCCAGGGATGTGCACCCAGCACCACGTGCACGCACACGCAGCTAGAGAAAAGCACCTACCTTTTCACACACTGATGCCTAAGCAAACGCGTGGCCACACACACGCACACATCCGCAAGCGCGCCTACTCCCATCTATTGAGGGAAAGACGGACGAGCAACGTCCTGACAGGCTTGAGGGGAAAAACGTCCGTTGATGGTTGGCGTACTGCACGCCCGCCTACGGGGCTGCAGGGGAATCCACATTTGGAAGGTACCTGAAGATGTGTGCCTGTTCTTGGAGCTCTGCTAGTAGGGTAGCAAAGACACTCGTAGGCAGTACTGAATGCTGCTCCGTGCTACTTCTCCTCCGCTGGCAAATGCTTCACAGTCGCCCGAGGAAAGACGTTTAACAATCGATCTCCAAGAGAAACGAAACACATGATGCCATAAGGCGAAAGAATAGCAGGGCATCTCTTCACAAGCTTGTCCCTGATGTATAGCTGAGGGCAAACACTTGTGTGCTTGTGGGAGAGCCTGTGTCTTTCCTGGAAGCGTTTGGGAGTTTTGCTCAGACGCGTGTTTCCTCAAGTTCAAGAATCAAGATCTAGGATACCTGCAGACAGGTGCCTGTTTGTGTGGAGACAGTCTGTTTGAAACTGTGTTCCTCAGCGCCCGCTCTTTCTCCCCGTCGTTCCACACGCCTGGGAGTCCCTTTCTTTCTCTCCACAAGCACGTGTGTTGACTTCGTCGCACATGTGCATCTGCACAAGCGTTGAGCTCAGCAGAGTGTGTCTCTTGACACTTGATGTGCGTTGGCTGTGTCTGCGTGCTCCAGTGAAGAGAGAAACGGGAAATCATCTTGGTAGAGGCAACAAAGCAAAAGCGAGGCAGGATTGACATCTGCTCAACAGAGACGGATTCCCTGCGCTGACACAGTTCACAGTTACACGAGAAGCAATCTGAGCGGTCCATCGACCGGAGACGTGTTTCCCAAGAGGTCGTTTAGCGAGTGAACAGCAGTGTGCGCGACTTTCAGGAGTGTGCGTGGAAAGTGCCAGAATCACCAGAGCATCTGTGCAAAAGCTGCTGCCTCTGTGACCGCATTGAGGCACGTTCCCGTGTCTGCGAGTATATAGACGGCTCTTTCGCGTTCGCTCCGAGGGAAACGGTCCGCTATTGCTTCTGTGCGTACAGACGCAATTCCCTTGTCTCTTGCGAACACAGGGAACTCTGTGCATCCAAATCTACAGGCTAAGGACGCGTCTGCATATGTTTTGGTGAACAATCGAGTGTGCGTGTTCTGACAGCTGCCTCTATGCAGACGTCTCCACAGAGCCACTTCTGAATGCCCCGCAGCCCAGGACTGAATGGATACACTAACAAGTGCACCGGTGTGAGCAACCACATATGCAGAAGGACGTCTTTCATCTCACAGAAGCGCGAACGTCTTGGCGTTCAAGCACATGGCAGAAACAAGGTGTGAACAGATGAGCTGCTGCTATTTTCTCCGTTCGGCATGCTTCGTTGTAGCTCTCTTGCCGGTCGCCGGCTTAGCGGCTTGCTTTGCGCGACTAGGACTGGGGAGTGAAGGAGATAGCGCCGGAAACCTTGCCTTTTGCCTTCTTCGGCGCTGGAACCTGGTTGCTGCGCCTTCTCTTTGTCCATGTGCACACACACGATTCCTCAGCGAAAACCATGCAGAAACCTTACCTCGAGCACCCAGGGATGTGCACCCAGCACCACGTGCACGCACACGCAGCTAGAGAAAAGCACCTACCTTTTCACACACTGATGCCTAAGCAAACGCGTGGCCACACACACGCACACATCCGCAAGCGCGCCTACTCCCATCTATTGAGGGAAAGACGGACGAGCAACGTCCTGACAGGCTTGAGGGGAAAAACGTCCGTTGATGGTTGGCGTACTGCACGCCCGCCTACGGGGCTGCAGGGGAATCCACATTTGGAAGGTACCTGAAGATGTGTGCCTGTTCTTGGAGCTCCGCTAGTAGGGTAGCAAAGACACTCGTAGGCAGTACTGAATGCTGCTCCGTGCTACTTCTCCTCCGCTGGCAAATGCTTCACAGTCGCCCGAGGAAAGACGTTTAACAATCGATCTCCAAGAGAAACGAAACACATGATGCCATAAGGCGAAAGAATAGCAGGGCATCTCTTCACAAGCTTGTCCCTGATCTATAGCTGAGGGCAAACACTTGTGTGCTTGTGGGAGAGCCTGTGTCTTTCCTGGAAGCGTTTGGGAGTTTTGCTCAGACGCGTGTTTCCTCAAGTTCAAGAATCAAGATCTAGGATACCTGCAGACAGGTGCCTGTTTGTGTGGAGACAGTCTGTTTGAAACTGTGTTCCTCAGCGCCCGCTCTTTCTCCCCGTCGCTCCACACGCCTGGGAGTCCCTTTCTTTCTCTCCACAAGCACGTGTGTTGACTTCGTCGCACATGTGCATCTGCACAAGCGTTGAGCTCAGCAGAGTGTGTCTCTTGACACTTGATGTGCGTTGGCTGTGTCTGCGTGCTCCAGTGAAGAGAGAAACGGGAAATCATCTTGGTAGAGGCAACAAAGCAAAAGCGAGGCAGGATTGACATCTGCTCAACAGAGACGGATTCCCTGCGCTGACACAGTTCACAGTTACACGAGAAGCAATCTGAGCGGTCCATCGACCGGAGACGTGTTTCCCAAGAGGTCGTTTAGCGAGTGAACAGCAGTGTGCGCGACTTTCAGGAGTGTGCCTGGAAAGTGCCAGAATCACCAGAGCATCTGTGCAAAAGCTGCTGCCTCTGTGACCGCATTGAGGCACGTTCCCGTGTCTGCGAGTATATAGACGGCTCTTTCGCGTTCGCTCCGAGGGAAACGGTCCGCTATTGCTTCTGTGCGTACAGACGCGATTCCCTTGTCTCTTGCGAACACAGGGAACTCTGTGCATCCAAATCTACAGGCTAAGGACGCGTCTGCATATGTTTTGGTGAACAATCGAGTGTGCGTGTTCTGACAGCTGCCTCTATGCAGACGTCTCCACAGAGCCACTTCTGAATGCCCCGCAGCCCAGGACTGAATGGATACACTAACAAGTGCACCGGTGTGAGCAACCACATATGCAGAAGGACGTCTTTCATCTCACAGAAGCGCGAACGTCTTGGCGTTCAAGCACATGGCAGAAACAAGGTGTGAACAGATGAGCTGCTGCTATTTTCTCCGTTCGGCATGCTTCGTTGTAGCTCTCTTGCCGGTCGCCGGCTTAGCGGCTTGCTTTGCGCGACTAGGACTGGGGAGTGAAGGAGATAGCGCCGGAAACCTTGCCTTTTGCCTTCTTCGGCGCTGGAACCTGGTTGCTGCGCCTTCTCTTTGTCCATGTGCACACACACGATTCCTCAGCGAAAACCATGCAGAAACCTTACCTCGAGCACCCAGGGATGTGCACCCAGCACCACGTGCACGCACACGCAGCTAGAGAAAAGCACCTACCTTTTCACACACTGATGCCTAAGCAAACGCGTGGCCACACACACGCACACATCCGCAAGCGCGCCTACTCCCATCTATTGAGGGAAAGACGGACGAGCAACGTCCTGACAGGCTTGAGGGGAAAAACGTCCGTTGATGGTTGGCGTACTGCACGCCCGCCTACGGGGCTGCAGGGGAATCCACATTTGGAAGGTACCTGAAGATGTGTGCCTGTTCTTGGAGCTCCGCTAGTAGGGTAGCAAAGACACTCGTAGGCAGTACTGAATGCTGCTCCGTGCTACTTCTCCTCCGCTGGCAAATGCTTCACAGTCGCCCGAGGAAAGACGTTTAACAATCGATCTCCAAGAGAAACGAAACACATGATGCCATAAGGCGAAAGAATAGCAGGGCATCTCTTCACAAGCTTGTCCCTGATCTATAGCTGAGGGCAAACACTTGTGTGCTTGTGGGAGAGCCTGTGTCTTTCCTGGAAGCGTTTGGGAGTTTTGCTCAGACGCGTGTTTCCTCAAGTTCAAGAATCAAGATCTAGGATACCTGCAGACAGGTGCCTGTTTGTGTGGAGACAGTCTGTTTGAAACTGTGTTCCTCAGCGCCCGCTCTTTCTCCCCGTCGCTCCACACGCCTGGGAGTCCCTTTCTTTCTCTCCACAAGCACGTGTGTTGACTTCGTCACACATGTGCATCTGCACAAGCGTTGAGCTCAGCAGAGTGTGTCTCTTGACACTTGATGTGCGTTGGCTGTGTCTGCGTGCTCCAGTGAAGAGAGAAACGGGAAATCATCTTGGTAGAGGCAACAAAGCAAAAGCGAGGCAGGATTGACATCTGCTCAACAGAGACGGATTCCCTGCGCTGACACAGTTCACAGTTACACGAGAAGCAATCTGAGCGGTCCATCGACCGGAGACGTGTTTCCCAAGAGGTCGTTTAGCGAGTGAACAGCAGTGTGCGCGACTTTCAGGAGTGTGCGTGGAAAGTGCCAGAATCACCAGAGCACCTGTGCAAAAGCTGCTGCCTCTGTGACCGCATTGAGGCACGTTCCCGTGTCTGCGAGTATATAGACGGCTCTTTCGCGTTCGCTCCGAGGGAAACGGTCCGCTATTGCTTCTGTGCGTACAGACGCGATTCCCTTGTCTCTTGCGAACACAGGGAACTCTGTGCATCCAAATCTACAGGCTAAGGACGCGTCTGCATATGTTTTGGTGAACAATCGAGTGTGCGTGTTCTGACAGCTGCCTCTATGCAGACGTCTCCACAGAGCCACTTCTGAATGCCCCGCAGCCCAGGACTGAATGGATACACTAACAAGTGCACCGGTGTGAGCAACCACATATGCAGAAGGACGTCTTTCATCTCACAGAAGCGCGAACGTCTTGGCGTTCAAGCACATGGCAGAAACAAGGTGTGAACAGATGAGCTGCTGCTATTTTCTCCGTTCGGCATGCTTCGTTGTAGCTCTCTTGCCGGTCGCCGGCTTAGCGGCTTGCTTTGCGCGACTAGGACTGGGGAGTGAAGGAGATAGCGCCGGAAACCTTGCCTTTTGCCTTCTTCGGCGCTGGAACCTGGTTGCTGCGCCTTCTCTTTGTCCATGTGCACACACACGATTCCTCAGCGAAAACCATGCAGAAACCTTACCTCGAGCACCCAGGGATGTGCACCCAGCACCACGTGCACGCACACGCAGCTAGAGAAAAGCACCTACCTTTTCACACACTGATGCCTAAGCAAACGCGTGGCCACACACACGCACACATCCGCAAGCGCGCCTACTCCCATCTATTGAGGGAAAGACGGACGAGCAACGTCCTGACAGGCTTGAGGGGAAAAACGTCCGTTGATGGTTGGCGTACTGCACGCCCGCCTACGGGGCTGCAGGGGAATCCACATTTGGAAGGTACCTGAAGATGTGTGCCTGTTCTTGGAGCTCCGCTAGTAGGGTAGCAAAGACACTCGTAGGCAGTACTGAATGCTGCTCCGTGCTACTTCTCCTCCGCTGGCAAATGCTTCACAGTCGCCCGAGGAAAGACGTTTAACAATCGATCTCCAAGAGAAACGAAACACATGATGCCATAAGGCGAAAGAATAGCAGGGCATCTCTTCACAAGCTTGTCCCTGATGTATAGCTGAGGGCAAACACTTGTGTGCTTGTGGGAGAGCCTGTGTCTTTCCTGGAAGCGTTTGGGAGTTTTGCTCAGACGCGTGTTTCCTCAAGTTCAAGAATCAAGATCTAGGATACCTGCAGACAGGTGCCTGTTTGTGTGGAGACAGTCTGTTTGAAACTGTGTTCCTCAGCGCCCGCTCTTTCTCCCCGTCGCTCCACACGCCTGGGAGTCCCTTTCTTTCTCTCCACAAGCACGTGTGTTGACTTCGTCGCACATGTGCATCTGCACAAGCGTTGAGCTCAGCAGAGTGTGTCTCTTGACACTTGATGTGCGTTGGCTGTGTCTGCGTGCTCCAGTGAAGAGAGAAACGGGAAATCATCTTGGTAGAGGCAACAAAGCAAAAGCGAGGCAGGATTGACATCTGCTCAACAGAGACGGATTCCCTGCGCTGACACAGTTCACAGTTACACGAGAAGCAATCTGAGCGGTCCATCGACCGGAGACGTGTTTCCCAAGAGGTCGTTTAGCGAGTGAACAGCAGTGTGCGCGACTTTCAGGAGTGTGCGTGGAAAGTGCCAGAATCACCAGAGCATCTGTGCAAAAGCTGCTGCCTCTGTGACCGCATTGAGGCACGTTCCCGTGTCTGCGAGTATATAGACGGCTCTTTCGCGTTCGCTCCGAGGGAAACGGTCCGCTATTGCTTCTGTGCATACAGACGCGATTCCCTTGTCTCTTGCGAACACAGGGAACTCTGTGCATCCAAATCTACAGGCTAAGGACGCGTCTGCATATGTTTTGGTGAACAATCGAGTGTGCGTGTTCTGACAGCTGCCTCTATGCAGACGTCTCCACAGAGCCACTTCTGAATGCCCCGCAGCCCAGGACTGAATGGATACACTAACAAGTGCACCGGTGTGAGCAACCACATATGCAGAAGGACGTCTTTCATCTCACAGAAGCGCGAACGTCTTGGCGTTCAAGCACATGGCAGAAACAAGGTGTGAACAGATGAGCTGCTGCTATTTTCTCCGTTCGGCATGCTTCGTTGTAGCTCTCTTGCCGGTCGCCGGCTTAGCGGCTTGCTTTGCGCGACTAGCTCTGGGGAGAGAAGGAGATAGCGCCGGAAACCTCGCCTTTTGCCTTCTTCGGCGCTGGAACCTGGTTGCTGCGCCTTCTCTTTGTCCATGTGCACACACACGATTCCTCAGCGAAAACCATGCAGAAACCTTACCTCGAGCACCCAGGGATGTGCACCCAGCACCACGTGCACGCACACGCAGCTAGAGAAAAGCACCTACCTTTTCACACACTGATGCCTAAGCAAACGCGTGGCCACACACACGCACACATCCGCAAGCGCGCCTACTCCCATCTATTGAGGGAAAGACGGACGAGCAACGTCCTGACAGGCTTGAGGGGAAAAACGTCCGTTGATGGTTGGCGTACTGCACGCCCGCCTACGGGGCTGCAGGGGAATCCACATTTGGAAGGTACCTGAAGATGTGTGCCTGTTCTTGGAGCTCCGCTAGTAGGGTAGCAAAGACACTCGTAGGCAGTACTGAATGCTGCTCCGTGCTACTTCTCCTCCGCAGGCAAATGCTTCACAGTCGCCCGAGGAAAGACGTTTAACAATCGATCTCCAAGAGAAACGAAACACATGATGCCATAAGGCGAAAGAATAGCAGGGCATCTCTTCACAAGCTTGTCCCTGATCTATAGCTGAGGGCAAACACTTGTGTGCTTGTGGGAGAGCCTGTGTCTTTCCTGGAAGCGTTTGGGAGTTTTGCTCAGACGCGTGTTTCCTCAAGTTCAAGAATCAAGATCTAGGATACCTGCAGACAGGTGCCTGTTTGTGTGGAGACAGTCTGTTTGAAACTGTGTTCCTCAGCGCCCGCTCTTTCTCCCCGTCGCTCCACACGCCTGGGAGTCCCTTTCTTTCTCTCCACAAGCACGTGTGTTGACTTCGTCGCACATGTGCATCTGCACAAGCGTTGAGCTCAGCAGAGTGTGTCTCTTGACACTTGATGTGCGTTGGCTGTGTCTGCGTGCTCCAGTGAAGAGAGAAACGGGAAATCATCTTGGTAGAGGCAACAAAGCAAAAGCGAGGCAGGATTGACATCTGCTCAACAGAGACGGATTCCCTGCGCTGACACAGTTCACAGTTACACGAGAAGCAATCTGAGCGGTCCATCGACCGCAGACGTGTTTCCCAAGAGGTCGTTTAGCGAGTGAACAGCAGTGTGCGCGACTTTCAGGAGTGTGCGTGGAAAGTGCCAGAATCACCAGAGCATCTGTGCAAAAGCTGCTGCCTCTGTGACCGCATTGAGGCACGTTCCCGTGTCTGCGAGTATATAGACGGCTCTTTCGCGTTCGCTCCGAGGGAAACGGTCCGCTATTGCTTCTGTGCGTACAGACGCGATTCCCTTGTCTCTTGCGAACACAGGGAACTCTGTGCATCCAAATCTACAGGCTAAGGACGCGTCTGCATATGTTTTGGTGAACAATCGAGTGTGCGTGTTCTGACAGCTGCCTCTATGCAGACGTCTCCACAGAGCCACTTCTGAATGCCCCGCAGCCCAGGACTGAATGGATACACTAACAAGTGCACCGGTGTGAGCAACCACATATGCAGAAGGACGTCTTTCATCTCACAGAAGCGCGAACGTCTTGGCGTTCAAGCACATGGCAGAAACAAGGTGTGAACAGATGAGCTGCTGCTATTTTCTCCGTTCGGCATGCTTCGTTGTAGCTCTCTTGCCGGTCGCCGGCTTAGCGGCTTGCTTTGCGCGACTAGGACTGGGGAGTGAAGGAGATAGCGCCGGAAACCTTGCCTTTTGCCTTCTTCGGCGCTGGAACCTGGTTGCTGCGCCTTCTCTTTGTCCATGTGCACACACACGATTCCTCAGCGAAAACCATGCAGAAACCTTACCTCGAGCACCCAGGGATGTGCACCCAGCACCACGTGCACGCACACGCAGCTAGAGAAAAGCACCTACCTTTTCACACACTGATGCCTAAGCAAACGCGTGGCCACACACACGCACACATCCGCAAGCGCGCCTACTCCCATCTATTGAGGGAAAGACGGACGAGCAACGTCCTGACAGGCTTGAGGGGAAAAACGTCCGTTGATGGTTGGCGTACTGCACGCCCGCCTACGGGGCTGCAGGGGAATCCACATTTGGAAGGTACCTGAAGATGTGTGCCTGTTCTTGGAGCTCCGCTAGTAGGGTAGCAAAGACACTCGTAGGCAGTACTGAATGCTGCTCCGTGCTACTTCTCCTCCGCTGGCAAATGCTTCACAGTCGCCCGAGGAAAGACGTTTAACAATCGATCTCCAAGAGAAACGAAACACATGATGCCATAAGGCGAAAGAATAGCAGGGCATCTCTTCACAAGCTTGTCCCTGATCTATAGCTGAGGGCAAACACTTGTGTGCTTGTGGGAGAGCCTGTGTCTTTCCTGGAAGCGTTTGGGAGTTTTGCTCAGACGCGTGTTTCCTCAAGTTCAAGAATCAAGATCTAGGATACCTGCAGACAGGTGCCTGTTTGTGTGGAGACAGTCTGTTTGAAACTGTGTTCCTCAGCGCCCGCTCTTTCTCCCCGTCGCTCCACACGCCTGGGAGTCCCTTTCTTTCTCTCCACAAGCACGTGTGTTGACTTCGTCGCACATGTGCATCTGCACAAGCGTTGAGCTCAGCAGAGTGTGTCTCTTGACACTTGATGTGCGTTGGCTGTGTCTGCGTGCTCCAGTGAAGAGAGAAACGGGAAATCATCTTGGTAGAGGCAACAAAGCAAAAGCGAGGCAGGATTGACATCTGCTCAACAGAGACGGATTCCCTGCGCTGACACAGTTCACAGTTACACGAGAAGCAATCTGAGCGGTCCATCGACCGGAGACGTGTTTCCCAAGAGGTCGTTTAGCGAGTGAACAGCAGCGTGCGCGACTTTCAGGAGTGTGCGTGGAAAGTGCCAGAATCACCAGAGCATCTGTGCAAAAGCTGCTGCCTCTGTGACCGCATTGAGGCACGTTCCCGTGTCTGCGAGTATATAGACGGCTCTTTCGCGTTCGCTCCGAGGGAAACGGTCCGCTATTGCTTCTGTGCGTACAGACGCGATTCCCTTGTCTCTTGCGAACACAGGGAACTCTGTGCATCCAAATCTACAGGCTAAGGACGCGTCTGCATATGTTTTGGTGAACAATCGAGTGTGCGTGTTCTGACAGCTGCCTCTATGCAGACGTCTCCACAGAGCCACTTCTGAATGCCCCGCAGCCCAGGACTGAATGGATACACTAACAAGTGCACCGGTGTGAGCAACCACATATGCAGAAGGACGTCTTTCATCTCACAGAAGCGCGAACGTCTTGGCGTTCAAGCACATGGCAGAAACAAGGTGTGAACAGATGAGCTGCTGCTATTTTCTCCGTTCGGCATGCTTCGTTGTAGCTCTCTTGCCGGTCGCCGGCTTAGCGGCTTGCTTTGCGCGACTAGCTCTGGGGAGAGAAGGAGATAGCGCCGGAAACCTCGCCTTTTGCCTTCTTCGGCGCTGGAACCTGGTTGCTGCGCCTTCTCTTTGTCCATGTGCACACACACGATTCCTCAGCGAAAACCATGCAGAAACCTTACCTCGAGCACCCAGGGATGTGCACCCAGCACCACGTGCACGCACACGCAGCTAGAGAAAAGCACCTACCTTTTCACACACTGATGCCTAAGCAAACGCGTGGCCACACACACGCACACATCCGCAAGCGCGCCTACTCCCATCTATTGAGGGAAAGACGGACGAGCAACGTCCTGACAGGCTTGAGGGGAAAAACGTCCGTTGATGGTTGGCGTACTGCACGCCCGCCTACGGGGCTGCAGGGGAATCCACATTTGGAAGGTACCTGAAGATGTGTGCCTGTTCTTGGAGCTCCGCTAGTAGGGTAGCAAAGACACTCGTAGGCAGTACTGAATGCTGCTCCGTGCTACTTCTCCTCCGCTGGCAAATGCTTCACAGTCGCCCGAGGAAAGACGTTTAACAATCGATCTCCAAGAGAAACGAAACACATGATGCCATAAGGCGAAAGAATAGCAGGGCATCTCTTCACAAGCTTGTCCCTGATCTATAGCTGAGGGCAAACACTTGTGTGCTTGTGGGAGAGCCTGTGTCTTTCCTGGAAGCGTTTGGGAGTTTTGCTCAGACGCGTGTTTCCTCAAGTTCAAGAATCAAGATCTAGGATACCTGCAGACAGGTGCCTGTTTGTGTGGAGACAGTCTGTTTGAAACTGTGTTCCTCAGCGCCCGCTCTTTCTCCCCGTCGCTGTACACGCCTGGGAGTCCCTTTCTTTCTCTCCACAAGCACGTGTGTTGACTTCGTCGCACATGTGCATCTGCACAAGCGTTGAGCTCAGCAGAGTGTGTCTCTTGACACTTGATGTGCGTTGGCTGTGTCTGCGTGCTCCAGTGAAGAGAGAAACGGGAAATCATCTTGGTAGAGGCAACAAAGCAAAAGCGAGGCAGGATTGACATCTGCTCAACAGAGACGGATTCCCTGCGCTGACACAGTTCACAGTTACACGAGAAGCAATCTGAGCGGTCCATCGACCGGAGACGTGTTTCCCAAGAGGTCGTTTAGCGAGTGAACAGCAGTGTGCGCGACTTTCAGGAGTGTGCCTGGAAAGTGCCAGAATCACCAGAGCATCTGTGCAAAAGCTGCTGCCTCTGTGACCGCACTGAGGCACGTTCCCGTGTCTGCGAGTATATAGACGGCTCTTTCGCGTTCGCTCCGAGGGAAACGGTCCGCTATTGCTTCTGTGCGTACAGACGCGATTCCCTTGTCTCTTGCGAACACAGGGAACTCTGTGCATCCAAATCTACAGGCTAAGGACGCGTCTGCATATGTTTTGGTGAACAATCGAGTGTGCGTGTTCTGACAGCTGCCTCTATGCAGACGTCTCCACAGAGCCACTTCTGAATGCCCCGCAGCCCAGGACTGAATGGATACACTAACAAGTGCACCGGTGTGAGCAACCACATATGCAGAAGGACGTCTTTCATCTCACAGAAGCGCAAACGTCTTGGCGTTCAAGCACATGGCAGAAACAAGGTGTGAACAGATGAGCTGCTGCTATTTTCTCCGTTCGGCATGCTTCGTTGTAGCTCTCTTGCCGGTCGCCGGCTTAGTGGCTTGCTTTGCGCGACTAGCTCTGGGGAGAGAAAAAGATAGCGCCGGAAACCTCGCCTTTTGCCTTCTTCGGCGCTGGAACCTGGTTGCTGCGCCTTCTCTTTGTCCATGTGCACACACACGATTCCTCAGCGAAAACCATGCAGAAACCTTACCTCGAGCACCCAGGGATGTGCACCCAGCACCACGTGCACGCACACGCAGCTAGAGAAAAGCACCTACCTTTTCACACACTGATGCCTAAGCAAACGCGTGGCCACACACACGCACACATCCGCAAGCGCGCCTACTCCCATCTATTGAGGGAAAGACGGACGAGCAACGTCCTGACAGGCTTGAGGGGAAAAACGTCCGTTGATGGTTGGCGTACTGCACGCCCGCCTACGGGGCTGCAGGGGAATCCACATTTGGAAGGTACCTGAAGATGTGTGCCTGTTCTTGGAGCTCCGCTAGTAGGGTAGCAAAGACACTCGTAGGCAGTACTGAATGCTGCTCCGTGCTACTTCTCCTCCGCTGGCAAATGCTTCACAGTCGCCCGAGGAAAGACGTTTAACAATCGATCTCCAAGAGAAACGAAACACATGATGCCATAAGGCGAAAGAATAGCAGGGCATCTCTTCACAAGCTTGTCCCTGATCTATAGCTGAGGGCAAACACTTGTGTGCTTGTGGGAGAGCCTGTGTCTTTCCTGGAAGCGTTTGGGAGTTTTGCTCAGACGCGTGTTTCCTCAAGTTCAAGAATCAAGATCTAGGATACCTGCAGACAGGTGCCTGTTTGTGTGGAGACAGTCTGTTTGAAACTGTGTTCCTCAGCGCCCGCTCTTTCTCCCCGTCGCTCCACACGCCTGGGAGTCCCTTTCTTTCTCTCCACAAGCACGTGTGTTGACTTCGTCGCACATGTGCATCTGCACAAGCGTTGAGCTCAGCAGAGTGTGTCTCTTGACACTTGATGTGCGTTGGCTGTGTCTGCGTGCTCCAGTGAAGAGAGAAACGGGAAATCATCTTGGTAGAGGCAACAAAGCAAAAGCGAGGCAGGATTGACATCTGCTCAACAGAGACGGATTCCCTGCGCTGACACAGTTCACAGTTACACGAGAAGCAATCTGAGCGGTCCATCGACCGGAGACGTGTTTCCCAAGAGGTCGTTTAGCGAGTGAACAGCAGTGTGCGCGACTTTCAGGAGTGTGCCTGGAAAGTGCCAGAATCACCAGAGCATCTGTGCAAAAGCTGCTGCCTCTGTGACCGCATTGAGGCACGTTCCCGTGTCTGCGAGTATATAGACGGCTCTTTCGCGTTCGCTCCGAGGGAAACGGTCCGCTATTGCTTCTGTGCGTACAGACGCGATTCCCTTGTCTCTTGCGAACACAGGGAACTCTGTGCATCCAAATCTACAGGCTAAGGACGCGTCTGCATATGTTTTGGTGAACAATCGAGTGTGCGTGTTCTGACAGCTGCCTCTATGCAGACGTCTCCACAGAGCCACTTCTGAATGCCCCGCAGCCCAGGACTGAATGGATACACTAACAAGTGCACCGGTGTGAGCAACCACATATGCAGAAGGACGTCTTTCATCTCACAGAAGCGCGAACGTCTTGGCGTTCAAGCACATGGCAGAAACAAGGTGTGAACAGATGAGCTGCTGCTATTTTCTCCGTTCGGCATGCTTCGTTGTAGCTCTCTTGCCGGTCGCCGGCTTAGCGGCTTGCTTTGCGCGACTAGCTCTGGGGAGAGAAGGAGATAGCGCCGGAAACCTTGCCTTTTGCCTTCTTCGGCGCTGGAACCTGGTTGCTGCGCCTTCTCTTTGTCCATGTGCACACACACGATTCCTCAGCGAAAACCATGCAGAAACCTTACCTCGAGCACCCAGGGATGTGCACCCAGCACCACGTGCACGCACACGCAGCTAGAGAAAAGCACCTACCTTTTCACACACTGATGCCTAAGCAAACGCGTGGCCACACACACGCACACATCCGCAAGCGCGCCTACTCCCATCTATTGAGGGAAAGACGGACGAGCAACGTCCTGACAGGCTTGAGGGGAAAAACGTCCGTTGATGGTTGGCGTACTGCACGCCCGCCTACGGGGCTGCAGGGGAATCCACATTTGGAAGGTACCTGAAGATGTGTGCCTGTTCTTGGAGCTCCGCTAGTAGGGTAGCAAAGACACTCGTAGGCAGTACTGAATGCTGCTCCGTGCTACTTCTCCTCCGCTGGCAAATGCTTCACAGTCGCCCGAGGAAAGACGTTTAACAATCGATCTCCAAGAGAAACGAAACACATGATGCCATAAGGCGAAAGAATAGCAGGGCATCTCTTCACAAGCTTGTCCCTGATCTATAGCTGAGGGCAAACACTTGTGTGCTTGTGGGAGAGCCTGTGTCTTTCCTGGAAGCGTTTGGGAGTTTTGCTCAGACGCGTGTTTCCTCAAGTTCAAGAATCAAGATCTAGGATACCTGCAGACAGGTGCCTGTTTGTGTGGAGACAGTCTGTTTGAAACTGTGTTCCTCAGCGCCCGCTCTTTCTCCCCGTCGCTCCACACGCCTGGGAGTCCCTTTCTTTCTCTCCACAAGCACGTGTGTTGACTTCGTCGCACATGTGCATCTGCACAAGCGTTGAGCTCAGCAGAGTGTGTCTCTTGACACTTGATGTGCGTTGGCTGTGTCTGCGTGCTCCAGTGAAGAGAGAAACGGGAAATCATCTTGGTAGAGGCAACAAAGCAAAAGCGAGGCAGGATTGACATCTGCTCAACAGAGACGGATTCCCTGCGCTGACACAGTTCACAGTTACACGAGAAGCAATCTGAGCGGTCCATCGACCGGAGACGTGTTTCCCAAGAGGTCGTTTAGCAAGTGAACAGCAGTGTGCGCGACTTTCAGGAGTGTGCGTGGAAAGTGCCAGAATCACCAGAGCATCTGTGCAAAAGCTGCTGCCTCTGTGACCGCATTGAGGCACGTTCCCGTGTCTGCGAGTATATAGACGGCTCTTTCGCGTTCGCTCCGAGGGAAACGGTCCGCTATTGCTTCTGTGCGTACAGACGCGATTCCCTTGTCTCTTGCGAACACAGGGAACTCTGTGCATCCAAATCTACCGGCTAAGGACGCGTCTGCATATGTTTTGGTGAACAATCGAGTGTGCGTGTTCTGACAGCTGCCTCTATGCAGACGTCTCCACAGAGCCACTTCTGAATGCCCCGCAGCCCAGGACTGAATGGATACACTAACAAGTGCACCGGTGTGAGCAACCACATATGCAGAAGGACGTCTTTCATCTCACAGAAGCGCGAACGTCTTGGCGTTCAAGCACATGGCAGAAACAAGGTGTGAACAGATGAGCTGCTGCTATTTTCTCCGTTCGGCATGCTTCGTTGTAGCTCTCTTGCCGGTCGCCGGCTTAGCGGCTTGCTTTGCGCGACTAGCTCTGGGGAGAGAAGGAGATAGCGCCGGAAACCTTGCCTTTTGCCTTCTTCGGCGCTGGAACCTGGTTGCTGCGCCTTCTCTTTGTCCATGTGCACACACACGATTCCTCAGCGAAAACCATGCAGAAACCTTACCTCGAGCACCCAGGGATGTGCACCCAGCACCACGTGCACGCACACGCAGCTAGAGAAAAGCACCTACCTTTTCACACACTGATGCCTAAGCAAACGCGTGGCCACACACACGCACACATCCGCAAGCGCGCCTACTCCCATCTATTGAGGGAAAGACGGACGAGCAACGTCCTGACAGGCTTGAGGGGAAAAACGTCCGTTGATGGTTGGCGTACTGCACGCCCGCCTACGGGGCTGCAGGGGAATCCACATTTGGAAGGTACCTGAAGATGTGTGCCTGTTCTTGGAGCTCCGCTAGTAGGGTAGCAAAGACACTCGTAGGCAGTACTGAATGCTGCTCCGTGCTACTTCTCCTCCGCTGGCAAATGCTTCACAGTCGCCCGAGGAAAGACGTTTAACAATCGATCTCCAAGAGAAACGAAACACATGATGCCATAAGGCGAAAGAATAGCAGGGCATCTCTTCACAAGCTTGTCCCTGATCTATAGCTGAGGGCAAACACTTGTGTGCTTGTGGGAGAGCCTGTGTCTTTCCTGGAAGCGTTTGGGAGTTTTGCTCAGACGCGTGTTTCCTCAAGTTCAAGAATCAAGATCTAGGATACCTGCAGACAGGTGCCTGTTTGTGTGGAGACAGTCTGTTTGAAACTGTGTTCCTCAGCGCCCGCTCTTTCTCCCCGTCGCTCCACACGCCTGGGAGTCCCTTTCTTTCTCTCCACAAGCACGTGTGTTGACTTCGTCGCACATGTGCATCTGCACAAGCGTTGAGCTCAGCAGAGTGTGTCTCTTGACACTTGATGTGCGTTGGCTGTGTCTGCGTGCTCCAGTGAAGAGAGAAACGGGAAATCATCTTGGTAGAGGCAACAAAGCAAAAGCGAGGCAGGATTGACATCTGCTCAACAGAGACGGATTCCCTGCGCTGACACAGTTCACAGTTACACGAGAAGCAATCTGAGCGGTCCATCGACCGGAGACGTGTTTCCCAAGAGGTCGTTTAGCAAGTGAACAGCAGTGTGCGCGACTTTCAGGAGTGTGCGTGGAAAGTGCCAGAATCACCAGAGCATCTGTGCAAAAGCTGCTGCCTCTGTGACCGCATTGAGGCACGTTCCCGTGTCTGCGAGTATATAGACGGCTCTTTCGCGTTCGCTCCGAGGGAAACGGTCCGCTATTGCTTCTGTGCGTACAGACGCGATTCCCTTGTCTCTTGCGAACACAGGGAACTCTGTGCATCCAAATCTACCGGCTAAGGACGCGTCTGCATATGTTTTGGTGAACAATCGAGTGTGCGTGTTCTGACAGCTGCCTCTATGCAGACGTCTCCACAGAGCCACTTCTGAATGCCCCGCAGCCCAGGACTGAATGGATACACTAACAAGTGCACCGGTGTGAGCAACCACATATGCAGAAGGACGTCTTTCATCTCACAGAAGCGCGAACGTCTTGGCGTTCAAGCACATGGCAGAAACAAGGTGTGAACAGATGAGCTGCTGCTATTTTCTCCGTTCGGCATGCTTCGTTGTAGCTCTCTTGCCGGTCGCCGGCTTAGCGGCTTGCTTTGCGCGACTAGCTCTGGGGAGAGAAGGAGATAGCGCCGGAAACCTCGCCTTTTGCCTTCTTCTGCGCTGGAACCTGGTTGCTGCGCCTTCTCTTTGTCCATGTGCACACACACGATTCCTCAGCGAAAACCATGCAGAAACCTTACCTCGAGCACCCAGGGATGTGCACCCAGCACCACGTGCACGCACACGCAGCTAGAGAAAAGCACCTACCTTTTCACACACTGATGCCTAAGCAAACGCGTGGCCACACACACGCACACATCCGCAAGCGCGCCTACTCCCATCTATTGAGGGAAAGACGGACGAGCAACGTCCTGACAGGCTTGAGGGGAAAAACGTCCGTTGATGGTTGGCGTACTGCACGCCCGCCTACGGGGCTGCAGGGGAATCCACATTTGGAAGGTACCTGAAGATGTGTGCCTGTTCTTGGAGCTCCGCTAGTAGGGTAGCAAAGACACTCGTAGGCAGTACTGAATGCTGCTCCGTGCTACTTCTCCTCCGCTGGCAAATGCTTCACAGTCGCCCGAGGAAAGACGTTTAACAATCGATCTCCAAGAGAAACGAAACACATGATGCCATAAGGCGAAAGAATAGCAGGGCATCTCTTCACAAGCTTGTCCCTGATGTATAGCTGAGGGCAAACACTTGTGTGCTTGTGGGAGAGCCTGTGTCTTTCCTGGAAGCGTTTGGGAGTTTTGCTCAGACGCGTGTTTCCTCAAGTTCAAGAATCAAGATCTAGGATACCTGCAGACAGGTGCCTGTTTGTGTGGAGACAGTCTGTTTGAAACTGTGTTCCTCAGCGCCCGCTCTTTCTCCCCGTCGCTCCACACGCCTGGGAGTCCCTTTCTTTCTCTCCACAAGCACGTGTGTTGACTTCGTCGCACATGTGCATCTGCACAAGCGTTGAGCTCAGCAGAGTGTGTCTCTTGACACTTGATGTGCGTTGGCTGTGTCTGCGTGCTCCAGTGAAGAGAGAAACGGGAAATCATCTTGGTAGAGGCAACAAAGCAAAAGCGAGGCAGGATTGACATCTGCTCAACAGAGACGGATTCCCTGCGCTGACACAGTTCACAGTTACACGAGAAGCAATCTGAGCGGTCCATCGACCGGAGACGTGTTTCCCAAGAGGTCGTTTAGCGAGTGAACAGCAGTGTGCGCGACTTTCAGGAGGGTGCGTGGAAAGTGCCAGAATCACCAGAGCATCTGTGCAAAAGCTGCTGCCTCTGTGACCGCATTGAGGCACGTTCCCGTGTCTGCGAGTATATAGACGGCTCTTTCGCGTTCGCTCCGAGGGAAACGGTCCGCTATTGCTTCTGTGCGTACAGACGCGATTCCCTTGTCTCTTGCGAACACAGGGAACTCTGTGCATCCAAATCTACAGGCTAAGGACGCGTCTGCATATGTTTTGGTGAACAATCGAGTGTGCGTGTTCTGACAGCTGCCTCTATGCAGACGTCTCCACAGAGCCACTTCTGAATGCCCCGCAGCCCAGGACTGAATGGATACACTAACAAGTGCACCGGTGTGAGCAAGCACATATGCAGAAGGACGTCTTTCATCTCACAGAAGCGCGAACGTCTTGGCGTTCAAGCACATGGCAGAAACAAGGTGTGAACAGATGAGCTGCTGCTATTTTCTCCGTTCGGCATGCTTCGTTGTAGCTCTCTTGCCGGTCGCCGGCTTAGCGGCTTGCTTTGCGCGACTAGGACTGGGGAGTGAAGGAGATAGCGCCGGAAACCTTGCCTTTTGCCTTCTTCGGCGCTGGAACCTGGTTGCTGCGCCTTCTCTTTGTCCATGTGCACACACACGATTCCTCAGCGAAAACCATGCAGAAACCTTACCTCGAGCACCCAGGGATGTGCACCCAGCACCACGTGCACGCACACGCAGCTAGAGAAAAGCACCTACCTTTTCACACACTGATGCCTAAGCAAACGCGTGGCCACACACACGCACACATCCGCAAGCGCGCCTACTCCCATCTATTGAGGGAAAGACGGACGAGCAACGTCCTGACAGGCTTGAGGGGAAAAACGTCCGTTGATGGTTGGCGTACTGCACGCCCGCCTACGGGGCTGCAGGGGAATCCACATTTGGAAGGTACCTGAAGATGTGTGCCTGTTCTTGGAGCTCCGCTAGTAGGGTAGCAAAGACACTCGTAGGCAGTACTGAATGCTGCTCCGTGCTACTTCTCCTCCGCTGGCAAATGCTTCACAGTCGCCCGAGGAAAGACGTTTAACAATCGATCTCCAAGAGAAACGAAACACATGATGCCATAAGGCGAAAGAATAGCAGGGCATCTCTTCACAAGCTTGTCCCTGATGTATAGCTGAGGGCAAACACTTGTGTGCTTGTGGGAGAGCCTGTGTCTTTCCTGGAAGCGTTTGGGAGTTTTGCTCAGACGCGTGTTTCCTCAAGTTCAAGAATCAAGATCTAGGATACCTGCAGACAGGTGCCTGTTTGTGTGGAGACAGTCTGTTTGAAACTGTGTTCCTCAGCGCCCGCTCTTTCTCCCCGTCGCTCCACACGCCTGGGAGTCCCTTTCTTTCTCTCCACAAGCACGTGTGTTGACTTCGTCGCACATGTGCATCTGCACAAGCGTTGAGCTCAGCAGAGTGTGTCTCTTGACACTTGATGTGCGTTGGCTGTGTCTGCGTGCTCCAGTGAAGAGAGAAACGGGAAATCATCTTGGTAGAGGCAACAAAGCAAAAGCGAGGCAGGATTGACATCTGCTCAACAGAGACGGATTCCCTGCGCTGACACAGTTCACAGTTACACGAGAAGCAATCTGAGCGGTCCATCGACCGGAGACGTGTTTCCCAAGAGGTCGTTTAGCGAGTGAACAGCAGTGTGCGCGACTTTCAGGAGTGTGCGTGGAAAGTGCCAGAATCACCAGAGCATCTGTGCAAAAGCTGCTGCCTCTGTGACCGCATTGAGGCACGTTCCCGTGTCTGCGAGTATATAGACGGCTCTTTCGCGTTCGCTCCGAGGGAAACGGTCCGCTATTGCTTCTGTGCGTACAGACGCGATTCCCTTGTCTCTTGCGAACACAGGGAACTCTGTGCATCCAAATCTACAGGCTAAGGACGCGTCTGCATATGTTTTGGTGAACAATCGAGTGTGCGTGTTCTGACAGCTGCCTCTATGCAGACGTCTCCACAGAGCCACTTCTGAATGCCCCGCAGCCCAGGACTGAATGGATACACTAACAAGTGCACCGGTGTGAGCAACCACATATGCAGAAGGACGTCTTTCATCTCACAGAAGCGCGAACGTCTTGGCGTTCAAGCACATGGCAGAAACAAGGTGTGAACAGATGAGCTGCTGCTATTTTCTCCGTTCGGCATGCTTCGTTGTAGCTCTCTTGCCGGTCGCCGGCTTAGCGGCTTGCTTTGCGCGACTAGGACTGGGGAGTGAAGGAGATAGCGCCGGAAACCTTGCCTTTTGCCTTCTTCGGCGCTGGAACCTGGTTGCTGCGCCTTCTCTTTGTCCATGTGCACACACACGATTCCTCAGCGAAAACCATGCAGAAACCTTACCTCGAGCACCCAGGGATGTGCACCCAGCACCACGTGCACGCACACGCAGCTAGAGAAAAGCACCTACCTTTTCACACACTGATGCCTAAGCAAACGCGTGGCCACACACACGCACACATCCGCAAGCGCGCCTACTCCCATCTATTGAGGGAAAGACGGACGAGCAACGTCCTGACAGGCTTGAGGGGAAAAACGTCCGTTGATGGTTGGCGTACTGCACGCCCGCCTACGGGGCTGCAGGGGAATCCACATTTGGAAGGTACCTGAAGATGTGTGCCTGTTCTTGGAGCTCCGCTAGTAGGGTAGCAAAGACACTCGTAGGCAGTACTGAATGCTGCTCCGTGCTACTTCTCCTCCGCTGGCAAATGCTTCACAGTCACCCGAGGAAAGACGTTTAACAATCGATCTCCAAGAGAAACGAAACACATGATGCCATAAGGCGAAAGAATAGCAGGGCATCTCTTCACAAGCTTGTCCCTGATCTATAGCTGAGGGCAAACACTTGTGTGCTTGTGGGAGAGCCTGTGTCTTTCCTGGAAGCGTTTGGGAGTTTTGCTCAGACGCGTGTTTCCTCAAGTTCAAGAATCAAGATCTAGGATACCTGCAGACAGGTGCCTGTTTGTGTGGAGACAGTCTGTTTGAAACTGTGTTCCTCAGCGCCCGCTCTTTCTCCCCGTCGCTCCACACGCCTGGGAGTCCCTTTCTTTCTCTCCACAAGCACGTGTGTTGACTTCGTCGCACATGTGCATCTGCACAAGCGTTGAGCTCAGCAGAGTGTGTCTCTTGACACTTGATGTGCGTTGGCTGTGTCTGCGTGCTCCAGTGAAGAGAGAAACGGGAAATCATCTTGGTAGAGGCAACAAAGCAAAAGCGAGGCAGGATTGACATCTGCTCAACAGAGACGGATTCCCTGCGCTGACACAGTTCACAGTTACACGAGAAGCAATCTGAGCGGTCCATCGACCGGAGACGTGTTTCCCAAGAGGTCGTTTAGCGAGTGAACAGCAGTGTGCGCGACTTTCAGGAGTGTGCCTGGAAAGTGCCAGAATCACCAGAGCATCTGTGCAAAAGCTGCTGCCTCTGTGACCGCATTGAGGCACGTTCCCGTGTCTGCGAGTATATAGACGGCTCTTTCGCGTTCGCTCCGAGGGAAACGGTCCGCTATTGCTTCTGTGCGTACAGACGCGATTCCCTTGTCTCTTGCGAACACAGGGAACTCTGTGCATCCAAATCTACAGGCTAAGGACGCGTCTGCATATGTTTTGGTGAACAATCGAGTGTGCGTGTTCTGACAGCTGCCTCTATGCAGACGTCTCCACAGAGCCACTTCTGAATGCCCCGCAGCCCAGGACTGAATGGATACACTAACAAGTGCACCGGTGTGAGCAACCACATATGCAGAAGGACGTCTTTCATCTCACAGAAGCGCGAACGTCTTGGCGTTCAAGCACATGGCAGAAACAAGGTGTGAACAGATGAGCTGCTGCTATTTTCTCCGTTCGGCATGCTTCGTTGTAGCTCTCTTGCCGGTCGCCGGCTTAGCGGCTTGCTTTGCGCGACTAGGACTGGGGAGTGAAGGAGATAGCGCCGGAAACCTTGCCTTTTGCCTTCTTCGGCGCTGGAACCTGGTTGCTGCGCCTTCTCTTTGTCCATGTGCACACACACGATTCCTCAGCGAAAACCATGCAGAAACCTTACCTCGAGCACCCAGGGATGTGCACCCAGCACCACGTGCACGCACACGCAGCTAGAGAAAAGCACCTACCTTTTCACACACTGATGCCTAAGCAAACGCGTGGCCACACACACGCACACATCCGCAAGCGCGCCTACTCCCATCTATTGAGGGAAAGACGGACGAGCAACGTCCTGACAGGCTTGAGGGGAAAAACGTCCGTTGATGGTTGGCGTACTGCACGCCCGCCTACGGGGCTGCAGGGGAATCCACATTTGGAAGGTACCTGAAGATGTGTGCCTGTTCTTGGAGCTCCGCTAGTAGGGTAGCAAAGACACTCGTAGGCAGTACTGAATGCTGCTCCGTGCTACTTCTCCTCCGCTGGCAAATGCTTCACAGTCGCCCGAGGAAAGACGTTTAACAATCGATCTCCAAGAGAAACGAAACACATGATGCCATAAGGCGAAAGAATAGCAGGGCATCTCTTCACAAGCTTGTCCCTGATCTATAGCTGAGGGCAAACACTTGTGTGCTTGTGGGAGAGCCTGTGTCTTTCCTGGAAGCGTTTGGGAGTTTTGCTCAGACGCGTGTTTCCTCAAGTTCAAGAATCAAGATCTAGGATACCTGCAGACAGGTGCCTGTTTGTGTGGAGACAGTCTGTTTGAAACTGTGTTCCTCAGCGCCCGCTCTTTCTCCCCGTCGCTCCACACGCCTGGGAGTCCCTTTCTTTCTCTCCACAAGCACGTGTGTTGACTTCGTCACACATGTGCATCTGCACAAGCGTTGAGCTCAGCAGAGTGTGTCTCTTGACACTTGATGTGCGTTGGCTGTGTCTGCGTGCTCCAGTGAAGAGAGAAACGGGAAATCATCTTGGTAGAGGCAACAAAGCAAAAGCGAGGCAGGATTGACATCTGCTCAACAGAGACGGATTCCCTGCGCTGACACAGTTCACAGTTACACGAGAAGCAATCTGAGCGGTCCATCGACCGGAGACGTGTTTCCCAAGAGGTCGTTTAGCGAGTGAACAGCAGTGTGCGCGACTTTCAGGAGTGTGCGTGGAAAGTGCCAGAATCACCAGAGCACCTGTGCAAAAGCTGCTGCCTCTGTGACCGCATTGAGGCACGTTCCCGTGTCTGCGAGTATATAGACGGCTCTTTCGCGTTCGCTCCGAGGGAAACGGTCCGCTATTGCTTCTGTGCGTACAGACGCGATTCCCTTGTCTCTTGCGAACACAGGGAACTCTGTGCATCCAAATCTACAGGCTAAGGACGCGTCTGCATATGTTTTGGTGAACAATCGAGTGTGCGTGTTCTGACAGCTGCCTCTATGCAGACGTCTCCACAGAGCCACTTCTGAATGCCCCGCAGCCCAGGACTGAATGGATACACTAACAAGTGCACCGGTGTGAGCAACCACATATGCAGAAGGACGTCTTTCATCTCACAGAAGCGCGAACGTCTTGGCGTTCAAGCACATGGCAGAAACAAGGTGTGAACAGATGAGCTGCTGCTATTTTCTCCGTTCGGCATGCTTCGTTGTAGCTCTCTTGCCGGTCGCCGGCTTAGCGGCTTGCTTTGCGCGACTAGGACTGGGGAGTGAAGGAGATAGCGCCGGAAACCTTGCCTTTTGCCTTCTTCGGCGCTGGAACCTGGTTGCTGCGCCTTCTCTTTGTCCATGTGCACACACACGATTCCTCAGCGAAAACCATGCAGAAACCTTACCTCGAGCACCCAGGGATGTGCACCCAGCCCCACGTGCACGCACACGCAGCTAGAGAAAAGCACCTACCTTTTCACACACTGATGCCTAAGCAAACGCGTGGCCACACACACGCACACATCCGCAAGCGCGCCTACTCCCATCTATTGAGGGAAAGACGGACGAGCAACGTCCTGACAGGCTTGAGGGGAAAAACGTCCGTTGATGGTTGGCGTACTGCACGCCCGCCTACGGGGCTGCAGGGGAATCCACATTTGGAAGGTACCTGAAGATGTGTGCCTGTTCTTGGAGCTCCGCTAGTAGGGTAGCAAAGACACTCGTAGGCAGTACTGAATGCTGCTCCGTGCTACTTCTCCTCCGCTGGCAAATGCTTCACAGTCGCCCGAGGAAAGACGTTTAACAATCGATCTCCAAGAGAAACGAAACACATGATGCCATAAGGCGAAAGAATAGCAGGGCATCTCTTCACAAGCTTGTCCCTGATGTATAGCTGAGGGCAAACACTTGTGTGCTTGTGGGAGAGCCTGTGTCTTTCCTGGAAGCGTTTGGGAGTTTTGCTCAGACGCGTGTTTCCTCAAGTTCAAGAATCAAGATCTAGGATACCTGCAGACAGGTGCCTGTTTGTGTGGAGACAGTCTGTTTGAAACTGTGTTCCTCAGCGCCCGCTCTTTCTCCCCGTCGCTCCACACGCCTGGGAGTCCCTTTCTTTCTCTCCACAAGCACGTGTGTTGACTTCGTCGCACATGTGCATCTGCACAAGCGTTGAGCTCAGCAGAGTGTGTCTCTTGACACTTGATGTGCGTTGGCTGTGTCTGCGTGCTCCAGTGAAGAGAGAAACGGGAAATCATCTTGGTAGAGGCAACAAAGCAAAAGCGAGGCAGGATTGACATCTGCTCAACAGAGACGGATTCCCTGCGCTGACACAGTTCACAGTTACACGAGAAGCAATCTGAGCGGTCCATCGACCGGAGACGTGTTTCCCAAGAGGTCGTTTAGCGAGTGAACAGCAGTGTGCGCGACTTTCAGGAGTGTGCGTGGAAAGTGCCAGAATCACCAGAGCATCTGTGCAAAAGCTGCTGCCTCTGTGACCGCATTGAGGCACGTTCCCGTGTCTGCGAGTATATAGACGGCTCTTTCGCGTTCGCTCCGAGGGAAACGGTCCGCTATTGCTTCTGTGCGTGCAGACGCGATTCCCTTGTCTCTTGCGAACACAGGGAACTCTGTGCATCCAAATCTACAGGCTAAGGACGCGTCTGCATATGTTTTGGTGAACAATCGAGTGTGCGTGTTCTGACAGCTGCCTCTATGCAGACGTCTCCACAGAGCCACTTCTGAATGCCCCGCAGCCCAGGACTGAATGGATACACTAACAAGTGCACCGGTGTGAGCAACCACATATGCAGAAGGACGTCTTTCATCTCACAGAAGCGCGAACGTCTTGGCGTTCAAGCACATGGCAGAAACAAGGTGTGAACAGATGAGCTGCTGCTATTTTCTCCGTTCGGCATGCTTCGTTGTAGCTCTCTTGCCGGTCGCCGGCTTAGCGGCTTGCTTTGCGCGACTAGGACTGGGGAGTGAAGGAGATAGCGCCGGAAACCTTGCCTTTTGCCTTCTTCGGCGCTGGAACCTGGTTGCTGCGCCTTCTCTTTGTCCATGTGCACACACACGATTCCTCAGCGAAAACCATGCAGAAACCTTACCTCGAGCACCCAGGGATGTGCACCCAGCACCACGTGCACGCACACGCAGCTAGAGAAAAGCACCTACCTTTTCACACACTGATGCCTAAGCAAACGCGTGGCCACACACACGCACACATCCGCAAGCGCGCCTACTCCCATCTATTGAGGGAAAGACGGACGAGCAACGTCCTGACAGGCTTGAGGGGAAAAACGTCCGTTGATGGTTGGCGTACTGCACGCCCGCCTACGGGGCTGCAGGGGAATCCACATTTGGAAGGTACCTGAAGATGTGTGCCTGTTCTTGGAGCTCCGCTAGTAGGGTAGCAAAGACACTCGTAGGCAGTACTGAATGCTGCTCCGTGCTACTTCTCCTCCGCTGGCAAATGCTTCACAGTCGCCCGAGGAAAGACGTTTAACAATCGATCTCCAAGAGAAACGAAACACATGATGCCATAAGGCGAAAGAATAGCAGGGCATCTCTTCACAAGCTTGTCCCTGATCTATAGCTGAGGGCAAACACTTGTGTGCTTGTGGGAGAGCCTGTGTCTTTCCTGGAAGCGTTTGGGAGTTTTGCTCAGACGCGTGTTTCCTCAAGTTCAAGAATCAAGATCTAGGATACCTGCAGACAGGTGCCTGTTTGTGTGGAGACAGTCTGTTTGAAACTGTGTTCCTCAGCGCCCGCTCTTTCTCCCCGTCGCTCCACACGCCTGGGAGTCCCTTTCTTTCTCTCCACAAGCACGTGTGTTGACTTCGTCACACATGTGCATCTGCACAAGCGTTGAGCTCAGCAGAGTGTGTCTCTTGACACTTGATGTGCGTTGGCTGTGTCTGCGTGCTCCAGTGAAGAGAGAAACGGGAAATCATCTTGGTAGAGGCAACAAAGCAAAAGCGAGGCAGGATTGACATCTGCTCAACAGAGACGGATTCCCTGCGCTGACACAGTTCACAGTTACACGAGAAGCAATCTGAGCGGTCCATCGACCGGAGACGTGTTTCCCAAGAGGTCGTTTAGCGAGTGAACAGCAGTGTGCGCGACTTTCAGGAGTGTGCGTGGAAAGTGCCAGAATCACCAGAGCATCTGTGCAAAAGCTGCTGCCTCTGTGACCGCATTGAGGCACGTTCCCGTGTCTGCGAGTATATAGACGGCTCTTTCGCGTTCGCTCCGAGGGAAACGGTCCGCTATTGCTTCTGTGCGTACAGACGCGATTCCCTTGTCTCTTGCGAACACAGGGAACTCTGTGCATCCAAATCTACAGGCTAAGGACGCGTCTGCATATGTTTTGGTGAACAATCGAGTGTGCGTGTTCTGACAGCTGCCTCTATGCAGACGTCTCCACAGAGCCACTTCTGAATGCCCCGCAGCCCAGGACTGAATGGATACACTAACAAGTGCACCGGTGTGAGCAACCACATATGCAGAAGGACGTCTTTCATCTCACAGAAGCGCGAACGTCTTGGCGTTCAAGCACATGGCAGAAACAAGGTGTGAACAGATGAGCTGCTGCTATTTTCTCCGTTCGGCATGCTTCGTTGTAGCTCTCTTGCCGGTCGCCGGCTTAGCGGCTTGCTTTGCGCGACTAGGACTGGGGAGTGAAGGAGATAGCGCCGGAAACCTTGCCTTTTGCCTTCTTCGGCGCTGGAACCTGGTTGCTGCGCCTTCTCTTTGTCCATGTGCACACACACGATTCCTCAGCGAAAACCATGCAGAAACCTTACCTCGAGCACCCAGGGATGTGCACCCAGCCCCACGTGCACGCACACGCAGCTAGAGAAAAGCACCTACCTTTTCACACACTGATGCCTAAGCAAACGCGTGGCCACACACACGCACACATCCGCAAGCGCGCCTACTCCCATCTATTGAGGGAAAGACGGACGAGCAACGTCCTGACAGGCTTGAGGGGAAAAACGTCCGTTGATGGTTGGCGTACTGCACGCCCGCCTACGGGGCTGCAGGGGAATCCACATTTGGAAGGTACCTGAAGATGTGTGCCTGTTCTTGGAGCTCCGCTAGTAGGGTAGCAAAGACACTCGTAGGCAGTACTGAATGCTGCTCCGTGCTACTTCTCCTCCGCTGGCAAATGCTTCACAGTCGCCCGAGGAAAGACGTTTAACAATCGATCTCCAAGAGAAACGAAACACATGATGCCATAAGGCGAAAGAATAGCAGGGCATCTCTTCACAAGCTTGTCCCTGATCTATAGCTGAGGGCAAACACTTGTGTGCTTGTGGGAGAGCCTGTGTCTTTCCTGGAAGCGTTTGGGAGTTTTGCTCAGACGCGTGTTTCCTCAAGTTCAAGAATCAAGATCTAGGATACCTGCAGACAGGTGCCTGTTTGTGTGGAGACAGTCTGTTTGAAACTGTGTTCCTCAGCGCCCGCTCTTTCTCCCCGTCGCTCCACACGCCTGGGAGTCCCTTTCTTTCTCTCCACAAGCACGTGTGTTGACTTCGTCGCACATGTGCATCTGCACAAGCGTTGAGCTCAGCAGAGTGTGTCTCTTGACACTTGATGTGCGTTGGCTGTGTCTGCGTGCTCCAGTGAAGAGAGAAACGGGAAATCATCTTGGTAGAGGCAACAAAGCAAAAGCGAGGCAGGATTGACATCTGCTCAACAGAGACGGATTCCCTGCGCTGACACAGTTCACAGTTACACGAGAAGCAATCTGAGCGGTCCATCGACCGGAGACGTGTTTCCCAAGAGGTCGTTTAGCGAGTGAACAGCAGTGTGCGCGACTTTCAGGAGTGTGCCTGGAAAGTGCCAGAATCACCAGAGCATCTGTGCAAAAGCTGCTGCCTCTGTGACCGCATTGAGGCACGTTCCCGTGTCTGCGAGTATATAGACGGCTCTTTCGCGTTCGCTCCGAGGGAAACGGTCCGCTATTGCTTCTGTGCGTGCAGACGCGATTCCCTTGTCTCTTGCGAACACAGGGAACTCTGTGCATCCAAATCTACAGGCTAAGGACGCGTCTGCATATGTTTTGGTGAACAATCGAGTGTGCGTGTTCTGACAGCTGCCTCTATGCAGACGTCTCCACAGAGCCACTTCTGAATGCCCCGCAGCCCAGGACTGAATGGATACACTAACAAGTGCACTGGTGTGAGCAACCACATATGCAGAAGGACGTCTTTCATCTCACAGAAGCGCGAACGTCTTGGCGTTCAAGCACATGGCAGAAACAAGGTGTGAACAGATGAGCTGCTGCTATTTTCTCCGTTCGGCATGCTTCGTTGTAGCTCTCTTGCCGGTCGCCGGCTTAGCGGCTTGCTTTGCGCGACTAGGACTGGGGAGTGAAGGAGATAGCGCCGGAAACCTTGCCTTTTGCCTTCTTCGGCGCTGGAACCTGGTTGCTGCGCCTTCTCTTTGTCCATGTGCACACACACGATTCCTCAGCGAAAACCATGCAGAAACCTTACCTCGAGCACCCAGGGATGTGCACCCAGCCCCACGTGCACGCACACGCAGCTAGAGAAAAGCACCTACCTTTTCACACACTGATGCCTAAGCAAACGCGTGGCCACACACACTCACACATCCGCAAGCGCGCCTACTCCCATCTATTGAGGGAAAGACGGACGAGCAACGTCCTGACAGGCTTGAGGGGAAAAACGTCCGTTGATGGTTGGCGTACTGCACGCCCGCCTACGGGGCTGCAGGGGAATCCACATTTGGAAGGTACCTGAAGATGTGTGCCTGTTCTTGGAGCTCCGCTAGTAGGGTAGCAAAGACACTCGTAGGCAGTACTGAATGCTGCTCCGTGCTACTTCTCCGCTGGCAAATGCTTCACAGTCGCCCGAGGAAAGACGTTTAACAATCGATCTCCAAGAGAAACGAAACACATGATGCCATAAGGCGAAAGAATAGCAGGGCATCTCTTCACAAGCTTGTCCCTGATCTATAGCTGAGGGCAAACACTTGTGTGCTTGTGGGAGAGCCTGTGTCTTTCCTGGAAGCGTTTGGGAGTTTTGCTCAGACGCGTGTTTCCTCAAGTTCAAGAATCAAGATCTAGGATACCTGCAGACAGGTGCCTGTTTGTGTGGAGACAGTCTGTTTGAAACTGTGTTCCTCAGCGCCCGCTCTTTCTCCCCGTCGCTCCACACGCCTGGGAGTCCCTTTCTTTCTCTCCACAAGCACGTGTGTTGACTTCGTCGCACATGTGCATCTGCACAAGCGTTGAGCTCAGCAGAGTGTGTCTCTTGACACTTGATGTGCGTTGGCTGTGTCTGCGTGCTCCAGTGAAGAGAGAAACGGGAAATCATCTTGGTAGAGGCAACAAAGCAAAAGCGAGGCAGGATTGACATCTGCTCAACAGAGACGGATTCCCTGCGCTGACACAGTTCACAGTTACACGAGAAGCAATCTGAGCGGTCCATCGACCGGAGACGTGTTTCCCAAGAGGTCGTTTAGCGAGTGAACAGCAGTGTGCGCGACTTTCAGGAGTGTGCGTGGAAAGTGCCAGAATCACCAGAGCACCTGTGCAAAAGCTGCTGCCTCTGTGACCGCATTGAGGCACGTTCCCGTGTCTGCGAGTATATAGACGGCTCTTTCGCGTTCGCTCCGAGGGAAACGGTCCGCTATTGCTTCTGTGCGTACAGACGCGATTCCCTTGTCTCTTGCGAACACAGGGAACTCTGTGCATCCAAATCTACAGGCTAAGGACGCGTCTGCATATGTTTTGGTGAACAATCGAGTGTGCGTGTTCTGACAGCTGCCTCTATGCAGACGTCTCCACAGAGCCACTTCTGAATGCCCCGCAGCCCAGGACTGAATGGATACACTAACAAGTGCACCGGTGTGAGCAACCACATATGCAGAAGGACGTCTTTCATCTCACAGAAGCGCGAACGTCTTGGCGTTCAAGCACATGGCAGAAACAAGGTGTGAACAGATGAGCTGCTGCTATTTTCTCCGTTCGGCATGCTTCGTTGTAGCTCTCTTGCCGGTCGCCGGCTTAGCGGCTTGCTTTGCGCGACTAGGACTGGGGAGTGAAGGAGATAGCGCCGGAAACCTTGCCTTTTGCCTTCTTCGGCGCTGGAACCTGGTTGCTGCGCCTTCTCTTTGTCCATGTGCACACACACGATTCCTCAGCGAAAACCATGCAGAAACCTTACCTCGAGCACCCAGGGATGTGCACCCAGCACCACGTGCACGCACACGCAGCTAGAGAAAAGCACCTACCTTTTCACACACTGATGCCTAAGCAAACGCGTGGCCACACACACGCACACATCCGCAAGCGCGCCTACTCCCATCTATTGAGGGAAAGACGGACGAGCAACGTCCTGACAGGCTTGAGGGGAAAAACGTCCGTTGATGGTTGGCGTACTGCACGCCCGCCTACGGGGCTGCAGGGGAATCCACATTTGGAAGGTACCTGAAGATGTGTGCCTGTTCTTGGAGCTCCGCTAGTAGGGTAGCAAAGACACTCGTAGGCAGTACTGAATGCTGCTCCGTGCTACTTCTCCTCCGCTGGCAAATGCTTCACAGTCGCCCGAGGAAAGACGTTTAACAATCGATCTCCAAGAGAAACGAAACACATGATGCCATAAGGCGGAAGAATAGCAGGGCATCTCTTCACAAGCTTGTCCCTGATCTATAGCTGAGGGCAAACACTTGTGTGCTTGTGGGAGAGCCTGTGCCTTTCCTGGAAGCGTTTGGGAGTTTTGCTCAGACGCGTGTTTCCTCAAGTTCAAGAATCAAGATCTAGGATACCTGCAGACAGGTGCCTGTTTGTGTGGAGACAGTCTGTTTGAAACTGTGTTCCTCAGCGCCCGCTCTTTCTCCCCGTCGCTCCACACGCCTGGGAGTCCCTTTCTTTCTCTCCACAAGCACGTGTGTTGACTTCGTCGCACATGTGCATCTGCACAAGCGTTGAGCTCAGCAGAGTGTGTCTCTTGACACTTGATGTGCGTTGGCTGTGTCTGCGTGCTCCAGTGAAGAGAGAAACGGGAAATCATCTTGGTAGAGGCAACAAAGCAAAAGCGAGGCAGGATTGACATCTGCTCAACAGAGACGGATTCCCTGCGCTGACACAGTTCACAGTTACACGAGAAGCAATCTGAGCGGTCCATCGACCGGAGACGTGTTTCCCAAGAGGTCGTTTAGCGAGTGAACAGCAGTGTGCGCGACTTTCAGGAGTGTGCCTGGAAAGTGCCAGAATCACCAGAGCATCTGTGCAAAAGCTGCTGCCTCTGTGACCGCATTGAGGCACGTTCCCGTGTCTGCGAGTATATAGACGGCTCTTTCGCGTTCGCTCCGAGGGAAACGGTCCGCTATTGCTTCTGTGCGTACAGACGCGATTCCCTTGTCTCTTGCGAACACAGGGAACTCTGTGCATCCAAATCTACAGGCTAAGGACGCGTCTGCATATGTTTTGGTGAACAATCGAGTGTGCGTGTTCTGACAGCTGCCTCTATGCAGACGTCTCCACAGAGCCACTTCTGAATGCCCCGCAGCCCAGGACTGAATGGATACACTAACAAGTGCACCGGTGTGAGCAACCACATATGCAGAAGGACGTCTTTCATCTCACAGAAGCGCGAACGTCTTGGCGTTCAAGCACATGGCAGAAACAAGGTGTGAACAGATGAGCTGCTGCTATTTTCTCCGTTCGGCATGCTTCGTTGTAGCTCTCTTGCCGGTCGCCGGCTTAGCGGCTTGCTTTGCGCGACTAGGACTGGGGAGTGAAGGAGATAGCGCCGGAAACCTTGCCTTTTGCCTTCTTCGGCGCTGGAACCTGGTTGCTGCGCCTTCTCTTTGTCCATGTGCACACACACGATTCCTCAGCGAAAACCATGCAGAAACCTTACCTCGAGCACCCAGGGATGTGCACCCAGCCCCACGTGCACGCACACGCAGCTAGAGAAAAGCACCTACCTTTTCACACACTGATGCCTAAGCAAACGCGTGGCCACACACACGCACACATCCGCAAGCGCGCCTACTCCCATCTATTGAGGGAAAGACGGACGAGCAACGTCCTGACAGGCTTGAGGGGAAAAACGTCCGTTGATGGTTGGCGTACTGCACGCCCGCCTACGGGGCTGCAGGGGAATCCACATTTGGAAGGTACCTGAAGATGTGTGCCTGTTCTTGGAGCTCCGCTAGTAGGGTAGCAAAGACACTCGTAGGCAGTACTGAATGCTGCTCCGTGCTACTTCTCCTCCGCTGGCAAATGCTTCACAGTCGCCCGAGGAAAGACGTTTAACAATCGATCTCCAAGAGAAACGAAACACATGATGCCATAAGGCGAAAGAATAGCAGGGCATCTCTTCACAAGCTTGTCCCTGATCTATAGCTGAGGGCAAACACTTGTGTGCTTGTGGGAGAGCCTGTGTCTTTCCTGGAAGCGTTTGGGAGTTTTGCTCAGACGCGTGTTTCCTCAAGTTCAAGAACCAAGATCTAGGATACCTGCAGACAGGTGCCTGTTTGTGTGGAGACAGTCTGTTTGAAACTGTGTTCCTCAGCGCCCGCTCTTTCTCCCCGTCGCTCCACACGCCTGGGAGTCCCTTTCTTTCTCTCCACAAGCACGTGTGTTGACTTCGTCGCACATGTGCATCTGCACAAGCGTTGAGCTCAGCAGAGTGTGTCTCTTGACACTTGATGTGCGTTGGCTGTGTCTGCGTGCTCCAGTGAAGAGAGAAACGGGAAATCATCTTGGTAGAGGCAACAAAGCAAAAGCGAGGCAGGATTGACATCTGCTCAACAGAGACGGATTCCCTGCGCTGACACAGTTCACAGTTACACGAGAAGCAATCTGAGCGGTCCATCGACCGGAGACGTGTTTCCCAAGAGGTCGTTTAGCGAGTGAACAGCAGTGTGCGCGACTTTCAGGAGTGTGCCTGGAAAGTGCCAGAATCACCAGAGCATCTGTGCAAAAGCTGCTGCCTCTGTGACCGCATTGAGGCACGTTCCCGTGTCTGCGAGTATATAGACGGCTCTTTCGCGTTCGCTCCGAGGGAAACGGTCCGCTATTGCTTCTGTGCGTACAGACGCGATTCCCTTGTCTCTTGCGAACACAGGGAACTCTGTGCATCCAAATCTACAGGCTAAGGACGCGTCTGCATATGTTTTGGTGAACAATCGAGTGTGCGTGTTCTGACAGCTGCCTCTATGCAGACGTCTCCACAGAGCCACTTCTGAATGCCCCGCAGCCCAGGACTGAATGGATACACTAACAAGTGCACCGGTGTGAGCAACCACATATGCAGAAGGACGTCTTTCATCTCACAGAAGCGCGAACGTCTTGGCGTTCAAGCACATGGCAGAAACAAGGTGTGAACAGATGAGCTGCTGCTATTTTCTCCGTTCGGCATGCTTCGTTGTAGCTCTCTTGCCGGTCGCCGGCTTAGCGGCTTGCTTTGCGCGACTAGGACTGGGGAGTGAAGGAGATAGCGCCGGAAACCTTGCCTTTTGCCTTCTTCGGCGCTGGAACCTGGTTGCTGCGCCTTCTCTTTGTCCATGTGCACACACACGATTCCTCAGCGAAAACCATGCAGAAACCTTACCTCGAGCACCCAGGGATGTGCACCCAGCCCCACGTGCACGCACACGCAGCTAGAGAAAAGCACCTACCTTTTCACACACTGATGCCTAAGCAAACGCGTGGCCACACACACGCACACATCCGCAAGCGCGCCTACTCCCATCTATTGAGGGAAAGACGGACGAGCAACGTCCTGACAGGCTTGAGGGGAAAAACGTCCGTTGATGGTTGGCGTACTGCACGCCCGCCTACGGGGCTGCAGGGGAATCCACATTTGGAAGGTACCTGAAGATGTGTGCCTGTTCTTGGAGCTCCGCTAGTAGGGTAGCAAAGACACTCGTAGGCAGTACTGAATGCTGCTCCGTGCTACTTCTCCTCCGCTGGCAAATGCTTCACAGTCGCCCGAGGAAAGACGTTTAACAATCGATCTCCAAGAGAAACGAAACACATGATGCCATAAGGCGAAAGAATAGCAGGGCATCTCTTCACAAGCTTGTCCCTGATCTATAGCTGAGGGCAAACACTTGTGTGCTTGTGGGAGAGCCTGTGTCTTTCCTGGAAGCGTTTGGGAGTTTTGCTCAGACGCGTGTTTCCTCAAGTTCAAGAACCAAGATCTAGGATACCTGCAGACAGGTGCCTGTTTGTGTGGAGACAGTCTGTTTGAAACTGTGTTCCTCAGCGCCCGCTCTTTCTCCCCGTCGCTCCACACGCCTGGGAGTCCCTTTCTTTCTCTCCACAAGCACGTGTGTTGACTTCGTCGCACATGTGCATCTGCACAAGCGTTGAGCTCAGCAGAGTGTGTCTCTTGACACTTGATGTGCGTTGGCTGTGTCTGCGTGCTCCAGTGAAGAGAGAAACGGGAAATCATCTTGGTAGAGGCAACAAAGCAAAAGCGAGGCAGGATTGACATCTGCTCAACAGAGACGGATTCCCTGCGCTGACACAGTTCACAGTTACACGAGAAGCAATCTGAGCGGTCCATCGACCGGAGACGTGTTTCCCAAGAGGTCGTTTAGCGAGTGAACAGCAGTGTGAGCGACTTTCAGGAGTGTGCGTGGAAAGTGCCAGAATCACCAGAGCATCTGTGCAAAAGCTGCTGCCTCTGTGACCGCATTGAGGCACGTTCCCGTGTCTGCGAGTATATAGACGGCTCTTTCGCGTTCGCTCCGAGGGAAACGGTCCGCTATTGCTTCTGTGCGTACAGACGCGATTCCCTTGTCTCTTGCGAACACAGGGAACTCTGTGCATCCAAATCTACAGGCTAAGGACGCGTCTGCATATGTTTTGGTGAACAATCGAGTGTGCGTGTTCTGACAGCTGCCTCTATGCAGACGTCTCCACAGAGCCACTTCTGAATGCCCCGCAGCCCAGGACTGAATGGATACACTAACAAGTGCACCGGTGTGAGCAACCACATATGCAGAAGGACGTCTTTCATCTCACAGAAGCGCGAACGTCTTGGCGTTCAAGCACATGGCAGAAACAAGGTGTGAACAGATGAGCTGCTGCTATTTTCTCCGTTCGGCATGCTTCGTTGTAGCTCTCTTGCCGGTCGCCGGCTTAGCGGCTTGCTTTGCGCGACTAGGACTGGGGAGTGAAGGAGATAGCGCCAGAAACCTTGCCTTTTGCCTTCTTCGGCGCTGGAACCTGGTTGCTGCGCCTTCTCTTTGTCCATGTGCACACACACGATTCCTCAGCGAAAACCATGCAGAAACCTTACCTCGAGCACCCAGGGATGTGCACCCAGCACCACGTGCACGCACACGCAGCTAGAGAAAAGCACCTACCTTTTCACACACTGATGCCTAAGCAAACGCGTGGCCACACACACGCACACATCCACAAGCGCGCCTACTCCCATCTATTGAGGGAAAGACGGACGAGCAACGTCCTGACAGGCTTGAGGGGAAAAACGTCCGTTGATGGTTGGCGTACTGCACGCCCGCCTACGGGGCTGCAGGGGAATCCACATTTGGAAGGTACCTGAAGATGTGTGCCTGTTCTTGGAGCTCCGCTAGTAGGGTAGCAAAGACACTCGTAGGCAGTACTGAATGCTGCTCCGTGCTACTTCTCCTCCGCTGGCAAATGCTTCACAGTCGCCCGAGGAAAGACGTTTAACAATTGATCTCCAAGAGAAACGAAACACATGATGCCATAAGGCGAAAGAATAGCAGGGCATCTCTTCACAAGCTTGTCCCTGATCTATAGCTGAGGGCAAACACTTGTGTGCTTGTGGGAGAGCCTGTGCCTTTCCTGGAAGCGTTTGGGAGTTTTGCTCAGACGCGTGTTTCCTCAAGTTCAAGAATCAAGATCTAGGATACCTGCAGACAGGTGCCTGTTTGTGTAGAGACAGTCTGTTTGAAACTGTGTTCCTCAGCGCCCGCTCTTTCTCCCCGTCGCTCCACACGCCTGGGAGTCCCTTTCTTTCTCTCCACAAGCACGTGTGTTGACTTCGTCGCACATGTGCATCTGCACAAGCGTTGAGCTCAGCAGAGTGTGTCTCTTGACACTTGATGTGCGTTGGCTGTGTCTGCGTGCTCCAGTGAAGAGAGAAACGGGAAATCATCTTGGTAGAGGCAACAAAGCAAAAGCGAGGCAGGATTGACATCTGCTCAACAGAGACGGATTCCCTGCGCTGACACAGTTCACAGTTACACGAGAAGCAATCTGAGCGGTCCATCGACCGGAGACGTGTTTCCCAAGAGGTCGTTTAGCGAGTGAACAGCAGTGTGCGCGACTTTCAGGAGTGTGCCTGGAAAGTGCCAGAATCACCAGAGCATCTGTGCAAAAGCTGCTGCCTCTGTGACCGCATTGAGGCACGTTCCCGTGTCTGCGAGTATATAGACGGCTCTTTCGCGTTCGCTCCGAGGGAAACGGTCCGCTATTGCTTCTGTGCGTACAGACGCGATTCCCTTGTCTCTTGCGAACACAGGGAACTCTGTGCATCCAAATCTACAGGCTAAGGACGCGTCTGCATATGTTTTGGTGAACAATCGAGTGTGCGTGTTCTGACAGCTGCCTCTATGCAGACGTCTCCACAGAGCCACTTCTGAATGCCCCGCAGCCCAGGACTGAATGGATACACTAACAAGTGCACCGGTGTGAGCAACCACATATGCAGAAGGACGTCTTTCATCTCACAGAAGCGCGAACGTCTTGGCGTTCAAGCACATGGCAGAAACAAGGTGTGAACAGATGAGCTGCTGCTATTTTCTCCGTTCGGCATGCTTCGTTGTAGCTCTCTTGCCGGTCGCCGGCTTAGCGGCTTGCTTTGCGCGACTAGCTCTGGGGAGAGAAGGAGATAGCGCCGGAAACCTTGCCTTTTGCCTTCTTCGGCGCTGGAACCTGGTTGCTGCGCCTTCTCTTTGTCCATGTGCACACACACGATTCCTCAGCGAAAACCATGCAGAAACCTTACCTCGAGCACCCAGGGATGTGCACCCAGCACCACGTGCACGCACACGCAGCTAGAGAAAAGCACCTACCTTTTCACACACTGATGCCTAAGCAAACGCGTGGCCACACACACGCACACATCCGCAAGCGCGCCTACTCCCATCTATTGAGGGAAAGACGGACGAGCAACGTCCTGACAGGCTTGAGGGGAAAAACGTCCGTTGATGGTTGGCGTACTGCAAGCCCGCCTACGGGGCTGCAGGGGAATCCACATTTGGAAGGTACCTGAAGATGTGTGCCTGTTCTTGGAGCTCCGCTAGTAGGGTAGCAAAGACACTCGTAGGCAGTACTGAATGCTGCTCCGTGCTACTTCTCCTCCGCTGGCAAATGCTTCACAGTCGCCCGAGGAAAGACGTTTAACAATTGATCTCCAAGAGAAACGAAACACATGATGCCATAAGGCGAAAGAATAGCAGGGCATCTCTTCACAAGCTTGTCCCTGATCTATAGCTGAGGGCAAACACTTGTGTGCTTGTGGGAGAGCCTGTGTCTTTCCTGGAAGCGTTTGGGAGTTTTGCTCAGACGCGTGTTTCCTCAAGTTCAAGAATCAAGATCTAGGATACCTGCAGACAGGTGCCTGTTTGTGTAGAGACAGTCTGTTTGAAACTGTGTTCCTCAGCGCCCGCTCTTTCTCCCCGTCGCTCCACACGCCTGGGAGTCCCTTTCTTTCTCTCCACAAGCACGTGTGTTGACTTCGTCGCACATGTGCATCTGCACAAGCGTTGAGCTCAGCAGAGTGTGTCTCTTGACACTTGATGTGCGTTGGCTGTGTCTGCGTGCTCCAGTGAAGAGAGAAACGGGAAATCATCTTGGTAGAGGCAACAAAGCAAAAGCGAGGCAGGATTGACATCTGCTCAACAGAGACGGATTCCCTGCGCTGACACAGTTCACAGTTACACGAGAAGCAATCTGAGCGGTCCATCGACCGGAGACGTGTTTCCCAAGAGGTCGTTTAGCGAGTGAACAGCAGTGTGCGCGACTTTCAGGAGTGTGCCTGGAAAGTGCCAGAATCACCAGAGCATCTGTGCAAAAGCTGCTGCCTCTGTGACCGCATTGAGGCACGTTCCCGTGTCTGCGAGTATATAGACGGCTCTTTCGCGTTCGCTCCGAGGGAAACGGTCCGCTATTGCTTCTGTGCGTACAGACGCGATTCCCTTGTCTCTTGCGAACACAGGGAACTCTGTGCATCCAAATCTACAGGCTAAGGACGCGTCTGCATATGTTTTGGTGAACAATCGAGTGTGCGTGTTCTGACAGCTGCCTCTATGCAGACGTCTCCACAGAGCCACTTCTGAATGCCCCGCAGCCCAGGACTGAATGGATACACTAACAAGTGCACCGGTGTGAGCAACCACATATGCAGAAGGACGTCTTTCATCTCACAGAAGCGCGAACGTCTTGGCGTTCAAGCACATGGCAGAAACAAGGTGTGAACAGATGAGCTGCTGCTATTTTCTCCGTTCGGCATGCTTCGTTGTAGCTCTCTTGCCGGTCGCCGGCTTAGCGGCTTGCTTTGCGCGACTAGGACTGGGGAGTGAAGGAGATAGCGCCGGAAACCTTGCCTTTTGCCTTCTTCGGCGCTGGAACCTGGTTGCTGCGCCTTCTCTTTGTCCATGTGCACACACACGATTCCTCAGCGAAAACCATGCAGAAACCTTACCTCGAGCACCCAGGGATGTGCACCCAGCCCCACGTGCACGCACACGCAGCTAGAGAAAAGCACCTACCTTTTCACACACTGATGCCTAAGCAAACGCGTGGCCACACACACGCACACATCCGCAAGCGCGCCTACTCCCATCTATTGAGGGAAAGACGGACGAGCAACGTCCTGACAGGCTTGAGGGGAAAAACGTCCGTTGATGGTTGGCGTACTGCACGCCCGCCTACGGGGCTGCAGGGGAATCCACATTTGGAAGGTACCTGAAGATGTGTGCCTGTTCTTGGAGCTCCGCTAGTAGGGTAGCAAAGACACTCGTAGGCAGTACTGAATGCTGCTCCGTGCTACTTCTCCTCCGCTGGCAAATGCTTCACAGTCGCCCGAGGAAAGACGTTTAACAATCGATCTCCAAGAGAAACGAAACACATGATGCCATAAGGCGAAAGAATAGCAGGGCATCTCTTCACAAGCTTGTCCCTGATCTATAGCTGAGGGCAAACACTTGTGTGCTTGTGGGAGAGCCTGTGTCTTTCCTGGAAGCGTTTGGGAGTTTTGCTCAGACGCGTGTTTCCTCAAGTTCAAGAATCAAGATCTAGGATACCTGCAGACAGGTGCCTGTTTGTGTGGAGACAGTCTGTTTGAAACTGTGTTCCTCAGCGCCCGCTCTTTCTCCCCGTCGCTCCACACGCCTGGGAGTCCCTTTCTTTCTCTCCACAAGCACGTGTGTTGACTTCGTCGCACATGTGCATCTGCACAAGCGTTGAGCTCAGCAGAGTGTGTCTCTTGACACTTGATGTGCGTTGGCTGTGTCTGCGTGCTCCAGTGAAGAGAGAAACGGGAAATCATCTTGGTAGAGGCAACAAAGCAAAAGCGAGGCAGGATTGACATCTGCTCAACAGAGACGGATTCCCTGCGCTGACACAGTTCACAGTTACACGAGAAGCAATCTGAGCGGTCCATCGACCGGAGACGTGTTTCCCAAGAGGTCGTTTAGCGAGTGAACAGCAGTGTGAGCGACTTTCAGGAGTGTGCGTGGAAAGTGCCAGAATCACCAGAGCATCTGTGCAAAAGCTGCTGCCTCTGTGACCGCATTGAGGCACGTTCCCGTGTCTGCGAGTATATAGACGGCTCTTTCGCGTTCGCTCCGAGGGAAACGGTCCGCTATTGCTTCTGTGCGTACAGACGCGATTCCCTTGTCTCTTGCGAACACAGGGAACTCTGTGCATCCAAATCTACAGGCTAAGGACGCGTCTGCATATGTTTTGGTGAACAATCGAGTGTGCGTGTTCTGACAGCTGCCTCTATGCAGACGTCTCCACAGAGCCACTTCTGAATGCCCCGCAGCCCAGGACTGAATGGATACACTAACAAGTGCACCGGTGTGAGCAACCACATATGCAGAAGGACGTCTTTCATCTCACAGAAGCGCGAACGTCTTGGCGTTCAAGCACATGGCAGAAACAAGGTGTGAACAGATGAGCTGCTGCTATTTTCTCCGTTCGGCATGCTTCGTTGTAGCTCTCTTGCCGGTCGCCGGCTTAGCGGCTTGCTTTGCGCGACTAGGACTGGGGAGTGAAGGAGATAGCGCCAGAAACCTTGCCTTTTGCCTTCTTCGGCGCTGGAACCTGGTTGCTGCGCCTTCTCTTTGTCCATGTGCACACACACGATTCCTCAGCGAAAACCATGCAGAAACCTTACCTCGAGCACCCAGGGATGTGCACCCAGCACCACGTGCACGCACACGCAGCTAGAGAAAAGCACCTACCTTTTCACACACTGATGCCTAAGCAAACGCGTGGCCACACACACGCACACATCCACAAGCGCGCCTACTCCCATCTATTGAGGGAAAGACGGACGAGCAACGTCCTGACAGGCTTGAGGGGAAAAACGTCCGTTGATGGTTGGCGTACTGCACGCCCGCCTACGGGGCTGCAGGGGAATCCACATTTGGAAGGTACCTGAAGATGTGTGCCTGTTCTTGGAGCTCCGCTAGTAGGGTAGCAAAGACACTCGTAGGCAGTACTGAATGCTGCTCCGTGCTACTTCTCCTCCGCTGGCAAATGCTTCACAGTCGCCCGAGGAAAGACGTTTAACAATCGATCTCCAAGAGAAACGAAACACATGATGCCATAAGGCGAAAGAATAGCAGGGCATCTCTTCACAAGCTTGTCCCTGATCTATAGCTGAGGGCAAACACTTGTGTGCTTGTGGGAGAGCCTGTGCCTTTCCTGGAAGCGTTTGGGAGTTTTGCTCAGACGCGTGTTTCCTCAAGTTCAAGAATCAAGATCTTCTCAAGTTCAAGAATCAAGACAGGTGCCTGTTTGTGTGGAGACAGTCTGTTTGAAACTGTGTTCCTCAGCGCCCGCTCTTTCTCCCCGTCGCTCCACACGCCTGGGAGTCCCTTTCTTTCTCTCCACAAGCACGTGTGTTGACTTCGTCGCACATGTGCATCTGCACAAGCGTTGAGCTCAGCAGAGTGTGTCTCTTGACACTTGATGTGCGTTGGCTGTGTCTGCGTGCTCCAGTGAAGAGAGAAACGGGAAATCATCTTGGTAGAGGCAACAAAGCAAAAGCGAGGCAGGATTGACATCTGCTCAACAGAGACGGATTCCCTGCGCTGACACAGTTCACAGTTACACGAGAAGCAATCTGAGCGGTCCATCGACCGGAGACGTGTTTCCCAAGAGGTCGTTTAGCGAGTGAACAGCAGTGTGAGCGACTTTCAGGAGTGTGCGTGGAAAGTGCCAGAATCACCAGAGCATCTGTGCAAAAGCTGCTGCCTCTGTGACCGCATTGAGGCACGTTCCCGTGTCTGCGAGTATATAGACGGCTCTTTCGCGTTCGCTCCGAGGGAAACGGTCCGCTATTGCTTCTGTGCGTACAGACGCGATTCCCTTGTCTCTTGCGAACACAGGGAACTCTGTGCATCCAAATCTACAGGCTAAGGACGCGTCTGCATATGTTTTGGTGAACAATCGAGTGTGCGTGTTCTGACAGCTGCCTCTATGCAGACGTCTCCACAGAGCCACTTCTGAATGCCCCGCAGCCCAGGACTGAATGGATACACTAACAAGTGCACCGGTGTGAGCAACCACATATGCAGAAGGACGTCTTTCATCTCACAGAAGCGCGAACGTCTTGGCGTTCAAGCACATGGCAGAAACAAGGTGTGAACAGATGAGCTGCTGCTATTTTCTCCGTTCGGCATGCTTCGTTGTAGCTCTCTTGCCGGTCGCCGGCTTAGCGGCTTGCTTTGCGCGACTAGGACTGGGGAGTGAAGGAGATAGCGCCAGAAACCTTGCCTTTTGCCTTCTTCGGCGCTGGAACCTGGTTGCTGCGCCTTCTCTTTGTCCATGTGCACACACACGATTCCTCAGCGAAAACCATGCAGAAACCTTACCTCGAGCACCCAGGGATGTGCACCCAGCACCACGTGCACGCACACGCAGCTAGAGAAAAGCACCTACCTTTTCACACACTGATGCCTAAGCAAACGCGTGGCCACACACACGCACACATCCACAAGCGCGCCTACTCCCATCTATTGAGGGAAAGACGGACGAGCAACGTCCTGACAGGCTTGAGGGGAAAAACGTCCGTTGATGGTTGGCGTACTGCACGCCCGCCTACGGGGCTGCAGGGGAATCCACATTTGGAAGGTACCTGAAGATGTGTGCCTGTTCTTGGAGCTCCGCTAGTAGGGTAGCAAAGACACTCGTAGGCAGTACTGAATGCTGCTCCGTGCTACTTCTCCTCCGCTGGCAAATGCTTCACAGTCGCCCGAGGAAAGACGTTTAACAATCGATCTCCAAGAGAAACGAAACACATGATGCCATAAGGCGAAAGAATAGCAGGGCATCTCTTCACAAGCTTGTCCCTGATCTATAGCTGAGGGCAAACACTTGTGTGCTTGTGGGAGAGCCTGTGCCTTTCCTGGAAGCGTTTGGGAGTTTTGCTCAGACGCGTGTTTCCTCAAGTTCAAGAATCAAGATCTAGGATACCTGCAGACAGGTGCCTGTTTGTGTGGAGACAGTCTGTTTGAAACTGTGTTCCTCAGCGCCCGCTCTTTCTCCCCGTCGCTCCACACGCCTGGGAGTCCCTTTCTTTCTCTCCACAAGCACGTGTGTTGACTTCGTCGCACATGTGCATCTGCACAAGCGTTGAGCTCAGCAGAGTGTGTCTCTTGACACTTGATGTGCGTTGGCTGTGTCTGCGTGCTCCAGTGAAGAGAGAAACGGGAAATCATCTTGGTAGAGGCAACAAAGCAAAAGCGAGGCAGGATTGACATCTGCTCAACAGAGACGGATTCCCTGCGCTGACACAGTTCACAGTTACACGAGAAGCAATCTGAGCGGTCCATCGACCGGAGACGTGTTTCCCAAGAGGTCGTTTAGCGAGTGAACAGCAGTGTGCGCGACTTTCAGGAGTGTGCCTGGAAAGTGCCAGAATCACCAGAGCATCTGTGCAAAAGCTGCTGCCTCTGTGACCGCATTGAGGCACGTTCCCGTGTCTGCGAGTATATAGACGGCTCTTTCGCGTTCGCTCCGAGGGAAACGGTCCGCTATTGCTTCTGTGCGTACAGACGCGATTCCCTTGTCTCTTGCGAACACAGGGAACTCTGTGCATCCAAATCTACAGGCTAAGGACGCGTCTGCATATGTTTTGGTGAACAATCGAGTGTGCGTGTTCTGACAGCTGCCTCTATGCAGACGTCTCCACAGAGCCACTTCTGAATGCCCCGCAGCCCAGGACTGAATGGATACACTAACAAGTGCACCGGTGTGAGCAACCACATATGCAGAAGGACGTCTTTCATCTCACAGAAGCGCGAACGTCTTGGCGTTCAAGCACATGGCAGAAACAAGGTGTGAACAGATGAGCTGCTGCTATTTTCTCCGTTCGGCATGCTTCGTTGTAGCTCTCTTGCCGGTCGCCGGCTTAGCGGCTTGCTTTGCGCGACTAGGACTGGGGAGTGAAGGAGATAGCGCCGGAAACCTTGCCTTTTGCCTTCTTCGGCGCTGGAACCTGGTTGCTGCGCCTTCTCTTTGTCCATGTGCACACACACGATTCCTCAGCGAAAACCATGCAGAAACCTTACCTCGAGCACCCAGGGATGTGCACCCAGCACCACGTGCACGCACACGCAGCTAGAGAAAAGCACCTACCTTTTCACACACTGATGCCTAAGCAAACGCGTGGCCACACACACGCACACATCCGCAAGCGCGCCTACTCCCATCTATTGAGGGAAAGACGGACGAGCAACGTCCTGACAGGCTTGAGGGGAAAAACGTCCGTTGATGGTTGGCGTACTGCACGCCCGCCTACGGGGCTGCAGGGGAATCCACATTTGGAAGGTACCTGAAGATGTGTGCCTGTTCTTGGAGCTCCGCTAGTAGGGTAGCAAAGACACTCGTAGGCAGTACTGAATGCTGCTCCGTGCTACTTCTCCTCCGCTGGCAAATGCTTCACAGTCGCCCGAGGAAAGACGTTTAACAATCGATCTCCAAGAGAAACGAAACACATGATGCCATAAGGCGAAAGAATAGCAGGGCATCTCTTCACAAGCTTGTCCCTGATCTATAGCTGAGGGCAAACACTTGTGTGCTTGTGGGAGAGCCTGTGTCTTTCCTGGAAGCGTTTGGGAGTTTTGCTCAGACGCGTGTTTCCTCAAGTTCAAGAATCAAGATCTAGGATACCTGCAGACAGGTGCCTGTTTGTGTGGAGACAGTCTGTTTGAAACTGTGTTCCTCAGCGCCCGCTCTTTCTCCCCGTCGCTCCACACGCCTGGGAGTCCCTTTCTTTCTCTCCACAAGCACGTGTGTTGACTTCGTCGCACATGTGCATCTGCACAAGCGTTGAGCTCAGCAGAGTGTGTCTCTTGACACTTGATGTGCGTTGGCTGTGTCTGCGTGCTCCAGTGAAGAGAGAAACGGGAAATCATCTTGGTAGAGGCAACAAAGCAAAAGCGAGGCAGGATTGACATCTGCTCAACAGAGACGGATTCCCTGCGCTGACACAGTTCACAGTTACACGAGAAGCAATCTGAGCGGTCCATCGACCGGAGACGTGTTTCCCAAGAGGTCGTTTAGCGAGTGAACAGCAGTGTGAGCGACTTTCAGGAGTGTGCGTGGAAAGTGCCAGAATCACCAGAGCATCTGTGCAAAAGCTGCTGCCTCTGTGACCGCATTGAGGCACGTTCCCGTGTCTGCGAGTATATAGACGGCTCTTTCGCGTTCGCTCCGAGGGAAACGGTCCGCTATTGCTTCTGTGCGTACAGACGCGATTCCCTTGTCTCTTGCGAACACAGGGAACTCTGTGCATCCAAATCTACAGGCTAAGGACGCGTCTGCATATGTTTTGGTGAACAATCGAGTGTGCGTGTTCTGACAGCTGCCTCTATGCAGACGTCTCCACAGAGCCACTTCTGAATGCCCCGCAGCCCAGGACTGAATGGATACACTAACAAGTGCACCGGTGTGAGCAACCACATATGCAGAAGGACGTCTTTCATCTCACAGAAGCGCGAACGTCTTGGCGTTCAAGCACATGGCAGAAACAAGGTGTGAACAGATGAGCTGCTGCTATTTTCTCCGTTCGGCATGCTTCGTTGTAGCTCTCTTGCCGGTCGCCGGCTTAGCGGCTTGCTTTGCGCGACTAGGACTGGGGAGTGAAGGAGATAGCGCCAGAAACCTTGCCTTTTGCCTTCTTCGGCGCTGGAACCTGGTTGCTGCGCCTTCTCTTTGTCCATGTGCACACACACGATTCCTCAGCGAAAACCATGCAGAAACCTTACCTCGAGCACCCAGGGATGTGCACCCAGCACCACGTGCACGCACACGCAGCTAGAGAAAAGCACCTACCTTTTCACACACTGATGCCTAAGCAAACGCGTGGCCACACACACGCACACATCCACAAGCGCGCCTACTCCCATCTATTGAGGGAAAGACGGACGAGCAACGTCCTGACAGGCTTGAGGGGAAAAACGTCCGTTGATGGTTGGCGTACTGCTCGCCCGCCTACGGGGCTGCAGGGGAATCCACATTTGGAAGGTACCTGAAGATGTGTGCCTGTTCTTGGAGCTCCGCTAGTAGGGTAGCAAAGACACTCGTAGGCAGTACTGAATGCTGCTCCGTGCTACTTCTCTTCCGGTGGCAAATGCTTCACAGTCGCCCTAGGAAACACGTTTAACAATCGATCTCCAAGAGAAACGAAACACATGATGCCATAAGGCGAAAGAATGGCAGGGCATCTCTTCACAAGCTTGTCCCTGATGTATAGCTGAGGGCAAACACTTGTGTGCTTGTGGGAGAGCCTGTGTCTTTCCTGGAAGCGTTTGGGAGTTTTGCTCAGACGCGTGTTTCCTCAAGTTCAAGAATCAAGATCTAGGATACCTGCAGACAGGTGCCTGTTTGTGTGGAGACAGTCTGTTTGAAACTGTGTTCCTCAGCGCCCGCTCTTTCTCCCCGTCGCTCCACACGCCTGGGAGTCCCTTTCTTTCTCTCCACAAGCACGTGTGTTGACTTCGTCGCACATGTGCATCTGCACAAGCGTTGAGCTCAGCAGAGTGTGTCTCTTGACACTTGATGTGCGTTGGCTGTGTCTGCGTGCTCCAGTGAAGAGAGAAACGGGAAATCATCTTGGTAGAGGCAACAAAGCAAAAGCGAGGCAGGATTGACATCTGCTCAACAGAGACGGATTCCCTGCGCTGACACAGTTCACAGTTACACGAGAAGCAATCTGAGCGGTCCATCGACCGGAGACGTGTTTCCCAAGAGGTCGTTTAGCGAGTGAACAGCAGTGTGCGCGACTTTCAGGAGTGTGCGTGGAAAGTGCCAGAATCACCAGAGCACCTGTGCAAAAGCTGCTGCCTCTGTGACCGCATTGAGGCACGTTCCCGTGTCTGCGAGTATATAGACGGCTCTTTCGCGTTCGCTCCGAGGGAAACGGTCCGCTATTGCTTCTGTGCGTACAGACGCGATTCCCTTGTCTCTTGCGAACACAGGGAACTCTGTGCATCCAAATCTACAGGCTAAGGACGCGTCTGCATATGTTTTGGTGAACAATCGAGTGTGCGTGTTCTGACAGCTGCCTCTATGCAGACGTCTCCACAGAGCCACTTCTGAATGCCCCGCAGCCCAGGACTGAATGGATACACTAACAAGTGCACCGGTGTGAGCAACCACATATGCAGAAGCACGTCTTTCATCTCACAGAAGCACGAACGTCTTGGCGTTCAAGCACATGGCAGAAACAAGGTGTGAACAGATGTGCTGCTGCTATTTTCTCCGTTCGGCATGCTTCGTTGTAGCTCTCTTGCCGGTCGCCGGCTTAGCGGCTTGCTTTGCGCGACTAGGTCTGCGGAGAGAAGGAGATAGCGCCGGAAACCTTGCCTTTTGCCTTCTTCGGCGCTGGAACCTGGTTGCTGCGCCTTCTCTTTGTCCATGTGCACACACACGATTCCTCAGCGAAAACCATGCAGAAACCTTTCCACGAGCACCCAGGGATGTGCACCCAGCACCACGTGCACGCACACGCAGCTAGAGAAAAGCACCTACCTTTTCACACACTGATGCCTAAGCAAACGCGTGGCCACACACACGCACACATCCGCAAGCGCGCCTACTCCCATCTATTGAGGGAAAGACGGACGAGCAACGTCCTGACAGGCTTGAGGGGAAAAACGTCCGTTGATGGTTGGCGTACTGCACGCCCGCCTACGGGGCTGCAGGGGAATCCACATTTGGAAGGTACCTGAAGATGTGTGCCTGTTCTTGGAGCTCCGCTAGTAGGGTAGCATAGACACTCGTAGGCAGTACTGAATGCTGCTCCGTGCTACTTGTCCTCCGCTGGCAAATGCTTCACAGTCGCCCGAGGAAAGACGTTTAACAATCGATCTCCAAGAGAAACGAAACACATGATGCCATAAGGCGAAAGAATAGCAGGGCATCTCTTCACAAGCTTGTCCCTGATCTATAGCTGAGGGCAAACACTTGTGTACTTGCGGGAGAGCCTGTGTCTTTCCTGGAAGCGTTTGGGAGTTTTGCTCAGACGCGTGTTTCCTCAAGTTCAAGAATCAAGATCTAGGATACCTGCAGACAGGTGCCTGTTTGTGTGGAGACAGTCTGTTTGAAACTGTGTTCCTCAGCGCCCGCTCTTTCTCCCCGTCGCTCCACACGCCTGGGAGTCCCTTTCTTTCTCTCCACAAGCACGTGTGTTGACTTCGTTGCACATGTGCATCTGCACAAGCGTTGAGCTCAGCAGAGTGTGTCTCTTGACACTTGATGTGCGTTGGCTGTGTCTGCGTGCTCCAGTGAAGAGAGAAACGGGAAATCATCTTGGTAGAGGCAACAAAGCAAAAGCGAGGCAGGATTGACATCTGCTCAACAGAGACGGATTCCCTGCGCTGACACAGTTCACAGTTACACGAGAAGCAATCTGAGCGGTCCATCGACCGGAGACGTGTTTCCCAAGAGGTCGTTTAGCGAGTGAACAGCAGTGTGCGCGACTTTCAGGAGTGTGCCTGGAAAGTGCCAGAATCACCAGAGCATCTGTGCAAAAGCTGCTGCCTCTGTGACCGCATTGAGGCACGTTCCCGTGTCTCCGAGTACATAGACGGCTCTTCCGCGTTCACTCCGAGGGAAACGGTCCGCTATTGCTTCTGTGCGTACAGACGCGATTCCCTTGTCTCTTGCGAACACAGGGAACTCTGTGCATCCAAATCTACCGGCTAAGGACGCGTCTGCATATGTTTTGGTGAACAATCGAGTGTGCGTGTTCTGACAGCTGCCTCTATGCAGACGTCTCCACAGAGCCACTTCTGAATGCCCCGCAGCCCAGGACTGAATGGATACACTAACAAGTGCACCGGTGTGAGCAACCACATATGCAGAAGGACGTCTTTCATCTCACAGAAGCGCGAACGTCTTGGCGTTCAAGCACATGGCAGAAACAAGGTGTGAACAGATGAGCTGCTGCTATTTTCTCCGTTCGGCATGCTTCGTTGTAGCTCTCTTGCCGGTCGCCGGCTTAGCGGCTTGCTTTGCGCGACTAGGTCTGCGGAGAGAAGGAGATAGCGCCGGAAACCTTGCCTTTTGCCTTCTTCGGCGCTGGAACCTGGTTGCTGCGCCTTCTCTTTGTCCATGTGCACACACACGATTCCTCAGCGAAAACCATGCAGAAACCTTTCCTCGAGCACCCAGGGATGTGCACCCAGCACCACGTGCACGCACACGCAGCTAGAGAAAAGCACCTACCTTTTCACACACTGATGCCTAAGCAAACGCGTGGCCACACACACGCACACATCCGCAAGCGCGCCTACTCCCATCTATTGAGGGAAAGACGGACGAGCAACGTCCTGACAGGCTTGAGGGGAAAAACGTCCGTTGATGGTTGGCGTACTGCACGCCCGCCTACGGAGCTGCAGGGGAATCCACATTTGGAAGGTACCTGAAGATGTGTGCCTGTTCTTGGAGCTCCGCTAGTAGGGTAGCAAAGACACTCGTAGGCAGTACTGAATGCTGCTCCGTGCTACTTCTCCTCCGCTGGCAAATGCTTCACAGTCGCCCGAGGAAAGACGTTTAGCAATCGATCTCCAAGAGAAACGAAACACATGATGCCATAAGGCGAAAGAATAGCAGGGCATCTCTTCACAAGCTTGTCCCTGATCTATAGCTGAGGGCAAACACTTGTGTGCTTGTGGGAGAGCCTGTGTCTTTCCTGGAAGCGTTTGGGAGTTTTGCTCAGACGCGTGTTTCCTCAAGTTCAAGAATCAAGATCTAGGATACCTGCAGACAGGTGCCTGTTTGTGTGGAGACAGTCTGTTTGAAACTGTGTTCCTCAGCGCCCGCTCTTTCTCCCCGTCGCTCCACACGCCTGGGAGTCCCTTTCTTTCTCTCCACAAGCACGTGTGTTGACTTCGTCGCACATGTGCATCTGCACAAGCGTTGAGCTCAGCAGAGTGTGTCTCTTGACACTTGATGTGCGTTGGCTGTGTCTGCGTGCTCCAGTGAAGAGAGAAACGGGAAATCATCTTGGTAGAGGCAACAAAGCAAAAGCGAGGCAGGATTGACATCTGCTCAACAGAGACGGATTCCCTGCGCTGACACAGTTCACAGTTACACGAGAAGCAATCTGAGCGGTCCATCGACCGGAGACGTGTTTCCCAAGAGGTCGTTTAGCGAGTGAACAGCAGTGTGCGCGACTTTCAGGAGTGTGCCTGGAAAGTGCCAGAATCACCAGAGCATCTGTGCAAAAGCTGCTGCCTCTGTGACCGCATTGAGGCACGTTCCCGTGTCTCCGAGTACATAGACGGCTCTTCCGCGTTCACTCCGATGGAAACGGTCCGCTATTGCTTCTGTGCGTACAGACGCGATTCCCTTGTCTCTTGCGAACACAGGGAACTCTGTGCATCCAAATCTACCGGCTAAGGACGCGTCTGCATATGTTTTGGTGAACAATCGAGTGTGCGTGTTCTGACAGCTGCCTCTATGCAGACGTCTCCACAGAGCCACTTCTGAATGCCCCGCAGCCCAGGACTGAATGGATACACTAACAAGTGCACCGGTGTGAGCAACCACATATGCAGAAGGACGTCTTTCATCTCACAGAAGCGCGAACGTCTTGGCGTTCAAGCACATGGCAGAAACAAGGTGTGAACAGATGAGCTGCTGCTATTTTCTCCGTTCGGCATGCTTCGTTGTAGCTCTCTTGCCGGTCGCCGGCTTAGCGGCTTGCTTTGCGCGACTAGGTCTGCGGAGAGAAGGAGATAGCGCCGGAAACCTTGCCTTTTGCCTTCTTCGGCGCTGGAACCTGGTTGCTGCGCCTTCTCTTTGTCCATGTGCACACACACGATTCCTCAGCGAAAACCATGCAGAAACCTTTCCTCGAGCACCCAGGGATGTGCACCCAGCACCACGTGCACGCACACGCAGCTAGAGAAAAGCACCTACCTTTTCACACACTGATGCCTAAGCAAACGCGTGGCCACACACACGCACACATCCGCAAGCGCGCCTACTCCCATCTATTGAGGGAAAGACGGACGAGCAACGTCCTGACAGGCTTGAGGGGAAAAACGTCCGTTGATGGTTGGCGTACTGCACGCCCGCCTACGGAGCTGCAGGGGAATCCACATTTGGAAGGTACCTGAAGATGTGTGCCTGTTCTTGGAGCTCCGCTAGTAGGGTAGCAAAGACACTCGTAGGCAGTACTGAATGCTGCTCCGTGCTACTTCTCCTCCGCTGGCAAATGCTTCACAGTCGCCCGAGGAAAGACGTTTAGCAATCGATCTCCAAGAGAAACGAAACACATGATGCCATAAGGCGAAAGAATAGCAGGGCATCTCTTCACAAGCTTGTCCCTGATCTATAGCTGAGGGCAAACACTTGTGTGCTTGTGGGAGAGCCTGTGTCTTTCCTGGAAGCGTTTGGGAGTTTTGCTCAGACGCGTGTTTCCTCAAGTTCAAGAATCAAGATCTAGGATACCTGCAGACAGGTGCCTGTTTGTGTGGAGACAGTCTGTTTGAAACTGTGTTCCTCAGCGCCCGCTCTTTCTCCCCGTCGCTCCACACGCCTGGGAGTCCCTTTCTTTCTCTCCACAAGCACGTGTGTTGACTTCGTCGCACATGTGCATCTGCACAAGCGTTGAGCTCAGCAGAGTGTGTCTCTTGACACTTGATGTGCGTTGGCTGTGTCTGCGTGCTCCAGTGAAGAGAGAAACGGGAAATCATCTTGGTAGAGGCAACAAAGCAAAAGCGAGGCAGGATTGACATCTGCTCAACAGAGACGGATTCCCTGCGCTGACACAGTTCACAGTTACACGAGAAGCAATCTGAGCGGTCCATCGACCGGAGACGTGTTTCCCAAGAGGTCGTTTAGCGAGTGAACAGCAGTGTGCGCGACTTTCAGGAGTGTGCCTGGAAAGTGCCAGAATCACCAGAGCATCTGTGCAAAAGCTGCTGCCTCTGTGACCGCATTGAGGCACGTTCCCGTGTCTCCGAGTACATAGACGGCTCTTCCGCGTTCACTCCGAGGGAAACGGTCCGCTATTGCTTCTGTGCGTACAGACGCGATTCCCTTGTCTCTTGCGAACACAGGGAACTCTGTGCATCCAAATCTACCGGCTAAGGACGCGTCTGCATATGTTTTGGTGAACAATCGAGTGTGCGTGTTCTGACAGCTGCCTCTATGCAGACGTCTCCACAGAGCCACTTCTGAATGCCCCGCAGCCCAGGACTGAATGGATACACTAACAAGTGCACCGGTGTGAGCAACCACATATGCAGAAGGACGTCTTTCATCTCACAGAAGCGCGAACGTCTTGGCGTTCAAGCACATGGCAGAAACAAGGTGTGAACAGATGAGCTGCTGCTATTTTCTCCGTTCGGCATGCTTCGTTGTAGCTCTCTTGCCGGTCGCCGGCTTAGCGGCTTGCTTTGCGCGACTAGGTCTGCGGAGAGAAGGAGATAGCGCCGGAAACCTTGCCTTTTGCCTTCTTCGGCGCTGGAACCTGGTTGCTGCGCCTTCTCTTTGTCCATGTGCACACACACGATTCCTCAGCGAAAACCATGCAGAAACCTTTCCTCGAGCACCCAGGGATGTGCACCCAGCACCACGTGCACGCACACGCAGCTAGAGAAAAGCACCTACCTTTTCACACACTGATGCCTAAGCAAACGCGTGGCCACACACACGCACACATCCGCAAGCGCGCCTACTCCCATCTATTGAGGGAAAGACGGACGAGCAACGTCCTGACAGGCTTGAGGGGAAAAACGTCCGTTGATGGTTGGCGTACTGCACGCCCGCCTACGGGGCTGCAGGGGAATCCACATTTGGAAGGTACCTGAAGATGTGTGCCTGTTCTTGGAGCTCCGCTAGTAGGGTAGCAAAGACACTCGTAGGCAGTACTGAATGCTGCTCCGTGCTACTTCTCCTCCGCTGGCAAATGCTTCACAGTCGCCCGAGGAAAGACGTTTAACAATCGATCTCCAAGAGAAACGAAACACATGATGCCATAAGGCGAAAGAATAGCAGGGCATCTCTTCACAAGCTTGTCCCTGATCTATAGCTGAGGGCAAACACTTGTGTGCTTGTGGGAGAGCCTGTGTCTTTCCTGGAAGCGTTTGGGAGTTTTGCTCAGACGCGTGTTTCCTCAAGTTCAAGAATCAAGATCTAGGATACCTGCAGACAGGTGCCTGTTTGTGTGGAGACAGTCTGTTTGAAACTGTGTTCCTCAGCGCCCGCTCTTTCTCCCCGTCGCTCCACACGCCTGGGAGTCCCTTTCTTTCTCTCCACAAGCACGTGTGTTGACTTCGTCGCACATGTGCATCTGCACAAGCGTTGAGCTCAGCAGAGTGTGTCTCTTGACACTTGATGTGCGTTGGCTGTGTCTGCGTGCTCCAGTGAAGAGAGAAACGGGAAATCATCTTGGTAGAGGCAACAAAGCAAAAGCGAGGCAGGATTGACATCTGCTCAACAGAGACGGATTCCCTGCGCTGACACAGTTCACAGTTACACGAGAAGCAATCTGAGCGGTCCATCGACCGGAGACGTGTTTCCCAAGAGGTCGTTTAGCGAGTGAACAGCAGTGTGCGCGACTTTCAGGAGTGTGCCTGGAAAGTGCCAGAATCAACAGAGCACCTGTGCAAAAGCTGCTGCCTCTGTGACCGCATTGAGGCACGTTCCCTTGTCTGCGAGTATATAGACGGCTCTTCCGCGTTCACTCCGAGGGAAACGGTCCGCTATTGCTTCTGTGCGTACAGACGCGATTCCCTTGTCTCTTGCGAACACAGGGAACTCTGTGCATCCAAATCTACCGGCTAAGGACGCGTCTGCATATGTTTTGGTGAACAATCGAGTGTGCGTGTTCTGACAGCTGCCTCTATGCAGACGTCTCCACAGAGCCACTTCTGAATGCCCCGCAGCCCAGGACTGAATGGATACACTAACAAGTGCACCGGTGTGAGCAACCACATATGCAGAAGGACGTCTTTCATCTCACAGAAGCGCGAACGTCTTGGCGTTCAAGCACATGGCAGAAACAAGGTGTGAACAGATGAGCTGCTGCTATTTTCTCCGTTCGGCATGCTTCGTTGTAGCTCTCTTGCCGGTCGCCGGCTTAGCGGCTTGCTTTGCGCGACTAGGTCTGCGGAGAGAAGGAGATAGCGCCGGAAACCTTGCCTTTTGCCTTCTTCGGCGCTGGAACCTGGTTGCTGCGCCTTCTCTTTGTCCATGTGCACACACACGATTCCTCAGCGAAAACCATGCAGAAACCTTTCCTCGAGCACCCAGGGATGTGCACCCAGCACCACGTGCACGCACACGCAGCTAGAGAAAAGCACCTACCTTTTCACACACTGATGCCTAAGCAAACGCGTGGCCACACACACGCACACATCCGCAAGCGCGCCTACTCCCATCTATTGAGGGAAAGACGGACGAGCAACGTCCTGACAGGCTTGAGGGGAAAAACGTCCGTTGATGGTTGGCGTACTGCACGCCCGCCTACGGGGCTGCAGGGGAATCCACATTTGGAAGGTACCTGAAGATGTGTGCCTGTTCTTGGAGCTCCGCTAGTAGGGTAGCAAAGACACTCGTAGGCAGTACTGAATGCTGCTCCGTGCTACTTCTCCTCCGCTGGCAAATGCTTCACAGTCGCCCGAGGAAAGACGTTTAGCAATCGATCTCCAAGAGAAACGAAACACATGATGCCATAAGGCGAAAGAATAGCAGGGCATCTCTTCACAAGCTTGTCCCTGATCTATAGCTGAGGGCAAACACTTGTGTGCTTGTGGGAGAGCCTGTGTCTTTCCTGGAAGCGTTTGGGAGTTTTGCTCAGACGCGTGTTTCCTCAAGTTCAAGAATCAAGATCTAGGATACCTGCAGACAGGTGCCTGTTTGTGTGGAGACAGTCTGTTTGAAACTGTGTTCCTCAGCGCCCGCTCTTTCTCCCCGTCGCTCCACACGCCTGGGAGTCCCTTTCTTTCTCTCCACAAGCACGTGTGTTGACTTCGTCGCACATGTGCATCTGCACAAGCGTTGAGCTCAGCAGAGTGTGTCTCTTGACACTTGATGTGCGTTGGCTGTGTCTGCGTGCTCCAGTGAAGAGAGAAACGGGAAATCATCTTGGTAGAGGCAACAAAGCAAAAGCGAGGCAGGATTGACATCTGCTCAACAGAGACGGATTCCCTGCGCTGACACAGTTCACAGTTACACGAGAAGCAATCTGAGCGGTCCATCGACCGGAGACGTGTTTCCCAAGAGGTCGTTTAGCGAGTGAACAGCAGTGTGCGCGACTTTCAGGAGTGTGCCTGGAAAGTGCCAGAATCAACAGAGCACCTGTGCAAAAGCTGCTGCCTCTGTGACCGCATTGAGGCACGTTCCCTTGTCTGCGAGTATATAGACGGCTCTTCCGCGTTCACTCCGAGGGAAACGGTCCGCTATTGCTTCTGTGCGTACAGACGCGATTCCCTTGTCTCTTGCGAACACAGGGAACTCTGTGCATCCAAATCTACCGGCTAAGGACGCGTCTGCATATGTTTTGGTGAACAATCGAGTGTGCGTGTTCTGACAGCTGCCTCTATGCAGACGTCTCCACAGAGCCACTTCTGAATGCCCCGCAGCCCAGGACTGAATGGATACACTAACAAGTGCACCGGTGTGAGCAACCACATATGCAGAAGGACGTCTTTCATCTCACAGAAGCGCGAACGTCTTGGCGTTCAAGCACATGGCAGAAACAAGGTGTGAACAGATGAGCTGCTGCTATTTTCTCCGTTCGGCATGCTTCGTTGTAGCTCTCTTGCCGGTCGCCGGCTTAGCGGCTTGCTTTGCGCGACTAGGTCTGCGGAGAGAAGGAGATAGCGCCGGAAACCTTGCCTTTTGCCTTCTTCGGCGCTGGAACCTGGTTGCTGCGCCTTCTCTTTGTCCATGTGCACACACACGATTCCTCAGCGAAAACCATGCAGAAACCTTTCCTCGAGCACCCAGGGATGTGCACCCAGCACCACGTGCACGCACACGCAGCTAGAGAAAAGCACCTACCTTTTCACACACTGATGCCTAAGCAAACGCGTGGCCACACACACGCACACATCCGCAAGCGCGCCTACTCCCATCTATTGAGGGAAAGACGGACGAGCAACGTCCTGACAGGCTTGAGGGGAAAAACGTCCGTTGATGGTTGGCGTACTGCACGCCCGCCTACGGGGCTGCAGGGGAATCCACATTTGGAAGGTACCTGAAGATGTGTGCCTGTTCTTGGAGCTCCGCTAGTAGGGTAGCAAAGACACTCGTAGGCAGTACTGAATGCTGCTCCGTGCTACTTCTCTTCCGGTGGCAAATGCTTCACAGTCGCCCTAGGAAACACGTTTAACAATCGATCTCCAAGAGAAACGAAACACATGATGCCATAAGGCGAAAGAATGGCAGGGCATCTCTTCACAAGCTTGTCCCTGATGTATAGCTGAGGGCAAACACTTGTGTGCTTGTGGGAGAGCCTGTGTCTTTCCTGGAAGCGTTTGGGAGTTTTGCTCAGACGCGTGTTTCCTCAAGTTCAAGAATCAAGATCTAGGATACCTGCAGACAGGTGCCTGTTTGTGTGGAGACAGTCTGTTTGAAACTGGGTTCCTCAGCGCCCGCTCTTTCTCCCCGTCGCTCCACACGCCTGGGAGTCCCTTTCTTTCTCTCCACAAGCACGTGTGTTGACTTCGTCGCACATGTGCATCTGCACAAGCGTTGAGCTCAGCAGAGTGTGTCTCTTGACACTTGATGTGCGTTGGCTGTGTCTGCGTGCTCCAGTGAAGAGAGAAACGGGAAATCATCTTGGTAGAGGCAACAAAGCAAAAGCGAGGCAGGATTGACATCTGCTCAACAGAGACGGATTCCCTGCGCTGACACAGTTCACAGTTACACGAGAAGCAATCTGAGCGGTCCATCGACCGGAGACGTGTTTCCCAAGAGGTCGTTTAGCGAGTGAACAGCAGTGTGCGCGACTTTCAGGAGTGTGCGTGGAAAGTGCCAGAATCACCAGAGCACCTGTGCAAAAGCTGCTGCCTCTGTGACCGCATTGAGGCACGTTCCCGTGTCTCTGAGTACATAGACGGCTCTTCCGCGTTCACTCCGAGGGAAACGGTCCGCTATTGCTTCTGTGCGTACAGACGCGATTCCCTTGTCTCTTGCGAACACAGGGAACTCTGTGCATCCAAATCTACAGGCTAAGGACGCGTCTGCATATGTTTTGGTGAACAATCGAGTGTGCGTGTTCTGACAGCTGCCTCTATGCAGACGTCTCCACAGAGCCACTTCTGAATGCCCCGCAGCCCAGGACTGAATGGATACACTAACAAGTGCACCGGTGTGAGCAACCACATATGCAGAAGCACGTCTTTCATCTCACAGAAGCACGAACGTCTTGGCGTTCAAGCACATGGCAGAAACAAGGTGTGAACAGATGCGCTGCTGCTATTTTCTCCGTTCGGCATGCTTCGTTGTAGCTCTCTTGCCGGTCGCCCGCTTAGCGGCTTGCTTTGCGCGACTAGGTCTGCGGAGAGAAGGAGATAGCGCCGGAAACCTTGCCTTTTGCCTTCTTCGGCGCTGGAACCTGGTTGCTGCGCCTTCTCTTTGTCCATGTGCACACACACGATTCCTCAGCGAAAACCATGCAGAAACCTTTCCACGAGCACCCAGGGATGTGCACCCAGCACCACGTGCACGCACACGCAGCTAGAGAAAAGCACCTACCTTTTCACACACTGATGCCTAAGCAAACGCGTGGCCACACACACGCACACATCCGCAAGCGCGCCTACTCCCATCTATTGAGGGAAAGACGGACGAGCAACGTCCTGACAGGCTTGAGGGGAAAAACGTCCGTTGATGGTTGGCGTACTGCACGCCCGCCTACGGGGCTGCAGGGGAATCCACATTTGGAAGGTACCTGAAGATGTGTGCCTGTTCTTGGAGCTCCGCTAGTAGGGTAGCATAGACACTCGTAGGCAGTACTGAATGCTGCTCCGTGCTACTTGTCCTCCGCTGGCAAATGCTTCACAGTCGCCCGAGGAAAGACGTTTAACAATCGATCTCCAAGAGAAACGAAACACATGATGCCATAAGGCGAAAGAATAGCAGGGCATCTCTTCACAAGCTTGTCCCTGATCTATAGCTGAGGGCAAACACTTGTGTACTTGCGGGAGAGCCTGTGTCTTTCCTGGAAGCGTTTGGGAGTTTTGCTCAGACGCGTGTTTCCTCAAGTTCAAGAATCAAGATCTAGGATACCTGCAGACAGGTGCCTGTTTGTGTGGAGACAGTCTGTTTGAAACTGTGTTCCTCAGCGCCCGCTCTTTCTCCCCGTCGCTCCACACGCCTGGGAGTCCCTTTCTTTCTCTCCACAAGCACGTGTGTTGACTTCGTCGCACATGTGCATCTGCACAAGCGTTGAGCTCAGCAGAGTGTGTCTCTTGACACTTGATGTGCGTTGGCTGTGTCTGCGTGCTCCAGTGAAGAGAGAAACGGGAAATCATCTTGGTAGAGGCAACAAAGCAAAAGCGAGGCAGGATTGACATCTGCTCAACAGAGACGGATTCCCTGCGCTGACACAGTTCACAGTTACACGAGAAGCAATCTGAGCGGTCCATCGACCGGAGACGTGTTTCCCAAGAGGTCGTTTAGCGAGTGAACAGCAGTGTGCGCGACTTTCAGGAGTGTGCCTGGAAAGTGCCAGAATCACCAGAGCATCTGTGCAAAAGCTGCTGCCTCTGTGACCGCATTGAGGCACGTTCCCGTGTCTCCGAGTACATAGACGGCTCTTCCGCGTTCACTCCGAGGGAAACGGTCCGCTATTGCTTCTGTGCGTACAGACGCGATTCCCTTGTCTCTTGCGAACACAGGGAACTCTGTGCATCCAAATCTACAGGCTAAGGACGCGTCTGCATATGTTTTGGTGAACAATCGAGTGTGCGTGTTCTGACAGCTGCCTCTATGCAGACGTCTCCACAGAGCCACTTCTGAATGCCCCGCAGCCCAGGACTGAATGGATACACTAACAAGTGCACCGGTGTGAGCAACCACATATGCAGAAGGACGTCTTTCATCTCACAGAAGCGCGAACGTCTTGGCGTTCAAGCACATGGCAGAAACAAGGTGTGAACAGATGAGCTGCTGCTATTTTCTCCGTTCGGCATGCTTCGTTGTAGCTCTCTTGCCGGTCGCCGGCTTAGCGGCTTGCTTTGCGCGACTAGGTCTGCGGAGAGAAGGAGATAGCGCCGGAAACCTTGCCTTTTGGCTTCTTCGGCGCTGGAACCTGGTTGCTGCGCCTTCTCTTTGTCCATGTGCACACACACGATTCCTCAGCGAAAACCATGCAGAAACCTTTCCTCGAGCACCCAGGGATGTGCACCCAGCACCACGTGCACGCACACGCAGCTAGAGAAAAGCACCTACCTTTTCACACACTGATGCCTAAGCAAACGCGTGGCCACACACACGCACACATCCGCAAGCGCGCCTACTCCCATCTATTGAGGGAAAGACGGACGAGCAACGTCCTGACAGGCTTGAGGGGAAAAACGTCCGTTGATGGTTGGCGTACTGCACGCCCGCCTACGGGGCTGCAGGGGAATCCACATTTGGAAGGTACCTGAAGATGTGTGCCTGTTCTTGGAGCTCCGCTAGTAGGGTAGCAAAGACACTCGTAGGCAGTACTGAATGCTGCTCCGTGCTACTTCTCCTCCGCTGGCAAATGCTTCACAGTCGCCCGAGGAAAGACGTTTAACAATCGATCTCCAAGAGAAACGAAACACATGATGCCATAAGGCGAAAGAATAGCAGGGCATCTCTTCACAAGCTTGTCCCTGATCTATAGCTGAGGGCAAACACTTGTGTGCTTGTGGGAGAGCCTGTGTCTTTCCTGGAAGCGTTTGGGAGTTTTGCTCAGACGCGTGTTTCCTCAAGTTCAAGAATCAAGATCTAGGATACCTGCAGACAGGTGCCTGTTTGTGTGGAGACAGTCTGTTTGAAACTGTGTTCCTCAGCGCCCGCTCTTTCTCCCCGTCGCTCCACACGCCTGGGAGTCCCTTTCTTTCTCTCCACAAGCACGTGTGTTGACTTCGTCGCACATGTGCATCTGCACAAGCGTTGAGCTCAGCAGAGTGTGTCTCTTGACACTTGATGTGCGTTGGCTGTGTCTGCGTGCTCCAGTGAAGAGAGAAACGGGAAATCATCTTGGTAGAGGCAACAAAGCAAAAGCGAGGCAGGAGATAGCGCCGGAAACCTTGCCTTTTGCCTTCTTCGGCGCTGGAACCTGGTTGCCAAGATTGCTTCTCGTGTAACTGTGATCTGTGTCAGCGCAGGGAATCCGTCTCTGTTGAGCAGATGTCAATCCTGCCTCGCTTTTGCTTTGTTGCCTCTACCAAGATGATTTCCCGTTTCTCTCTTCACTGGAGCACGCAGACACAGCCAACGCACATCAAGTGTCAAGAGACACACTCTGCTGAGCTCAACGCTTGTGCAGATGCACATGTGCGACGAAGTCAACACACGTGCTTGTGGAGAGAAAGAAAGGGACTCCCAGGCGTGTGGAGCGACGGGGAGAAAGAGCGGGCGCTGAGGAACACAGTTTCAAACAGACTGTCTCCACACAAACAGGCACCTGTCTGCAGGTATCCTAGATCTCGATTCTTGAACTTGAGGAAACACGCGTCTGAGCAAAACTCCCAAACGCTTCCAGGAAAGACACAGGCTCTCCCACAAGCACACAAGTGTTTGCCCTCAGCTATAGATCAGGGACAAGCTTGTGAAGAGATGCCCTGCTATTCTTTCGCCTTATGGCATCATGTGTTTCGTTTCTCTTGGAGATCGATTGTTAAACGTCTTTCCTCGGGCGACTGTGAAGCATTTGCCAGCGGAGGAGAAGTAGCACGGAGCAGCATTCAGTACTGCCTACGAGTGTCTTTGCTACCCTACTAGCGGAGCTCCAAGAACAGGCACACATCTTCAGGTACCTTCCAAATGTGGATTCCCCTGCAGCCCCGTAGGCGGGCGTGCAGTACGCCAACCATCAACGGACGTTTTTCCCCTCAAGCCTGTCAGGACGTTGCTCGTCCGTCTTTCCCTCAATAGATGGGAGTAGGCGCGCTTGCGGATGTGTGCGTGTGTGTGGCCACGCGTTTGCTTAGGCATCAGTGTGTGAAAAGGTAGGTGCTTTTCTCTAGCTGCGTGTGCTGGGTGCACATGGTGCTGGGTGCACATCCCTGGGTGCTCGAGGTAAGGTTTCTGCATGGTTTTCGCTGAGGAATCGTGTGTGTGCACATGGACAAAGAGAAGGCGCAGCAACCAGGTTCCAGCGCCGAAGAAGCCAAAAGGCAAGGTTTCCGGCGCTATCTCCTTCTCTCCGCAGACCTAGTCGCGCAAAGCAAGCCGCTAAGCCGGCGACCGGCAAGAGAGCTACAACGAAGCATGCCGAACGGAGAAAATAGCAGCAGCGCATCTGTTCACACCTTGTTTCTGCCATGTGCTTGAACGCCAAGACGTTCGTGCTTCTGTGAGATGAAAGACGTCCTTCTGCATATGTGGTTGCTCACACCGGTGCACTTGTTAGTGTATCCATTCAGTCCTGGGCTGCGGGGCATTCAGAAGTGGCTCTGTGGAGACGTCTGCATAGAGGCAGCTGTCAGAACACGCACACTCGATTGTTCACCAAAACATATGCAGACGCGTCCTTAGCCGGTAGATTTGGATGCACAGAGTTCCCTGTGTTCGCAAGAGACAAGGGAATCGCGTCTGTACGCACAGAAGCAATAGCGGACCGTTTCCCTCGGAGTGAACGCGGAAGAGCCGTCTATGTACTCGGAGACACGGGAACGTGCCTCAATGCGGTCACAGAGGCAGCAGCTTTTGCACAGATGCTCTGGTGATTCTGGCACTTTCCAGGCACACTCCTGAAAGTCGCGCACACTGCTGTTCACTCGCTAAACGACCTCTTGGGAAACACGTCTCCGGTCGATGGACCGCTCAGATTGCTTCTCGTGTAACTGTGAACTGTGTCAGCGCAGGGAATCCGTCTCTGTTGAGCAGATGTCAATCCTGCCTCGCTTTTGCTTTGTTGCCTCTACCAAGATGATTTCCCGTTTCTCTCTTCACTGGAGCACGCAGACACAGCCAACGCACATCAAGTGTCAAGAGACACACTCTGCTGAGCTCAACGCTTGTGCAGATGCACATGTGCAACGAAGTCAACACACGTGCTTGTGGAGAGAAAGAAAGGGACTCCCAGGCGTGTGGAGCGACGGGGAGAAAGAGCGGGCGCTGAGGAACACAGTTTCAAACAGACTGTCTCCACACAAACAGGCACCTGTCTGCAGGTATCCTAGATCTTGATTCTTGAACTTGAGGAAACACGCGTCTGAGCAAAACTCCCAAACGCTTCCAGGAAAGACACAGGCTCTCCCACAAGCACACAAGTGTTTGCCCTCAGCTATAGATCAGGGACAAGCTTGTGAAGAGATGCCCTGCTATTCTTTCGCCTTATGGCATCATGTGTTTCGTTTCTCTTGGAGATCGATTGTTAAACGTCTTTCCTCGGGCGACTGTGAAGCATTTGCCAGCGGAGGAGAAGTAGCACGGAGCAGCATTCAGTACTGCCTACGAGTGTCTTTGCTACCCTACTAGCGGAGCTCCAAGAACAGGCACACATCTTCAGGTACCTTCCAAATGTGGATTCACCTGCAGCCCCGTAGGCGGGCGTGCAGTACGCCAACCATCAACGGACGTTTTTCCCCTCAAGCCTGTCAGGACGTTGCTCGTCCGTCTTTCCCTCAATAGATGGGAGTAGGCGCGCTTGCGGATGTGTGCGTGTGTGTGGCCACGCGTTTGCTTAGGCATCAGTGTGTGAAAAGGTAGGTGCTTTTCTCTAGCTGCGTGTGCGTGCACGTGGTGCTGGGTGCACATCCCTGGGTGCTCGTGGAAAGGTTTCTGCATGGTTTTCGCTGAGGAATCGTGTGTGTGCACATGGACAAAGAGAAGGCGCAGCAACCAGGTTCCAGCGCTGAAGAAGGCAAAAGGCAAGGTTTCCGGCGCTATCTCCTTCTCTCCGCAGACCTAGTCGCGCAAAGCAAGCCGCTAAGCCGGCGACCGGCAAGAGAGTTACAACGAAGCATGCCGAACGGAGAAAATAGCAGCAGCGCATCTGTTCACACCTTGTTTCTGCCATGTGCTTGAACGCCAAGACGTTCGTGCTTCTGTGAGATGAAAGACGTCCTTCTGCATATGTGGTTGCTCACACCGGTGCACTTGTTAGTGTATCCATTCAGTCCTGGGCTGCGGGGCATTCAGAAGTGGCTCTGTGGAGACGTCTGCATAGAGGCAGCTGTCAGAACACGCACACTCGATTGTTCACCAAAACATATGCAGACGCGTCCTTAGCCTGTAGATTTGGATGCACAGAGTTCCCTGTGTTCGCAAGAGACAAGGGAATCGCGTCTGTACGCACAGAAGCAATAGCGGACCGTTTCCCTCGGAGTGAACGCGAAAGAGCCGTCTATATACTCGCAGACACGGGAACGTGCCTCAATGCGGTCACAGAGGCAGCAGCTTTTGCACAGGTGCTCTGGTGATTCTGGCACTTTCCAGGCACACTCCTGAAAGTCGCGCACACTGCTGTTCACTCGCTAAACGACCTCTTGGGAAACACGTCTCCGGTCGATGGACCGCTCAGATTGCTTCTCGTGTAACTGTGAACTGTGTCAGCGCAGGGAATCCGTCTCTGTTGAGCAGATGTCAATCCTGCCTCGCTTTTGCTTTGTTGCCTCTACCAAGATGATTTCCCGTTTCTCTCTTCACTGGAGCACGCAGACACAGCCAACGCACATCAAGTGTCAAGAGACACACTCTGCTGAGCTCAACGCTTGTGCAGATGCACATGTGCGACGAAGTCAACACACGTGCTTGTGGAGAGAAAGAAAGGGACTCCCAGGCGTGTGGAGCGACGGGGAGAAAGAGCGGGCGCTGAGGAACACAGTTTCAAACAGACTGTCTCCACACAAACAGGCACCTGTCTGCAGGTATCCTAGATCTTGATTCTTGAACTTGAGGAAACACGCGTCTGAGCAAAACTCCCAAACGCTTCCAGGAAAGACACAGGCTCTCCCACAAGCACACAAGTGTTTGCCCTCAGCTATAGATCAGGGACAAGCTTGTGAAGAGATGCCCTGCCATTCTTTCGCCTTATGGCATCATGTGTTTCGTTTCTCTTGGAGATCGATTGTTAAACGTGTTTCCTAGGGCGACTGTGAAGCATTTGCCACCGGAAGAGAAGTAGCACGGAGCAGCATTCAGTACTGCCTACGAGTGTCTTTGCTACCCTACTAGCGGAGCTCCAAGAACAGGCACACATCTTCAGGTACCTTCCAAATGTGGATTCCCCTGCAGCCCCGTAGGCGGGCGTGCAGTACGCCAACCATCAACGGACGTTTTTCCCCTCAAGCCTGTCAGGACGTTGCTCGTCCGTCTTTCCCTCAATAGATGGGAGTAGGCGCGCTTGCGGATGTGTGCGTGTGTGTGGCCACGCGTTTGCTTAGGCATCAGTGTGTGAAAAGGTAGGTGCTTTTCTCTAGCTGCGTGTGCGTGCACGTGGTGCTGGGTGCACATCCCTGGGTGCTCGTGGAAAGGTTTCTGCATGGTTTTCGCTGAGGAATCGTGTGTGTGCACATGGACAAAGAGAAGGCGCAGCAACCAGGTTCCAGCGCTGAAGAAGGCAAAAGGCAAGGTTTCCGGCGCTATCTCCTTCTCTCCGCAGACCTAGTCGCGCAAAGCAAGCCGCTAAGCCGGCGACCGGCAAGAGAGTTACAACGAAGCATGCCGAACGGAGAAAATAGCAGCAGCGCATCTGTTCACACCTTGTTTCTGCCATGTGCTTGAACGCCAAGACGTTCGTGCTTCTGTGAGATGAAAGACGTCCTTCTGCATATGTGGTTGCTCACACCGGTGCACTTGTTAGTGTATCCATTCAGTCCTGGGCTGCGGGGCATTCAGAAGTGGCTCTGTGGAGACGTCTGCATAGAGGCAGCTGTCAGAACACGCACACTCGATTGTTCACCAAAACATATGCAGACGCGTCCTTAGCCTGTAGATTTGGATGCACAGAGTTCCCTGTGTTCGCAAGAGACAAGGGAATCGCGTCTGTACGCACAGAAGCAATAGCGGACCGTTTCCCTCGGAGTGAACGCGAAAGAGCCGTCTATATACTCGCAGACACGGGAACGTGCCTCAATGCGGTCACAGAGGCAGCAGCTTTTGCACAGGTGCTCTGTTGATTCTGGCACTTTCCAGGCACACTCCTGAAAGTCGCGCACACTGCTGTTCACTCGCTAAACGACCTCTTGGGAAACACGTCTCCGGTCGATGGACCGCTCAGATTGCTTCTCGTGTAACTGTGAACTGTGTCAGCGCAGGGAATCCGTCTCTGTTGAGCAGATGTCAATCCTGCCTCGCTTTTGCTTTGTTGCCTCTACCAAGATGATTTCCCGTTTCTCTCTTCACTGGAGCACGCAGACACAGCCAACGCACATCAAGTGTCAAGAGACACACTCTGCTGAGCTCAACGCTTGTGCAGATGCACATGTGCGACGAAGTCAACACACGTGCTTGTGGAGAGAAAGAAAGGGACTCCCAGGCGTGTGGAGCGACGGGGAGAAAGAGCGGGCGCTGAGGAACACAGTTTCAAACAGACTGTCTCCACACAAACAGGCACCTGTCTGCAGGTATCCTAGATCTTGATTCTTGAACTTGAGGAAACACGCGTCTGAGCAAAACTCCCAAACGCTTCCAGGAAAGACACAGGCTCTCCCACAAGCACACAAGTGTTTGCCCTCAGCTATAGATCAGGGACAAGCTTGTGAAGAGATGCCCTGCCATTCTTTCGCCTTATGGCATCATGTGTTTCGTTTCTCTTGGAGATCGATTGTTAAACGTGTTTCCTAGGGCGACTGTGAAGCATTTGCCACCGGAAGAGAAGTAGCACGGAGCAGCATTCAGTACTGCCTACGAGTGTCTTTGCTACCCTACTAGCGGAGCTCCAAGAACAGGCACACATCTTCAGGTACCTTCCAAATGTGGATTCCCCTGCAGCCCCGTAGGCGGGCGTGCAGTACGCCAACCATCAACGGACGTTTTTCCCCTCAAGCCTGTCAGGACGTTGCTCGTCCGTCTTTCCCTCAATAGATGGGAGTAGGCGCGCTTGCGGATGTGTGCGTGTGTGTGGCCACGCGTTTGCTTAGGCATCAGTGTGTGAAAAGGTAGGTGCTTTTCTCTAGCTGCGTGTGCGTGCACGTGGTGCTGGGTGCACATCCCTGGGTGCTCGTGGAAAGGTTTCTGCATGGTTTTCGCTGAGGAATCGTGTGTGTGCACATGGACAAAGAGAAGGCGCAGCAACCAGGTTCCAGCGCCGAAGAAGGCAAAAGGCAAGGTTTCCGGCGCTATCTCCTTCTCTCCCCAGTCCTAGTCGCGCAAAGCAAGCCGCTAAGCCGGCGACCGGCAAGAGAGCTACAACGAAGCATGCCGAACGGAGAAAATAGCAGCAGCGCATCTGTTCACACCTTGTTTCTGCCATGTGCTTGAACGCCAAGACGTTCGTGCTTCTGTGAGATGAAAGACGTCCTTCTGCATATGTGGTTGCTCACACCGGTGCACTTGTTAGTGTATCCATTCAGTCCTGGGCTGCGGGGCATTCAGAAGTGGCTCTGTGGAGACGTCTGCATAGAGGCAGCTGTCAGAACACGCACACTCGATTGTTCACCAAAATATATGCAGACGCGTCCTTAGCCGGTAGATTTGGATGCACAGAGTTCCCTGTGTTCGCAAGAGACAAGGGAATCGCGTCTGTACGCACAGAAGCAATAGCGGACCGTTTCCCTCGGAGTGAACGCGAAAGAGCCGTCTATGTACTCGGAGACACGGGAACGTGCCTCAATGCGGTCACAGAGGCAACAGCTTTTGCACAGATGCTCTGGTGATTCTGGCACTTTCCAGGCACACTCCTGAAAGTCGCGCACACTGCTGTTCACTCGCTAAACGACCTCTTGGGAAACACGTCTCCGGTCGATGGACCGCTCAGATTGCTTCTCGTGTAACTGTGAACTGTGTCAGCGCAGGGAATCCGTCTCTGTTGAGCAGATGTCAATCCTGCCTCGCTTTTGCTTTGTTGCCTCTACCAAGATGATTTCCCGTTTCTCTCTTCACTGGAGCACGCAGACACAGCCAACGCACATCAAGTGTCAAGAGACACACTCTGCTGAGCTCAACGCTTGTGCAGATGCACATGTGCGACGAAGTCAACACACGTGCTTGTGGAGAGAAAGAAAGGGACTCCCAGGCGTGTGGAGCGACGGGGAGAAAGAGCGGGCGCTGAGGAACACAGTTTCAAACAGACTGTCTCCACACAAACAGGCACCTGTCTGCAGGTATCCTAGATCTTGATTCTTGAACTTGAGGAAACACGCGTCTGAGCAAAACTCCCAAACGCTTCCAGGAAAGACACAGGCTCTCCCACAAGCACACAAGTGTTTGCCCTCAGCTATAGATCAGGGACAAGCTTGTGAAGAGATGCCCTGCTATTCTTTCGCCTTATGGCATCATGTGTTTCGTTTCTCTTGGAGATCGATTGTTAAACGTCTTTCCTCGGGCGACTGTGAAGCATTTGCCAGCGGAGGAGAAGTAGCACGGAGCAGCATTCAGTACTGCCTACGAGTGTCTTTGCTACCCTACTAGCGGAGCTCCAAGAACAGGCACACATCTTCAGGTACCTTCCAAATGTGGATTCCCCTGCAGCCCCGTAGGCGGGCGTGCAGTACGCCAACCATCAACGGACGTTTTTCCCCTCAAGCCTGTCAGGACGTTGCTCGTCCGTCTTTCCCTCAATAGATGGGAGTAGGCGCGCTTGCGGATGTGTGCGTGTGTGTGGCCACGCGTTTGCTTAGGCATCAGTGTGTGAAAAGGTAGGTGCTTTTCTCTAGCTGCGTGTGCGTGCACGTGGTGCTGGGTGCACATCCCTGGGTGCTCGTGGAAAGGTTTCTGCATGGTTTTCGCTGAGGAATCGTGTGTGTGCACATGGACAAAGAGAAGGCGCAGCAACCAGGTTCCAGCGCCGAAGAAGGCAAAAGGCAAGGTTTCCGGCGCTATCTCCTTCTCTCCGCAGACCTAGTCGCGCAAAGCAAGCCGCTAAGCCGGCGACCGGCAAGAGAGCTACAACGAAGCATGCCGAACGGAGAAAATAGCAGCAGCGCATCTGTTCACACCTTGTTTCTGCCATGTGCTTGAACGCCAAGACGTTCGCGCTTCTGTGAGATGAAAGACGTCCTTCTGCATATGTGGTTGCTCACACCGGTGCACTTGTTAGTGTATCCATTCAGTCCTGGGCTGCGGGGCATTCAGAAGTGGCTCTGTGGAGACGTCTGCATAGAGGCAGCTGTCAGAACACGCACACTCGATTGTTCACCAAAACATATGCAGACGCGTCCTTAGCCTGTAGATTTGGATGCACAGAGTTCCCTGTGTTCGCAAGAGACAAGGGAATCGCGTCTGTACGCACAGAAGCAATAGCGGACCGTTTCCCTCGGAGTGAACGCGAAAGAGCCGTCTATATACTCGCAGACACGGGAACGTGCCTCAATGCGGTCACAGAGGCAGCAGCTTTTGCACAGGTGCTCTGGTGATTCTGGCACTTTCCAGGCACACTCCTGAAAGTCGCGCACACTGCTGTTCACTCGCTAAACGACCTCTTGGGAAACACGTCTCCGGTCGATGGACCGCTCAGATTGCTTCTCGTGTAACTGTGAACTGTGTCAGCGCAGGGAATCCGTCCCTGTTGAGCAGATGTCAATCCTGCCTCGCTTTTGCTTTGTTGCCTCTACCAAGATGATTTCCCGTTTCTCTCTTCACTGGAGCACGCAGACACAGCCAACGCACATCAAGTGTCAAGAGACACACTCTGCTGAGCTCAACGCTTGTGCAGATGCACATGTGCGACGAAGTCAACACACGTGCTTGTGGAGAGAAAGAAAGGGACTCCCAGGCGTGTGGAGCGACGGGGAGAAAGAGCGGGCGCTGAGGAACACAGTTTCAAACAGACTGTCTCCACACAAACAGGCACCTGTCTGCAGGTATCCTAGATCTCGATTCTTGAACTTGAGGAAACACGCGTCTGAGCAAAACTCCCAAACGCTTCCAGGAAAGACACAGGCTCTCCCACAAGCACACAAGTGTTTGCCCTCAGCTATAGATCAGGGACAAGCTTGTGAAGAGATGCCCTGCTATTCTTTCGCCTTATGGCATCATGTGTTTCGTTTCTCTTGGAGATCGATTGTTAAACGTCTTTCCTCGGGCGACTGTGAAGCATTTGCCAGCGGAGGAGAAGTAGCACGGAGCAGCATTCAGTACTGCCTACGAGTGTCTTTGCTACCCTACTAGCGGAGCTCCAAGAACAGGCACACATCTTCAGGTACCTTCCAAATGTGGATTCCCCTGCAGCCCCGTAGGCGGGCGTGCAGTACGCCAACCATCAACGGACGTTTTTCCCCTCAAGCCTGTCAGGACGTTGCTCGTCCGTCTTTCCCTCAATAGATGGGAGTAGGCGCGCTTGCGGATGTGTGCGTGTGTGTGGCCACGCGTTTGCTTAGGCATCAGTGTGTGAAAAGGTAGGTGCTTTTCTCTAGCTGCGTGTGCGTGCACGTGGTGCTGGGTGCACATCCCTGGGTGCTCGAGGTAAGGTTTCTGCATGGTTTTCGCTGAGGAATCGTGTGTGTGCACATGGACAAAGAGAAGGCGCAGCAACCAGGTTCCAGCGCCGAAGAAGGCAAAAGGCAAGGTTTCCGGCGCTATCTCCTTCTCTCCGCAGACCTAGTCGCGCAAAGCAAGCCGCTAAGCCGGCGACCGGCAAGAGAGCTACAACGAAGCATGCCGAACGGAGAAAATAGCAGCAGCGCATCTGTTCACACCTTGTTTCTGCCATGTGCTTGAACGCCAAGACGTTCGTGCTTCTGTGAGATGAAAGACGTCCTTCTGCATATGTGGTTGCTCACACCGGTGCACTTGTTAGTGTATCCATTCAGTCCTGGGCTGCGGGGCATTCAGAAGTGGCTCTGTGGAGACGTCTGCATAGAGGCAGCTGTCAGAACACGCACACTCGATTGTTCACCAAAACATATGCAGACGCGTCCTTAGCCGGTAGATTTGGATGCACAGAGTTCCCTGTGTTCGCAAGAGACAAGGGAATCGCGTCTGTACGCACAGAAGCAATAGCGGACCGTTTCCCTCGGAGTGAACGCTAAAGAGCCGTCTATATACTCGCAGACACGGGAACGTGCCTCAATGCGGTCACAGAGGCAGCAGCTTTTGCACAGGTGCTCTGGTGATTCTGGCACTTTCCAGGCACACTCCTGAAAGTCGCGCACACTGCTGTTCACTCGCTAAACGACCTCTTGGGAAACACGTCTCCGGTCGATGGACCGCTCAGATTGCTTCTCGTGTAACTGTGAACTGTGTCAGCGCAGGGAATCCGTCTCTGTTGAGCAGATGTCAATCCTGCCTCGCTTTTGCTTTGTTGCCTCTACCAAGATGATTTCCCGTTTCTCTCTTCACTGGAGCACGCAGACACAGCCAACGCACATCAATGTCAAGAGACACGCTCTGCTGAGCTCAACGCTTGTGCAGATGCACATGTGCGACGAAGTCAACACACGTGCTTGTGGAGAGAAAGAAAGGGACTCCCAGGCGTGTGGAGCGACGGGGAGAAAGAGCGGGCGCTGAGGAACACAGTTTCAAACAGACTGCCTCCACACAAACAGGCACCTGTCTGCAGGTATCCTAGATCTCGATTCTTGAACTTGAGGAAACACGCGTCTGAGCAAAACTCCCAAACGCTTCCAGGAAAGACACAGGCTCTCCCACAAGCACACAAGTGTTTGCCCTCAGCTATAGATCAGGGACAAGCTTGTGAAGAGATGCCCTGCTATTCTTTCGCCTTATGGCATCATGTGTTTCGTTTCTCTTGGAGATCGATTGTTAAACGTCTTTCCTCGGGCGACTGTGAAGCATTTGCCAGCGGAGGACAAGTAGCACGGAGCAGCATTCAGTACTGCCTACGAGTGTCTTTGCTACCCTACTAGCGGAGCTCCAAGAACAGGCACACATCTTCAGGTACCTTCCAAATGTGGATTCCCCTGCAGCCCCGTAGGCGGGCGTGCAGTACGCCAACCATCAACGGACGTTTTTCCCCTCAAGCCTGTCAGGACGTTGCTCGTCCGTCTGTCCCTCAATAGATGGGAGTAGGCGCGCTTGCGGATGTGTGCGTGTGTGTGGCCACGCGTTTGCTTAGGCATCAGTGTGTGAAAAGGTAGGTGCTTTTCTCTAGCTGCGTGTGCGTGCACGTGGTGCTGGGTGCACATCCCTGGGTGCTCGAGGTAAGGTTTCTGCATGGTTTTCGCTGAGGAATCGTGTGTGTGCACATGGACAAAGAGAAGGCGCAGCAACCAGGTTCCAGCGCCGAAGAAGGCAAAAGGCAAGGTTTCCGGCGCTATCTCCTTCTCTCCGCAGACCTAGTCGCGCAAAGCAAGCCGCTAAGCCGGCGACCGGCAAGAGAGCTACAACGAAGCATGCCGAACGGAGAAAATAGCAGCAGCGCATCTGTTCACACCTTGTTTCTGCCATGTGCTTGAACGCCAAGACGTTCGTGCTTCTGTGAGATGAAAGACGTCCTTCTGCATATGTGGTTGCTCACACCGGTGCACTTGTTAGTGTATCCATTCAGTCCTGGGCTGCGGGGCATTCAGAAGTGGCTCTGTGGAGACGTCTGCATAGAGGCAGCTGTCAGAACACGCACACTCGATTGTTCACCAAAACATATGCAGACGCGTCCTTAGCCGGTAGATTTGGATGCACAGAGTTCCCTGTGTTCGCAAGAGACAAGGGAATCGCGTCTGTACGCACAGAAGCAATAGCGGACCGTTTCCCTCGGAGTGAACGCGAAAGAGCCGTCTATATACTCGCAGACACGGGAACGTGCCTCAATGCGGTCACAGAGGCAGCAGCTTTTGCACAGGTGCTCTGGTGATTCTGGCACTTTCCAGGCACACTCCTGAAAGTCGCGCACACTGCTGTTCACTCGCTAAACGACCTCTTGGGAAACACGTCTCCGGTCGATGGACCGCTCAGATTGCTTCTCGTGTAACTGTGAACTGTGTCAGCGCAGGGAATCCGTCCCTGTTGAGCAGATGTCAATCCTGCCTCGCTTTTGCTTTGTTGCCTCTACCAAGATGATTTCCCGTTTCTCTCTTCACTGGAGCACGCAGACACAGCCAACGCACATCAAGTGTCAAGAGACACACTCTGCTGAGCTCAACGCTTGTGCAGATGCACATGTGCGACGAAGTCAACACACGTGCTTGTGGAGAGAAAGAAAGGGACTCCCAGGCGTGTGGAGCGACGGGGAGAAAGAGCGGGCGCTGAGGAACACAGTTTCAAACAGACTGTCTCCACACAAACAGGCACCTGTCTGCAGGTATCCTAGATCTCGATTCTTGAACTTGAGGAAACACGCGTCTGAGCAAAACTCCCAAACGCTTCCAGGAAAGACACAGGCTCTCCCACAAGCACACAAGTGTTTGCCCTCAGCTATAGATCAGGGACAAGCTTGTGAAGAGATGCCCTGCTATTCTTTCGCCTTATGGCATCATGTGTTTCGTTTCTCTTGGAGATCGATTGTTAAACGTCTTTCCTCGGGCGACTGTGAAGCATTTGCCAGCGGAGGAGAAGTAGCACGGAGCAGCATTCAGTACTGCCTACGAGTGTCTTTGCTACCCTACTAGCGGAGCTCCAAGAACAGGCACACATCTTCAGGTACCTTCCAAATGTGGATTCCCCTGCAGCCCCGTAGGCGGGCGTGCAGTACGCCAACCATCAACGGACGTTTTTCCCCTCAAGCCTGTCAGGACGTTGCTCGTCCGTCTTTCCCTCAATAGATGGGAGTAGGCGCGCTTGCGGATGTGTGCGTGTGTGTGGCCACGCGTTTGCTTAGGCATCAGTGTGTGAAAAGGTAGGTGCTTTTCTCTAGCTGCGTGTGCGTGCACGTGGTGCTGGGTGCACATCCCTGGGTGCTCGAGGTAAGGTTTCTGCATGGTTTTCGCTGAGGAATCGTGTGTGTGCACATGGACAAAGAGAAGGCGCAGCAACCAGGTTCCAGCGCCGAAGAAGGCAAAAGGCAAGGTTTCCGGCGCTATCTCCTTCTCTCCGCAGACCTAGTCGCGCAAAGCAAGCCGCTAAGCCGGCGACCGGCAAGAGAGCTACAACGAAGCATGCCGAACAGAGAAAATAGCAGCAGCGCATCTGTTCACACCTTGTTTCTGCCATGTGCTTGAACGCCAAGACGTTCGTGCTTCTGTGAGATGAAAGACGTCCTTCTGCATATGTGGTTGCTCACACCGGTGCACTTGTTAGTGTATCCATTCAGTCCTGGGCTGCGGGGCATTCAGAAGTGGCTCTGTGGAGACGTCTGCATAGAGGCAGCTGTCAGAACACGCACACTCGATTGTTCACCAAAACATATGCAGACGCGTCCTTAGCCGGTAGATTTGGATGCACAGAGTTCCCTGTGTTCGCAAGAGACAAGGGAATCGCGTCTGTACGCACAGAAGCAATAGCGGACCGTTTCCCTCGGAGTGAACGCGAAAGAGCCGTCTATATACTCGCAGACACGGGAACGTGCCTCAATGCGGTCACAGAGGCAGCAGCTTTTGCACAGGTGCTCTGGTGATTCTGGCACTTTCCAGGCACACTCCTGAAAGTCGCGCACACTGCTGTTCACTCGCTAAACGACCTCTTGGGAAACACGTCTCCGGTCGATGGACCGCTCAGATTGCTTCTCGTGTAACTGTGAACTGTGTCAGCGCAGGGAATCCGTCTCTGTTGAGCAGATGTCAATCCTGCCTCGCTTTTGCTTTGTTGCCTCTACCAAGATGATTTCCCGTTTCTCTCTTCACTGGAGCACGCAGACACAGCCAACCCACATCAAGTGTCAAGAGACACACTCTGCTGAGCTCAACGCTTGTGCAGATGCACATGTGCGACGAAGTCAACACACGTGCTTGTGGAGAGAAAGAAAGGGACTCCCAGGCGTGTGGAGCGACGGGGAGAAAGAGCGGGCGCTGAGGAACACAGTTTCAAACAGACTGTCTCCACACAAACAGGCACCTGTCTGCAGGTATCCTAGATCTCGATTCTTGAACTTGAGGAAACACGCGTCTGAGCAAAACTCCCAAACGCTTCCAGGAAAGACACAGGCTCTCCCACAAGCACACAAGTGTTTGCCCTCAGCTATAGATCAGGGACAAGCTTGTGAAGAGATGCCCTGCTATTCTTTCGCCTTATGGCATCATGTGTTTCGTTTCTCTTGGAGATCGATTGTTAAACGTCTTTCCTCGGGCGACTGTGAAGCATTTGCCAGCGGAGGAGAAGTAGCACGGAGCAGCATTCAGTACTGCCTACGAGTGTCTTTGCTACCCTACTAGCGGAGCTCCAAGAACAGGCACACATCTTCAGGTACCTTCCAAATGTGGATTCCCCTGCAGCCCCGTAGGCGGGCGTGCAGTACGCCAACCATCAACGGACGTTTTTCCCCTCAAGCCTGTCAGGACGTTGCTCGTCCGTCTTTCCCTCAATAGATGGGAGTAGGCGCGCTTGCGGATGTGTGCGTGTGTGTGGCCACGCGTTTGCTTAGGCATCAGTGTGTGAAAAGGTAGGTGCTTTTCTCTAGCTGCGTGTGCGTGCACGTGGTGCTGGGTGCACATCCCTGGGTGCTCGTGGAAAGGTTTCTGCATGGTTTTCGCTGAGGAATCGTGTGTGTGCACATGGACAAAGAGAAGGCGCAGCAACCAGGTTCCAGCGCCGAAGAAGCCAAAAGGCAAGGTTTCCGGCGCTATCTCCTTCTCTCCGCAGACCTAGTCGCGCAAAGCAAGCCGCTAAGCCGGCGACCGGCAAGAGAGTTACAACGAAGCATGCCGAACAGAGAAAATAGCAGCAGCGCATCTGTTCACACCTTGTTTCTGCCATGTGCTTGAACGCCAAGACGTTCGTGCTTCTGTGAGATGAAAGACGTCCTTCTGCATATGTGGTTGCTCACACCGGTGCACTTGTTAGTGTATCCATTCAGTCCTGGGCTGCGGGGCATTCAGAAGTGGCTCTGTGGAGACGTCTGCATAGAGGCAGCTGTCAGAACACGCACACTCGATTGTTCACCAAAACATATGCAGACGCGTCCTTAGCCTGTAGATTTGGATGCACAGAGTTCCCTGTGTTCGCAAGAGACAAGGGAATCGCGTCTGTACGCACAGAAGCAATAGCGGACCGTTTCCCTCGGAGTGAACGCGAAAGAGCCGTCTATATACTCGCAGACACGGGAACGTGCCTCAATGCGGTCACAGAGGCAGCAGCTTTTGCACAGGTGCTCTGGTGATTCTGGCACTTTCCAGGCACACTCCTGAAAGTCGCGCACACTGCTGTTCACTCGCTAAACGACCTCTTGGGAAACACGTCTCCGGTCGATGGACCGCTCAGATTGCTTCTCGTGTAACTGTGAACTGTGTCAGCGCAGGGAATCCGTCCCTGTTGAGCAGATGTCAATCCTGCCTCGCTTTTGCTTTGTTGCCTCTACCAAGATGATTTCCCGTTTCTCTCTTCACTGGAGCACGCAGACACAGCCAACGCACATCAGTGTCAAGAGACACGCTCTGCTGAGCTCAACGCTTGTGCAGATGCACATGTGCGACAAAGTCAACACACGTGCTTGTGGAGAGAAAGAAAGGGACTCCCAGGCGTGTGGAGCGACGGGGAGAAAGAGCGGGCGCTGAGGAACACAGTTTCAAACAGACTGCCTCCACACAAACAGGCACCTGTCTGCAGGTATCCTAGATCTCGATTCTTGAACTTGAGGAAACACGCGTCTGAGCAAAACTCCCAAACGCTTCCAGGAAAGACACAGGCTCTCCCACAAGCACACAAGTGTTTGCCCTCAGCTATAGATCAGGGACAAGCTTGTGAAGAGATGCCCTGCTATTCTTTCGCCTTATGGCATCATGTGTTTCGTTTCTCTTGGAGATCGATTGTTAAACGTCTTTCCTCGGGCGACTGTGAAGCATTTGCCAGCGGAGGACAAGTAGCACGGAGCAGCATTCAGTACTGCCTACGAGTGTCTTTGCTACCCTACTAGCGGAGCTCCAAGAACAGGCACACATCTTCAGGTACCTTCCAAATGTGGATTCCCCTGCAGCCCCGTAGGCGGGCGTGCAGTACGCCAACCATCAACGGACGTTTTTCCCCTCAAGCCTGTCAGGACGTTGCTCGTCCGTCTTTCCCTCAATAGATGGGAGTAGGCGCGCTTGCGGATGTGTGCGTGTGTGTGGCCACGCGTTTGCTTAGGCATCAGTGTGTGAAAAGGTAGGTGCTTTTCTCTAGCTGCGTGTGCGTGCACGTGGTGCTGGGTGCACATCCCTGGGTGCTCGAGGTAAGGTTTCTGCATGGTTTTCGCTGAGGAATCGTGTGTGTGCACATGGACAAAGAGAAGGCGCAGCAACCAGGTTCCAGCGCCGAAGAAGGCAAAAGGCAAGGTTTCCGGCGCTATCTCCTTCTCTCCGCAGACCTAGTCGCGCAAAGCAAGCCGCTAAGCCGGCGACCGGCAAGAGAGCTACAACGAAGCATGCCGAACGGAGAAAATAGCAGCAGCGCATCTGTTCACACCTTGTTTCTGCCATGTGCTTGAACGCCAAGACGTTCGTGCTTCTGTGAGATGAAAGACGTCCTTCTGCATATGTGGTTGCTCACACCGGTGCACTTGTTAGTGTATCCATTCAGTCCTGGGCTGCGGGGCATTCAGAAGTGGCTCTGTGGAGACGTCTGCATAGAGGCAGCTGTCAGAACACGCACACTCGATTGTTCACCAAAACATATGCAGACGCGTCCTTAGCCGGTAGATTTGGATGCACAGAGTTCCCTGTGTTCGCAAGAGACAAGGGAATCGCGTCTGTACGCACAGAAGCAATAGCGGACCGTTTCCCTCGGAGTGAACGCGAAAGAGCCGTCTATATACTCGCAGACACGGGAACGTGCCTCAATGCGGTCACAGAGGCAGCAGCTTTTGCACAGGTGCTCTGGTGATTCTGGCACTTTCCAGGCACACTCCTGAAAGTCGCGCACACTGCTGTTCACTCGCTAAACGACCTCTTGGGAAACACGTCTCCGGTCGATGGACCGCTCAGATTGCTTCTCGTGTAACTGTGAACTGTGTCAGCGCAGGGAATCCGTCCCTGTTGAGCAGATGTCAATCCTGCCTCGCTTTTGCTTTGTTGCCTCTACCAAGATGATTTCCCGTTTCTCTCTTCACTGGAGCACGCAGACACAGCCAACGCACATCAAGTGTCAAGAGACACACTCTGCTGAGCTCAACGCTTGTGCAGATGCACATGTGCGACGAAGTCAACACACGTGCTTGTGGAGAGAAAGAAAGGGACTCCCAGGCGTGTGGAGCGACGGGGAGAAAGAGCGGGCGCTGAGGAACACAGTTTCAAACAGACTGTCTCCACACAAACAGGCACCTGTCTGCAGGTATCCTAGATCTCGATTCTTGAACTTGAGGAAACACGCGTCTGAGCAAAACTCCCAAACGCTTCCAGGAAAGACACAGGCTCTCCCACAAGCACACAAGTGTTTGCCCTCAGCTATAGATCAGGGACAAGCTTGTGAAGAGATGCCCTGCTATTCTTTCGCCTTATGGCATCATGTGTTTCGTTTCTCTTGGAGATCGATTGTTAAACGTCTTTCCTCGGGCGACTGTGAAGCATTTGCCAGCGGAGGACAAGTAGCACGGAGCAGCATTCAGTACTGCCTACGAGTGTCTTTGCTACCCTACTAGCGGAGCTCCAAGAACAGGCACACATCTTCAGGTACCTTCCAAATGTGGATTCCCCTGCAGCCCCGTAGGCGGGCGTGCAGTACGCCAACCATCAACGGACGTTTTTCCCCTCAAGCCTGTCAGGACGTTGCTCATCCGTCTTTCCCTCAATAGATGGGAGTAGGCGCGCTTGCGGATGTGTGCGTGTGTGTGGCCACGCGTTTGCTTAGGCATCAGTGTGTGAAAAGGTAGGTGCTTTTCTCTAGCTGCGTGTGCGTGCACGTGGTGCTGGGTGCACATCCCTGGGTGCTCGAGGTAAGGTTTCTGCATGGTTTTCGCTGAGGAATCGTGTGTGTGCACATGGACAAAGAGAAGGCGCAGCAACCAGGTTCCAGCGCCGAAGAAGGCAAAAGGCAAGGTTTCCGGCGCTATCTCCTTCTCTCCGCAGACCTAGTCGCGCAAAGCAAGCCGCTAAGCCGGCGACCGGCAAGAGAGCTACAACGAAGCATGCCGAACGGAGAAAATAGCAGCAGCGCATCTGTTCACACCTTGTTTCTGCCATGTGCTTGAACGCCAAGACGTTCGTGCTTCTGTGAGATGAAAGACGTCCTTCTGCATATGTGGTTGCTCACACCGGTGCACTTGTTAGTGTATCCATTCAGTCCTGGGCTGCGGGGCATTCAGAAGTGGCTCTGTGGAGACGTCTGCATAGAGGCAGCTGTCAGAACACGCACACTCGATTGTTCACCAAAACATATGCAGACGCGTCCTTAGCCGGTAGATTTGGATGCACAGAGTTCCCTGTGTTCGCAAGAGACAAGGGAATCGCGTCTGTACGCACAGAAGCAATAGCGGACCGTTTCCCTCGGAGTGAACGCGAAAGAGCCGTCTATATACTCGCAGACACGGGAACGTGCCTCAATGCGGTCACAGAGGCAGCAGCTTTTGCACAGGTGCTCTGGTGATTCTGGCACTTTCCAGGCACACTCCTGAAAGTCGCGCACACTGCTGTTCACTCGCTAAACGACCTCTTGGGAAACACGTCTCCGGTCGATGGACCGCTCAGATTGCTTCTCGTGTAACTGTGAACTGTGTCAGCGCAGGGAATCCGTCTCTGTTGAGCAGATGTCAATCCTGCCTCGCTTTTGCTTTGTTGCCTCTACCAAGATGATTTCCCGTTTCTCTCTTCACTGGAGCACGCAGACACAGCCAACGCACATCAAGTGTCAAGAGACACACTCTGCTGAGCTCAACGCTTGTGCAGATGCACATGTGCGACGAAGTCAACACACGTGCTTGTGGAGAGAAAGAAAGGGACTCCCAGGCGTGTGGAGCGACGGGGAGAAAGAGCGGGCGCTGAGGAACACAGTTTCAAACAGACTGTCTCCACACAAACAGGCACCTGTCTGCAGGTATCCTAGATCTTGATTCTTGAACTTGAGGAAACACGCGTCTGAGCAAAACTCCCAAACGCTTCCAGGAAAGACACAGGCTCTCCCACAAGCACACAAGTGTTTGCCCTCAGCTATAGATCAGGGACAAGCTTGTGAAGAGATGCCCTGCTATTCTTTCGCCTTATGGCATCATGTGTTTCGTTTCTCTTGGAGATCGATTGTTAAACGTCTTTCCTCGGGCGACTGTGAAGCATTTGCCAGCGGAGGAGAAGTAGCACGGAGCAGCATTCAGTACTGCCTACGAGTGTCTTTGCTACCCTACTAGCGGAGCTCCAAGAACAGGCACACATCTTCAGGTACCTTCCAAATGTGGATTCCCCTGCAGCCCCGTAGGCGGGCGTGCAGTACGCCAACCATCAACGGACGTTTTTCCCCTCAAGCCTGTCAGGACGTTGCTCGTCCGTCTTTCCCTCAATAGATGGGAGTAGGCGCGCTTGCGGATGTGTGCGTGTGTGTGGCCACGCGTTTGCTTAGGCATCAGTGTGTGAAAAGGTAGGTGCTTTTCTCTAGCTGCGTGTGCGTGCACGTGGTGCTGGGTGCACATCCCTGGGTGCTCGTGGAAAGGTTTCTGCATGGTTTTCGCTGAGGAATCGTGTGTGTGCACATGGACAAAGAGAAGGCGCAGCAACCAGGTTCCAGCGCCGAAGAAGGCAAAAGGCAAGGTTTCCGGCGCTATCTCCTTCTCTCCGCAGACCTAGTCGCGCAAAGCAAGCCGCTAAGCCGGCGACCGGCAAGAGAGTTACAACGAAGCATGCCGAACAGAGAAAATAGCAGCAGCGCATCTGTTCACACCTTGTTTCTGCCATGTGCTTGAACGCCAAGACGTTCGTGCTTCTGTGAGATGAAAGACGTCCTTCTGCATATGTGGTTGCTCACACCGGTGCACTTGTTAGTGTATCCATTCAGTCCTGGGCTGCGGGGCATTCAGAAGTGGCTCTGTGGAGACGTCTGCATAGAGGCAGCTGTCAGAACACGCACACTCGATTGTTCACCAAAACATATGCAGACGCGTCCTTAGCCTGTAGATTTGGATGCACAGAGTTCCCTGTGTTCGCAAGAGACAAGGGAATCGCGTCTGTACGCACAGAAGCAATAGCGGACCGTTTCCCTCGGAGTGAACGCGAAAGAGCCGTCTATATACTCGCAGACACGGGAACGTGCCTCAATGCGGTCACAGAGGCAGCAGCTTTTGCACAGGTGCTCTGGTGATTCTGGCACTTTCCAGGCACACTCCTGAAAGTCGCGCACACTGCTGTTCACTCGCTAAACGACCTCTTGGGAAACACGTCTCCGGTCGATGGACCGCTCAGATTGCTTCTCGTGTAACTGTGAACTGTGTCAGCGCAGGGAATCCGTCCCTGTTGAGCAGATGTCAATCCTGCCTCGCTTTTGCTTTGTTGCCTCTACCAAGATGATTTCCCGTTTCTCTCTTCACTGGAGCACGCAGACACAGCCAACGCACATCAATGTCAAGAGACACGCTCTGCTGAGCTCAACGCTTGTGCAGATGCACATGTGCGACAAAGTCAACACACGTGCTTGTGGAGAGAAAGAAAGGGACTCCCAGGCGTGTGGAGCGACGGGGAGAAAGAGCGGGCGCTGAGGAACACAGTTTCAAACAGACTGCCTCCACACAAACAGGCACCTGTCTGCAGGTATCCTAGATCTCGATTCTTGAACTTGAGGAAACACGCGTCTGAGCAAAACTCCCAAACGCTTCCAGGAAAGACACAGGCTCTCCCACAAGCACACAAGTGTTTGCCCTCAGCTATAGATCAGGGACAAGCTTGTGAAGAGATGCCCTGCTATTCTTTCGCCTTATGGCATCATGTGTTTCGTTTCTCTTGGAGATCGATTGTTAAACGTCTTTCCTCGGGCGACTGTGAAGCATTTGCCAGCGGAGGAGAAGTAGCACGGAGCAGCATTCAGTACTGCCTACGAGTGTCTTTGCTACCCTACTAGCGGAGCTCCAAGAACAGGCACACATCTTCAGGTACCTTCCAAATGTGGATTCCCCTGCAGCCCCGTAGGCGGGCGTGCAGTACGCCAACCATCAACGGACGTTTTTCCCCTCAAGCCTGTCAGGACGTTGCTCGTCCGTCTTTCCCTCAATAGATGGGAGTAGGCGCGCTTGCGGATGTGTGCGTGTGTGTGGCCACGCGTTTGCTTAGGCATCAGTGTGTGAAAAGGTAGGTGCTTTTCTCTAGCTGCGTGTGCGTGCACGTGGTGCTGGGTGCACATCCCTGGGTGCTCGAGGTAAGGTTTCTGCATGGTTTTCGCTGAGGAATCGTGTGTGTGCACATGGACAAAGAGAAGGCGCAGCAACCAGGTTCCAGCGCCGAAGAAGGCAAAAGGCAAGGTTTCCGGCGCTATCTCCTTCTCTCCGCAGACCTAGTCGCGCAAAGCAAGCCGCTAAGCCGGCGACCGGCAAGAGAGCTACAACGAAGCATGCCGAACGGAGAAAATAGCAGCAGCGCATCTGTTCACACCTTGTTTCTGCCATGTGCTTGAACGCCAAGACGTTCGTGCTTCTGTGAGATGAAAGACGTCCTTCTGCATATGTGGTTGCTCACACCGGTGCACTTGTTAGTGTATCCATTCAGTCCTGGGCTGCGGGGCATTCAGAAGTGGCTCTGTGGAGACGTCTGCATAGAGGCAGCTGTCAGAACACGCACACTCGATTGTTCACCAAAACATATGCAGACGCGTCCTTAGCCGGTAGATTTGGATGCACAGAGTTCCCTGTGTTCGCAAGAGACAAGGGAATCGCGTCTGTACGCACAGAAGCAATAGCGGACCGTTTCCCTCGGAGTGAACGCGAAAGAGCCGTCTATATACTCGCAGACACGGGAACGTGCCTCAATGCGGTCACAGAGGCAGCAGCTTTTGCACAGGTGCTCTGGTGATTCTGGCACTTTCCAGGCACACTCCTGAAAGTCGCGCACACTGCTGTTCACTCGCTAAACGACCTCTTGGGAAACACGTCTCCGGTCGATGGACCGCTCAGATTGCTTCTCGTGTAACTGTGAACTGTGTCAGCGCAGGGAATCCGTCCCTGTTGAGCAGATGTCAATCCTGCCTCGCTTTTGCTTTGTTGCCTCTACCAAGATGATTTCCCGTTTCTCTCTTCACTGGAGCACGCAGACACAGCCAACGCACATCAAGTGTCAAGAGACACACTCTGCTGAGCTCAACGCTTGTGCAGATGCACATGTGCGACGAAGTCAACACACGTGCTTGTGGAGAGAAAGAAAGGGACTCCCAGGCGTGTGGAGCGACGGGGAGAAAGAGCGGGCGCTGAGGAACACAGTTTCAAACAGACTGTCTCCACACAAACAGGCACCTGTCTGCAGGTATCCTAGATCTCGATTCTTGAACTTGAGGAAACACGCGTCTGAGCAAAACTCCCAAACGCTTCCAGGAAAGACACAGGCTCTCCCACAAGCACACAAGTGTTTGCCCTCAGCTATAGATCAGGGACAAGCTTGTGAAGAGATGCCCTGCTATTCTTTCGCCTTATGGCATCATGTGTTTCGTTTCTCTTGGAGATCGATTGTTAAACGTCTTTCCTCGGGCGACTGTGAAGCATTTGCCAGCGGAGGACAAGTAGCACGGAGCAGCATTCAGTACTGCCTACGAGTGTCTTTGCTACCCTACTAGCGGAGCTCCAAGAACAGGCACACATCTTCAGGTACCTTCCAAATGTGGATTCCCCTGCAGCCCCGTAGGCGGGCGTGCAGTACGCCAACCATCAACGGACGTTTTTCCCCTCAAGCCTGTCAGGACGTTGCTCATCCGTCTTTCCCTCAATAGATGGGAGTAGGCGCGCTTGCGGATGTGTGCGTGTGTGTGGCCACGCGTTTGCTTAGGCATCAGTGTGTGAAAAGGTAGGTGCTTTTCTCTAGCTGCGTGTGCGTGCACGTGGTGCTGGGTGCACATCCCTGGGTGCTCGAGGTAAGGTTTCTGCATGGTTTTCGCTGAGGAATCGTGTGTGTGCACATGGACAAAGAGAAGGCGCAGCAACCAGGTTCCAGCGCCGAAGAAGGCAAAAGGCAAGGTTTCCGGCGCTATCTCCTTCTCTCCGCAGACCTAGTCGCGCAAAGCAAGCCGCTAAGCCGGCGACCGGCAAGAGAGCTACAACGAAGCATGCCGAACGGAGAAAATAGCAGCAGCGCATCTGTTCACACCTTGTTTCTGCCATGTGCTTGAACGCCAAGACGTTCGTGCTTCTGTGAGATGAAAGACGTCCTTCTGCATATGTGGTTGCTCACACCGGTGCACTTGTTAGTGTATCCATTCAGTCCTGGGCTGCGGGGCATTCAGAAGTGGCTCTGTGGAGACGTCTGCATAGAGGCAGCTGTCAGAACACGCACACTCGATTGTTCACCAAAACATATGCAGACGCGTCCTTAGCCGGTAGATTTGGATGCACAGAGTTCCCTGTGTTCGCAAGAGACAAGGGAATCGCGTCTGTACGCACAGAAGCAATAGCGGACCGTTTCCCTCGGAGTGAACGCGAAAGAGCCGTCTATATACTCGCAGACACGGGAACGTGCCTCAATGCGGTCACAGAGGCAGCAGCTTTTGCACAGGTGCTCTGGTGATTCTGGCACTTTCCAGGCACACTCCTGAAAGTCGCGCACACTGCTGTTCACTCGCTAAACGACCTCTTGGGAAACACGTCTCCGGTCGATGGACCGCTCAGATTGCTTCTCGTGTAACTGTGAACTGTGTCAGCGCAGGGAATCCGTCTCTGTTGAGCAGATGTCAATCCTGCCTCGCTTTTGCTTTGTTGCCTCTACCAAGATGATTTCCCGTTTCTCTCTTCACTGGAGCACGCAGACACAGCCAACGCACATCAATGTCAAGAGACACGCTCTGCTGAGCTCAACGCTTGTGCAGATGCACATGTGCGACGAAGTCAACACACGTGCTTGTGGAGAGAAAGAAAGGGACTCCCAGGCGTGTGGAGCGACGGGGAGAAAGAGCGGGCGCTGAGGAACACAGTTTCAAACAGACTGCCTCCACACAAACAGGCACCTGTCTGCAGGTATCCTAGATCTCGATTCTTGAACTTGAGGAAACACGCGTCTGAGCAAAACTCCCAAACGCTTCCAGGAAAGACACAGGCTCTCCCACAAGCACACAAGTGTTTGCCCTCAGCTATAGATCAGGGACAAGCTTGTGAAGAGATGCCCTGCTATTCTTTCGCCTTATGGCATCATGTGTTTCGTTTCTCTTGGAGATCGATTGTTAAACGTCTTTCCTCGGGCGACTGTGAAGCATTTGCCAGCGGAGGACAAGTAGCACGGAGCAGCATTCAGTACTGCCTACGAGTGTCTTTGCTACCCTACTAGCGGAGCTCCAAGAACAGGCACACATCTTCAGGTACCTTCCAAATGTGGATTCCCCTGCAGCCCCGTAGGCGGGCGTGCAGTACGCCAACCATCAACGGACGTTTTTCCCCTCAAGCCTGTCAGGACGTTGCTCGTCCGTCTTTCCCTCAATAGATGGGAGTAGGCGCGCTTGCGGATGTGTGCGTGTGTGTGGCCACGCGTTTGCTTAGGCATCAGTGTGTGAAAAGGTAGGTGCTTTTCTCTAGCTGCGTGTGCGTGCACGTGGTGCTGGGTGCACATCCCTGGGTGCTCGAGGTAAGGTTTCTGCATGGTTTTCGCTGAGGAATCGTGTGTGTGCACATGGACAAAGAGAAGGCGCAGCAACCAGGTTCCAGCGCCGAAGAAGGCAAAAGGCAAGGTTTCCGGCGCTATCTCCTTCTCTCCGCAGACCTAGTCGCGCAAAGCAAGCCGCTAAGCCGGCGACCGGCAAGAGAGCTACAACGAAGCATGCCGAACGGAGAAAATAGCAGCAGCGCATCTGTTCAGACCTTGTTTCTGCCATGTGCTTGAACGCCAAGACGTTCGTGCTTCTGTGAGATGAAAGACGTCCTTCTGCATATGTGGTTGCTCACACCGGTGCACTTGTTAGTGTATCCATTCAGTCCTGGGCTGCGGGGCATTCAGAAGTGGCTCTGTGGAGACGTCTGCATAGAGGCAGCTGTCAGAACACGCACACTCGATTGTTCACCAAAACATATGCAGACGCGTCCTTAGCCTGTAGATTTGGATGCACAGAGTTCCCTGTGTTCGCAAGAGACAAGGGAATCGCGTCTGTACGCACAGAAGCAATAGCGGACCGTTTCCCTCGGAGTGAACGCGAAAGAGCCGTCTATATACTCGCAGACACGGGAACGTGCCTCAATGCGGTCACAGAGGCAGCAGCTTTTGCACAGGTGCTCTGGTGATTCTGGCACTTTCCAGGCACACTCCTGAAAGTCGCGCACACTGCTGTTCACTCGCTAAACGACCTCTTGGGAAACACGTCTCCGGTCGATGGACCGCTCAGATTGCTTCTCGTGTAACTGTGAACTGTGTCAGCGCAGGGAATCCGTCTCTGTTGAGCAGATGTCAATCCTGCCTCGCTTTTGCTTTGTTGCCTCTACCAAGATGATTTCCCGTTTCTCTCTTCACTGGAGCACGCAGACACAGCCAACGCACATCAAGTGTCAAGAGACACACTCTGCTGAGCTCAACGCTTGTGCAGATGCACATGTGCGACGAAGTCAACACACGTGCTTGTGGAGAGAAAGAAAGGGACTCCCAGGCGTGTGGAGCGACGGGGAGAAAGAGCGGGCGCTGAGGAACACAGTTTCAAACAGACTGTCTCCACACAAACAGGCACCTGTCTGCAGGTATCCTAGATCTCGATTCTTGAACTTGAGGAAACACGCGTCTGAGCAAAACTCCCAAACGCTTCCAGGAAAGACACAGGCTCTCCCACAAGCACACAAGTGTTTGCCCTCAGCTATAGATCAGGGACAAGCTTGTGAAGAGATGCCCTGCTATTCTTTCGCCTTATGGCATCATGTGTTTCGTTTCTCTTGGAGATCGATTGTTAAACGTCTTTCCTCGGGCGACTGTGAAGCATTTGCCAGCGGAGGACAAGTAGCACGGAGCAGCATTCAGTACTGCCTACGAGTGTCTTTGCTACCCTACTAGCGGAGCTCCAAGAACAGGCACACATCTTCAGGTACCTTCCAAATGTGGATTCCCCTGCAGCCCCGTAGGCGGGCGTGCAGTACGCCAACCATCAACGGACGTTTTTCCCCTCAAGCCTGTCAGGACGTTGCTCGTCCGTCTTTCCCTCAATAGATGGGAGTAGGCGCGCTTGCGGATGTGTGCGTGTGTGTGGCCACGCGTTTGCTTAGGCATCAGTGTGTGAAAAGGTAGGTGCTTTTCTCTAGCTGCGTGTGCGTGCACGTGGTGCTGGGTGCACATCCCTGGGTGCTCGAGGTAAGGTTTCTGCATGGTTTTCGCTGAGGAATCGTGTGTGTGCACATGGACAAAGAGAAGGCGCAGCAACCAGGTTCCAGCGCCGAAGAAGGCAAAAGGCAAGGTTTCCGGCGCTATCTCCTTCTCTCCGCAGACCTAGTCGCGCAAAGCAAGCCGCTAAGCCGGCGACCGGCAAGAGAGCTACAACGAAGCATGCCGAACGGAGAAAATAGCAGCAGCGCATCTGTTCACACCTTGTTTCTGCCATGTGCTTGAACGCCAAGACGTTCGTGCTTCTGTGAGATGAAAGACGTCCTTCTGCATATGTGGTTGCTCACACCGGTGCACTTGTTAGTGTATCCATTCAGTCCTGGGCTGCGGGGCATTCAGAAGTGGCTCTGTGGAGACGTCTGCATAGAGGCAGCTGTCAGAACACGCACACTCGATTGTTCACCAAAACATATGCAGACGCGTCCTTAGCCTGTAGATTTGGATGCACAGAGTTCCCTGTGTTCGCAAGAGACAAGGGAATCGCGTCTGTACGCACAGAAGCAATAGCGGACCGTTTCCCTCGGAGTGAACGCGAAAGAGCCGTCTATATACTCGCAGACACGGGAACGTGCCTCAATGCGGTCACAGAGGCAGCAGCTTTTGCACAGGTGCTCTGGTGATTCTGGCACTTTCCAGGCACACTCCTGAAAGTCGCGCACACTGCTGTTCACTCGCTAAACGACCTCTTGGGAAACACGTCTCCGGTCGATGGACCGCTCAGATTGCTTCTCGTGTAACTGTGAACTGTGTCAGCGCAGGGAATCCGTCTCTGTTGAGCAGATGTCAATCCTGCCTCGCTTTTGCTTTGTTGCCTCTACCAAGATGATTTCCCGTTTCTCTCTTCACTGGAGCACGCAGACACAGCCAACGCACATCAAGTGTCAAGAGACACACTCTGCTGAGCTCAACGCTTGTGCAGATGCACATGTGCGACGAAGTCAACACACGTGCTTGTGGAGAGAAAGAAAGGGACTCCCAGGCGTGTGGAGCGACGGGGAGAAAGAGCGGGCGCTGAGGAACACAGTTTCAAACAGACTGTCTCCACACAAACAGGCACCTGTCTGCAGGTATCCTAGATCTTGATTCTTGAACTTGAGGAAACACGCGTCTGAGCAAAACTCCCAAACGCTTCCAGGAAAGACACAGGCTCTCCCACAAGCACACAAGTGTTTGCCCTCAGCTATAGATCAGGGACAAGCTTGTGAAGAGATGCCCTGCTATTCTTTCGCCTTATGGCATCATGTGTTTCGTTTCTCTTGGAGATCGATTGTTAAACGTCTTTCCTCGGGCGACTGTGAAGCATTTGCCAGCGGAGGACAAGTAGCACGGAGCAGCATTCAGTACTGCCTACGAGTGTCTTTGCTACCCTACTAGCGGAGCTCCAAGAACAGGCACACATCTTCAGGTACCTTCCAAATGTGGATTCCCCTGCAGCCCCGTAGGCGGGCGTGCAGTACGCCAACCATCAACGGACGTTTTTCCCCTCAAGCCTGTCAGGACGTTGCTCGTCCGTCTTTCCCTCAATAGATGGGAGTAGGCGCGCTTGCGGATGTGTGCGTGTGTGTGGCCACGCGTTTGCTTAGGCATCAGTGTGTGAAAAGGTAGGTGCTTTTCTCTAGCTGCGTGTGCGTGCACGTGGTGCTGGGTGCACATCCCTGGGTGCTCGAGGTAAGGTTTCTGCATGGTTTTCGCTGAGGAATCGTGTGTGTGCACATGGACAAAGAGAAGGCGCAGCAACCAGGTTCCAGCGCCGAAGAAGCCAAAAGGCAAGGTTTCCGGCGCTATCTCCTTCTCTCCGCAGACCTAGTCGCGCAAAGCAAGCCGCTAAGCCGGCGACCGGCAAGAGAGTTACAACGAAGCATGCCGAACAGAGAAAATAGCAGCAGCGCATCTGTTCACACCTTGTTTCTGCCATGTGCTTGAACGCCAAGACGTTCGTGCTTCTGTGAGATGAAAGACGTCCTTCTGCATATGTGGTTGCTCACACCGGTGCACTTGTTAGTGTATCCATTCAGTCCTGGGCTGCGGGGCATTCAGAAGTGGCTCTGTGGAGACGTCTGCATAGAGGCAGCTGTCAGAACACGCACACTCGATTGTTCACCAAAACATATGCAGACGCGTCCTTAGCCTGTAGATTTGGATGCACAGAGTTCCCTGTGTTCGCAAGAGACAAGGGAATCGCGTCTGTACGCACAGAAGCAATAGCGGACCGTTTCCCTCGGAGTGAACGCGAAAGAGCCGTCTATATACTCGCAGACACGGGAACGTGCCTCAATGCGGTCACAGAGGCAGCAGCTTTTGCACAGGTGCTCTGGTGATTCTGGCACTTTCCAGGCACACTCCTGAAAGTCGCGCACACTGCTGTTCACTCGCTAAACGACCTCTTGGGAAACACGTCTCCGGTCGATGGACCGCTCAGATTGCTTCTCGTGTAACTGTGAACTGTGTCAGCGCAGGGAATCCGTCTCTGTTGAGCAGATGTCAATCCTGCCTCGCTTTTGCTTTGTTGCCTCTACCAAGATGATTTCCCGTTTCTCTCTTCACTGGAGCACGCAGACACAGCCAACGCACATCAAGTGTCAAGAGACACACTCTGCTGAGCTCAACGCTTGTGCAGATGCACATGTGCGACGAAGTCAACACACGTGCTTGTGGAGAGAAAGAAAGGGACTCCCAGGCGTGTGGAGCGACGGGGAGAAAGAGCGGGCGCTGAGGAACACAGTTTCAAACAGACTGCCTCCACACAAACAGGCACCTGTCTGCAGGTATCCTAGATCTCGATTCTTGAACTTGAGGAAACACGCGTCTGAGCAAAACTCCCAAACGCTTCCAGGAAAGACACAGGCTCTCCCACAAGCACACAAGTGTTTGCCCTCAGCTATAGATCAGGGACAAGCTTGTGAAGAGATGCCCTGCTATTCTTTCGCCTTATGGCATCATGTGTTTCGTTTCTCTTGGAGATCGATTGTTAAACGTCTTTCCTCGGGCGACTGTGAAGCATTTGCCAGCGGAGGACAAGTAGCACGGAGCAGCATTCAGTACTGCCTACGAGTGTCTTTGCTACCCTACTAGCGGAGCTCCAAGAACAGGCACACATCTTCAGGTACCTTCCAAATGTGGATTCCCCTGCAGCCCCGTAGGCGGGCGTGCAGTACGCCAACCATCAACGGACGTTTTTCCCCTCAAGCCTGTCAGGACGTTGCTCGTCCGTCTTTCCCTCAATAGATGGGAGTAGGCGCGCTTGCGGATGTGTGCGTGTGTGTGGCCACGCGTTTGCTTAGGCATCAGTGTGTGAAAAGGTAGGTGCTTTTCTCTAGCTGCGTGTGCGTGCACGTGGTGCTGGGTGCACATCCCTGGGTGCTCGAGGTAAGGTTTCTGCATGGTTTTCGCTGAGGAATCGTGTGTGTGCACATGGACAAAGAGAAGGCGCAGCAACCAGGTTCCAGCGCCGAAGAAGGCAAAAGGCAAGGTTTCCGGCGCTATCTCCTTCTCTCCGCAGACCTAGTCGCGCAAAGCAAGCCGCTAAGCCGGCGACCGGCAAGAGAGCTACAACGAAGCATGCCGAACGGAGAAAATAGCAGCAGCGCATCTGTTCAGACCTTGTTTCTGCCATGTGCTTGAACGCCAAGACGTTCGTGCTTCTGTGAGATGAAAGACGTCCTTCTGCATATGTGGTTGCTCACACCGGTGCACTTGTTAGTGTATCCATTCAGTCCTGGGCTGCGGGGCATTCAGAAGTGGCTCTGTGGAGACGTCTGCATAGAGGCAGCTGTCAGAACACGCACACTCGATTGTTCACCAAAACATATGCAGACGCGTCCTTAGCCTGTAGATTTGGATGCACAGAGTTCCCTGTGTTCGCAAGAGACAAGGGAATCGCGTCTGTACGCACAGAAGCAATAGCGGACCGTTTCCCTCGGAGTGAACGCGAAAGAGCCGTCTATATACTCGCAGACACGGGAACGTGCCTCAATGCGGTCACAGAGGCAGCAGCTTTTGCACAGGTGCTCTGGTGATTCTGGCACTTTCCAGGCACACTCCTGAAAGTCGCGCACACTGCTGTTCACTCGCTAAACGACCTCTTGGGAAACACGTCTCCGGTCGATGGACCGCTCAGATTGCTTCTCGTGTAACTGTGAACTGTGTCAGCGCAGGGAATCCGTCTCTGTTGAGCAGATGTCAATCCTGCCTCGCTTTTGCTTTGTTGCCTCTACCAAGATGATTTCCCGTTTCTCTCTTCACTGGAGCACGCAGACACAGCCAACGCACATCAAGTGTCAAGAGACACACTCTGCTGAGCTCAACGCTTGTGCAGATGCACATGTGCGACGAAGTCAACACACGTGCTTGTGGAGAGAAAGAAAGGGACTCCCAGGCGTGTGGAGCGACGGGGAGAAAGAGCGGGCGCTGAGGAACACAGTTTCAAACAGACTGTCTCCACACAAACAGGCACCTGTCTGCAGGTATCCTAGATCTTGATTCTTGAACTTGAGGAAACACGCGTCTGAGCAAAACTCCCAAACGCTTCCAGGAAAGACACAGGCTCTCCCACAAGCACACAAGTGTTTGCCCTCAGCTATAGATCAGGGACAAGCTTGTGAAGAGATGCCCTGCTATTCTTTCGCCTTATGGCATCATGTGTTTCGTTTCTCTTGGAGATCGATTGTTAAACGTCTTTCCTCGGGCGACTGTGAAGCATTTGCCAGCGGAGGAGAAGTAGCACGGAGCAGCATTCAGTACTGCCTACGAGTGTCTTTGCTACCCTACTAGCGGAGCTCCAAGAACAGGCACACATCTTCAGGTACCTTCCAAATGTGGATTCCCCTGCAGCCCCGTAGGCGGGCGTGCAGTACGCCAACCATCAACGGACGTTTTTCCCCTCAAGCCTGTCAGGACGTTGCTCGTCCGTCTTTCCCTCAATAGATGGGAGTAGGCGCGCTTGCGGATGTGTGCGTGTGTGTGGCCACGCGTTTGCTTAGGCATCAGTGTGTGAAAAGGTAGGTGCTTTTCTCTAGCTGCGTGTGCGTGCACGTGGTGCTGGGTGCACATCCCTGGGTGCTCGTGGAAAGGTTTCTGCATGGTTTTCGCTGAGGAATCGTGTGTGTGCACATGGACAAAGAGAAGGCGCAGCAACCAGGTTCCAGCGCCGAAGAAGCCAAAAGGCAAGGTTTCCGGCGCTATCTCCTTCTCTCCGCAGACCTAGTCGCGCAAAGCAAGCCGCTAAGCCGGCGACCGGCAAGAGAGTTACAACGAAGCATGCCGAACAGAGAAAATAGCAGCAGCGCATCTGTTCACACCTTGTTTCTGCCATGTGCTTGAACGCCAAGACGTTCGTGCTTCTGTGAGATGAAAGACGTCCTTCTGCATATGTGGTTGCTCACACCGGTGCACTTGTTAGTGTATCCATTCAGTCCTGGGCTGCGGGGCATTCAGAAGTGGCTCTGTGGAGACGTCTGCATAGAGGCAGCTGTCAGAACACGCACACTCGATTGTTCACCAAAACATATGCAGACGCGTCCTTAGCCTGTAGATTTGGATGCACAGAGTTCCCTGTGTTCGCAAGAGACAAGGGAATCGCGTCTGTACGCACAGAAGCAATAGCGGACCGTTTCCCTCGGAGTGAACGCGAAAGAGCCGTCTATATACTCGCAGACACGGGAACGTGCCTCAATGCGGTCACAGAGGCAGCAGCTTTTGCACAGGTGCTCTGGTGATTCTGGCACTTTCCAGGCACACTCCTGAAAGTCGCGCACACTGCTGTTCACTCGCTAAACGACCTCTTGGGAAACACGTCTCCGGTCGATGGACCGCTCAGATTGCTTCTCGTGTAACTGTGAACTGTGTCAGCGCAGGGAATCCGTCCCTGTTGAGCAGATGTCAATCCTGCCTCGCTTTTGCTTTGTTGCCTCTACCAAGATGATTTCCCGTTTCTCTCTTCACTGGAGCACGCAGACACAGCCAACGCACATCAAGTGTCAAGAGACACACTCTGCTGAGCTCAACGCTTGTGCAGATGCACATGTGCGACGAAGTCAACACACGTGCTTGTGGAGAGAAAGAAAGGGACTCCCAGGCGTGTGGAGCGACGGGGAGAAAGAGCGGGCGCTGAGGAACACAGTTTCAAACAGACTGTCTCCACACAAACAGGCACCTGTCTGCAGGTATCCTAGATCTCGATTCTTGAACTTGAGGAAACACGCGTCTGAGCAAAACTCCCAAACGCTTCCAGGAAAGACACAGGCTCTCCCACAAGCACACAAGTGTTTGCCCTCAACTATAGATCAGGGACAAGCTTGTGAAGAGATGCCCTGCTATTCTTTCGCCTTATGGCATCATGTGTTTCGTTTCTCTTGGAGATCGATTGTTAAACGTCTTTCCTCGGGCGACTGTGAAGCATTTGCCAGCGGAGGACAAGTAGCACGGAGCAGCATTCAGTACTGCCTACGAGTGTCTTTGCTACCCTACTAGCGGAGCTCCAAGAACAGGCACACATCTTCAGGTACCTTCCAAATGTGGATTCCCCTGCAGCCCCGTAGGCGGGCGTGCAGTACGCCAACCATCAACGGACGTTTTTCCCCTCAAGCCTGTCAGGACGTTGCTCGTCCGTCTTTCCCTCAATAGATGGGAGTAGGCGCGCTTGCGGATGTGTGCGTGTGTGTGGCCACGCGTTTGCTTAGGCATCAGTGTGTGAAAAGGTAGGTGCTTTTCTCTAGCTGCGTGTGCGTGCACGTGGTGCTGGGTGCACATCCCTGGGTGCTCGAGGTAAGGATTCTGCATGGTTTTCGCTGAGGAATCGTGTGTGTGCACATGGACAAAGAGAAGGCGCAGCAACCAGGTTCCAGCGCCGAAGAAGGCAAAAGGCAAGGTTTCCGGCGCTATCTCCTTCTCTCCGCAGACCTAGTCGCGCAAAGCAAGCCGCTAAGCCGGCGACCGGCAAGAGAGCTACAACGAAGCATGCCGAACGGAGAAAATAGCAGCAGCGCATCTGTTCACAACTTGTTTCTGCCATGTGCTTGAACGCCAAGACGTTCGTGCTTCTGTGAGATGAAAGACGTCCTTCTGCATATGTGGTTGCTCACACCGGTGCACTTGTTAGTGTATCCATTCAGTCCTGGGCTGCGGGGCATTCAGAAGTGGCTCTGTGGAGACGTCTGCATAGAGGCAGCTGTCAGAACACGCACACTCGATTGTTCACCAAAACATATGCAGACGCGTCCTTAGCCGGTAGATTTGGATGCACAGAGTTCCCTGTGTTCGCAAGAGACAAGGGAATCGCGTCTGTACGCACAGAAGCAATAGCGGACCGTTTCCCTCGGAGTGAACGCGAAAGAGCCGTCTATATACTCGCAGACACGGGAACGTGCCTCAATGCGGTCACAGAGGCAGCAGCTTTTGCACAGGTGCTCTGGTGATTCTGGCACTTTCCAGGCACACTCCTGAAAGTCGCGCACACTGCTGTTCACTCGCTAAACGACCTCTTGGGAAACACGTCTCCGGTCGATGGACCGCTCAGATTGCTTCTCGTGTAACTGTGAACTGTGTCAGCGCAGGGAATCCGTCTCTGTTGAGCAGATGTCAATCCTGCCTCGCTTTTGCTTTGTTGCCTCTACCAAGATGATTTCCCGTTTCTCTCTTCACTGGAGCACGCAGACACAGCCAACGCACATCAATGTCAAGAGACACGCTCTGCTGAGCTCAACGCTTGTGCAGATGCACATGTGCGACGAAGTCAACACACGTGCTTGTGGAGAGAAAGAAAGGGACTCCCAGGCGTGTGGAGCGACGGGGAGAAAGAGCGGGCGCTGAGGAACACAGTTTCAAACAGACTGCCTCCACACAAACAGGCACCTGTCTGCAGGTATCCTAGATCTCGATTCTTGAACTTGAGGAAACACGCGTCTGAGCAAAACTCCCAAACGCTTCCAGGAAAGACACAGGCTCTCCCACAAGCACACAAGTGTTTGCCCTCAGCTATAGATCAGGGACAAGCTTGTGAAGAGATGCCCTGCTATTCTTTCGCCTTATGGCATCATGTGTTTCGTTTCTCTTGGAGATCGATTGTTAAACGTCTTTCCTCGGGCGACTGTGAAGCATTTGCCAGCGGAGGAGAAGTAGCACGGAGCAGCATTCAGTACTGCCTACGAGTGTCTTTGCTACCCTACTAGCGGAGCTCCAAGAACAGGCACACATCTTCAGGTACCTTCCAAATGTGGATTCCCCTGCAGCCCCGTAGGCGGGCGTGCAGTACGCCAACCATCAACGGACGTTTTTCCCCTCAAGCCTGTCAGGACGTTGCTCGTCCGTCTTTCCCTCAATAGATGGGAGTAGGCGCGCTTGCGGATGTGTGCGTGTGTGTGGCCACGCGTTTGCTTAGGCATCAGTGTGTGAAAAGGTAGGTGCTTTTCTCTAGCTGCGTGTGCGTGCACGTGGTGCTGGGTGCACATCCCTGGGTGCTCGTGGAAAGGTTTCTGCATGGTTTTCGCTGAGGAATCGTGTGTGTGCACATGGACAAAGAGAAGGCGCAGCAACCAGGTTCCAGCGCCGAAGAAGGCAAAAGGCAAGGTTTCCGGCGCTATCTCCTTCTCTCCGCAGACCTAGTCGCGCAAAGCAAGCCGCTAAGCCGGCGACCGGCAAGAGAGTTACAACGAAGCATGCCGAACAGAGAAAATAGCAGCAGCGCATCTGTTCACACCTTGTTTCTGCCATGTGCTTGAACGCCAAGACGTTCGTGCTTCTGTGAGATGAAAGACGTCCTTCTGCATATGTGGTTGCTCACACCGGTGCACTTGTTAGTGTATCCATTCAGTCCTGGGCTGCGGGGCATTCAGAAGTGGCTCTGTGGAGACGTCTGCATAGAGGCAGCTGTCAGAACACGCACACTCGATTGTTCACCAAAACATATGCAGACGCGTCCTTAGCCTGTAGATTTGGATGCACAGAGTTCCCTGTGTTCGCAAGAGACAAGGGAATCGCGTCTGTACGCACAGAAGCAATAGCGGACCGTTTCCCTCGGAGTGAACGCGAAAGAGCCGTCTATATACTCGCAGACACGGGAACGTGCCTCAATGCGGTCACAGAGGCAGCAGCTTTTGCACAGGTGCTCTGGTGATTCTGGCACTTTCCAGGCACACTCCTGAAAGTCGCGCACACTGCTGTTCACTCGCTAAACGACCTCTTGGGAAACACGTCTCCGGTCGATGGACCGCTCAGATTGCTTCTCGTGTAACTGTGAACTGTGTCAGCGCAGGGAATCCGTCTCTGTTGAGCAGATGTCAATCCTGCCTCGCTTTTGCTTTGTTGCCTCTACCAAGATGATTTCCCGTTTCTCTCTTCACTGGAGCACGCAGACACAGCCAACGCACATCAAGTGTCAAGAGACACACTCTGCTGAGCTCAACGCTTGTGCAGATGCACATGTGCGACGAAGTCAACACACGTGCTTGTGGAGAGAAAGAAAGGGACTCCCAGGCGTGTGGAGCGACGGGGAGAAAGAGCGGGCGCTGAGGAACACAGTTTCAAACAGACTGTCTCCACACAAACAGGCACCTGTCTGCAGGTATCCTAGATCTCGATTCTTGAACTTGAGGAAACACGCGTCTGAGCAAAACTCCCAAACGCTTCCAGGAAAGACACAGGCTCTCCCACAAGCACACAAGTGTTTGCCCTCAGCTATAGATCAGGGACAAGCTTGTGAAGAGATGCCCTGCTATTCTTTCGCCTTATGGCATCATGTGTTTCGTTTCTCTTGGAGATCGATTGTTAAACGTCTTTCCTCGGGCGACTGTGAAGCATTTGCCAGCGGAGGAGAAGTAGCACGGAGCAGCATTCAGTACTGCCTACGAGTGTCTTTGCTACCCTACTAGCGGAGCTCCAAGAACAGGCACACATCTTCAGGTACCTTCCAAATGTGGATTCCCCTGCAGCCCCGTAGGCGGGCGTGCAGTACGCCAACCATCAACGGACGTTTTTCCCCTCAAGCCTGTCAGGACGTTGCTCGTCCGTCTTTCCCTCAATAGATGGGAGTAGGCGCGCTTGCGGATGTGTGCGTGTGTGTGGCCACGCGTTTGCTTAGGCATCAGTGTGTGAAAAGGTAGGTGCTTTTCTCTAGCTGCGTGTGCGTGCACGTGGTGCTGGGTGCACATCCCTGGGTGCTCGAGGTAAGGTTTCTGCATGGTTTTCGCTGAGGAATCGTGTGTGTGCACATGGACAAAGAGAAGGCGCAGCAACCAGGTTCCAGCGCCGAAGAAGGCAAAAGGCAAGGTTTCCGGCGCTATCTCCTTCTCTCCGCAGACCTAGTCGCGCAAAGCAAGCCGCTAAGCCGGCGACCGGCAAGAGAGCTACAACGAAGCATGCCAAACGGAGAAAATAGCAGCAGCGCATCTGTTCACACCTTGTTTCTGCCATGTGCTTGAACGCCAAGACGTTCGTGCTTCTGTGAGATGAAAGACGTCCTTCTGCATATGTGGTTGCTCACACCGGTGCACTTGTTAGTGTATCCATTCAGTCCTGGGCTGCGGGGCATTCAGAAGTGGCTCTGTGGAGACGTCTGCATAGAGGCAGCTGTCAGAACACGCACACTCGATTGTTCACCAAAACATATGCAGACGCGTCCTTAGCCTGTAGATTTGGATGCACAGAGTTCCCTGTGTTCGCAAGAGACAAGGGAATCGCGTCTGTACGCACAGAAGCAATAGCGGACCGTTTCCCTCGGAGTGAACGCGAAAGAGCCGTCTATATACTCGCAGACACGGGAACGTGCCTCAATGCGGTCACAGAGGCAGCAGCTTTTGCACAGGTGCTCTGGTGATTCTGGCACTTTCCAGGCACACTCCTGAAAGTCGCGCACACTGCTGTTCACTCGCTAAACGACCTCTTGGGAAACACGTCTCCGGTCGATGGACCGCTCAGATTGCTTCTCGTGTAACTGTGAACTGTGTCAGCGCAGGGAATCCGTCTCTGTTGAGCAGATGTCAATCCTGCCTCGCTTTTGCTTTGTTGCCTCTACCAAGATGATTTCCCGTTTCTCTCTTCTCTGGAGCACGCAGACACAGCCAACGCACATCAATGTCAAGAGACACGCTCTGCTGAGCTCAACGCTTGTGCAGATGCACATGTGCGACGAAGTCAACACACGTGCTTGTGGAGAGAAAGAAAGGGACTCCCAGGCGTGTGGAGCGACGGGGAGAAAGAGCGGGCGCTGAGGAACACAGTTTCAAACAGACTGCCTCCACACAAACAGGCACCTGTCTGCAGGTATCCTAGATCTTGATTCTTGAACTTGAGGAAACACGCGTCTGAGCAAAACTCCCAAACGCTTCCAGGAAAGACACAGGCTCTCCCACAAGCACACAAGTGTTTGCCCTCAGCTATAGATCAGGGACAAGCTTGTGAAGAGATGCCCTGCTATTCTTTCGCCTTATGGCATCATGTGTTTCGTTTCTCTTGGAGATCGATTGTTAAACGTCTTTCCTCGGGCGACTGTGAAGCATTTGCCAGCGGAGGAGAAGTAGCACGGAGCAGCATTCAGTACTGCCTACGAGTGTCTTTGCTACCCTACTAGCGGAGCTCCAAGAACAGGCACACATCTTCAGGTACCTTCCAAATGTGGATTCCCCTGCAGCCCTGTAGGCGGGCGTGCAGTACGCCAACCATCAACGGACGTTTTTCCCCTCAAGCCTGTCAGGACGTTGCTCGTCCGTCTTTCCCTCAATAGATGGGAGTAGGCGCGCTTGCGGATGTGTGCGTGTGTGTGGCCACGCGTTTGCTTAGGCATCAGTGTGTGAAACGGTAGGTGCTTTTCTCTAGCTGCGTGTGCGTGCACGTGGTGCTGGGTGCACATCCCTGGGTGCTCGAGGTAAGGTTTCTGCATGGTTTTCGCTGAGGAATCGTGTGTGTGCACATGGACAAAGAGAAGGCGCAGCAACCAGGTTCCAGCGCCGAAGAAGCCAAAAGGCAAGGTTTCTGGCGCTATCTCCTTCACTCCCCAGTCCTAGTCGCGCAAAGCAAGCCGCTAAGCCGGCGACCGGCAAGAGAGCTACAACGAAGCATGCCGAACGGAGAAAATAGCAGCAGCGCATCTGTTCACACCTTGTTTCTGCCATGTGCTTGAACGCCAAGACGTTCGCGCTTCTGTGAGATGAAAGACGTCCTTCTGCATATGTGGTTGCTCACACCGGTGCACTTGTTAGTGTATCCATTCAGTCCTGGGCTGCGGGGCATTCAGAAGTGGCTCTGTGGAGACGTCTGCATAGAGGCAGCTGTCAGAACACGCACACTCGATTGTTCACCAAAACATATGCAGACGCGTCCTTAGCCTGTAGATTTGGATGCACAGAGTTCCCTGTGTTCGCAAGAGACAAGGGAATCGCGTCTGTACGCACAGAAGCAATAGCGGACCGTTTCCCTCGGAGTGAACGCGAAAGAGCCGTCTATATACTCGCAGACACGGGAACGTGCCTCAATGCGGTCACAGAGGCAGCAGCTTTTGCACAGGTGCTCTGGTGATTCTGGCACTTTCCAGGCACACTCCTGAAAGTCGCGCACACTGCTGTTCACTCGCTAAACGACCTCTTGGGAAACACGTCTCCGGTCGATGGACCGCTCAGATTGCTTCTCGTGTAACTGTGAACTGTGTCAGCGCAGGGAATCCGTCTCTGTTGAGCAGATGTCAATCCTGCCTCGCTTTTGCTTTGTTGCCTCTACCAAGATGATTTCCCGTTTCTCTCTTCACTGGAGCACGCAGACACAGCCAACGCACATCAAGTGTCAAGAGACACACTCTGCTGAGCTCAACGCTTGTGCAGATGCACATGTGCGACGAAGTCAACACACGTGCTTGTGGAGAGAAAGAAAGGGACTCCCAGGCGTGTGGAGCGACGGGGAGAAAGAGCGGGCGCTGAGGAACACAGTTTCAAACAGACTGTCTCCACACAAACAGGCACCTGTCTGCAGGTATCCTAGATCTCGATTCTTGAACTTGAGGAAACACGCGTCTGAGAAAAACTCCCAAACGCTTCCAGGAAAGACACAGGCTCTCCCACAAGCACACAAGTGTTTGCCCTCAGCTATAGATCAGGGACAAGCTTGTGAAGAGATGCCCTGCTATTCTTTCGCCTTATGGCATCATGTGTTTCGTTTCTCTTGGAGATCGATTGTTAAACGTCTTTCCTCGGGCGACTGTGAAGCATTTGCCAGCGGAGGAGAAGTAGCACGGAGCAGCATTCAGTACTGCCTACGAGTGTCTTTGCTACCCTACTAGCGGAGCTCCAAGAACAGGCACACATCTTCAGGTACCTTCCAAATGTGGATTCCCCTGCAGCCCCGTAGGCGGGCGTGCAGTACGCCAACCATCAACGGACGTTTTTCCCCTCAAGCCTGTCAGGACGTTGCTCGTCCGTCTTTCCCTCAATAGATGGGAGTAGGCGCGCTTGCGGATGTGTGCGTGTGTGTGGCCACGCGTTTGCTTAGGCATCAGTGTGTGAAAAGGTAGGTGCTTTTCTCTAGCTGCGTGTGCGTGCACGTGGTGCTGGGTGCACATCCCTGGGTGCTCGTGGAAAGGTTTCTGCATGGTTTTCGCTGAGGAATCGTGTGTGTGCACATGGACAAAGAGAAGGCGCAGCAACCAGGTTCCAGCGCCGAAGAAGCCAAAAGGCAAGGTTTCCGGCGCTATCTCCTTCTCTCCGCAGACCTAGTCGCGCAAAGCAAGCCGCTAAGCCGGCGACCGGCAAGAGAGTTACAACGAAGCATGCCGAACAGAGAAAATAGCAGCAGCGCATCTGTTCACACCTTGTTTCTGCCATGTGCTTGAACGCCAAGACGTTCGTGCTTCTGTGAGATGAAAGACGTCCTTCTGCATATGTGGTTGCTCACACCGGTGCACTTGTTAGTGTATCCATTCAGTCCTGGGCTGCGGGGCATTCAGAAGTGGCTCTGTGGAGACGTCTGCATAGAGGCAGCTGTCAGAACACGCACACTCGATTGTTCACCAAAACATATGCAGACGCGTCCTTAGCCTGTAGATTTGGATGCACAGAGTTCCCTGTGTTCGCAAGAGACAAGGGAATCGCGTCTGTACGCACAGAAGCAATAGCGGACCGTTTCCCTCGGAGTGAACGCGAAAGAGCCGTCTATATACTCGCAGACACGGGAACGTGCCTCAATGCGGTCACAGAGGCAGCAGCTTTTGCACAGGTGCTCTGGTGATTCTGGCACTTTCCAGGCACACTCCTGAAAGTCGCGCACACTGCTGTTCACTCGCTAAACGACCTCTTGGGAAACACGTCTCCGGTCGATGGACCGCTCAGATTGCTTCTCGTGTAACTGTGAACTGTGTCAGCGCAGGGAATCCGTCCCTGTTGAGCAGATGTCAATCCTGCCTCGCTTTTGCTTTGTTGCCTCTACCAAGATGATTTCCCGTTTCTCTCTTCACTGGAGCACGCAGACACAGCCAACGCACATCAAGTGTCAAGAGACACACTCTGCTGAGCTCAACGCTTGTGCAGATGCACATGTGCGACGAAGTCAACACACGTGCTTGTGGAGAGAAAGAAAGGGACTCCCAGGCGTGTGGAGCGACGGGGAGAAAGAGCGGGCGCTGAGGAACACAGTTTCAAACAGACTGTCTCCACACAAACAGGCACCTGTCTGCAGGTATCCTAGATCTCGATTCTTGAACTTGAGGAAACACGCGTCTGAGCAAAACTCCCAAACGCTTCCAGGAAAGACACAGGCTCTCCCACAAGCACACAAGTGTTTGCCCTCAGCTATAGATCAGGGACAAGCTTGTGAAGAGATGCCCTGCTATTCTTTCGCCTTATGGCATCATGTGTTTCGTTTCTCTTGGAGATCGATTGTTAAACGTCTTTCCTCGGGCGACTGTGAAGCATTTGCCAGCGGAGGACAAGTAGCAAGGAGCAGCATTCAGTACTGCCTACGAGTGTCTTTGCTACCCTACTAGCGGAGCTCCAAGAACAGGCACACATCTTCAGGTACCTTCCAAATGTGGATTCCCCTGCAGCCCCGTAGGCGGGCGTGCAGTACGCCAACCATCAACGGACGTTTTTCCCCTCAAGCCTGTCAGGACGTTGCTCGTCCGTCTTTCCCTCAATAGATGGGAGTAGGCGCGCTTGCGGATGTGTGCGTGTGTGTGGCCACGCGTTTGCTTAGGCATCAGTGTGTGAAAAGGTAGGTGCTTTTCTCTAGCTGCGTGTGCGTGCACGTGGTGCTGGGTGCACATCCCTGGGTGCTCGAGGTAAGGTTTCTGCATGGTTTTCGCTGAGGAATCGTGTGTGTGCACATGGACAAAGAGAAGGCGCAGCAACCAGGTTCCAGCGCCGAAGAAGGCAAAAGGCAAGGTTTCCGGCGCTATCTCCTTCTCTCCGCAGACCTAGTCGCGCAAAGCAAGCCGCTAAGCCGGCGACCGGCAAGAGAGCTACAACGAAGCATGCCGAACGGAGAAAATAGCAGCAGCGCATCTGTTCACACCTTGTTTCTGCCATGTGCTTGAACGCCAAGACGTTCGTGCTTCTGTGAGATGAAAGACGTCCTTCTGCATATGTGGTTGCTCACACCGGTGCACTTGTTAGTGTATCCATTCAGTCCTGGGCTGCGGGGCATTCAGAAGTGGCTCTGTGGAGACGTCTGCATAGAGGCAGCTGTCAGAACACGCACACTCGATTGTTCACCAAAACATATGCAGACGCGTCCTTAGCCTGTAGATTTGGATGCACAGAGTTCCCTGTGTTCGCAAGAGACAAGGGAATCGCGTCTGTACGCACAGAAGCAATAGCGGACCGTTTCCCTCGGAGCGAACGCGAAAGAGCCGTCTATATACTCGCAGACACGGGAACGTGCCTCAATGCGGTCACAGAGGCAGCAGCTTTTGCACAGATGCTCTGGTGATTCTGGCACTTTCCAGGCACACTCCTGAAAGTCGCGCACACTGCTGTTCACTCGCTAAACGACCTCTTGGGAAACACGTCTCCGGTCGATGGACCGCTCAGATTGCTTCTCGTGTAACTGTGAACTGTGTCAGCGCAGGGAATCCGTCTCTGTTGAGCAGATGTCAATCCTGCCTCGCTTTTGCTTTGTTGCCTCTACCAAGATGATTTCCCGTTTCTCTCTTCACTGGAGCACGCAGACACAGCCAACGCACATCAAGTGTCAAGAGACACACTCTGCTGAGCTCAACGCTTGTGCAGATGCACATGTGCGACGAAGTCAACACACGTGCTTGTGGAGAGAAAGAAAGGGACTCCCAGGCGTGTGGAGCGACGGGGAGAAAGAGCGGGCGCTGAGGAACACAGTTTCAAACAGACTGTCTCCACACAAACAGGCACCTGTCTGCAGGTATCCTAGATCTTGATTCTTGAACTTGAGGAAACACGCGTCTGAGCAAAACTCCCAAACGCTTCCAGGAAAGACACAGGCTCTCCCACAAGCACACAAGTGTTTGCCCTCAGCTATACATCAGGGACAAGCTTGTGAAGAGATGCCCTGCTATTCTTTCGCCTTATGGCATCATGTGTTTCGTTTCTCTTGGAGATCGATTGTTAAACGTCTTTCCTCGGGCGACTGTGAAGCATTTGCCAGCGGAGGAGAAGTAGCACGGAGCAGCATTCAGTACTGCCTACGAGTGTCTTTGCTACCCTACTAGCGGAGCTCCAAGAACAGGCACACATCTTCAGGTACCTTCCAAATGTGGATTCCCCTGCAGCCCCGTAGGCGGGCGTGCAGTACGCCAACCATCAACGGACGTTTTTCCCCTCAAGCCTGTCAGGACGTTGCTCGTCCGTCTTTCCCTCAATAGATGGGAGTAGGCGCGCTTGCGGATGTGTGCGTGTGTGTGGCCACGCGTTTGCTTAGGCATCAGTGTGTGAAAAGGTAGGTGCTTTTCTCTAGCTGTGTGTGCGTGCACGTGGTGCTGGGTGCACATCCCTGGGTGCTCGTGGAAAGGTTTCTGCATGGTTTTCGCTGAGGAATCGTGTGTGTGCACATGGACAAAGAGAAGGCGCAGCAACCAGGTTCCAGCGCCGAAGAAGCCAAAAGGCAAGGTTTCCGGCGCTATCTCCTTCTCTCCGCAGACCTAGTCGCGCAAAGCAAGCCGCTAAGCCGGCGACCGGCAAGAGAGTTACAACGAAGCATGCCGAACAGAGAAAATAGCAGCAGCGCATCTGTTCACACCTTGTTTCTGCCATGTGCTTGAACGCCAAGACGTTCGTGCTTCTGTGAGATGAAAGACGTCCTTCTGCATATGTGGTTGCTCACACCGGTGCACTTGTTAGTGTATCCATTCAGTCCTGGGCTGCGGGGCATTCAGAAGTGGCTCTGTGGAGACGTCTGCATAGAGGCAGCTGTCAGAACACGCACACTCGATTGTTCACCAAAACATATGCAGACGCGTCCTTAGCCTGTAGATTTGGATGCACAGAGTTCCCTGTGTTCGCAAGAGACAAGGGAATCGCGTCTGTACGCACAGAAGCAATAGCGGACCGTTTCCCTCGGAGTGAACGCGGAAGAGCCGTCTATGTACTCAGAGACACGGGAACGTGCCTCAATGCGGTCACAGAGGCAGCAGCTTTTGCACAGGTGCTCTGGTGATTCTGGCACTTTCCAGGCACACTCCTGAAAGTCGCGCACACTGCTGTTCACTCGCTAAACGACCTCTTGGGAAACACGTCTCCGGTCGATGGACCGCTCAGATTGCTTCTCGTGTAACTGTGAACTGTGTCAGCGCAGGGAATCCGTCCCTGTTGAGCAGATGTCAATCCTGCCTCGCTTTTGCTTTGTTGCCTCTACCAAGATGATTTCCCGTTTCTCTCTTCACTGGAGCACGCAGACACAGCCAACGCACATCAAGTGTCAAGAGACACACTCTGCTGAGCTCAACGCTTGTGCAGATGCACATGTGCGACGAAGTCAACACACGTGCTTGTGGAGAGAAAGAAAGGGACTCCCAGGCGTGTGGAGCGACGGGGAGAAAGAGCGGGCGCTGAGGAACACAGTTTCAAACAGACTGTCTCCACACAAACAGGCACCTGTCTGCAGGTATCCTAGATCTTGATTCTTGAACTTGAGGAAACACGCGTCTGAGCAAAACTCCCAAACGCTTCCAGGAAAGACACAGGCTCTCCCACAAGCACACAAGTGTTTGCCCTCAGCTATAGATCAGGGACAAGCTTGTGAAGAGATGCCCTGCCATTCTTTCGCCTTATGGGATCATGTGTTTCGTTTCTCTTGGAGATCGATTGTTAAACGTGTTTCCTAGGGCGACTGTGAAGCATTTGCCACCGGAAGAGAAGTAGCACGGAGCAGCATTCAGTACTGCCTACGAGTGTCTTTGCTACCCTACTAGCGGAGCTCCAAGAACAGGCACACATCTTCAGGTACCTTCCAAATGTGGATTCCCCTGCAGCCCCGTAGGCGGGCGTGCAGTACGCCAACCATCAACGGACGTTTTTCCCCTCAAGCCTGTCAGGACGTTGCTCGTCCGTCTTTCCCTCAATAGATGGGAGTAGGCGCGCTTGCGGATGTGTGCGTGTGTGTGGCCACGCGTTTGCTTAGGCATCAGTGTGTGAAAAGGTAGGTGCTTTTCTCTAGCTGCGTGTGCGTGCACGTGGTGCTGGGTGCACATCCCTGGGTGCTCGAGGTAAGGTTTCTGCATGGTTTTCGCTGAGGAATCGTGTGTGTGCACATGGACAAAGAGAAGGCGCAGCAACCAGGTTCCAGCGCCGAAGAAGGCAAAAGGCAAGGTTTCCGGCGCTATCTCCTTCTCTCCGCAGACCTAGTCGCGCAAAGCAAGCCGCTAAGCCTGCGACCGGCAAGAGAGCTACAACGAAGCATGCCGAACGGAGAAAATAGCAGCAGCGCATCTGTTCACACCTTGTTTCTGCCATGTGCTTGAACGCCAAGACGTTCGTGCTTCTGTGAGATGAAAGACGTCCTTCTGCATATGTGGTTGCTCACACCGGTGCACTTGTTAGTGTATCCATTCAGTCCTGGGCTGCGGGGCATTCAGAAGTGGCTCTGTGGAGACGTCTGCATAGAGGCAGCTGTCAGAACACGCACACTCGATTGTTCACCAAAATATATGCAGACGCGTCCTTAGCCGGTAGATTTGGATGCACAGAGTTCCCTGTGTTCGCAAGAGACAAGGGAATCGCGTCTGTACGCACAGAAGCAATAGCGGACCGTTTCCCTCGGAGTGAACGCGAAAGAGCCGTCTATGTACTCGGAGACACGGGAACGTGCCTCAATGCGGTCACAGAGGCAACAGCTTTTGCACAGATGCTCTGGTGATTCTGGCACTTTCCAGGCACACTCCTGAAAGTCGCGCACACTGCTGTTCACTCGCTAAACGACCTCTTGGGAAACACGTCTCCGGTCGATGGACCGCTCAGATTGCTTCTCGTGTAACTGTGAACTGTGTCAGCGCAGGGAATCCGTCTCTGTTGAGCAGATGTCAATCCTGCCTCGCTTTTGCTTTGTTGCCTCTACCAAGATGATTTCCCGTTTCTCTCTTCACTGGAGCACGCAGACACAGCCAACGCACATCAAGTGTCAAGAGACACACTCTGCTGAGCTCAACGCTTGTGCAGATGCACATGTGCGACGAAGTCAACACACGTGCTTGTGGAGAGAAAGAAAGGGACTCCCAGGCGTGTGGAGCGACGGGGAGAAAGAGCGGGCGCTGAGGAACACAGTTTCAAACAGACTGTCTCCACACAAACAGGCACCTGTCTGCAGGTATCCTAGATCTTGATTCTTGAACTTGAGGAAACACGCGTCTGAGCAAAACTCCCAAACGCTTCCAGGAAAGACACAGGCTCTCCCACAAGCACACAAGTGTTTGCCCTCAGCTATAGATCAGGGACAAGCTTGTGAAGAGATGCCCTGCTATTCTTTCGCCTTATGGCATCATGTGTTTCGTTTCTCTTGGAGATCGATTGTTAAACGTCTTTCCTCGGGCGACTGTGAAGCATTTGCCAGCGGAGGACAAGTAGCACGGAGCAGCATTCAGTACTGCCTACGAGTGTCTTTGCTACCCTACTAGCGGAGCTCCAAGAACAGGCACACATCTTCAGGTACCTTCCAAATGTGGATTCCCCTGCAGCCCCGTAGGCGGGCGTGCAGTACGCCAACCATCAACGGACGTTTTTCCCCTCAAGCCTGTCAGGACGTTGCTCGTCCGTCTTTCCCTCAATAGATGGGAGTAGGCGCGCTTGCGGATGTGTGCGTGTGTGTGGCCACGCGTTTGCTTAGGCATCAGTGTGTGAAAAGGTAGGTGCTTTTCTCTAGCTGCGTGTGCGTGCACGTGGTGCTGGGTGCACATCCCTGGGTGCTCGTGGAAAGGTTTCTGCATGGTTTTCGCTGAGGAATCGTGTGTGTGCACATGGACAAAGAGAAGGCGCAGCAACCAGGTTCCAGCGCCGAAGAAGGCAAAAGGCAAGGTTTCCGGCGCTATCTCCTTCTCTCCGCAGACCTAGTCGCGCAAAGCAAGCCGCTAAGCCGGCGACCGGCAAGAGAGCTACAACGAAGCATGCCGAACGGAGAAAATAGCAGCAGCGCATCTGTTCACACCTTGTTTCTGCCATGTGCTTGAACGCCAAGACGTTCGCGCTTCTGTGAGATGAAAGACGTCCTTCTGCATATGTGGTTGCTCACACCGGTGCACTTGTTAGTGTATCCATTCAGTCCTGGGCTGCGGGGCATTCAGAAGTGGCTCTGTGGAGACGTCTGCATAGAGGCAGCTGTCAGAACACGCACACTCGATTGTTCACCAAAACATATGCAGACGCGTCCTTAGCCTGTAGATTTGGATGCACAGAGTTCCCTGTGTTCGCAAGAGACAAGGGAATCGCGTCTGTACGCACAGAAGCAATAGCGGACCGTTTCCCTCGGAGTGAACGCGAAAGAGCCGTCTATATACTCGCAGACGCGGGAACGTGCCTCAATGCGGTCACAGAGGCAGCAGCTTTTGCACAGGTGCTCTGGTGATTCTGGCACTTTCCAGGCACACTCCTGAAAGTCGCGCACACTGCTGTTCACTCGCTAAACGACCTCTTGGGAAACACGTCTCCGGTCGATGGACCGCTCAGATTGCTTCTCGTGTAACTGTGAACTGTGTCAGCGCAGGGAATCCGTCTCTGTTGAGCAGATGTCAATCCTGCCTCGCTTTTGCTTTGTTGCCTCTACCAAGATGATTTCCCGTTTCTCTCTTCACTGGAGCACGCAGACACAGCCAACGCACATCAAGTGTCAAGAGACACACTCTGCTGAGCTCAACGCTTGTGCAGATGCACATGTGCGACGAAGTCAACACACGTGCTTGTGGAGAGAAAGAAAGGGACTCCCAGGCGTGTGGAGCGACGGGGAGAAAGAGCGGGCGCTGAGGAACACAGTTTCAAACAGACTGTCTCCACACAAACAGGCACCTGTCTGCAGGTATCCTAGATCTCGATTCTTGAACTTGAGGAAACACGCGTCTGAGAAAAACTCCCAAACGCTTCCAGGAAAGACACAGGCTCTCCCACAAGCACACAAGTGTTTGCCCTCAGCTATACATCAGGGACAAGCTTGTGAAGAGATGCCCTGCTATTCTTTCGCCTTATGGCATCATGTGTTTCGTTTCTCTTGGAGATCGATTGTTAAACGTCTTTCCTCGGGCGACTGTGAAGCATTTGCCAGCGGAGGAGAAGTAGCACGGAGCAGCATTCAGTACTGCCTACGAGTGTCTTTGCTACCCTACTAGCGGAGCTCCAAGAACAGGCACACATCTTCAGGTACCTTCCAAATGTGGATTCCCCTGCAGCCCCGTAGGCGGGCGTGCAGTACGCCAACCATCAACGGACGTTTTTCCCCTCAAGCCTGTCAGGACGTTGCTCGTCCGTCTTTCCCTCAATAGATGGGAGTAGGCGCGCTTGCGGATGTGTGCGTGTGTGTGGCCACGCGTTTGCTTAGGCATCAGTGTGTGAAAAGGTAGGTGCTTTTCTCTAGCTGCGTGTGCGTGCACGTGGTGCTGGGTGCACATCCCTGGGTGCTCGTGGAAAGGTTTCTGCATGGTTTTCGCTGAGGAATCGTGTGTGTGCACATGGACAAAGAGAAGGCGCAGCAACCAGGTTCCAGCGCCGAAGAAGCCAAAAGGCAAGGTTTCCGGCGCTATCTCCTTCTCTCCGCAGACCTAGTCGCGCAAAGCAAGCCGCTAAGCCGGCGACCGGCAAGAGAGCTACAACGAAGCATGCCGAACGGAGAAAATAGCAGCAGCGCATCTGTTCACACCTTGTTTCTGCCATGTGCTTGAACGCCAAGACGTTCGCGCTTCTGTGAGATGAAAGACGTCCTTCTGCATATGTGGTTGCTCACACCGGTGCACTTGTTAGTGTATCCATTCAGTCCTGGGCTGCGGGGCATTCAGAAGTGGCTCTGTGGAGACGTCTGCATAGAGGCAGCTGTCAGAACACGCACACTCGATTGTTCACCAAAACATATGCAGACGCGTCCTTAGCCTGTAGATTTGGATGCACAGAGTTCCCTGTGTTCGCAAGAGACAAGGGAATCGCGTCTGTACGCACAGAAGCAATAGCGGACCGTTTCCCTCGGAGCGAACGCGAAAGAGCCGTCTATATACTCGCAGACACGGGAACGTGCCTCAATGCGGTCACAGAGGCAGCAGCTTTTGCACAGATGCTCTGGTGATTCTGGCACTTTCCAGGCACACTCCTGAAAGTCGCGCACACTGCTGTTCACTCGCTAAACGACCTCTTGGGAAACACGTCTCCGGTCGATGGACCGCTCAGATTGCTTCTCGTGTAACTGTGAACTGTGTCAGCGCAGGGAATCCGTCTCTGTTGAGCAGATGTCAATCCTGCCTCGCTTTTGCTTTGTTGCCTCTACCAAGATGATTTCCCGTTTCTCTCTTCACTGGAGCACGCAGACACAGCCAACGCACATCAAGTGTCAAGAGACACACTCTGCTGAGCTCAACGCTTGTGCAGATGCACATGTGCGACGAAGTCAACACACGTGCTTGTGGAGAGAAAGAAAGGGACTCCCAGGCGTGTGGAGCGACGGGGAGAAAGAGCGGGCGCTGAGGAACACAGTTTCAAACAGACTGTCTCCACACAAACAGGCACCTGTCTGCAGGTATCCTAGATCTTGATTCTTGAACTTGAGGAAACACGCGTCTGAGCAAAACTCCCAAACGCTTCCAGGAAAGACACAGGCTCTCCCACAAGCACACAAGTGTTTGCCCTCAGCTATAGATCAGGGACAAGCTTGTGAAGAGATGCCCTGCTATTCTTTCGCCTTATGGCATCATGTGTTTCGTTTCTCTTGGAGATCGATTGTTAAACGTCTTTCCTCGGGCGACTGTGAAGCATTTGCCAGCGGAGGAGAAGTAGCACGGAGCAGCATTCAGTACTGCCTACGAGTGTCTTTCCTACCCTACTAGCGGAGCTCCAAGAACAGGCACACATCTTCAGGTACCTTCCAAATGTGGATTCCCCTGCAGCCCCGTAGGCGGGCGTGCAGTACGCCAACCATCAACGGACGTTTTTCCCCTCAAGCCTGTCAGGACGTTGCTCGTCCGTCTTTCCCTCAATAGATGGGAGTAGGCGCGCTTGCGGATGTGTGCGTGTGTGTGGCCACGCGTTTGCTTAGGCATCAGTGTGTGAAAAGGTAGGTGCTTTTCTCTAGCTGCGTGTGCGTGCACGTGGTGCTGGGTGCACATCCCTGGGTGCTCGAGGTAAGGTTTCTGCATGGTTTTCGCTGAGGAATCGTGTGTGTGCACATGGACAAAGAGAAGGCGCAGCAACCAGGTTCCAGCGCCGAAGAAGGCAAAAGGCAAGGTTTCCGGCGCTATCTCCTTCACTCCCCAGTCCTAGTCGCGCAAAGCAAGCCGCTAAGCCGGCGACCGGCAAGAGAGCTACAACGAAGCATGCCGAACGGAGAAAATAGCAGCAGCTCATCTGTTCACACCTTGTTTCTGCCATGTGCTTGAACGCCAAGACGTTCGCGCTTCTGTGAGATGAAAGACGTCCTTCTGCATATGTGGTTGCTCACACCGGTGCACTTGTTAGTGTATCCATTCAGTCCTGGGCTGCGGGGCATTCAGAAGTGGCTCTGTGGAGACGTCTGCATAGAGGCAGCTGTCAGAACACGCACACTCGATTGTTCACCAAAACATATGCAGACGCGTCCTTAGCCTGTAGATTTGGATGCACAGAGTTCCCTGTGTTCGCAAGAGACAAGGGAATCGCGTCTGTACGCACAGAAGCAATAGCGGACCGTTTCCCTCGGAGCGAACGCGAAAGAGCCGTCTATATACTCGCAGACACGGGAACGTGCCTCAATGCGGTCACAGAGGCAGCAGCTTTTGCACAGATGCTCTGGTGATTCTGGCACTTTCCACGCACACTCCTGAAAGTCGCGCACACTGCTGTTCACTCGCTAAACGACCTCTTGGGAAACACGTCTCCGGTCGATGGACCGCTCAGATTGCTTCTCGTGTAACTGTGAACTGTGTCAGCGCAGGGAATCCGTCTCTGTTGAGCAGATGTCAATCCTGCCTCGCTTTTGCTTTGTTGCCTCTACCAAGATGATTTCCCGTTTCTCTCTTCACTGGAGCACGCAGACACAGCCAACGCACATCAAGTGTCAAGAGACACACTCTGCTGAGCTCAACGCTTGTGCAGATGCACATGTGCGACGAAGTCAACACACGTGCTTGTGGAGAGAAAGAAAGGGACTCCCAGGCGTGTGGAGCGACGGGGAGAAAGAGCGGGCGCTGAGGAACACAGTTTCAAACAGACTGTCTCCACACAAACAGGCACCTGTCTGCAGGTATCCTAGATCTTGATTCTTGAACTTGAGGAAACACGCGTCTGAGCAAAACTCCCAAACGCTTCCAGGAAAGACACAGGCTCTCCCACAAGCACACAAGTGTTTGCCCTCAGCTATACATCAGGGACAAGCTTGTGAAGAGATGCCCTGCTATTCTTTCGCCTTATGGCATCATGTGTTTCGTTTCTCTTGGAGATCGATTGTTAAACGTCTTTCCTCGGGCGACTGTGAAGCATTTGCCAGCGGAGGAGAAGTAGCACGGAGCAGCATTCAGTACTGCCTACGAGTGTCTTTGCTACCCTACTAGCGGAGCTCCAAGAACAGGCACACATCTTCAGGTACCTTCCAAATGTGGATTCCCCTGCAGCCCCGTAGGCGGGCGTGCAGTACGCCAACCATCAACGGACGTTTTTCCCCTCAAGCCTGTCAGGACGTTGCTCGTCCGTCTTTCCCTCAATAGATGGGAGTAGGCGCGCTTGCGGATGTGTGCGTGTGTGTGGCCACGCGTTTGCTTAGGCATCAGTGTGTGAAAAGGTAGGTGCTTTTCTCTAGCTGCGTGTGCGTGCACGTGGTGCTGGGTGCACATCCCTGGGTGCTCGAGGTAAGGTTTCTGCATGGTTTTCGCTGAGGAATCGTGTGTGTGCACATGGACAAAGAGAAGGCGCAGCAACCAGGTTCCAGCGCCGAAGAAGGCAAAAGGCAAGGTTTCCGGCGCTATCTCCTTCACTCCCCAGTCCTAGTCGCGCAAAGCAAGCCGCTAAGCCGGCGACCGGCAAGAGAGCTACAACGAAGCATGCCGAACGGAGAAAATAGCAGCAGCTCATCTGTTCACACCTTGTTTCTGCCATGTGCTTGAACGCCAAGACGTTCGCGCTTCTGTGAGATGAAAGACGTCCTTCTGCATATGTGGTTGCTCACACCGGTGCACTTGTTAGTGTATCCATTCAGTCCTGGGCTGCGGGGCATTCAGAAGTGGCTCTGTGGAGACGTCTGCATAGAGGCAGCTGTCAGAACACGCACACTCGATTGTTCACCAAAACATATGCAGACGCGTCCTTAGCCTGTAGATTTGGATGCACAGAGTTCCCTGTGTTCGCAAGAGACAAGGGAATCGCGTCTGTACGCACAGAAGCAATAGCGGACCGTTTCCCTCGGAGCGAACGCGAAAGAGCCGTCTATATACTCGCAGACACGGGAACGTGCCTCAATGCGGTCACAGAGGCAGCAGCTTTTGCACAGATGCTCTGGTGATTCTGGCACTTTCCACGCACACTCCTGAAAGTCGCGCACACTGCTGTTCACTCGCTAAACGACCTCTTGGGAAACACGTCTCCGGTCGATGGACCGCTCAGATTGCTTCTCGTGTAACTGTGAACTGTGTCAGCGCAGGGAATCCGTCTCTGTTGAGCAGATGTCAATCCTGCCTCGCTTTTGCTTTGTTGCCTCTACCAAGATGATTTCCCGTTTCTCTCTTCACTGGAGCACGCAGACACAGCCAACGCACATCAAGTGTCAAGAGACACACTCTGCTGAGCTCAACGCTTGTGCAGATGCACATGTGCGACGAAGTCAACACACGTGCTTGTGGAGAGAAAGAAAGGGACTCCCAGGCGTGTGGAGCGACGGGGAGAAAGAGCGGGCGCTGAGGAACACAGTTTCAAACAGACTGTCTCCACACAAACAGGCACCTGTCTGCAGGTATCCTAGATCTTGATTCTTGAACTTGAGGAAACACGCGTCTGAGCAAAACTCCCAAACGCTTCCAGGAAAGACACAGGCTCTCCCACAAGCACACAAGTGTTTGCCCTCAGCTATACATCAGGGACAAGCTTGTGAAGAGATGCCCTGCTATTCTTTCGCCTTATGGCATCATGTGTTTCGTTTCTCTTGGAGATCGATTGTTAAACGTCTTTCCTCGGGCGACTGTGAAGCATTTGCCAGCGGAGGAGAAGTAGCACGGAGCAGCATTCAGTACTGCCTACGAGTGTCTTTGCTACCCTACTAGCGGAGCTCCAAGAACAGGCACACATCTTCAGGTACCTTCCAAATGTGGATTCCCCTGCAGCCCCGTAGGCGGGCGTGCAGTACGCCAACCATCAACGGACGTTTTTCCCCTCAAGCCTGTCAGGACGTTGCTCGTCCGTCTTTCCCTCAATAGATGGGAGTAGGCGCGCTTGCGGATGTGTGCGTGTGTGTGGCCACGCGTTTGCTTAGGCATCAGTGTGTGAAAAGGTAGGTGCTTTTCTCTAGCTGCGTGTGCGTGCACGTGGTGCTGGGTGCACATCCCTGGGTGCTCGAGGTAAGGTTTCTGCATGGTTTTCGCTGAGGAATCGTGTGTGTGCACATGGACAAAGAGAAGGCGCAGCAACCAGGTTCCAGCGCCGAAGAAGGCAAAAGGCAAGGTTTCCGGCGCTATCTCCTTCACTCCCCAGTCCTAGTCGCGCAAAGCAAGCCGCTAAAGCCGGCGACCGGCAAGAGAGCTACAACGAAGCATGCCGAACGGAGAAAATAGCAGCAGCTCATCTGTTCACACCTTGTTTCTGCCATGTGCTTGAACGCCAAGACGTTCGCGCTTCTGTGAGATGAAAGACGTCCTTCTGCATATGTGGTTGCTCACACCGGTGCACTTGTTAGTGTATCCATTCAGTCCTGGGCTGCGGGGCATTCAGAAGTGGCTCTGTGGAGACGTCTGCATAGAGGCAGCTGTCAGAACACGCACACTCGATTGTTCACCAAAACATATGCAGACGCGTCCTTAGCCTGTAGATTTGGATGCACAGAGTTCCCTGTGTTCGCAAGAGACAAGGGAATCGCGTCTGTACGCACAGAAGCAATAGCGGACCGTTTCCCTCGGAGCGAACGCGAAAGAGCCGTCTATATACTCGCAGACACGGGAACGTGCCTCAATGCGGTCACAGAGGCAGCAGCTTTTGCACAGATGCTCTGGTGATTCTGGCACTTTCCACGCACACTCCTGAAAGTCGCGCACACTGCTGTTCACTCGCTAAACGACCTCTTGGGAAACACGTCTCCGGTCGATGGACCGCTCAGATTGCTTCTCGTGTAACTGTGAACTGTGTCAGCGCAGGGAATCCGTCTCTGTTGAGCAGATGTCAATCCTGCCTCGCTTTTGCTTTGTTGCCTCTACCAAGATGATTTCCCGTTTCTCTCTTCACTGGAGCACGCAGACACAGCCAACGCACATCAAGTGTCAAGAGACACGCTCTGCTGAGCTCAACGCTTGTGCAGATGCACATGTGCGACGAAGTCAACACACGTGCTTGTGGAGAGAAAGAAAGGGACTCCCAGGCGTGTGGAGCGACGGGGAGAAAGAGCGGGCGCTGAGGAACACAGTTTCAAACAGACTGTCTCCACACAAACAGGCACCTGTCTGCAGGTATCCTAGATCTTGATTCTTGAACTTGAGGAAACACGCGTCTGAGCAAAACTCCCAAACGCTTCCAGGAAAGACACAGGCTCTCCCACAAGCACACAAGTGTTTGCCCTCAGCTATACATCAGGGACAAGCTTGTGAAGAGATGCCCTGCTATTCTTTCGCCTTATGGCATCATGTGTTTCGTTTCTCTTGGAGATCGATTGTTAAACGTCTTTCCTCGGGCGACTGTGAAGCATTTGCCAGCGGAGGAGAAGTAGCACGGAGCAGCATTCAGTACTGCCTACGAGTGTCTTTGCTACCCTACTAGCGGAGCTCCAAGAACAGGCACACATCTTCAGGTACCTTCCAAATGTGGATTCCCCTGCAGCCCCGTAGGCGGGCGTGCAGTACGCCACCCATCAACGGACGTTTTTCCCCTCAAGCCTGTCAGGACGTTGCTCGTCCGTCTTTCCCTCAATAGATGGGAGTAGGCGCGCTTGCGGATGTGTGCGTGTGTGTGGCCACGCGTTTGCTTAGGCATCAGTGTGTGAAAAGGTAGGTGCTTTTCTCTAGCTGCGTGTGCGTGCACGTGGTGCTGGGTGCACATCCCTGGGTGCTCGAGGTAAGGTTTCTGCATGGTTTTCGCTGAGGAATCGTGTGTGTGCACATGGACAAAGAGAAGGCGCAGCAACCAGGTTCCAGCGCCGAAGAAGGCAAAAGGCAAGGTTTCCGGCGCTATCTCCTTCACTCCCCAGTCCTAGTCGCGCAAAGCAAGCCGCTAAGCCGGCGACCGGCAAGAGAGCTACAACGAAGCATGCCGAACGGAGAAAATAGCAGCAGCTCATCTGTTCACACCTTGTTTCTGCCATGTGCTTGAACGCCAAGACGTTCGCGCTTCTGTGAGATGAAAGACGTCCTTCTGCATATGTGGTTGCTCACACCGGTGCACTTGTTAGTGTATCCATTCAGTCCTGGGCTGCGGGGCATTCAGAAGTGGCTCTGTGGAGACGTCTGCATAGAGGCAGCTGTCAGAACACGCACACTCGATTGTTCACCAAAACATATGCAGACGCGTCCTTAGCCTGTAGATTTGGATGCACAGAGTTCCCTGTGTTCGCAAGAGACAAGGGAATCGCGTCTGTACGCACAGAAGCAATAGCGGACCGTTTCCCTCGGAGCGAACGCGAAAGAGCCGTCTATATACTCGCAGACACGGGAACGTGCCTCAATGCGGTCACAGAGGCAGCAGCTTTTGCACAGATGCTCTGGTGATTCTGGCACTTTCCACGCACACTCCTGAAAGTCGCGCACACTGCTGTTCACTCGCTAAACGACCTCTTGGGAAACACGTCTCCGGTCGATGGACCGCTCAGATTGCTTCTCGTGTAACTGTGAACTGTGTCAGCGCAGGGAATCCGTCTCTGTTGAGCAGATGTCAATCCTGCCTCGCTTTTGCTTTGTTGCCTCTACCAAGATGATTTCCCGTTTCTCTCTTCACTGGAGCACGCAGACACAGCCAACGCACATCAAGTGTCAAGAGACACACTCTGCTGAGCTCAACGCTTGTGCAGATGCACATGTGCGACGAAGTCAACACACGTGCTTGTGGAGAGAAAGAAAGGGACTCCCAGGCGTGTGGAGCGACGGGGAGAAAGAGCGGGCGCTGAGGAACACAGTTTCAAACAGACTGTCTCCACACAAACAGGCACCTGTCTGCAGGTATCCTAGATCTTGATTCTTGAACTTGAGGAAACACGCGTCTGAGCAAAACTCCCAAACGCTTCCAGGAAAGACACAGGCTCTCCCACAAGCACACAAGTGTTTGCCCTCAGCTATAGATCAGGGACAAGCTTGTGAAGAGATGCCCTGCTATTCTTTCGCCTTATGGCATCATGTGTTTCGTTTCTCTTGGAGATCGATTGTTAAACGTCTTTCCTCGGGCGACTGTGAAGCATTTGCCAGCGGAGGAGAAGTAGCACGGAGCAGCATTCAGTACTGCCTACGAGTGTCTTTGCTACCCTACTAGCGGAGCTCCAAGAACAGGCACACATCTTCAGGTACCTTCCAAATGTGGATTCCCCTGCAGCCCCGTAGGCGGGCGTGCAGTACGCCAACCATCAACGGACGTTTTTCCCCTCAAGCCTGTCAGGACGTTGCTCGTCCGTCTTTCCCTCAATAGATGGGAGTAGGCGCGCTTGCGGATGTGTGCGTGTGTGTGGCCACGCGTTTGCTTAGGCATCAGTGTGTGAAAAGGTAGGTGCTTTTCTCTAGCTGCGTGTGCGTGCACGTGGTGCTGGGTGCACATCCCTGGGTGCTCGAGGTAAGGTTTCTGCATGGTTTTCGCTGAGGAATCGTGTGTGTGCACATGGACAAAGAGAAGGCGCAGCAACCAGGTTCCAGCGCCGAAGAAGGCAAAAGGCAAGGTTTCCGGCGCTATCTCCTTCACTCCCCAGTCCTAGTCGCGCAAAGCAAGCCGCTAAGCCGGCGACCGGCAAGAGAGCTACAACGAAGCATGCCGAACGGAGAAAATAGCAGCAGCTCATCTGTTCACACCTTGTTTCTGCCATGTGCTTGAACGCCAAGACGTTCGCGCTTCTGTGAGATGAAAGACGTCCTTCTGCATATGTGGTTGCTCACACCGGTGCACTTGTTAGTGTATCCATTCAGTCCTGGGCTGCGGGGCATTCAGAAGTGGCTCTGTGGAGACGTCTGCATAGAGGCAGCTGTCAGAACACGCACACTCGATTGTTCACCAAAACATATGCAGACGCGTCCTTAGCCTGTAGATTTGGATGCACAGAGTTCCCTGTGTTCGCAAGAGACAAGGGAATCGCGTCTGTACGCACAGAAGCAATAGCGGACCGTTTCCCTCGGAGCGAACGCGAAAGAGCCGTCTATATACTCGCAGACACGGGAACGTGCCTCAATGCGGTCACAGAGGCAGCAGCTTTTGCACAGATGCTCTGGTGATTCTGGCACTTTCCACGCACACTCCTGAAAGTCGCGCACACTGCTGTTCACTCGCTAAACGACCTCTTGGGAAACACGTCTCCGGTCGATGGACCGCTCAGATTGCTTCTCGTGTAACTGTGAACTGTGTCAGCGCAGGGAATCCGTCTCTGTTGAGCAGATGTCAATCCTGCCTCGCTTTTGCTTTGTTGCCTCTACCAAGATGATTTCCCGTTTCTCTCTTCACTGGAGCACGCAGACACAGCCAACGCACATCAAGTGTCAAGAGACACACTCTGCTGAGCTCAACGCTTGTGCAGATGCACATGTGCGACGAAGTCAACACACGTGCTTGTGGAGAGAAAGAAAGGGACTCCCAGGCGTGTGGAGCGACGGGGAGAAAGAGCGGGCGCTGAGGAACACAGTTTCAAACAGACTGTCTCCACACAAACAGGCACCTGTCTGCAGGTATCCTAGATCTTGATTCTTGAACTTGAGGAAACACGCGTCTGAGCAAAACTCCCAAACGCTTCCAGGAAAGACACAGGCTCTCCCACAAGCACACAAGTGTTTGCCCTCAGCTATAGATCAGGGACAAGCTTGTGAAGAGATGCCCTGCTATTCTTTCGCCTTATGGCATCATGTGTTTCGTTTCTCTTGGAGATCGATTGTTAAACGTCTTTCCTCGGGCGACTGTGAAGCATTTGCCAGCGGAGGAGAAGTAGCACGGAGCAGCATTCAGTACTGCCTACGAGTGTCTTTGCTACCCTACTAGCGGAGCTCCAAGAACAGGCACACATCTTCAGGTACCTTCCAAATGTGGATTCCCCTGCAGCCCCGTAGGCGGGCGTGCAGTACGCCAACCATCAACGGACGTTTTTCCCCTCAAGCCTGTCAGGACGTTGCTCGTCCGTCTTTCCCTCAATAGATGGGAGTAGGCGCGCTTGCGGATGTGTGCGTGTGTGTGGCCACGCGTTTGCTTAGGCATCAGTGTGTGAAAAGGTAGGTGCTTTTCTCTAGCTGCGTGTGCGTGCACGTGGTGCTGGGTGCACATCCCTGGGTGCTCGAGGTGAGGTTTCTGCATGGTTTTCGCTGAGGAATCGTGTGTGTGCACATGGACAAAGAGAAGGCGCAGCAACCAGGTTCCAGCGCCGAAGAAGGCAAAAGGCAAGGTTTCCGGCGCTATCTCCTTCACTCCCCAGTCCTAGTCGCGCAAAGCAAGCCGCTAAGCCGGCGACCGGCAAGAGAGCTACAACGAAGCATGCCGAACGGAGAAAATAGCAGCAGCTCATCTGTTCACACCTTGTTTCTGCCATGTGCTTGAACGCCAAGACGTTCGCGCTTCTGTGAGATGAAAGACGTCCTTCTGCATATGTGGTTGCTCACACCGGTGCACTTGTTAGTGTATCCATTCAGTCCTGGGCTGCGGGGCATTCAGAAGTGGCTCTGTGGAGACGTCTGCATAGAGGCAGCTGTCAGAACACGCACACTCGATTGTTCACCAAAACATATGCAGACGCGTCCTTAGCCTGTAGATTTGGATGCACAGAGTTCCCTGTGTTCGCAAGAGACAAGGGAATCGCGTCTGTACGCACAGAAGCAATAGCGGACCGTTTCCCTCGGAGCGAACGCGAAAGAGCCGTCTATATACTCGCAGACACGGGAACGTGCCTCAATGCGGTCACAGAGGCAGCAGCTTTTGCACAGATGCTCTGGTGATTCTGGCACTTTCCACGCACACTCCTGAAAGTCGCGCACACTGCTGTTCACTCGCTAAACGACCTCTTGGGAAACACGTCTCCGGTCGATGGACCGCTCAGATTGCTTCTCGTGTAACTGTGAACTGTGTCAGCGCAGGGAATCCGTCTCTGTTGAGCAGATGTCAATCCTGCCTCGCTTTTGCTTTGTTGCCTCTACCAAGATGATTTCCCGTTTCTCTCTTCACTGGAGCACGCAGACACAGCCAACGCACATCAAGTGTCAAGAGACACACTCTGCTGAGCTCAACGCTTGTGCAGATGCACATGTGCGACGAAGTCAACACACGTGCTTGTGGAGAGAAAGAAAGGGACTCCCAGGCGTGTGGAGCGACGGGGAGAAAGAGCGGGCGCTGAGGAACACAGTTTCAAACAGACTGTCTCCACACAAACAGGCACCTGTCTGCAGGTATCCTAGATCTTGATTCTTGAACTTGAGGAAACACGCGTCTGAGCAAAACTCCCAAACGCTTCCAGGAAAGACACAGGCTCTCCCACAAGCACACAAGTGTTTGCCCTCAGCTATAGATCAGGGACAAGCTTGTGAAGAGATGCCCTGCTATTCTTTCGCCTTATGGCATCATGTGTTTCGTTTCTCTTGGAGATCGATTGTTAAACGTCTTTCCTCGGGCGACTGTGAAGCATTTGCCAGCGGAGGAGAAGTAGCACGGAGCAGCATTCAGTACTGCCTACGAGTGTCTTTGCTACCCTACTAGCGGAGCTCCAAGAACAGGCACACATCTTCAGGTACCTTCCAAATGTGGATTCCCCTGCAGCCCCGTAGGCGGGCGTGCAGTACGCCACCCATCAACGGACGTTTTTCCCCTCAAGCCTGTCAGGACGTTGCTCGTCCGTCTTTCCCTCAATAGATGGGAGTAGGCGCGCTTGCGGATGTGTGCGTGTGTGTGGCCACGCGTTTGCTTAGGCATCAGTGTGTGAAAAGGTAGGTGCTTTTCTCTAGCTGCGTGTGCGTGCACGTGGTGCTGGGTGCACATCCCTGGGTGCTCGAGGTAAGGTTTCTGCATGGTTTTCGCTGAGGAATCGTGTGTGTGCACATGGACAAAGAGAAGGCGCAGCAACCAGGTTCCAGCGCCGAAGAAGGCAAAAGGCAAGGTTTCCGGCGCTATCTCCTTCACTCCCCAGTCCTAGTCGCGCAAAGCAAGCCGCTAAGCCGGCGACCGGCAAGAGAGCTACAACGAAGCATGCCGAACGGAGAAAATAGCAGCAGCTCATCTGTTCACACCTTGTTTCTGCCATGTGCTTGAACGCCAAGACGTTCGCGCTTCTGTGAGATGAAAGACGTCCTTCTGCATATGTGGTTGCTCACACCGGTGCACTTGTTAGTGTATCCATTCAGTCCTGGGCTGCGGGGCATTCAGAAGTGGCTCTGTGGAGACGTCTGCATAGAGGCAGCTGTCAGAACACGCACACTCGATTGTTCACCAAAACATATGCAGACGCGTCCTTAGCCTGTAGATTTGGATGCACAGAGTTCCCTGTGTTCGCAAGAGACAAGGGAATCGCGTCTGTACGCACAGAAGCAATAGCGGACCGTTTCCCTCGGAGCGAACGCGAAAGAGCCGTCTATATACTCGCAGACACGGGAACGTGCCTCAATGCGGTCACAGAGGCAGCAGCTTTTGCACAGATGCTCTGGTGATTCTGGCACTTTCCACGCACACTCCTGAAAGTCGCGCACACTGCTGTTCACTCGCTAAACGACCTCTTGGGAAACACGTCTCCGGTCGATGGACCGCTCAGATTGCTTCTCGTGTAACTGTGAACTGTGTCAGCGCAGGGAATCCGTCTCTGTTGAGCAGATGTCAATCCTGCCTCGCTTTTGCTTTGTTGCCTCTACCAAGATGATTTCCCGTTTCTCTCTTCACTGGAGCACGCAGACACAGCCAACGCACATCAAGTGTCAAGAGACACACTCTGCTGAGCTCAACGCTTGTGCAGATGCACATGTGCGACGAAGTCAACACACGTGCTTGTGGAGAGAAAGAAAGGGACTCCCAGGCGTGTGGAGCGACGGGGAGAAAGAGCGGGCGCTGAGGAACACAGTTTCAAACAGACTGTCTCCACACAAACAGGCACCTGTCTGCAGGTATCCTAGATCTTGATTCTTGAACTTGAGGAAACACGCGTCTGAGCAAAACTCCCAAACGCTTCCAGGAAAGACACAGGCTCTCCCACAAGCACACAAGTGTTTGCCCTCAGCTATAGATCAGGGACAAGCTTGTGAAGAGATGCCCTGCTATTCTTTCGCCTTATGGCATCATGTGTTTCGTTTCTCTTGGAGATCGATTGTTAAACGTCTTTCCTCGGGCGACTGTGAAGCATTTGCCAGCGGAGGAGAAGTAGCACGGAGCAGCATTCAGTACTGCCTACGAGTGTCTTTGCTACCCTACTAGCGGAGCTCCAAGAACAGGCACACATCTTCAGGTACCTTCCAAATGTGGATTCCCCTGCAGCCCCGTAGGCGGGCGTGCAGTACGCCAACCATCAACGGACGTTTTTCCCCTCAAGCCTGTCAGGACGTTGCTCGTCCGTCTTTCCCTCAATAGATGGGAGTAGGCGCGCTTGCGGATGTGTGCGTGTGTGTGGCCACGCGTTTGCTTAGGCATCAGTGTGTGAAAAGGTAGGTGCTTTTCTCTAGCTGCGTGTGCGTGCACGTGGTGCTGGGTGCACATCCCTGGGTGCTCGAGGTAAGGTTTCTGCATGGTTTTCGCTGAGGAATCGTGTGTGTGCACATGGACAAAGAGAAGGCGCAGCAACCAGGTTCCAGCGCCGAAGAAGGCAAAAGGCAAGGTTTCCGGCGCTATCTCCTTCACTCCCCAGTCCTAGTCGCGCAAAGCAAGCCGCTAAGCCGGCGACCGGCAAGAGAGCTACAACGAAGCATGCCGAACGGAGAAAATAGCAGCAGCTCATCTGTTCACACCTTGTTTCTGCCATGTGCTTGAACGCCAAGACGTTCGCGCTTCTGTGAGATGAAAGACGTCCTTCTGCATATGTGGTTGCTCACACCGGTGCACTTGTTAGTGTATCCATTCAGTCCTGGGCTGCGGGGCATTCAGAAGTGGCTCTGTGGAGACGTCTGCATAGAGGCAGCTGTCAGAACACGCACACTCGATTGTTCACCAAAACATATGCAGACGCGTCCTTAGCCTGTAGATTTGGATGCACAGAGTTCCCTGTGTTCGCAAGAGACAAGGGAATCGCGTCTGTACGCACAGAAGCAATAGCGGACCGTTTCCCTCGGAGCGAACGCGAAAGAGCCGTCTATATACTCGCAGACACGGGAACGTGCCTCAATGCGGTCACAGAGGCAGCAGCTTTTGCACAGATGCTCTGGTGATTCTGGCACTTTCCACGCACACTCCTGAAAGTCGCGCACACTGCTGTTCACTCGCTAAACGACCTCTTGGGAAACACGTCTCCGGTCGATGGACCGCTCAGATTGCTTCTCGTGTAACTGTGAACTGTGTCAGCGCAGGGAATCCGTCTCTGTTGAGCAGATGTCAATCCTGCCTCGCTTTTGCTTTGTTGCCTCTACCAAGATGATTTCCCGTTTCTCTCTTCACTGGAGCACGCAGACACAGCCAACGCACATCAAGTGTCAAGAGACACACTCTGCTGAGCTCAACGCTTGTGCAGATGCACATGTGCGACGAAGTCAACACACGTGCTTGTGGAGAGAAAGAAAGGGACTCCCAGGCGTGTGGAGCGACGGGGAGAAAGAGCGGGCGCTGAGGAACACAGTTTCAAACAGACTGTCTCCACACAAACAGGCACCTGTCTGCAGGTATCCTAGATCTTGATTCTTGAACTTGAGGAAACACGCGTCTGAGCAAAACTCCCAAACGCTTCCAGGAAAGACACAGGCTCTCCCACAAGCACACAAGTGTTTGCCCTCAGCTATAGATCAGGGACAAGCTTGTGAAGAGATGCCCTGCTATTCTTTCGCCTTATGGCATCATGTGTTTCGTTTCTCTTGGAGATCGATTGTTAAACGTCTTTCCTCGGGCGACTGTGAAGCATTTGCCAGCGGAGGAGAAGTAGCACGGAGCAGCATTCAGTACTGCCTACGAGTGTCTTTGCTACCCTACTAGCGGAGCTCCAAGAACAGGCACACATCTTCAGGTACCTTCCAAATGTGGATTCCCCTGCAGCCCCGTAGGCGGGCGTGCAGTACGCCAACCATCAACGGACGTTTTTCCCCTCAAGCCTGTCAGGACGTTGCTCGTCCGTCTTTCCCTCAATAGATGGGAGTAGGCGCGCTTGCGGATGTGTGCGTGTGTGTGGCCACGCGTTTGCTTAGGCATCAGTGTGTGAAAAGGTAGGTGCTTTTCTCTAGCTGCGTGTGCGTGCACGTGGTGCTGGGTGCACATCCCTGGGTGCTCGAGGTGAGGTTTCTGCATGGTTTTCGCTGAGGAATCGTGTGTGTGCACATGGACAAAGAGAAGGCGCAGCAACCAGGTTCCAGCGCCGAAGAAGGCAAAAGGCAAGGTTTCCGGCGCTATCTCCTTCACTCCCCAGTCCTAGTCGCGCAAAGCAAGCCGCTAAGCCGGCGACCGGCAAGAGAGCTACAACGAAGCATGCCGAACGGAGAAAATAGCAGCAGCTCATCTGTTCACACCTTGTTTCTGCCATGTGCTTGAACGCCAAGACGTTCGCGCTTCTGTGAGATGAAAGACGTCCTTCTGCATATGTGGTTGCTCACACCGGTGCACTTGTTAGTGTATCCATTCAGTCCTGGGCTGCGGGGCATTCAGAAGTGGCTCTGTGGAGACGTCTGCATAGAGGCAGCTGTCAGAACACGCACACTCGATTGTTCACCAAAACATATGCAGACGCGTCCTTAGCCTGTAGATTTGGATGCACAGAGTTCCCTGTGTTCGCAAGAGACAAGGGAATCGCGTCTGTACGCACAGAAGCAATAGCGGACCGTTTCCCTCGGAGCGAACGCGAAAGAGCCGTCTATATACTCGCAGACACGGGAACGTGCCTCAATGCGGTCACAGAGGCAGCAGCTTTTGCACAGATGCTCTGGTGATTCTGGCACTTTCCACGCACACTCCTGAAAGTCGCGCACACTGCTGTTCACTCGCTAAACGACCTCTTGGGAAACACGTCTCCGGTCGATGGACCGCTCAGATTGCTTCTCGTGTAACTGTGAACTGTGTCAGCGCAGGGAATCCGTCTCTGTTGAGCAGATGTCAATCCTGCCTCGCTTTTGCTTTGTTGCCTCTACCAAGATGATTTCCCGTTTCTCTCTTCACTGGAGCACGCAGACACAGCCAACGCACATCAAGTGTCAAGAGACACACTCTGCTGAGCTCAACGCTTGTGCAGATGCACATGTGCGACGAAGTCAACACACGTGCTTGTGGAGAGAAAGAAAGGGACTCCCAGGCGTGTGGAGCGACGGGGAGAAAGAGCGGGCGCTGAGGAACACAGTTTCAAACAGACTGTCTCCACACAAACAGGCACCTGTCTGCAGGTATCCTAGATCTTGATTCTTGAACTTGAGGAAACACGCGTCTGAGCAAAACTCCCAAACGCTTCCAGGAAAGACACAGGCTCTCCCACAAGCACACAAGTGTTTGCCCTCAGCTATAGATCAGGGACAAGCTTGTGAAGAGATGCCCTGCTATTCTTTCGCCTTATGGCATCATGTGTTTCGTTTCTCTTGGAGATCGATTGTTAAACGTCTTTCCTCGGGCGACTGTGAAGCATTTGCCAGCGGAGGAGAAGTAGCACGGAGCAGCATTCAGTACTGCCTACGAGTGTCTTTGCTACCCTACTAGCGGAGCTCCAAGAACAGGCACACATCTTCAGGTACCTTCCAAATGTGGATTCCCCTGCAGCCCCGTAGGCGGGCGTGCAGTACGCCACCCATCAACGGACGTTTTTCCCCTCAAGCCTGTCAGGACGTTGCTCGTCCGTCTTTCCCTCAATAGATGGGAGTAGGCGCGCTTGCGGATGTGTGCGTGTGTGTGGCCACGCGTTTGCTTAGGCATCAGTGTGTGAAAAGGTAGGTGCTTTTCTCTAGCTGCGTGTGCGTGCACGTGGTGCTGGGTGCACATCCCTGGGTGCTCGAGGTAAGGTTTCTGCATGGTTTTCGCTGAGGAATCGTGTGTGTGCACATGGACAAAGAGAAGGCGCAGCAACCAGGTTCCAGCGCCGAAGAAGGCAAAAGGCAAGGTTTCCGGCGCTATCTCCTTCACTCCCCAGTCCTAGTCGCGCAAAGCAAGCCGCTAAGCCGGCGACCGGCAAGAGAGCTACAACGAAGCATGCCGAACGGAGAAAATAGCAGCAGCTCATCTGTTCACACCTTGTTTCTGCCATGTGCTTGAACGCCAAGACGTTCGCGCTTCTGTGAGATGAAAGACGTCCTTCTGCATATGTGGTTGCTCACACCGGTGCACTTGTTAGTGTATCCATTCAGTCCTGGGCTGCGGGGCATTCAGAAGTGGCTCTGTGGAGACGTCTGCATAGAGGCAGCTGTCAGAACACGCACACTCGATTGTTCACCAAAACATATGCAGACGCGTCCTTAGCCTGTAGATTTGGATGCACAGAGTTCCCTGTGTTCGCAAGAGACAAGGGAATCGCGTCTGTACGCACAGAAGCAATAGCGGACCGTTTCCCTCGGAGCGAACGCGAAAGAGCCGTCTATATACTCGCAGACACGGGAACGTGCCTCAATGCGGTCACAGAGGCAGCAGCTTTTGCACAGATGCTCTGGTGATTCTGGCACTTTCCACGCACACTCCTGAAAGTCGCGCACACTGCTGTTCACTCGCTAAACGACCTCTTGGGAAACACGTCTCCGGTCGATGGACCGCTCAGATTGCTTCTCGTGTAACTGTGAACTGTGTCAGCGCAGGGAATCCGTCTCTGTTGAGCAGATGTCAATCCTGCCTCGCTTTTGCTTTGTTGCCTCTACCAAGATGATTTCCCGTTTCTCTCTTCACTGGAGCACGCAGACACAGCCAACGCACATCAAGTGTCAAGAGACACACTCTGCTGAGCTCAACGCTTGTGCAGATGCACATGTGCGACGAAGTCAACACACGTGCTTGTGGAGAGAAAGAAAGGGACTCCCAGGCGTGTGGAGCGACGGGGAGAAAGAGCGGGCGCTGAGGAACACAGTTTCAAACAGACTGTCTCCACACAAACAGGCACCTGTCTGCAGGTATCCTAGATCTTGATTCTTGAACTTGAGGAAACACGCGTCTGAGCAAAACTCCCAAACGCTTCCAGGAAAGACACAGGCTCTCCCACAAGCACACAAGTGTTTGCCCTCAGCTATAGATCAGGGACAAGCTTGTGAAGAGATGCCCTGCTATTCTTTCGCCTTATGGCATCATGTGTTTCGTTTCTCTTGGAGATCGATTGTTAAACGTCTTTCCTCGGGCGACTGTGAAGCATTTGCCAGCGGAGGAGAAGTAGCACGGAGCAGCATTCAGTACTGCCTACGAGTGTCTTTGCTACCCTACTAGCGGAGCTCCAAGAACAGGCACACATCTTCAGGTACCTTCCAAATGTGGATTCCCCTGCAGCCCCGTAGGCGGGCGTGCAGTACGCCAACCATCAACGGACGTTTTTCCCCTCAAGCCTGTCAGGACGTTGCTCGTCCGTCTTTCCCTCAATAGATGGGAGTAGGCGCGCTTGCGGATGTGTGCGTGTGTGTGGCCACGCGTTTGCTTAGGCATCAGTGTGTGAAAAGGTAGGTGCTTTTCTCTAGCTGCGTGTGCGTGCACGTGGTGCTGGGTGCACATCCCTGGGTGCTCGAGGTAAGGTTTCTGCATGGTTTTCGCTGAGGAATCGTGTGTGTGCACATGGACAAAGAGAAGGCGCAGCAACCAGGTTCCAGCGCCGAAGAAGGCAAAAGGCAAGGTTTCCGGCGCTATCTCCTTCACTCCCCAGTCCTAGTCGCGCAAAGCAAGCCGCTAAGCCGGCGACCGGCAAGAGAGCTACAACGAAGCATGCCGAACGGAGAAAATAGCAGCAGCTCATCTGTTCACACCTTGTTTCTGCCATGTGCTTGAACGCCAAGACGTTCGCGCTTCTGTGAGATGAAAGACGTCCTTCTGCATATGTGGTTGCTCACACCGGTGCACTTGTTAGTGTATCCATTCAGTCCTGGGCTGCGGGGCATTCAGAAGTGGCTCTGTGGAGACGTCTGCATAGAGGCAGCTGTCAGAACACGCACACTCGATTGTTCACCAAAACATATGCAGACGCGTCCTTAGCCTGTAGATTTGGATGCACAGAGTTCCCTGTGTTCGCAAGAGACAAGGGAATCGCGTCTGTACGCACAGAAGCAATAGCGGACCGTTTCCCTCGGAGCGAACGCGAAAGAGCCGTCTATATACTCGCAGACACGGGAACGTGCCTCAATGCGGTCACAGAGGCAGCAGCTTTTGCACAGATGCTCTGGTGATTCTGGCACTTTCCACGCACACTCCTGAAAGTCGCGCACACTGCTGTTCACTCGCTAAACGACCTCTTGGGAAACACGTCTCCGGTCGATGGACCGCTCAGATTGCTTCTCGTGTAACTGTGAACTGTGTCAGCGCAGGGAATCCGTCTCTGTTGAGCAGATGTCAATCCTGCCTCGCTTTTGCTTTGTTGCCTCTACCAAGATGATTTCCCGTTTCTCTCTTCACTGGAGCACGCAGACACAGCCAACGCACATCAAGTGTCAAGAGACACACTCTGCTGAGCTCAACGCTTGTGCAGATGCACATGTGCGACGAAGTCAACACACGTGCTTGTGGAGAGAAAGAAAGGGACTCCCAGGCGTGTGGAGCGACGGGGAGAAAGAGCGGGCGCTGAGGAACACAGTTTCAAACAGACTGTCTCCACACAAACAGGCACCTGTCTGCAGGTATCCTAGATCTTGATTCTTGAACTTGAGGAAACACGCGTCTGAGCAAAACTCCCAAACGCTTCCAGGAAAGACACAGGCTCTCCCACAAGCACACAAGTGTTTGCCCTCAGCTATAGATCAGGGACAAGCTTGTGAAGAGATGCCCTGCTATTCTTTCGCCTTATGGCATCATGTGTTTCGTTTCTCTTGGAGATCGATTGTTAAACGTCTTTCCTCGGGCGACTGTGAAGCATTTGCCAGCGGAGGAGAAGTAGCACGGAGCAGCATTCAGTACTGCCTACGAGTGTCTTTGCTACCCTACTAGCGGAGCTCCAAGAACAGGCACACATCTTCAGGTACCTTCCAAATGTGGATTCCCCTGCAGCCCCGTAGGCGGGCGTGCAGTACGCCAACCATCAACGGACGTTTTTCCCCTCAAGCCTGTCAGGACGTTGCTCGTCCGTCTTTCCCTCAATAGATGGGAGTAGGCGCGCTTGCGGATGTGTGCGTGTGTGTGGCCACGCGTTTGCTTAGGCATCAGTGTGTGAAAAGGTAGGTGCTTTTCTCTAGCTGCGTGTGCGTGCACGTGGTGCTGGGTGCACATCCCTGGGTGCTCGAGGTAAGGTTTCTGCATGGTTTTCGCTGAGGAATCGTGTGTGTGCACATGGACAAAGAGAAGGCGCAGCAACCAGGTTCCAGCGCCGAAGAAGGCAAAAGGCAAGGTTTCCGGCGCTATCTCCTTCACTCCCCAGTCCTAGTCGCGCAAAGCAAGCCGCTAAGCCGGCGACCGGCAAGAGAGCTACAACGAAGCATGCCGAACGGAGAAAATAGCAGCAGCTCATCTGTTCACACCTTGTTTCTGCCATGTGCTTGAACGCCAAGACGTTCGCGCTTCTGTGAGATGAAAGACGTCCTTCTGCATATGTGGTTGCTCACACCGGTGCACTTGTTAGTGTATCCATTCAGTCCTGGGCTGCGGGGCATTCAGAAGTGGCTCTGTGGAGACGTCTGCATAGAGGCAGCTGTCAGAACACGCACACTCGATTGTTCACCAAAACATATGCAGACGCGTCCTTAGCCTGTAGATTTGGATGCACAGAGTTCCCTGTGTTCGCAAGAGACAAGGGAATCGCGTCTGTACGCACAGAAGCAATAGCGGACCGTTTCCCTCGGAGCGAACGCGAAAGAGCCGTCTATATACTCGCAGACACGGGAACGTGCCTCAATGCGGTCACAGAGGCAGCAGCTTTTGCACAGATGCTCTGGTGATTCTGGCACTTTCCACGCACACTCCTGAAAGTCGCGCACACTGCTGTTCACTCGCTAAACGACCTCTTGGGAAACACGTCTCCGGTCGATGGACCGCTCAGATTGCTTCTCGTGTAACTGTGAACTGTGTCAGCGCAGGGAATCCGTCTCTGTTGAGCAGATGTCAATCCTGCCTCGCTTTTGCTTTGTTGCCTCTACCAAGATGATTTCCCGTTTCTCTCTTCACTGGAGCACGCAGACACAGCCAACGCACATCAAGTGTCAAGAGACACACTCTGCTGAGCTCAACGCTTGTGCAGATGCACATGTGCGACGAAGTCAACACACGTGCTTGTGGAGAGAAAGAAAGGGACTCCCAGGCGTGTGGAGCGACGGGGAGAAAGAGCGGGCGCTGAGGAACACAGTTTCAAACAGACTGTCTCCACACAAACAGGCACCTGTCTGCAGGTATCCTAGATCTTGATTCTTGAACTTGAGGAAACACGCGTCTGAGCAAAACTCCCAAACGCTTCCAGGAAAGACACAGGCTCTCCCACAAGCACACAAGTGTTTGCCCTCAGCTATAGATCAGGGACAAGCTTGTGAAGAGATGCCCTGCTATTCTTTCGCCTTATGGCATCATGTGTTTCGTTTCTCTTGGAGATCGATTGTTAAACGTCTTTCCTCGGGCGACTGTGAAGCATTTGCCAGCGGAGGAGAAGTAGCACGGAGCAGCATTCAGTACTGCCTACGAGTGTCTTTGCTACCCTACTAGCGGAGCTCCAAGAACAGGCACACATCTTCAGGTACCTTCCAAATGTGGATTCCCCTGCAGCCCCGTAGGCGGGCGTGCAGTACGCCAACCATCAACGGACGTTTTTCCCCTCAAGCCTGTCAGGACGTTGCTCGTCCGTCTTTCCCTCAATAGATGGGAGTAGGCGCGCTTGCGGATGTGTGCGTGTGTGTGGCCACGCGTTTGCTTAGGCATCAGTGTGTGAAAAGGTAGGTGCTTTTCTCTAGCTGCGTGTGCGTGCACGTGGTGCTGGGTGCACATCCCTGGGTGCTCGAGGTGAGGTTTCTGCATGGTTTTCGCTGAGGAATCGTGTGTGTGCACATGGACAAAGAGAAGGCGCAGCAACCAGGTTCCAGCGCCGAAGAAGGCAAAAGGCAAGGTTTCCGGCGCTATCTCCTTCACTCCCCAGTCCTAGTCGCGCAAAGCAAGCCGCTAAGCCGGCGACCGGCAAGAGAGCTACAACGAAGCATGCCGAACGGAGAAAATAGCAGCAGCTCATCTGTTCACACCTTGTTTCTGCCATGTGCTTGAACGCCAAGACGTTCGCGCTTCTGTGAGATGAAAGACGTCCTTCTGCATATGTGGTTGCTCACACCGGTGCACTTGTTAGTGTATCCATTCAGTCCTGGGCTGCGGGGCATTCAGAAGTGGCTCTGTGGAGACGTCTGCATAGAGGCAGCTGTCAGAACACGCACACTCGATTGTTCACCAAAACATATGCAGACGCGTCCTTAGCCTGTAGATTTGGATGCACAGAGTTCCCTGTGTTCGCAAGAGACAAGGGAATCGCGTCTGTACGCACAGAAGCAATAGCGGACCGTTTCCCTCGGAGCGAACGCGAAAGAGCCGTCTATATACTCGCAGACACGGGAACGTGCCTCAATGCGGTCACAGAGGCAGCAGCTTTTGCACAGATGCTCTGGTGATTCTGGCACTTTCCACGCACACTCCTGAAAGTCGCGCACACTGCTGTTCACTCGCTAAACGACCTCTTGGGAAACACGTCTCCGGTCGATGGACCGCTCAGATTGCTTCTCGTGTAACTGTGAACTGTGTCAGCGCAGGGAATCCGTCTCTGTTGAGCAGATGTCAATCCTGCCTCGCTTTTGCTTTGTTGCCTCTACCAAGATGATTTCCCGTTTCTCTCTTCACTGGAGCACGCAGACACAGCCAACGCACATCAAGTGTCAAGAGACACACTCTGCTGAGCTCAACGCTTGTGCAGATGCACATGTGCGACGAAGTCAACACACGTGCTTGTGGAGAGAAAGAAAGGGACTCCCAGGCGTGTGGAGCGACGGGGAGAAAGAGCGGGCGCTGAGGAACACAGTTTCAAACAGACTGTCTCCACACAAACAGGCACCTGTCTGCAGGTATCCTAGATCTTGATTCTTGAACTTGAGGAAACACGCGTCTGAGCAAAACTCCCAAACGCTTCCAGGAAAGACACAGGCTCTCCCACAAGCACACAAGTGTTTGCCCTCAGCTATAGATCAGGGACAAGCTTGTGAAGAGATGCCCTGCTATTCTTTCGCCTTATGGCATCATGTGTTTCGTTTCTCTTGGAGATCGATTGTTAAACGTCTTTCCTCGGGCGACTGTGAAGCATTTGCCAGCGGAGGAGAAGTAGCACGGAGCAGCATTCAGTACTGCCTACGAGTGTCTTTGCTACCCTACTAGCGGAGCTCCAAGAACAGGCACACATCTTCAGGTACCTTCCAAATGTGGATTCCCCTGCAGCCCCGTAGGCGGGCGTGCAGTACGCCACCCATCAACGGACGTTTTTCCCCTCAAGCCTGTCAGGACGTTGCTCGTCCGTCTTTCCCTCAATAGATGGGAGTAGGCGCGCTTGCGGATGTGTGCGTGTGTGTGGCCACGCGTTTGCTTAGGCATCAGTGTGTGAAAAGGTAGGTGCTTTTCTCTAGCTGCGTGTGCGTGCACGTGGTGCTGGGTGCACATCCCTGGGTGCTCGAGGTAAGGTTTCTGCATGGTTTTCGCTGAGGAATCGTGTGTGTGCACATGGACAAAGAGAAGGCGCAGCAACCAGGTTCCAGCGCCGAAGAAGGCAAAAGGCAAGGTTTCCGGCGCTATCTCCTTCACTCCCCAGTCCTAGTCGCGCAAAGCAAGCCGCTAAGCCGGCGACCGGCAAGAGAGCTACAACGAAGCATGCCGAACGGAGAAAATAGCAGCAGCTCATCTGTTCACACCTTGTTTCTGCCATGTGCTTGAACGCCAAGACGTTCGCGCTTCTGTGAGATGAAAGACGTCCTTCTGCATATGTGGTTGCTCACACCGGTGCACTTGTTAGTGTATCCATTCAGTCCTGGGCTGCGGGGCATTCAGAAGTGGCTCTGTGGAGACGTCTGCATAGAGGCAGCTGTCAGAACACGCACACTCGATTGTTCACCAAAACATATGCAGACGCGTCCTTAGCCTGTAGATTTGGATGCACAGAGTTCCCTGTGTTCGCAAGAGACAAGGGAATCGCGTCTGTACGCACAGAAGCAATAGCGGACCGTTTCCCTCGGAGCGAACGCGAAAGAGCCGTCTATATACTCGCAGACACGGGAACGTGCCTCAATGCGGTCACAGAGGCAGCAGCTTTTGCACAGATGCTCTGGTGATTCTGGCACTTTCCAGGCACACTCCTGAAAGTCGCGCACACTGCTGTTCACTCGCTAAACGACCTCTTGGGAAACACGTCTCCGGTCGATGGACCGCTCAGATTGCTTCTCGTGTAACTGTGAACTGTGTCAGCGCAGGGAATCCGTCTCTGTTGAGCAGATGTCAATCCTGCCTCGCTTTTGCTTTGTTGCCTCTACCAAGATGATTTCCCGTTTCTCTCTTCACTGGAGCACGCAGACACAGCCAACGCACATCAAGTGTCAAGAGACACACTCTGCTGAGCTCAACGCTTGTGCAGATGCACATGTGCGACGAAGTCAACACACGTGCTTGTGGAGAGAAAGAAAGGGACTCCCAGGCGTGTGGAGCGACGGGGAGAAAGAGCGGGCGCTGAGGAACACAGTTTCAAACAGACTGTCTCCACACAAACAGGCACCTGTCTGCAGGTATCCTAGATCTTGATTCTTGAACTTGAGGAAACACGCGTCTGAGCAAAACTCCCAAACGCTTCCAGGAAAGACACAGGCTCTCCCACAAGCACACAAGTGTTTGCCCTCAGCTATAGATCAGGGACAAGCTTGTGAAGAGATGCCCTGCTATTCTTTCGCCTTATGGCATCATGTGTTTCGTTTCTCTTGGAGATCGATTGTTAAACGTCTTTCCTCGGGCGACTGTGAAGCATTTGCCAGCGGAGGAGAAGTAGCACGGAGCAGCATTCAGTACTGCCTACGAGTGTCTTTGCTACCCTACTAGCGGAGCTCCAAGAACAGGCACACATCTTCAGGTACCTTCCAAATGTGGATTCCCCTGCAGCCCCGTAGGCGGGCGTGCAGTACGCCACCCATCAACGGACGTTTTTCCCCTCAAGCCTGTCAGGACGTTGCTCGTCCGTCTTTCCCTCAATAGATGGGAGTAGGCGCGCTTGCGGATGTGTGCGTGTGTGTGGCCACGCGTTTGCTTAGGCATCAGTGTGTGAAAAGGTAGGTGCTTTTCTCTAGCTGCGTGTGCGTGCACGTGGTGCTGGGTGCACATCCCTGGGTGCTCGAGGTAAGGTTTCTGCATGGTTTTCGCTGAGGAATCGTGTGTGTGCACATGGACAAAGAGAAGGCGCAGCAACCAGGTTCCAGCGCCGAAGAAGGCAAAAGGCAAGGTTTCCGGCGCTATCTCCTTCACTCCCCAGTCCTAGTCGCGCAAAGCAAGCCGCTAAGCCGGCGACCGGCAAGAGAGCTACAACGAAGCATGCCGAACGGAGAAAATAGCAGCAGCTCATCTGTTCACACCTTGTTTCTGCCATGTGCTTGAACGCCAAGACGTTCGCGCTTCTGTGAGATGAAAGACGTCCTTCTGCATATGTGGTTGCTCACACCGGTGCACTTGTTAGTGTATCCATTCAGTCCTGGGCTGCGGGGCATTCAGAAGTGGCTCTGTGGAGACGTCTGCATAGAGGCAGCTGTCAGAACACGCACACTCGATTGTTCACCAAAACATATGCAGACGCGTCCTTAGCCTGTAGATTTGGATGCACAGAGTTCCCTGTGTTCGCAAGAGACAAGGGAATCGCGTCTGTACGCACAGAAGCAATAGCGGACCGTTTCCCTCGGAGCGAACGCGAAAGAGCCGTCTATATACTCGCAGACACGGGAACGTGCCTCAATGCGGTCACAGAGGCAGCAGCTTTTGCACAGATGCTCTGGTGATTCTGGCACTTTCCACGCACACTCCTGAAAGTCGCGCACACTGCTGTTCACTCGCTAAACGACCTCTTGGGAAACACGTCTCCGGTCGATGGACCGCTCAGATTGCTTCTCGTGTAACTGTGAACTGTGTCAGCGCAGGGAATCCGTCTCTGTTGAGCAGATGTCAATCCTGCCTCGCTTTTGCTTTGTTGCCTCTACCAAGATGATTTCCCGTTTCTCTCTTCACTGGAGCACGCAGACACAGCCAACGCACATCAAGTGTCAAGAGACACACTCTGCTGAGCTCAACGCTTGTGCAGATGCACATGTGCGACGAAGTCAACACACGTGCTTGTGGAGAGAAAGAAAGGGACTCCCAGGCGTGTGGAGCGACGGGGAGAAAGAGCGGGCGCTGAGGAACACAGTTTCAAACAGACTGTCTCCACACAAACAGGCACCTGTCTGCAGGTATCCTAGATCTTGATTCTTGAACTTGAGGAAACACGCGTCTGAGCAAAACTCCCAAACGCTTCCAGGAAAGACACAGGCTCTCCCACAAGCACACAAGTGTTTGCCCTCAGCTATAGATCAGGGACAAGCTTGTGAAGAGATGCCCTGCTATTCTTTCGCCTTATGGCATCATGTGTTTCGTTTCTCTTGGAGATCGATTGTTAAACGTCTTTCCTCGGGCGACTGTGAAGCATTTGCCAGCGGAGGAGAAGTAGCACGGAGCAGCATTCAGTACTGCCTACGAGTGTCTTTGCTACCCTACTAGCGGAGCTCCAAGAACAGGCACACATCTTCAGGTACCTTCCAAATGTGGATTCCCCTGCAGCCCCGTAGGCGGGCGTGCAGTACGCCAACCATCAACGGACGTTTTTCCCCTCAAGCCTGTCAGGACGTTGCTCGTCCGTCTTTCCCTCAATAGATGGGAGTAGGCGCGCTTGCGGATGTGTGCGTGTGTGTGGCCACGCGTTTGCTTAGGCATCAGTGTGTGAAAAGGTAGGTGCTTTTCTCTAGCTGCGTGTGCGTGCACGTGGTGCTGGGTGCACATCCCTGGGTGCTCGAGGTAAGGTTTCTGCATGGTTTTCGCTGAGGAATCGTGTGTGTGCACATGGACAAAGAGAAGGCGCAGCAACCAGGTTCCAGCGCCGAAGAAGGCAAAAGGCAAGGTTTCCGGCGCTATCTCCTTCACTCCCCAGTCCTAGTCGCGCAAAGCAAGCCGCTAAGCCGGCGACCGGCAAGAGAGCTACAACGAAGCATGCCGAACGGAGAAAATAGCAGCAGCTCATCTGTTCACACCTTGTTTCTGCCATGTGCTTGAACGCCAAGACGTTCGCGCTTCTGTGAGATGAAAGACGTCCTTCTGCATATGTGGTTGCTCACACCGGTGCACTTGTTAGTGTATCCATTCAGTCCTGGGCTGCGGGGCATTCAGAAGTGGCTCTGTGGAGACGTCTGCATAGAGGCAGCTGTCAGAACACGCACACTCGATTGTTCACCAAAACATATGCAGACGCGTCCTTAGCCTGTAGATTTGGATGCACAGAGTTCCCTGTGTTCGCAAGAGACAAGGGAATCGCGTCTGTACACACAGAAGCAATAGCGGACCGTTTCCCTCGGAGTGAACGCGAAAGAGCTCTGGTGATTCTGGCACTTTCCAGGCACACCAGATGTGGATGACATCTGCTCAACAGAGACGGATTCCCTGCGCTGACACAGTTCACAGTTACACGAGAAGCAATCTGAGCGGTCCATCGACCGGAGACGTGTTTCCCAAGAGGTCGTTTAGCGAGTGAACAGCAGTGTGCGCGACTTTCAGGAGTGTGCCTGGAAAGTGCCAGAATCACCAGAGCATCTGTGCAAAAGCTGCTGCCTCTGTGACCGCATTGAGGCACGTTCCCGTGTCTGCGAGTATATAGACGGCTCTTTCGCGTTCGCTCCGAGGGAAACGGTCCGCTATTGCTTCTGTGCGTACAGACGCGATTCCCTTGTCTCTTGCGAACACAGGGAACTCTGTGCATCCAAATCTACAGGCTAAGGACGCGTCTGCATATGTTTTGGTGAACAATCGAGTGTGCGTGTTCTGACAGCTGCCTCTATGCAGACGTCTCCACAGAGCCACTTCTGAATGCCCCGCAGCCCAGGACTGAATGGATACACTAACAAGTGCACCGGTGTGAGCAACCACATATGCAGAAGGACGTCTTTCATCTCACAGAAGCGCGAACGTCTTGGCGTTCAAGCACATGGCAGAAACAAGGTGTGAACAGATGAGCTGCTGCTATTTTCTCCGTTCGGCATGCTTCGTTGTAGCTCTCTTGCCGGTCGCCGGCTTTAGCGGCTTGCTTTGCGCGACTAGGACTGGGGAGTGAAGGAGATAGCGCCGGAAACCTTGCCTTTTGCCTTCTTCGGCGCTGGAACCTGGTTGCTGCGCCTTCTCTTTGTCCATGTGCACACACACGATTCCTCAGCGAAAACCATGCAGAAACCTTACCTCGAGCACCCAGGGATGTGCACCCAGCACCACGTGCACGCACACGCAGCTAGAGAAAAGCACCTACCTTTTCACACACTGATGCCTAAGCAAACGCGTGGCCACACACACGCACACATCCGCAAGCGCGCCTACTCCCATCTATTGAGGGAAAGACGGACGAGCAACGTCCTGACAGGCTTGAGGGGAAAAACGTCCGTTGATGGTTGGCGTACTGCACGCCCGCCTACGGGGCTGCAGGGGAATCCACATTTGGAAGGTACCTGAAGATGTGTGCCTGTTCTTGGAGCTCCGCTAGTAGGGTAGCAAAGACACTCGTAGGCAGTACTGAATGCTGCTCCGTGCTACTTCTCCTCCGCTGGCAAATGCTTCACAGTCGCCCGAGGAAAGACGTTTAACAATCGATCTCCAAGAGAAACGAAACACATGATGCCATAAGGCGAAAGAATAGCAGGGCATCTCTTCACAAGCTTGTCCCTGATGTATAGCTGAGGGCAAACACTTGTGTGCTTGTGGGAGAGCCTGTGTCTTTCCTGGAAGCGTTTGGGAGTTTTGCTCAGACGCGTGTTTCCTCAAGTTCAAGAATCAAGATCTAGGATACCTGCAGACAGGTGCCTGTTTGTGTGGAGACAGTCTGTTTGAAACTGTGTTCCTCAGTGCCCGCTCTTTCTCCCCGTCGCTCCACACGCCTGGGAGTCCCTTTCTTTCTCTCCACAAGCACGTGTGTTGACTTCGTCGCACATGTGCATCTGCACAAGCGTTGAGCTCAGCAGAGTGTGTCTCTTGACACTTGATGTGCGTTGGCTGTGTCTGCGTGCTCCAGTGAAGAGAGAAACGGGAAATCATCTTGGTAGAGGCAACAAAGCAAAAGCGAGGCAGGATTGACATCTGCTCAACAGAGAGGGATTCCCTGCGCTGACACAGTTCACAGTTACACGAGAAGCAATCTGAGCGGTCCATCGACTGGAGACGTGTTTCCCAAGAGGTCGTTTAGCGAGTGAACAGCAGTGTGCGCGACTTTCAGGAGTGTGCGTGGAAAGTGCCAGAATCACCAGAGCACCTGTGCAAAAGCTGCTGCCTCTGTGACCGCATTGAGGCACGTTCCCGTGTCTGCGAGTATATAGACGGCTCTTTCGCGTTCACTCCGAGGGAAACGGTCCGCTATTGCTTCTGTGCGTACAGACGCGATTCCCTTGTCTCTTGCGAACACAGGGAACTCTGTGCATCCAAATCTACAGGCTAAGGACGCGTCTGCATATGTTTTGGTGAACAATCGAGCCGTCCTTCTGGAGAGATCTTTGCATTTTAGGCTTAGTCTAAGTGTCTCAAGTAGTCAGGGTTTTGCTTGGCCCTAATCCATAAGGTCTGATGGCTTTCCTCCCCATCTCCAGATGAATGTGGTAGAAAATATAAATCAAGGAAACGTCCTTTGGCCTTGCCTTGCCTTGCCTTATTTCCTTCTCATCCTGTTCTCTGTCCCAGCCTCTCTCACTAACCCCTCGTCTGGCTGCATGTCTCTTCTTTCCTCTCTCCTTTTCTCAAACTCTCCTGCTTCCTGGTTCTTGTCTTTCAATTCCTCCATTTCAGTCCTGCAGCCCCGCACTAGTTTTTCCTCTTACCTCCCTTTGTCTTGCTCCCTTCGCTTTCTCCCTCTGTTCCATATCCTTCTTCCCAACTTGTCTCTTGGAGACTTTTGGCCACTTTGGACCCAAGTCTGGGGATGTTTTTGAAACTTTTCAGAGGCCTCGCTGCTGACAGGAGGGACAGCAGGCAGTGACAGGCCCGGGGCTGACAGGCTCCCCCTCCCCTAGGGGGCGCTCGGCTGCCACCCCCAGCTGACATAGAACCTTTGTCACAATGCCCGCTACCGTGGTGAGGATGCGGGCACTCTGCGGGTGACAGGGACCCAGCAGAACTTGGTGTCAGCTCAGCAATTTCTCAGTTCCCCAAAGAAGCTGAATTCTGCAAACTGCTGCTTTTGCTCTTGGAATGATGTCATCAGGTGGGTGTTTTAGTGTAATACACTGAAAACCAGAATAGAAATGCTGAAATATTCCCATGATATGCATGGTCTCTGCACCAAACCACCATGACTCAGCCTGAGTAGATCTGCCGCTTATTCTTTTGTACTGTCAGCAGATTGTGGAAGTACAGGATAAAAACCATCCTTATGGAGAGATCTTTGCATTTTAAGCTTAGTCTAAGTGTCTCAAGTAGCCGGGGTTTTTGTTTGGGCCTAATCCATCAGGTCTGATGGCTTTCCTCCTCGTCTCCAGATGAATGTGGTAGAAAATATAAATCAGGGAAAGGTCCTTTGGCGTAGCCTTGCCTTGTCTTGCCTTATTTCCTTCTAATCCTGTTCTCTGTTCCAGCCTCTCTCACTAACCCCTCCTCCGGCTGCATGTCTCTTCTTTCCTCTCTCCTTTTCTGAAACTCTCCTGCTTCCTGGTTCTTGTCTTTCAATTCCTCCATTTCAGTCCTGCAGCCCGGCACTAGTTTTCCTCTTCCCTCCCTTTGGTCTGCTCCCTTCGCTTTCTCCCTCTGTTCCATATCCTTCTTCCCAACTTGTCTCTTGTAGACTTTTGGCCACGCTGGACCCAAGTCTGGGGATGTTTTTGAAACTTTTCAGAGGCCTCGCTGCTGACAGGGGGGACAGCAACAGTGACAGACCCGGGGCTGACAGACTGCCCCTCCCCTAGGGGGCGCTCGGCTGCCACACCCAGCTGACATAGAACCTTTGTCACAATGCCTGCTACCGTGGTGAGGATGCGGGCACTCTGCGGGTGACAGGGACCCAGCAGGACTTGGTGTCAGCTCAGCAATTTCTCAGTTCCCCAAAGAAGCTGAATTCTGCAAATTGCTGCTTTTGCTCTTGAAATGATGTCATCAGGTGGGTGTCTTGGTGTAATAAACTGAAAACCAGAGCAGAAATGCTGAAATATTTCCATGATATGCATGATCTCTGCACCAAAGCACCATGACTCAGCCTGAGTAGATCTGCCGCTTATTCTTCTGTACTGCCAGCAGATTGTAGAAGTACAGTATGAAAAATATCCTTCTGGAGAGATCGTTGCGTTTTAGGCTTAGTCTAAGTGTCTCAAGTAGCCGGGGTTTTTATTTGGGCCTAATCCATAAGGTCTCATGGCTTTCTTCCTCGTTTCAAGATGAATGTGGTAGAAAATATAAATCAGGGAAAGGTCCTTTGGCGTAGCCTTGCCTTGTCTTGCCTTATTTCCTTCTAATCCTGTTCTCTGTTCCAGCCTCTCTCACTAACCCCTCCTCTGGCTGCATGTCTCTTCTTTCCTCTCTCCTTTTCTCAAACTCTCCTGCTTCCTGGTTCTTGTCTTTCAATTCCTCCATTTCAGTCCTGCAGCCCCGCACTAGTTTTTCCTCTTCCCTTTCTTTGTCCAGCTCCCTTCGCTTTCTCCCTCTGTTCCATATCCTTCTTCCCAACTTGTCTCTTGGAGACTTTTGGCCACTTTGGACCCAAGTCTGGGGATGTTTTTGAAACTTGTCAGAGGCCTCGCTGCTGACAGGAGGGACAGCAGGCAGTGACAGGCCCGGGGCTGACAGGCTCCCCCTCCCCTACGGGGCGCTCGACTGCCACACCCAGCTGACATAGAACCTTTGTCACAATGCCTGCTACCGTGGTGAGGATGCGGGTACTCTGCGGGTGACAGGGACCCAGCAGGACTTGGTGTCAGCTCAGCAATTTCTCAGTTCCCCAAAGAAGCTGAATTCTGCAAATTGCTGCTTTTGCTCTTGAAATGATGTCATCAGGTGGGTGTCTTGGTGTAATAAACTGAAAACCAGAGCAGAAATGCTGAAATATTCCCATGATATGCATGGTCTCTGCACCAAACCACCATGACTCAGCCTAAATAGATCTACCGCTTATTCTTTTTTGCTGCCTGCAGATTGTGGATGTAGAGTATAAAAACCGTCCTTCTGGAGAGATCTTTGCATTTTAAGTTTAGTCTAAGTGTCTCAAGTAGTCAGGGTTTTCCTTGGCCCTAATCCATAAGGTCTGATGGCTTTCCTCCCCATCTCCAGATGAATGTGGTAGAAAATATAAATCAAGGAAACGTCCTTTGGCCTTGCCTTGCCTTGCCTTGCCTTATTTCCTTCTCATCCTGTTCTCTGTCCCAGCCTCTCTCACTAACCCCTCGTCTGGCTGCATGTCTCTTCTTTCCTCTCTCCTTTTCTCAAACTCTCCTGCTTCCTGGTTCTTGTCTTTCAATTCCTCCATTTCAGTCCTGCAGCCCGGCACTAGTTTTTCCTCTTCCCTCCCTTTGTCTTGCTCCCTTCGCTTTCTCCCTCTGTTCCATATCCTTCTTCCCAACTTGTCTCTTGGAGACTTTTGGCCACTTTGGACCCAAGTCTGGGAATATTTCAGCATGTCTGCTCTGGTTTTCAGTTTATTACACCAAGACACCCACCTGATGACATCATTTCAAGAGCAAAAGCAGCAATTTGCAGAATTCAGCTTCTTTGGGGAACTGAGAAGTTGCTGAGCTGACACCAAGTCCTGCTGGGTCCCTGTCACCCGCAGAGTGCCCGCATCCTCACCACGGTAACGGGCATTCTTACAAAGGTTCTATGTCAGCTGGGTGTGGCAGTCGAGCGCCCCCTAGGGGAGGGGGAGCCTGTCAGCCCCGGGCCTGTCACTGCCTGCTGTCCCCCCTGTCAGCAGCGAGGCCTCTGAAAAGTTTCAAAAACATCCCCAGACTTGGGTACAAAGTGGCCAAAAGTCTCCAAGAGACAAGCTGGGAAGAAGGATATGGAACAGAGGGAGAAAGCGAAGGGAGCTGGACAAAGAAAGGGAAGAGGAAAAACTAGTGCGGGCCTGCAGGACTGAAATGGAGGAATTGAAAGACAAGAACCAGGAAGCAGGAGAGTTTGAGAAAAGGAGAGAGGAAAGAAGAGACATGCAGCCAGAGGAGGGGTTAGTGAGAGAGGCTGGGACAGAGAACAGGATGAGAAGGAAATAAGGCAAGGCAAGGCAAGGCAAGGCCAAAGGACATTTCCTTGATTTATATTTTCTACCACATTCATCTGGAGATGGGGAGTAAAGCCATCAGACCTTATGGATTAGGGCCAAACAAAACCCTGACTACTTGAGACACTTAGACTAAGCCTAAAATGCAAAGATCTCTCCAGAAGGACGGTTTTTATACTCTACATCCACAATCTGCAGGCAGCAAAAAAGAATAAGCGGTAGATCTACTTAGGCTAAGTCATGGTGGTTTGGTGCAGAGACCATGCATATCATGGGAATATTTCAGCATTTCTGCTCTGGTTTTCAGTTTATTACACCAAGACACCCACCTGATGACATCATTTCAAGAGCAAAAGCAGCAATTTGCTGAATTCAGCTTCTTTGGGGAACTGAGAAATTGCTGAGCTGACACCAAGTCCTGCTGGGTCCCTGTCACCTGCAGAGTGCCCGCATCCTCACCACGGTAGCGGGCATTGTGACAAAGGTTCTATGTCAGCTGGGTGTGGCAGTCGAGCGCCCCGTAGGGGAGGGGGAGCCTGTCAGCCCCGGGCCTGTCACTGCCTGCTGTCCCCCCTGTCAGCAGCGAGGCCTCTGAAAAGTTTCAAAAACATCCCCAGACTTGGGTCCAAAGTGGCCAAAAGTCTCCAAGAGACAAGTTGGGAAGAAGGATATGGAACAGAGGGAGAAAGCGAAGGGAGCAAGACAAAGGGAGGTAAGAGGAAAAACTAGTGCGGGGCTGCAGGACTGAAATGGAGGAATTGAAAGACAAGAACCAGGAAGCAGGAGAGTTTGAGAAAAGGAGAGAGGAAAGAAGAGACATGCAGCCAGAGGAGGGGTTAGTGAGAGAGGCTGGGACAGAGAACAGGATGAGAAGGAGATAAGGCAAGGCAAGGCAAGGCAAGGCCAAAGGACGTTTCCTTGATTTATATTTTCTACCACATTCATCTGGAGATGGGGAGTAAAGCCATCAGACCTTATGGATTAGGGCCAAACAAAACCCTGACTACTTGAGACACTTAGACTAAGCCTAAAATGCAAAGATCTCTCCAGAAGGACGGTTTTTATACTCTACATCCACAATCTGCAGGCAGCAAAAAAGAATAAGCGGTAGATCTACTTAGGCTAAGTCATGGTGGTTTGGTGCAGAGACCATGCATATCATGGGAATATTTCAGCATTTCTGCTCTGGTTTTCAGTTTATTACACCAAGACACCCACCTGATGACATCATTTCAAGAGCAAAAGCAGCAATTTGCTGAATTCAGCTTCTTTGGGGAACTGAGAAATTGCTGAGCTGACACCAAGTCCTGCTGGGTCCCTGTCACCCGCAGAGTGCCCGCATCCTCACCACGGTAGCGGGCATTGTGACAAAGGTTCTATGTCAGCTGGGTGTGGCAGTCGAGCGCCCCGTAGGGGAGGGGGAGCCTGTCAGCCCCGGGCCTGTCACTGCCTGCTGTCCCCCCTGTCAGCAGCGAGGCCTCTGAAAAGTTTCAAAAACATCCCCAGACTTGGGTCCAAAGTGGCCAAAAGTCTCCAAGAGACAAGTTGGGAAGAAGGATATGGAACAGAGGGAGAAAGCGAAGGGAGCAAGACAAAGAAAGGGAAGAGAAAAAACTAGTGCCGGGCTGCAGGACTGAAATGGAGGAATTGAAAGACAAGAGTCAGGAAGCAGGAGAGTTTCAGAAAAGGAGAGAGGAAAGAAGAGACATTCAGCCAGAGGAGGGGTTAGTGAGAGAGGCTGGAACAGAGATCAGGATTAGAAGGAAATAAGGCAAGGCAAGTCAAGGCAAGGCCAAAGGACGTTTCCTTGATTTATATTTTCTACCACATTCATCTTGAGACGAGGAGGAAAGCCATCAGACCTTATGGATTAGGTACAAACAAAAACCCCGGCTACTTGAGACACTTAGACTAAGCTTAAAATGCAAAGATCTCTCTATAAGGATGGTTTTTATCCTGTACTTCCACAATCTGCTGACAGTACAAAAGAATAAGCGGCGGATATACTCAGGCTGAGTCATGGTGGTTTGGTGCAGAGACCATGCATATCATGGGAATATTTCAGCATGTCTGCTCTGGTTTTCAGTGTATTACACAAAAACACCCACCTGATGACATCATTTCAAAAGCAAAAGCAGCAGTTTGCAGAATTCAGCTTCTTTGGGGAACTGAGAAATTGCTGAGCTGACACCAAGTCCTGCCATGTCCCCTTTACCTGCAGAGTGCCCGCATCCTCACCACGGTAGCGGGCTTTCTGACACAGGTTCTATGTCAGCTGGGTGTGGCAGTCGAGCGCCCCCTAGGGGAGGGGGAGCCTGTCAGCCCCGGGCCTGTCACTGTTGCTGTCCCTCCTGTCACCAGCGAGGCCTCTGAAAAGTTTCAAAAACATCCCCAGACCACGGTCCAGCGTGGCCAAAAGTCTCCAAGAGACAAGTTGGGAAGAAGGATATGGAACAGAGGGAGAAAGCGAAGGGAGCAGACCAAAGGGAAGGAAGAGGAAAATTAGTGCGGGCCTGCAGGACTGAAATGGAGGAATTGAAAGACAAGAACCAGGAAGCAGGAGAGATTGAGAAAAGGAGAGAGGAAAGCAGAGACATGCAGCCAGACGAGGGGTTAGTGAGAGAGGCTGGGAGAGAGAACAGGATGAGAAGGAAATAAGGCAAGGCAAGGAAAGACTAGGCCAAAGGACGTTTCCTTGCTTTATATTTTCTACCACATTCATCTTGAGACGAGGAAGAAAGCCATCAGACCTTATGGATTAGGCCCAAACAAAAACCCCGGCTACTTGAGACACTTAGACTAAGCCTAAAACGCAACGATCTCTCCAGAAGGATGTTTTTCATGCTGTACTTCTACAATCTGCTGTCAGTACAGAACAATAAGCGGCAGATCTACTTAGGCTGAATCATGGTGGTTTGGTGCAGAGACCATGCATATCATGGGAATATTTCAGCATGTCTGCTCTGGTTTTCAGCTTATTACACCAAGACACCCACCTGATGACATCATTTCAAGAGCAAAAGCAGCAATTTGCAGAATTCAGCTTCTTTGGGGAACTGAGAAATTGCTGAGCTGACACCAAGTCCTGCTGGGTCCCTGTCACCCGCAGAGTGCCCGCATCCTCACCACGGTAACGGGCATTCTTACAAAGGTTGTATGTCAGCTGGGTGTGGCAGTCGAGCACCCCCTAGGGGAGGGGGAGCCTGTCAGCCCCGGGCCTGTCACTGCCTGCTGTCCCTCCTGTCAGCAGCGAGGCCTCTGAAAAGTTTCAAAAACATCCCCAGACTTGGGTACAAAGTGGCCAAAAGTCTCCAAGAGACAAGCTGGGAAGAAGGATATGGAACAGAGGGAGAAAGCGAAGGGAGCTGGACAAAGAAAGGGAAGAGGAAAAACTAGTGCGGGCCTGCAGGACTGAAATGGAGGAATTGAAAGACAAGAACCAGGAAGCAGGAGAGTTTGAGAAAAGGAGAGAGGAAAGAAGAGACATGCAGCCAGAGGAGGGGTTAGTGAGAGAGGCTGGGACAGAGAACAGGATGAGAAGGAAATAAGGCAAGGCAAGGCAAGGCCAAAGGACATTTCCTTGATTTATATTTTCTACCACATTCATCTGGAGATGGGGAGTAAAGCCATCAGACCTTATGGATTAGGGCCAAACAAAACCCTGACTACTTGAGACACTTAGACTAAGCCTAAAATGCAAAGATCTCTCCAGAAGGACGGTTTTTATACTCTACATCCACAATCTGCAGGCAGCAAAAAAGAATAAGCGGTAGATCTACTTAGGCTAAGTCATGGTGGTTTGGTGCAGAGACCATGCATATCATGGGAATATTTCAGCATTTCTGCTCTGGTTTTCAGTTTATTACACCAAGACACCCACCTGATGACATCATTTCAAGAGCAAAAGCAGCAATTTGCAGAATTCAGCTTCTTTGGGGAACTGAGAAATTGCTGAGCTGACACCAAGTCCTGCTGGGTCCCTGTCACCCGCAGAGTGCCCGCATCCTCACCACGGTAGCGGGCATTGTGACAAAGGTTCTATGTCAGCTGGGTGTGGCAGTCGAGCGCCCCGTAGGGGAGGGGGAGCCTGTCAGCCCCGGGCCTGTCACTGCCTGCTGTCCCTCCTGTCAGCAGCGAGGCCTCTGAAAAGTTTCAAAAACATCCCCAGACTTGGGTCCAAAGTGGCCAAAAGTCTCCAAGAGACAAGCTGGGAAGAAGGATATGGAACAGAGGGAGAAAGCGAAGGGAGCAAGACAAAGGGAGGGAAGAGGAAAATCTAGTGCGGGGCTGCAGGACTGAAGTGGAGGAATTGAAAGACAAGAACCAGGAAGCAGGAGAGTTTGAGAAAAGGAGAGAGGAAAGAAGAGACATGCAGCCAGAGGAGGGGTTAGTGAGAGAGGCTGGGACAGAGAACAGGATGAGAAGGAAATAAGGCAAGGCAAGGCAAGGCAAGGCCAAAGGACGTTTCCTTGATTTATATTTTCTACCACATTCATCTGGAGATGGGGAGTAAAGCCATCAGACCTTATGGATTAGGGCCAAACAAAACCCTGACTACTTGAGACACTTAGACTAAGCCTAAAACGCAACGATCTCTCCAGAAGGATGTTTTTCATACTGTACTTCTACAATCTGCTGGCAGTACAGAAGAATAAGCGGTAGATCTATTTAGGCTGAGTCATGGTGCTTTGGTGCAGAGATCATGCATATCATGGGAATATTTCAGCATGTCTGCTCTGGTTTTCAGTTTATTACACCAAGACACCCACCTGATGACATCATTTCAAGAGCAAAAGCAGCAATTTGCAGAATTCAGCTTCTTTGGGGAACTGAGAAATTGCTGAGCTGACACCAAGTCCTGCTGGGTCCCTGTCACCCGCAGAGTGCCCGCATCCTCACCACGGTAGCAGGCATTGTGACAAAGGTTCTATGTCAGCTGGGTGTGGCAGCCGAGCGCCCCCTAGGGGAGGGGCAGTCTGTCAGCCCCGGGTCTGTCACTGTTGCTGTCCCCCCTGTCAGCAGCGAGGCCTCTGAAAAGTTTCAAAAACATCCCCAGACTTGGGTCCAAAGTGGCCAAAAGTCTCCAAGAGACAAGTTGGGAAGAAGGATATGGAACAGAGGGAGAAAGCGAAGGGAGCAGACCAAAGGGAGGGAAGAGGAAAACTAGTGCCGGGCTGCAGGACTGAAATGGAGGAATTGAAAGACAAGAACCAGGAAGCAGGAGAGTTTGAGAAAAGGAGAGAGGAAAGAAGAGACATGCAGCCAGAGGAGGGGTTAGTGAGAGAGGCTGGAACAGAGAACAGGATTAGAAGGAAATAAGGCAAGACAAGGCAAGGCTACGCCAAAGGACCTTTCCCTGATTTATATTTTCTACCACATTCATCTGGAGACGAGGAGGAAAGCCATCAGACCTTATGGATTAGGCCCAAACAAAAACCCCGGCTACTTGAGACACTTAGACTAAGCTTAAAATGCAAAGATGTCTCCATAAGGATGGTTTTTATCCTGTACTTCCACAATCTGCTGACAGTACAAAAGAATAAGCGGCAGATCTACTCAGGCTGAGTCATGGTGGTTTGGTGCAGAGACCATGCATATCATGGGAATATTTCAGCATTTCTATTCTGGTTTTCAGTGTATTACACTAAAACACCCACCTGATGACTCGCAGACTTTCAGGAGTGTGCCTGGAAAGTGCCAGAATCACCAGAGCATCTGTGCAAAAGCTGCTGCCTCTGTGACCGCATTGAGGCACGTTCCCGTGTCTCCGAGTACATAGACGGCTCTTCCGCGTTCACTCCGAGGGAAACGGTCCGCTATTGCTTCTGTGCGTACAGACGCGATTCCCTTGTCTCTTGCGAACACAGGGAACTCTGTGCATCCAAATCTACAGGCTAAGGACGCGTCTGCATATGTTTTGGTGAACAATCGAGTGTGCGTGTTCTGACAGCTGCCTCTATGCAGACGTCTCCACAGAGCCACTTCTGAATGCCCCGCAGCCCAGGACTGAATGGATACACTAACAAGTGCACCGGTGTGAGCAACCACATATGCAGAAGGACGTCTTTCATCTCACAGAAGCGCGAACGTCTTGGCGTTCAAGCACATGGCAGAAACAAGGTGTGAACAGATGAGCTGCTGCTATTTTCTCCGTTCGGCATGCTTCGTTGTAGCTCTCTTGCCGGTCGCCGGCTTAGCGGCTTGCTTTGCGCGACTAGTTCTGCGGAGAGAAGGAGATAGCGCCGGAAACCTTGCCTTTTGCCTTCTTCGGCGCTGGAACCTGGTTGCTGCGCCTTCTCTTTGTCCATGTGCACACACACGATTCCTCAGCGAAAACCATGCAGAAACCTTTCCACGAGCACCCAGGGATGTGCACCCAGCACCACGTGCACGCACACGCAGCTAGAGAAAAGCACCTACCTTTTCACACACTGATGCCTAAGCAAACGCGTGGCCACACACACGCACACATCCGCAAGCGCGCCTACTCCCATCTATTGAGGGAAAGACGGACGAGCAACGTCCTGACAGGCTTGAGGGGAAAAACGTCCGTTGATGGTTGGTGTACTGCACGCCCGCCTACGGGGCTGCAGGGGAATCCACATTTGGAAGGTACCTGAAGATGTGTGCCTGTTCTTGGAGCTCCGCTAGTAGGGTAGCAAAGACACTCGTAGGCAGTACTGAATGCTGCTCCGTGCTACTTCTCCTCCGCTGGCAAATGCTTCACAGTCGCCCGAGGAAAGACGTTTAACAATCGATCTCCAAGAGAAACGAAACACATGATGCCATAAGGCGAAAGAATAGCAGGGCATCTCTTCACAAGCTTGTCCCTGATGTATAGCTGAGGGCAAACACTTGTGTGCTTGTGGGAGAGCCTGTGTCTTTCCTGGAAGCGTTTGGGAGTTTTGCTCAGACGCGTGTTTCCTCAAGTTCAAGAATCAAGATCTAGGATACCTGCAGACAGGTGCCTGTTTGTGTGGAGACAGTCTGTTTGAAACTGTGTTCCTCAGCGCCCGCTCTTTCTCCCTGTCGCTCCACACGCCTGGGAGTCCCTTTCTTTCTCTCCACAAGCACGTGTGTTGACTTCGTCGCACATGTGCATCTGCACAAGCGTTGAGCTCAGCAGAGTGTGTCTCTTGACACTTGATGTGCGTTGGCTGTGTCTGCGTGCTCCAGTGAAGAGAGAAACGGGAAATCATCTTGGTAGAGGCAACAAAGCAAAAGCGAGGCAGGATTGACATCTGCTCAACAGAGACGGATTCCCTGCGCTGACACAGTTCAAAGTTACACGAGAAGCAATCTGAGCGGTCCATTGACCGGAGACGTGTTTCCCAAGAGGTCGTTTAGCGAGTGAACAGCAGTGTGCGCGACTTTCAGGAGTGTGCGTGGAAAGTGCCAGAATCACCAGAGCATCTGTGCAAAAGCTGCTGCCTCTGTGACCGCATTGAGGCACGTTCCCGTGTCTGCGAGTATATAGACGGCTCTTTCGCGTTCGCTCCGAGGGAAACGGTCCGCTATTGCTTCTGTGCGTACAGACGCGATTCCCTTGTCTCTTGCGAACACAGGGAACTCTGTGCATCCAAATCTACAGGCTAAGGACGCGTCTGCATATGTTTTGGTGAACAATCGAGTGTGCGTGTTCTGACAGCTGCCTCTATGCAGACGTCTCCACAGAGCCACTTCTGAATGCCCCGCAGCCCAGGACTGAATGGATACACTAACAAGTGCACCGGTGTGAGCAACCACATATGCAGAAGGACGTCTTTCATCTCACAGAAGCGCGAACGTCTTGGCGTTCAAGCACATGGCAGAAACAAGGTGTGAACAGATGAGCTGCTGCTATTTTCTCCGTTCGGCATGCTTCGTTGTAGCTCTCTTGCCGGTCGCCGGCTTAGCGGCTTGCTTTGCGCGACTAGGACTGGGGAGTGAAGGAGATAGCGCCGGAAACCTTGCCTTTTGCCTTCTTCGGCGCTGGAACCTGGTTGCTGCGCCTTCTCTTTGTCCATGTGCACACACACGATTCCTCAGCGAAAACCATGCAGAAACCTTACCTCGAGCACCCAGGGATGTGCACCCAGCACCACGTGCACGCACACGCAGCTAGAGAAAAGCACCTACCTTTTCACACACTGATGCCTAAGCAAACGCGTGGCCACACACACGCACACATCCGCAAGCGCGCCTACTCCCATCTATTGAGGGAAAGACGGACGAGCAACGTCCTGACAGGCTTGAGGGGAAAAACGTCCGTTGATGGTTGGCGTACTGCACGCCCGCCTACGGGGCTGCAGGGGAATCCACATTTGGAAGGTACCTGAAGATGTGTGCCTGTTCTTGGAGCTCCGCTAGTAGGGTAGCAAAGACACTCGTAGGCAGTACTGAATGCTGCTCCGTGCTACTTCTCCTCCGCTGGCAAATGCTTCACAGTCGCCCGAGGAAAGACGTTTAACAATCGATCTCCAAGAGAAACGAAACACATGATGCCATAAGGCGAAAGAATAGCAGGGCATCTCTTCACAAGCTTGTCCCTGATCTATAGCTGAGGGCAAACACTTGTGTGCTTGTGGGAGAGCCTGTGTCTTTCCTGGAAGCGTTTGGGAGTTTTGCTCAGACGCGTGTTTCCTCAAGTTCAAGAATCAAGATCTAGGATACCTGCAGACAGGTGCCTGTTTGCGTGGAGACAGTCTGTTTGAAACTGTGTTCCTCAGCGCCCGCTCTTTCTCCCCGTCGCTCCACACGCCTGGGAGTCCCTTTCTTTCTCTCCACAAGCACGTGTGTTGACTTCGTCGCACATGTGCATCTGCACAAGCGTTGAGCTCAGCAGAGTGTGTCTCTTGACACTTGATGTGCGTTGGCTGTGTCTGCGTGCTCCAGTGAAGAGAGAAACGGGAAATCATCTTGGTAGAGGCAACAAAGCAAAAGCGAGGCAGGATTGACATCTGCTCAACAGAGACGGATTCCCTGCGCTGACACAGTTCACAGTTACACGAGAAGCAATCTGAGCGGTCCATCGACCGGAGACGTGTTTCCCAAGAGGTCGTTTAGCGAGTGAACAGCAGTGTGCGCGACTTTCAGGAGTGTGCCTGGAAAGTGCCAGAATCACCAGAGCATCTGTGCAAAAGCTGCTGCCTCTGTGACCGCATTGAGGCACGTTCCCGTGTCTGCGAGTATATAGACGGCTCTTTCGCGTTCGCTCCGAGGGAAACGGTCCGCTATTGCTTCTGTGCGTACAGACGCGATTCCCTTGTCTCTTGCGAACACAGGGAACTCTGTGCATCCAAATCTACAGGCTAAGGACGCGTCTGCATATGTTTTGGTGAACAATCGAGTGTGCGTGTTCTGACAGCTGCCTCTATGCAGACGTCTCCACAGAGCCACTTCTGAATGCCCCGCAGCCCAGGACTGAATGGATACACTAACAAGTGCACCGGTGTGAGCAACCACATATGCAGAAGGACGTCTTTCATCTCACAGAAGCGCGAACGTCTTGGCGTTCAAGCACATGGCAGAAACAAGGTGTGAACAGATGAGCTGCTGCTATTTTCTCCGTTCGGCATGCTTCGTTGTAGCTCTCTTGCCGGTCGCCGGCTTAGCGGCTTGCTTTGCGCGACTAGGACTGGGGAGTGAAGGAGATAGCGCCGGAAACCTTGCCTTTTGCCTTCTTCGGCGCTGGAACCTGGTTGCTGCGCCTTCTCTTTGTCCATGTGCACACACACGATTCCTCAGCGAAAACCATGCAGAAACCTTACCTCGAGCACCCAGGGATGTGCACCCAGCACCACGTGCACGCACACGCAGCTAGAGAAAAGCACCTACCTTTTCACACACTGATGCCTAAGCAAACGCGTGGCCACACACACGCACACATCCGCAAGCGCGCCTACTCCCATCTATTGAGGGAAAGACGGACGAGCAACGTCCTGACAGGCTTGAGGGGAAAAACGTCCGTTGATGGTTGGCGTACTGCACGCCCGCCTACGGGGCTGCAGGGGAATCCACATTTGGAAGGTACCTGAAGATGTGTGCCTGTTCTTGGAGCTCCGCTAGTAGGGTAGCAAAGACACTCGTAGGCAGTACTGAATGCTGCTCCGTGCTACTTCTCCTCCGCTGGCAAATGCTTCACAGTCGCCCGAGGAAAGACGTTTAACAATCGATCTCCAAGAGAAACGAAACACATGATGCCATAAGGCGAAAGAATAGCAGGGCATCTCTTCACAAGCTTGTCCCTGATCTATAGCTGAGGGCAAACACTTGTGTGCTTGTGGGAGAGCCTGTGTCTTTCCTGGAAGCGTTTGGGAGTTTTGCTCAGACGCGTGTTTCCTCAAGTTCAAGAATCAAGATCTAGGATACCTGCAGACAGGTGCCTGTTTGTGTGGAGACAGTCTGTTTGAAACTGTGTTCCTCAGCGCCCGCTCTTTCTCCCCGTCGCTCCACACGCCTGGGAGTCCCTTTCTTTCTCTCCACAAGCACGTGTGTTGACTTCGTCGCACATGTGCATCTGCACAAGCGTTGAGCTCAGCAGAGTGTGTCTCTTGACACTTGATGTGCGTTGGCTGTGTCTGCGTGCTCCAGTGAAGAGAGAAACGGGAAATCATCTTGGTAGAGGCAACAAAGCAAAAGCGAGGCAGGATTGACATCTGCTCAACAGAGACGGATTCCCTGCGCTGACACAGTTCACAGTTACACGAGAAGCAATCTGAGCGGTCCATCGACCGGAGACGTGTTTCCCAAGAGGTCGTTTAGCGAGTGAACAGCAGTGTGCGCGACTTTCAGGAGTGTGCGTGGAAAGTGCCAGAATCACCAGAGCATCTGTGCAAAAGCTGCTGCCTCTGTGACCGCATTGAGGCACATTCCCGTGTCTGCGAGTATATAGACGGCTCTTTCGCGTTCGCTCCGAGGGAAACGGTCCGCTATTGCTTCTGTGCGTACAGACGCGATTCCCTTGTCTCTTGCGAACACAGGGAACTCTGTGCATCCAAATGTACAGGCTAAGGACGCGTCTGCATATGTTTTGGTGAACAATCGAGTGTGCGTGTTCTGACAGCTGCCTCTATGCAGACGTCTCCACAGAGCCACTTCTGAATGCCCCGCAGCCCAGGACTGAATGGATACACTAACAAGTGCACCGGTGTGAGCAACCACATATGCAGAAGGACGTCTTTCATCTCACAGAAGCGCGAACGTCTTGGCGTTCAAGCACATGGCAGAAACAAGGTGTGAACAGATGAGCTGCTGCTATTTTCTCCGTTCGGCATGCTTCGTTGTAGCTCTCTTGCCGGTCGCCGGCTTAGCGGCTTGCTTTGCGCGACTAGGACTGGGGAGTGAAGGAGATAGCGCCGGAAACCTTGCCTTTTGCCTTCTTCGGCGCTGGAACCTGGTTGCTGCGCCTTCTCTTTGTCCATGTGCACACACACGATTCCTCAGCGAAAACCATGCAGAAACCTTACCTCGAGCACCCAGGGATGTGCACCCAGCACCACGTGCACGCACACGCAGCTAGAGAAAAGCACCTACCTTTTCACACACTGATGCCTAAGCAAACGCGTGGCCACACACACGCACACATCCGCAAGCGCGCCTACTCCCATCTATTGAGGGAAAGACGGACGAGCAACGTCCTGACAGGCTTGAGGGGAAAAACGTCCGTTGATGGTTGGCGTACTGCACGCCCGCCTACGGGGCTGCAGGGGAATCCACATTTGGAAGGTACCTGAAGATGTGTGCCTGTTCTTGGAGCTCCGCTAGTAGGGTAGCAAAGACACTCGTAGGCAGTACTGAATGCTGCTCCGTGCTACTTCTCCTCCGCTGGCAAATGCTTCACAGTCGCCCGAGGAAAGACGTTTAACAATCGATCTCCAAGAGAAACGAAACACATGATGCCATAAGGCGAAAGAATAGCAGGGCATCTCTTCACAAGCTTGTCCCTGATGTATAGCTGAGGGCAAACACTTGTGTGCTTGTGGGAGAGCCTGTGTCTTTCCTGGAAGCGTTTGGGAGTTTTGCTCAGACGCGTGTTTCCTCAAGTTCAAGAATCAAGATCTAGGATACCTGCAGACAGGTGCCTGTTTGTGTGGAGACAGTCTGTTTGAAACTGTGTTCCTCAGCGCCCGCTCTTTCTCCCCGTCGCTCCACACGCCTGGGAGTCCCTTTCTTTCTCTCCACAAGCACGTGTGTTGACTTCGTCGCACATGTGCATCTGCACAAGCGTTGAGCTCAGCAGAGTGTGTCTCTTGACACTTGATGTGCGTTGGCTGTGTCTGCGTGCTCCAGTGAAGAGAGAAACGGGAAATCATCTTGGTAGAGGCAACAAAGCAAAAGCGAGGCAGGATTGACATCTGCTCAACAGAGACGGATTCCCTGCGCTGACACAGTTCACAGTTACACGAGAAGCAATCTGAGCGGTCCATCGACCGGAGACGTGTTTCCCAAGAGGTCGTTTAGCGAGTGAACAGCAGTGTGCGCGACTTTCAGGAGTGTGCGTGGAAAGTGCCAGAATCACCAGAGCATCTGTGCAAAAGCTGCTGCCTCTGTGACCGCATTGAGGCACGTTCCCGTGTCTGCGAGTATATAGACGGCTCTTTCGCGTTCGCTCCGAGGGAAACGGTCCGCTATTGCTTCTGTGCGTACAGACGCGATTCCCTTGTCTCTTGCGAACACAGGGAACTCTGTGCATCCAAATCTACAGGCTAAGGACGCGTCTGCATATGTTTTGGTGAACAATCGAGTGTGCGTGTTCTGACAGCTGCCTCTATGCAGACGTCTCCACAGAGCCACTTCTGAATGCCCCGCAGCCCAGGACTGAATGGATACACTAACAAGTGCACCGGTGTGAGCAACCACATATGCAGAAGGACGTCTTTCATCTCACAGAAGCGCGAACGTCTTGGCGTTCAAGCACATGGCAGAAACAAGGTGTGAACAGATGAGCTGCTGCTATTTTCTCCGTTCGGCATGCTTCGTTGTAGCTCTCTTGCCGGTCGCCGGCTTAGCGGCTTGCTTTGCGCGACTAGGACTGGGGAGTGAAGGAGATAGCGCCGGAAACCTTGCCTTTTGCCTTCTTCGGCGCTGGAACCTGGTTGCTGCGCCTTCTCTTTGTCCATGTGCACACACACGATTCCTCAGCGAAAACCATGCAGAAACCTTACCTCGAGCACCCAGGGATGTGCACCCAGCACCACGTGCACGCACACGCAGCTAGAGAAAAGCACCTACCTTTTCACACACTGATGCCTAAGCAAACGCGTGGCCACACACACGCACACATCCGCAAGCGCGCCTACTCCCATCTATTGAGGGAAAGACGGACGAGCAACGTCCTGACAGGCTTGAGGGGAAAAACGTCCGTTGATGGTTGGCGTACTGCACGCCCGCCTACGGGGCTGCAGGGGAATCCACATTTGGAAGGTACCTGAAGATGTGTGCCTGTTCTTGGAGCTCCGCTAGTAGGGTAGCAAAGACACTCGTAGGCAGTACTGAATGCTGCTCCGTGCTACTTCTCCTCCGCTGGCAAATGCTTCACAGTCGCCCGAGGAAAGACGTTTAACAATCGATCTCCAAGAGAAACGAAACACATGATGCCATAAGGCGAAAGAATAGCAGGGCATCTCTTCACAAGCTTGTCCCTGATCTATAGCTGAGGGCAAACACTTGTGTGCTTGTGGGAGAGCCTGTGTCTTTCCTGGAAGCGTTTGGGAGTTTTGCTCAGACGCGTGTTTCCTCAAGTTCAAGAATCAAGATCTAGGATACCTGCAGACAGGTGCCTGTTTGTGTGGAGACAGTCTGTTTGAAACTGTGTTCCTCAGCGCCCGCTCTTTCTCCCCGTCGCTCCACACGCCTGGGAGTCCCTTTCTTTCTCTCCACAAGCACGTGTGTTGACTTCGTCGCACATGTGCATCTGCACAAGCGTTGAGCTCAGCAGAGTGTGTCTCTTGACACTTGATGTGCGTTGGCTGTGTCTGCGTGCTCCAGTGAAGAGAGAAACGGGAAATCATCTTGGTAGAGGCAACAAAGCAAAAGCGAGGCAGGATTGACATCTGCTCAACAGAGACGGATTCCCTGCGCTGACACAGTTCACAGTTACACGAGAAGCAATCTGAGCGGTCCATCGACCGGAGACGTGTTTCCCAAGAGGTCGTTTAGCGAGTGAACAGCAGTGTGCGCGACTTTCAGGAGTGTGCGTGGAAAGTGCCAGAATCACCAGAGCATCTGTGCAAAAGCTGCTGCCTCTGTGACCGCATTGAGGCACGTTCCCGTGTCTGCGAGTATATAGACGGCTCTTTCGCGTTCGCTCCGAGGGAAACGGTCCGCTATTGCTTCTGTGCGTACAGACGCGATTCCCTTGTCTCTTGCGAACACAGGGAACTCTGTGCATCCAAATCTACAGGCTAAGGACGCGTCTGCATATGTTTTGGTGAACAATCGAGTGTGCGTGTTCTGACAGCTGCCTCTATGCAGACGTCTCCACAGAGCCACTTCTGAATGCCCCGCAGCCCAGGACTGAATGGATACACTAACAAGTGCACCGGTGTGAGCAACCACATATGCAGAAGGACGTCTTTCATCTCACAGAAGCGCGAACGTCTTGGCGTTCAAGCACATGGCAGAAACAAGGTGTGAACAGATGAGCTGCTGCTATTTTCTCCGTTCGGCATGCTTCGTTGTAGCTCTCTTGCCGGTCGCCGGCTTAGCGGCTTGCTTTGCGCGACTAGGACTGGGGAGTGAAGGAGATAGCGCCGGAAACCTTGCCTTTTGCCTTCTTCGGCGCTGGAACCTGGTTGCTGCGCCTTCTCTTTGTCCATGTGCACACACACGATTCCTCAGCGAAAACCATGCAGAAACCTTACCTCGAGCACCCAGGGATGTGCACCCAGCACCACGTGCACGCACACGCAGCTAGAGAAAAGCACCTACCTTTTCACACACTGATGCCTAAGCAAACGCGTGGCCACACACACGCACACATCCGCAAGCGCGCCTACTCCCATCTATTGAGGGAAAGACGGACGAGCAACGTCCTGACAGGCTTGAGGGGAAAAACGTCCGTTGATGGTTGGCGTACTGCACGCCCGCCTACGGGGCTGCAGGGGAATCCACATTTGGAAGGTACCTGAAGATGTGTGCCTGTTCTTGGAGCTCCGCTAGTAGGGTAGCAAAGACACTCGTAGGCAGTACTGAATGCTGCTCCGTGCTACTTCTCCTCCGCTGGCAAATGCTTCACAGTCGCCCGAGGAAAGACGTTTAACAATCGATCTCCAAGAGAAACGAAACACATGATGCCATAAGGCGAAAGAATAGCAGGGCATCTCTTCACAAGCTTGTCCCTGATCTATAGCTGAGGGCAAACACTTGTGTGCTTGTGGGAGAGCCTGTGTCTTTCCTGGAAGCGTTTGGGAGTTTTGCTCAGACGCGTGTTTCCTCAAGTTCAAGAATCAAGATCTAGGATACCTGCAGACAGGTGCCTGTTTGTGTGGAGACAGTCTGTTTGAAACTGTGTTCCTCAGCGCCCGCTCTTTCTCCCCGTCGCTCCACACGCCTGGGAGTCCCTTTCTTTCTCTCCACAAGCACGTGTGTTGACTTCGTCGCACATGTGCATCTGCACAAGCGTTGAGCTCAGCAGAGTGTGTCTCTTGACACTTGATGTGCGTTGGCTGTGTCTGCGTGCTCCAGTGAAGAGAGAAACGGGAAATCATCTTGGTAGAGGCAACAAAGCAAAAGCGAGGCAGGATTGACATCTGCTCAACAGAGACGGATTCCCTGCGCTGACACAGTTCACAGTTACACGAGAAGCAATCTGAGCGGTCCATCGACCGGAGACGTGTTTCCCAAGAGGTCGTTTAGCGAGTGAACAGCAGTGTGCGCGACTTTCAGGAGTGTGCGTGGAAAGTGCCAGAATCACCAGAGCATCTGTGCAAAAGCTGCTGCCTCTGTGACCGCATTGAGGCACATTCCCGTGTCTGCGAGTATATAGACGGCTCTTTCGCGTTCGCTCCGAGGGAAACGGTCCGCTATTGCTTCTGTGCGTACAGACGCGATTCCCTTGTCTCTTGCGAACACAGGGAACTCTGTGCATCCAAATCTACAGGCTAAGGACGCGTCTGCATATGTTTTGGTGAACAATCGAGTGTGCGTGTTCTGACAGCTGCCTCTATGCAGACGTCTCCACAGAGCCACTTCTGAATGCCCCGCAGCCCAGGACTGAATGGATACACTAACAAGTGCACCGGTGTGAGCAACCACATATGCAGAAGGACGTCTTTCATCTCACAGAAGCGCGAACGTCTTGGCGTTCAAGCACATGGCAGAAACAAGGTGTGAACAGATGAGCTGCTGCTATTTTCTCCGTTCGGCATGCTTCGTTGTAGCTCTCTTGCCGGTCGCCGGCTTAGCGGCTTGCTTTGCGCGACTAGGACTGGGGAGTGAAGGAGATAGCGCCGGAAACCTTGCCTTTTGCCTTCTTCGGCGCTGGAACCTGGTTGCTGCGCCTTCTCTTTGTCCATGTGCACACACACGATTCCTCAGCGAAAACCATGCAGAAACCTTACCTCGAGCACCCAGGGATGTGCACCCAGCACCACGTGCACGCACACGCAGCTAGAGAAAAGCACCTACCTTTTCACACACTGATGCCTAAGCAAACGCGTGGCCACACACACGCACACATCCGCAAGCGCGCCTACTCCCATCTATTGAGGGAAAGACGGACGAGCAACGTCCTGACAGGCTTGAGGGGAAAAACGTCCGTTGATGGTTGGCGTACTGCACGCCCGCCTACGGGGCTGCAGGGGAATCCACATTTGGAAGGTACCTGAAGATGTGTGCCTGTTCTTGGAGCTCCGCTAGTAGGGTAGCAAAGACACTCGTAGGCAGTACTGAATGCTGCTCCGTGCTACTTCTCCTCCGCTGGCAAATGCTTCACAGTCGCCCGAGGAAAGACGTTTAACAATCGATCTCCAAGAGAAACGAAACACATGATGCCATAAGGCGAAAGAATAGCAGGGCATCTCTTCACAAGCTTGTCCCTGATCTATAGCTGAGGGCAAACACTTGTGTGCTTGTGGGAGAGCCTGTGTCTTTCCTGGAAGCGTTTGGGAGTTTTGCTCAGACGCGTTTCCTCAAGTTCAAGAATCAAGATCTAGGATACCTGCAGACAGGTGCCTGTTTGTGTGGAGACAGTCTGTTTGAAACTGTGTTCCTCAGCGCCCGCTCTTTCTCCCCGTCGCTCCACACGCCTGGGAGTCCCTTTCTTTCTCTCCACAAGCACGTGTGTTGACTTCGTCGCACATGTGCATCTGCACAAGCGTTGAGCTCAGCAGAGCGTGTCTCTTGACACTTGATGTGCGTTGGCTGTGTCTGCCTGCTCCAGTGAAGAGAGAAACGGGAAATCATCTTGGTAGAGGCAACAAAGCAAAAGCGAGGCAGGATTGACATCTGCTCAACAGAGACGGATTCCCTGCGCTGACACAGTTCACAGTTACACGAGAAGCAATCTGAGCGGTCCATCGACCGGAGACGTGTTTCCCAAGAGGTCGTTTAGCGAGTGAACAGCAGTGTGCGCGACTTTCAGGAGTGTGCGTGGAAAGTGCCAGAATCACCAGAGCATCTGTGCAAAAGCTGCTGCCTCTGTGACCGCATTGAGGCACGTTCCCGTGTCTGCGAGTATATAGACGGCTCTTTCGCGTTCGCTCCGAGGGAAACGGTCCGCTATTGCTTCTGTGCGTACAGACGCGATTCCCTTGTCTCTTGCGAACACAGGGAACTCTGTGCATCCAAATCTACAGGCTAAGGACGCGTCTGCATATGTTTTGGTGAACAATCGAGTGTGCGTGTTCTGACAGCTGCCTCTATGCAGACGTCTCCACAGAGCCACTTCTGAATGCCCCGCAGCCCAGGACTGAATGGATACACTAACAAGTGCACCGGTGTGAGCAACCACATATGCAGAAGGACGTCTTTCATCTCACAGAAGCGCGAACGTCTTGGCGTTCAAGCACATGGCAGAAACAAGGTGTGAACAGATGAGCTGCTGCTATTTTCTCCGTTCGGCATGCTTCGTTGTAGCTCTCTTGCCGGTCGCCGGCTTAGCGGCTTGCTTTGCGCGACTAGGACTGGGGAGTGAAGGAGATAGCGCCGGAAACCTTGCCTTTTGCCTTCTTCGGCGCTGGAACCTGGTTGCTGCGCCTTCTCTTTGTCCATGTGCACACACACGATTCCTCAGCGAAAACCATGCAGAAACCTTACCTCGAGCACCCAGGGATGTGCACCCAGCACCACGTGCACGCACACGCAGCTAGAGAAAAGCACCTACCTTTTCACACACTGATGCCTAAGCAAACGCGTGGCCACACACACGCACACATCCGCAAGCGCGCCTACTCCCATCTATTGAGGGAAAGACGGACGAGCAACGTCCTGACAGGCTTGAGGGGAAAAACGTCCGTTGATGGTTGGCGTACTGCACGCCCGCCTACGGGGCTGCAGGGGAATCCACATTTGGAAGGTACCTGAAGATGTGTGCCTGTTCTTGGAGCTCCGCTAGTAGGGTAGCAAAGACACTCGTAGGCAGTACTGAATGCTGCTCCGTGCTACTTCTCCTCCGCTGGCAAATGCTTCACAGTCGCCCGAGGAAAGACGTTTAACAATCGATCTCCAAGAGAAACGAAACACATGATGCCATAAGGCGAAAGAATAGCAGGGCATCTCTTCACAAGCTTGTCCCTGATCTATAGCTGAGGGCAAACACTTGTGTGCTTGTGGGAGAGCCTGTGTCTTTCCTGGAAGCGTTTGGGAGTTTTGCTCAGACGCGTGTTTCCTCAAGTTCAAGAATCAAGATCTAGGATACCTGCAGACAGGTGCCTGTTTGTGTGGAGACAGTCTGTTTGAAACTGTGTTCCTCAGCGCCCGCTCTTTCTCCCCGTCGCTCCACACGCCTGGGAGTCCCTTTCTTTCTCTCCACAAGCACGTGTGTTGACTTCGTCGCACATGTGCATCTGCACAAGCGTTGAGCTCAGCAGAGTGTGTCTCTTGACACTTGATGTGCGTTGGCTGTGTCTGCGTGCTCCAGTGAAGAGAGAAACGGGAAATCATCTTGGTAGAGGCAACAAAGCAAAAGCGAGGCAGGATTGACATCTGCTCAACAGAGACGGATTCCCTGCGCTGACACAGTTCACAGTTACACGAGAAGCAATCTGAGCGGTCCATCGACCGGAGACGTGTTTCCCAAGAGGTCGTTTAGCGAGTGAACAGCAGTGTGCGCGACTTTCAGGAGTGTGCGTGGAAAGTGCCAGAATCACCAGAGCATCTGTGCAAAAGCTGCTGCCTCTGTGACCGCATTGAGGCACGTTCCCGTGTCTGCGAGTATATAGACGGCTCTTTCGCGTTCGCTCCGAGGGAAACGGTCCGCTATTGCTTCTGTGCGTACAGACGCGATTCCCTTGTCTCTTGTGAACACAGGGAACTCTGTGCATCCAAATCTACAGGCTAAGGACGCGTCTGCATATGTTTTGGTGAACAATCGAGTGTGCGTGTTCTGACAGCTGCCTCTATGCAGACGTCTCCACAGAGCCACTTCTGAATGCCCCGCAGCCCAGGACTGAATGGATACACTAACAAGTGCACCGGTGTGAGCAACCACATATGCAGAAGGACGTCTTTCATCTCACAGAAGCGCGAACGTCTTGGCGTTCAAGCACATGGCAGAAACAAGGTGTGAACAGATGAGCTGCTGCTATTTTCTCCGTTCGGCATGCTTCGTTGTAGCTCTCTTGCCGGTCGCCGGCTTAGCGGCTTGCTTTGCGCGACTAGGACTGGGGAGTGAAGGAGATAGCGCCGGAAACCTTGCCTTTTGCCTTCTTCGGCGCTGGAACCTGGTTGCTGCGCCTTCTCTTTGTCCATGTGCACACACACGATTCCTCAGCGAAAACCATGCAGAAACCTTACCTCGAGCACCCAGGGATGTGCACCCAGCACCACGTGCACGCACACGCAGCTAGAGAAAAGCACCTACCTTTTCACACACTGATGCCTAAGCAAACGCGTGGCCACACACACGCACACATCCGCAAGCGCGCCTACTCCCATCTATTGAGGGAAAGACGGACGAGCAACGTCCTGACAGGCTTGAGGGGAAAAACGTCCGTTGATGGTTGGCGTACTGCACGCCCGCCTACGGGGCTGCAGGGGAATCCACATTTGGAAGGTACCTGAAGATGTGTGCCTGTTCTTGGAGCTCCGCTAGTAGGGTAGCAAAGACACTCGTAGGCAGTACTGAATGCTGCTCCGTGCTACTTCTCCTCCGCTGGCAAATGCTTCACAGTCGCCCGAGGAAAGACGTTTAACAATCGATCTCCAAGAGAAACGAAACACATGATGCCATAAGGCGAAAGAATAGCAGGGCATCTCTTCACAAGCTTGTCCCTGATCTATAGCTGAGGGCAAACACTTGTGTGCTTGTGGGAGAGCCTGTGTCTTTCCTGGAAGCGTTTGGGAGTTTTGCTCAGACGCGTGTTTCCTCAAGTTCAAGAATCAAGATCTAGGATACCTGCAGACAGGTGCCTGTTTGTGTGGAGACAGTCTGTTTGAAACTGTGTTCCTCAGCGCCCGCTCTTTCTCCCCGTCGCTCCACACGCCTGGGAGTCCCTTTCTTTCTCTCCACAAGCACGTGTGTTGACTTCGTCGCACATGTGCATCTGCACAAGCGTTGAGCTCAGCAGAGTGTGTCTCTTGACACTTGATGTGCGTTGGCTGTGTCTGCGTGCTCCAGTGAAGAGAGAAACGGGAAATCATCTTGGTAGAGGCAACAAAGCAAAAGCGAGGCAGGATTGACATCTGCTCAACAGAGACGGATTCCCTGCGCTGACACAGTTCACAGTTACACGAGAAGCAATCTGAGCGGTCCATCGACCGGAGACGTGTTTCCCAAGAGGTCGTTTAGCGAGTGAACAGCAGTGTGCGCGACTTTCAGGAGTGTGCGTGGAAAGTGCCAGAATCACCAGAGCATCTGTGCAAAAGCTGCTGCCTCTGTGACCGCATTGAGGCACATTCCCGTGTCTGCGAGTATATAGACGGCTCTTTCGCGTTCGCTCCGAGGGAAACGGTCCGCTATTGCTTCTGTGCGTACAGACGCGATTCCCTTGTCTCTTGCGAACACAGGGAACTCTGTGCATCCAAATGTACAGGCTAAGGACGCGTCTGCATATGTTTTGGTGAACAATCGAGTGTGCGTGTTCTGACAGCTGCCTCTATGCAGACGTCTCCACAGAGCCACTTCTGAATGCCCCGCAGCCCAGGACTGAATGGATACACTAACAAGTGCACCGGTGTGAGCAACCACATATGCAGAAGGACGTCTTTCATCTCACAGAAGCGCGAACGTCTTGGCGTTCAAGCACATGGCAGAAACAAGGTGTGAACAGATGAGCTGCTGCTATTTTCTCCGTTCGGCATGCTTCGTTGTAGCTCTCTTGCCGGTCGCCGGCTTAGCGGCTTGCTTTGCGCGACTAGGACTGGGGAGTGAAGGAGATAGCGCCGGAAACCTTGCCTTTTGCCTTCTTCGGCGCTGGAACCTGGTTGCTGCGCCTTCTCTTTGTCCATGTGCACACACACGATTCCTCAGCGAAAACCATGCAGAAACCTTACCTCGAGCACCCAGGGATGTGCACCCAGCACCACGTGCACGCACACGCAGCTAGAGAAAAGCACCTACCTTTTCACACACTGATGCCTAAGCAAACGCGTGGCCACACACACGCACACATCCGCAAGCGCGCCTACTCCCATCTATTGAGGGAAAGACGGACGAGCAACGTCCTGACAGGCTTGAGGGGAAAAACGTCCGTTGATGGTTGGCGTACTGCACGCCCGCCTACGGGGCTGCAGGGGAATCCACATTTGGAAGGTACCTGAAGATGTGTGCCTGTTCTTGGAGCTCCGCTAGTAGGGTAGCAAAGACACTCGTAGGCAGTACTGAATGCTGCTCCGTGCTACTTCTCCTCCGCTGGCAAATGCTTCACAGTCGCCCGAGGAAAGACGTTTAACAATCGATCTCCAAGAGAAACGAAACACATGATGCCATAAGGCGAAAGAATAGCAGGGCATCTCTTCACAAGCTTGTCCCTGATGTATAGCTGAGGGCAAACACTTGTGTGCTTGTGGGAGAGCCTGTGTCTTTCCTGGAAGCGTTTGGGAGTTTTGCTCAGACGCGTGTTTCCTCAAGTTCAAGAATCAAGATCTAGGATACCTGCAGACAGGTGCCTGTTTGTGTGGAGACAGTCTGTTTGAAACTGTGTTCCTCAGCGCCCGCTCTTTCTCCCCGTCGCTCCACACGCCTGGGAGTCCCTTTCTTTCTCTCCACAAGCACGTGTGTTGACTTCGTCGCACATGTGCATCTGCACAAGCGTTGAGCTCAGCAGAGTGTGTCTCTTGACACTTGATGTGCGTTGGCTGTGTCTGCGTGCTCCAGTGAAGAGAGAAACGGGAAATCATCTTGGTAGAGGCAACAAAGCAAAAGCGAGGCAGGATTGACATCTGCTCAACAGAGACGGATTCCCTGCGCTGACACAGTTCACAGTTACACGAGAAGCAATCTGAGCGGTCCATCGACCGGAGACGTGTTTCCCAAGAGGTCGTTTAGCGAGTGAACAGCAGTGTGCGCGACTTTCAGGAGTGTGCGTGGAAAGTGCCAGAATCACCAGAGCATCTGTGCAAAAGCTGCTGCCTCTGTGACCGCATTGAGGCACATTCCCGTGTCTGCGAGTATATAGACGGCTCTTTCGCGTTCGCTCCGAGGGAAACGGTCCGCTATTGCTTCTGTGCGTACAGACGCGATTCCCTTGTCTCTTGCGAACACAGGGAACTCTGTGCATCCAAATCTACAGGCTAAGGACGCGTCTGCATATGTTTTGGTGAACAATCGAGTGTGCGTGTTCTGACAGCTGCCTCTATGCAGACGTCTCCACAGAGCCACTTCTGAATGCCCCGCAGCCCAGGACTGAATGGATACACTAACAAGTGCACCGGTGTGAGCAACCACATATGCAGAAGGACGTCTTTCATCTCACAGAAGCGCGAACGTCTTGGCGTTCAAGCACATGGCAGAAACAAGGTGTGAACAGATGAGCTGCTGCTATTTTCTCCGTTCGGCATGCTTCGTTGTAGCTCTCTTGCCGGTCGCCGGCTTAGCGGCTTGCTTTGCGCGACTAGGACTGGGGAGTGAAGGAGATAGCGCCGGAAACCTTGCCTTTTGCCTTCTTCGGCGCTGGAACCTGGTTGCTGCGCCTTCTCTTTGTCCATGTGCACACACACGATTCCTCAGCGAAAACCATGCAGAAACCTTACCTCGAGCACCCAGGGATGTGCACCCAGCACCACGTGCACGCACACGCAGCTAGAGAAAAGCACCTACCTTTTCACACACTGATGCCTAAGCAAACGCGTGGCCACACACACGCACACATCCGCAAGCGCGCCTACTCCCATCTATTGAGGGAAAGACGGACGAGCAACGTCCTGACAGGCTTGAGGGGAAAAACGTCCGTTGATGGTTGGCGTACTGCACGCCCGCCTACGGGGCTGCAGGGGAATCCACATTTGGAAGGTACCTGAAGATGTGTGCCTGTTCTTGGAGCTCCGCTAGTAGGGTAGCAAAGACACTCGTAGGCAGTACTGAATGCTGCTCCGTGCTACTTCTCCTCCGCTGGCAAATGCTTCACAGTCGCCCGAGGAAAGACGTTTAACAATCGATCTCCAAGAGAAACGAAACACATGATGCCATAAGGCGAAAGAATAGCAGGGCATCTCTTCACAAGCTTGTCCCTGATGTATAGCTGAGGGCAAACACTTGTGTGCTTGTGGGAGAGCCTGTGTCTTTCCTGGAAGCGTTTGGGAGTTTTGCTCAGACGCGTGTTTCCTCAAGTTCAAGAATCAAGATCTAGGATAGCTGCAGACAGGTGCCTGTTTGTGTGGAGACAGTCTGTTTGAAACTGTGTTCCTCAGCGCCCGCTCTTTCTCCCCGTCGCTCCACACGCCTGGGAGTCCCTTTCTTTCTCTCCACAAGCACGTGTGTTGACTTCGTCGCACATGTGCATCTGCACAAGCGTTGAGCTCAGCAGAGTGTGTCTCTTGACACTTGATGTGCGTTGGCTGTGTCTGCGTGCTCCAGTGAAGAGAGAAACGGGAAATCATCTTGGTAGAGGCAACAAAGCAAAAGCGAGGCAGGATTGACATCTGCTCAACAGAGACGGATTCCCTGCGCTGACACAGTTCACAGTTACACGAGAAGCAATCTGAGCGGTCCATCGACCGGAGACGTGTTTCCCAAGAGGTCGTTTAGCGAGTGAACAGCAGTGTGCGCGACTTTCAGGAGTGTGCGTGGAAAGTGCCAGAATCACCAGAGCATCTGTGCAAAAGCTGCTGCCTCTGTGACCGCATTGAGGCACATTCCCGTGTCTGCGAGTATATAGACGGCTCTTTCGCGTTCGCTCCGAGGGAAACGGTCCGCTATTGCTTCTGTGCGTACAGACGCGATTCCCTTGTCTCTTGCGAACACAGGGAACTCTGTGCATCCAAATGTACAGGCTAAGGACGCGTCTGCATATGTTTTGGTGAACAATCGAGTGTGCGTGTTCTGACAGCTGCCTCTATGCAGACGTCTCCACAGAGCCACTTCTGAATGCCCCGCAGCCCAGGACTGAATGGATACACTAACAAGTGCACCGGTGTGAGCAACCACATATGCAGAAGGACGTCTTTCATCTCACAGAAGCGCGAACGTCTTGGCGTTCAAGCACATGGCAGAAACAAGGTGTGAACAGATGAGCTGCTGCTATTTTCTCCGTTCGGCATGCTTCGTTGTAGCTCTCTTGCCGGTCGCCGGCTTAGCGGCTTGCTTTGCGCGACTAGGACTGGGGAGTGAAGGAGATAGCGCCGGAAACCTTGCCTTTTGCCTTCTTCGGCGCTGGAACCTGGTTGCTGCGCCTTCTCTTTGTCCATGTGCACACACACGATTCCTCAGCGAAAACCATGCAGAAACCTTACCTCGAGCACCCAGGGATGTGCACCCAGCACCACGTGCACGCACACGCAGCTAGAGAAAAGCACCTACCTTTTCACACACTGATGCCTAAGCAAACGCGTGGCCACACACACGCACACATCCGCAAGCGCGCCTACTCCCATCTATTGAGGGAAAGACGGACGAGCAACGTCCTGACAGGCTTGAGGGGAAAAACGTCCGTTGATGGTTGGCGTACTGCACGCCCGCCTACGGGGCTGCAGGGGAATCCACATTTGGAAGGTACCTGAAGATGTGTGCCTGTTCTTGGAGCTCCGCTAGTAGGGTAGCAAAGACACTCGTAGGCAGTACTGAATGCTGCTCCGTGCTACTTCTCCTCCACTGGCAAATGCTTCACAGTCGCCCGAGGAAAGACGTTTAACAATCGATCTCCAAGAGAAACGAAACACATGATGCCATAAGGCGAAAGAATAGCAGGGCATCTCTTCACAAGCTTGTCCCTGATGTATAGCTGAGGGCAAACACTTGTGTGCTTGTGGGAGAGCCTGTGTCTTTCCTGGAAGCGTTTGGGAGTTTTGCTCAGACGCGTGTTTCCTCAAGTTCAAGAATCAAGATCTAGGATACCTGCAGACAGGTGCCTGTTTGTGTGGAGACAGTCTGTTTGAAACTGTGTTCCTCAGCGCCCGCTCTTTCTCCCCGTCGCTCCACACGCCTGGGAGTCCCTTTCTTTCTCTCCACAAGCCCGTGTGTTGACTTCGTCGCACATGTGCATCTGCACAAGCGTTGAGCTCAGCAGAGCGTGTCTCTTGACACTTGATGTGCGTTGGCTGTGTCTGCCTGCTCCAGTGAAGAGAGAAACGGGAAATCATCTTGGTAGAGGCAACAAAGCAAAAGCGAGGCAGGATTGACATCTGCTCAACAGAGACGGATTCCCTGCGCTGACACAGTTCACAGTTACACGAGAAGCAATCTGAGCGGTCCATCGACCGGAGACGTGTTTCCCAAGAGGTCGTTTAGCGAGTGAACAGCAGTGTGCGCGACTTTCAGGAGTGTGCGTGGAAAGTGCCAGAATCACCAGAGCATCTGTGCAAAAGCTGCTGCCTCTGTGACCGCATTGAGGCACGTTCCCGTGTCTCCGAGTACATAGACGGCTCTTTCGCGTTCGCTCCGAGGGAAACGGTCCGCTATTGCTTCTGTGCGTACAGACGCGATTCCCTTGTCTCTTGCGAACACAGGGAACTCTGTGCATCCAAATCTACAGGCTAAGGACGCGTCTGCATATGTTTTGGTGAACAATCGAGTGTGCGTGTTCTGACAGCTGCCTCTATGCAGACGTCTCCACAGAGCCACTTCTGAATGCCCCGCAGCCCAGGACTGAATGGATACACTAACAAGTGCACCGGTGTGAGCAACCACATATGCAGAAGGACGTCTTTCATCTCACAGAAGCGCGAACGTCTTGGCGTTCAAGCACATGGCAGAAACAAGGTGTGAACAGATGAGCTGCTGCTATTTTCTCCGTTCGGCATGCTTCGTTGTAGCTCTCTTGCCGGTCGCCGGCTTAGCGGCTTGCTTTGCGCGACTAGGACTGGGGAGTGAAGGAGATAGCGCCGGAAACCTTGCCTTTTGCCTTCTTCGGCGCTGGAACCTGGTTGCTGCGCCTTCTCTTTGTCCATGTGCACACACACGATTCCTCAGCGAAAACCATGCAGAAACCTTACCTCGAGCACCCAGGGATGTGCACCCAGCACCACGTGCACGCACACGCAGCTAGAGAAAAGCACCTACCTTTTCACACACTGATGCCTAAGCAAACGCGTGGCCACACACACGCACACATCCGCAAGCGCGCCTACTCCCATCTATTGAGGGAAAGACGGACGAGCAACGTCCTGACAGGCTTGAGGGGAAAAACGTCCGTTGATGGTTGGCGTACTGCACGCCCGCCTACGGGGCTGCAGGGGAATCCACATTTGGAAGGTACCTGAAGATGTGTGCCTGTTCTTGGAGCTCCGCTAGTAGGGTAGCAAAGACACTCGTAGGCAGTACTGAATGCTGCTCCGTGCTACTTCTCCTCCGCTGGCAAATGCTTCACAGTCGCCCGAGGAAAGACGTTTAACAATCGATCTCCAAGAGAAACGAAACACATGATGCCATAAGGCGAAAGAATAGCAGGGCATCTCTTCACAAGCTTGTCCCTGATCTATAGCTGAGGGCAAACACTTGTGTGCTTGTGGGAGAGCCTGTGTCTTTCCTGGAAGCGTTTGGGAGTTTTGCTCAGACGCGTGTTTCCTCAAGTTCAAGAATCAAGATCTAGGATACCTGCAGACAGGTGCCTGTTTGTGTGGAGACAGTCTGTTTGAAACTGTGTTCCTCAGCGCCCGCTCTTTCTCCCCGTCGCTCCACACGCCTGGGAGTCCCTTTCTTTCTCTCCACAAGCACGTGTGTTGACTTCGTCGCACATGTGCATCTGCACAAGCGTTGAGCTCAGCAGAGTGTGTCTCTTGACACTTGATGTGCGTTGGCTGTGTCTGCGTGCTCCAGTGAAGAGAGAAACGGGAAATCATCTTGGTAGAGGCAACAAAGCAAAAGCGAGGCAGGATTGACATCTGCTCAACAGAGACGGATTCCCTGCGCTGACACAGTTCACAGTTACACGAGAAGCAATCTGAGCGGTCCATCGACCGGAGACGTGTTTCCCAAGAGGTCGTTTAGCGAGTGAACAGCAGTGTGCGCGACTTTCAGGAGTGTGCGTGGAAAGTGCCAGAATCACCAGAGCATCTGTGCAAAAGCTGCTGCCTCTGTGACCGCATTGAGGCACATTCCCGTGTCTGCGAGTATATAGACGGCTCTTTCGCGTTCGCTCCGAGGGAAACGGTCCGCTATTGCTTCTGTGCGTACAGACGCGATTCCCTTGTCTCTTGCGAACACAGGGAACTCTGTGCATCCAAATGTACAGGCTAAGGACGCGTCTGCATATGTTTTGGTGAACAATCGAGTGTGCGTGTTCTGACAGCTGCCTCTATGCAGACGTCTCCACAGAGCCACTTCTGAATGCCCCGCAGCCCAGGACTGAATGGATACACTAACAAGTGCACCGGTGTGAGCAACCACATATGCAGAAGGACGTCTTTCATCTCACAGAAGCGCGAACGTCTTGGCGTTCAAGCACATGGCAGAAACAAGGTGTGAACAGATGAGCTGCTGCTATTTTCTCCGTTCGGCATGCTTCGTTGTAGCTCTCTTGCCGGTCGCCGGCTTAGCGGCTTGCTTTGCGCGACTAGGACTGGGGAGTGAAGGAGATAGCGCCGGAAACCTTGCCTTTTGCCTTCTTCGGCGCTGGAACCTGGTTGCTGCGCCTTCTCTTTGTCCATGTGCACACACACGATTCCTCAGCGAAAACCATGCAGAAACCTTACCTCGAGCACCCAGGGATGTGCACCCAGCACCACGTGCACGCACACGCAGCTAGAGAAAAGCACCTACCTTTTCACACACTGATGCCTAAGCAAACGCGTGGCCACACACACGCACACATCCGCAAGCGCGCCTACTCCCATCTATTGAGGGAAAGACGGACGAGCAACGTCCTGACAGGCTTGAGGGGAAAAACGTCCGTTGATGGTTGGCGTACTGCACGCCCGCCTACGGGGCTGCAGGGGAATCCACATTTGGAAGGTACCTGAAGATGTGTGCCTGTTCTTGGAGCTCCGCTAGTAGGGTAGCAAAGACACTCGTAGGCAGTACTGAATGCTGCTCCGTGCTACTTCTCCTCCGCTGGCAAATGCTTCACAGTCGCCCGAGGAAAGACGTTTAACAATCGATCTCCAAGAGAAACGAAACACATGATGCCATAAGGCGAAAGAATAGCAGGGCATCTCTTCACAAGCTTGTCCCTGATCTATAGCTGAGGGCAAACACTTGTGTGCTTGTGGGAGAGCCTGTGTCTTTCCTGGAAGCGTTTGGGAGTTTTGCTCAGACGCGTGTTTCCTCAAGTTCAAGAATCAAGATCTAGGATACCTGCAGACAGGTGCCTGTTTGTGTGGAGACAGTCTGTTTGAAACTGTGTTCCTCAGCGCCCGCTCTTTCTCCCCGTCGCTCCACACGCCTGGGAGTCCCTTTCTTTCTCTCCACAAGCACGTGTGTTGACTTCGTCGCACATGTGCATCTGCACAAGCGTTGAGCTCAGCAGAGCGTGTCTCTTGACACTTGATGTGCGTTGGCTGTGTCTGCGTGCTCCAGTGAAGAGAGAAACGGGAAATCATCTTGGTAGAGGCAACAAAGCAAAAGCGAGGCAGGATTGACATCTGCTCAACAGAGACGGATTCCCTGCGCTGACACAGTTCACAGTTACACGAGAAGCAATCTGAGCGGTCCATCGACCGGAGACGTGTTTCCCAAGAGGTCGTTTAGCGAGTGAACAGCAGTGTGCGCGACTTTCAGGAGTGTGCGTGGAAAGTGCCAGAATCACCAGAGCATCTGTGCAAAAGCTGCTGCCTCTGTGACCGCATTGAGGCACGTTCCCGTGTCTGCGAGTATATAGATGGCTCTTTCGCGTTCGCTCCGAGGGAAACGGTCCGCTATTGCTTCTGTGCGTACAGACGCGATTCCCTTGTCTCTTGCGAACACAGGGAACTCTGTGCATCCAAATCTACAGGCTAAGGACGCGTCTGCATATGTTTTGGTGAACAATCGAGTGTGCGTGTTCTGACAGCTGCCTCTATGCAGACGTCTCCACAGAGCCACTTCTGAATGCCCCGCAGCCCAGGACTGAATGGATACACTAACAAGTGCACCGGTGTGAGCAACCACATATGCAGAAGGACGTCTTTCATCTCACAGAAGCGCGAACGTCTTGGCGTTCAAGCACATGGCAGAAACAAGGTGTGAACAGATGAGCTGCTGCTATTTTCTCCGTTCGGCATGCTTCGTTGTAGCTCTCTTGCCGGTCGCCGGCTTAGCGGCTTGCTTTGCGCGACTAGGACTGGGGAGTGAAGGAGATAGCGCCGGAAACCTTGCCTTTTGCCTTCTTCGGCGCTGGAACCTGGTTGCTGCGCCTTCTCTTTGTCCATGTGCACACACACGATTCCTCAGCGAAAACCATGCAGAAACCTTACCTCGAGCACCCAGGGATGTGCACCCAGCACCACGTGCACGCACACGCAGCTAGAGAAAAGCACCTACCTTTTCACACACTGATGCCTAAGCAAACGCGTGGCCACACACACGCACACATCCGCAAGCGCGCCTACTCCCATCTATTGAGGGAAAGACGGACGAGCAACGTCCTGACAGGCTTGAGGGGAAAAACGTCCGTTGATGGTTGGCGTACTGCACGCCCGCCTACGGGGCTGCAGGGGAATCCACATTTGGAAGGTACCTGAAGATGTGTGCCTGTTCTTGGAGCTCCGCTAGTAGGGTAGCAAAGACACTCGTAGGCAGTACTGAATGCTGCTCCGTGCTACTTCTCCTCCGCTGGCAAATGCTTCACAGTCGCCCGAGGAAAGACGTTTAACAATCGATCTCCAAGAGAAACGAAACACATGATGCCATAAGGCGAAAGAATAGCAGGGCATCTCTTCACAAGCTTGTCCCTGATCTATAGCTGAGGGCAAACACTTGTGTGCTTGTGGGAGAGCCTGTGTCTTTCCTGGAAGCGTTTGGGAGTTTTGCTCAGACGCGTGTTTCCTCAAGTTCAAGAATCAAGATCTAGGATACCTGCAGACAGGTGCCTGTTTGTGTGGAGACAGTCTGTTTGAAACTGTGTTCCTCAGCGCCCGCTCTTTCTCCCCGTCGCTCCACACGCCTGGGAGTCCCTTTCTTTCTCTCCACAAGCACGTGTGTTGACTTCGTCGCACATGTGCATCTGCACAAGCGTTGAGCTCAGCAGAGTGTGTCTCTTGACACTTGATGTGCGTTGGCTGTGTCTGCGTGCTCCAGTGAAGAGAGAAACGGGAAATCATCTTGGTAGAGGCAACAAAGCAAAAGCGAGGCAGGATTGACATCTGCTCAACAGAGACGGATTCCCTGCGCTGACACAGTTCACAGTTACACGAGAAGCAATCTGAGCGGTCCATGGACCGGAGACGTGTTTCCCAAGAGGTCGTTTAGCGAGTGAACAGCAGTGTGCGCGACTTTCAGGAGTGTGCGTGGAAAGTGCCAGAATCACCAGAGCATCTGTGCAAAAGCTGCTGCCTCTGTGACCGCATTGAGGCACGTTCCCGTGTCTGCGAGTATATAGACGGCTCTTTCGCGTTCGCTCCGAGGGAAACGGTCCGCTATTGCTTCTGTGCGTACAGACGCGATTCCCTTGTCTCTTGCGAACACAGGGAACTCTGTGCATCCAAATCTACAGGCTAAGGACGCGTCTGCATATGTTTTGGTGAACAATCGAGTGTGCGTGTTCTGACAGCTGCCTCTATGCAGACGTCTCCACAGAGCCACTTCTGAATGCCCCGCAGCCCAGGACTGAATGGATACACTAACAAGTGCACCGGTGTGAGCAACCACATATGCAGAAGGACGTCTTTCATCTCACAGAAGCGCGAACGTCTTGGCGTTCAAGCACATGGCAGAAACAAGGTGTGAACAGATGAGCTGCTGCTATTTTCTCCGTTCGGCATGCTTCGTTGTAGCTCTCTTGCCGGTCGCCGGCTTAGCGGCTTGCTTTGCGCGACTAGGACTGGGGAGTGAAGGAGATAGCGCCGGAAACCTTGCCTTTTGCCTTCTTCGGCGCTGGAACCTGGTTGCTGCGCCTTCTCTTTGTCCATGTGCACACACACGATTCCTCAGCGAAAACCATGCAGAAACCTTACCTCGAGCACCCAGGGATGTGCACCCAGCACCACGTGCACGCACACGCAGCTAGAGAAAAGCACCTACCTTTTCACACACTGATGCCTAAGCAAACGCGTGGCCACACACACGCACACATCCGCAAGCGCGCCTACTCCCATCTATTGAGGGAAAGACGGACGAGCAACGTCCTGACAGGCTTGAGGGGAAAAACGTCCGTTGATGGTTGGCGTACTGCACGCCCGCCTACGGGGCTGCAGGGGAATCCACATTTGGAAGGTACCTGAAGATGTGTGCCTGTTCTTGGAGCTCCGCTAGTAGGGTAGCAAAGACACTCGTAGGCAGTACTGAATGCTGCTCCGTGCTACTTCTCCTCCGCTGGCAAATGCTTCACAGTCGCCCGAGGAAAGACGTTTAACAATCGATCTCCAAGAGAAACGAAACACATGATGCCATAAGGCGAAAGAATAGCAGGGCATCTCTTCACAAGCTTGTCCCTGATCTATAGCTGAGGGCAAACACTTGTGTGCTTGTGGGAGAGCCTGTGTCTTTCCTGGAAGCGTTTGGGAGTTTTGCTCAGACGCGTGTTTCCTCAAGTTCAAGAATCAAGATCTAGGATACCTGCAGACAGGTGCCTGTTTGTGTGGAGACAGTCTGTTTGAAACTGTGTTCCTCAGCGCCCGCTCTTTCTCCCCGTCGCTCCACACGCCTGGGAGTCCCTTTCTTTCTCTCCACAAGCACGTGTGTTGACTTCGTCGCACATGTGCATCTGCACAAGCGTTGAGCTCAGCAGAGCGTGTCTCTTGACACTTGATGTGCGTTGGCTGTGTCTGCCTGCTCCAGTGAAGAGAGAAACGGGAAATCATCTTGGTAGAGGCAACAAAGCAAAAGCGAGGCAGGATTGACATCTGCTCAACAGAGACGGATTCCCTGCGCTGACACAGTTCACAGTTACACGAGAAGCAATCTGAGCGGTCCATCGACCGGAGACGTGTTTCCCAAGAGGTCGTTTAGCGAGTGAACAGCAGTGTGCGCGACTTTCAGGAGTGTGCCTGGAAAGTGCCAGAATCACCAGAGCATCTGTGCAAAAGCTGCTGCCTCTGTGACCGCATTGAGGCACGTTCCCGTGTCTGCGAGTATATAGACGGCTCTTTCGCGTTCGCTCCGAGGGAAACGGTCCGCTATTGCTTCTGTGCGTACAGACGCGATTCCCTTGTCTCTTGCGAACACAGGGAACTCTGTGCATCCAAATCTACAGGCTAAGGACGCGTCTGCATATGTTTTGGTGAACAATCGAGTGTGCGTGTTCTGACAGCTGCCTCTATGCAGACGTCTCCACAGAGCCACTTCTGAATGCCCCGCAGCCCAGGACTGAATGGATACACTAACAAGTGCACCGGTGTGAGCAACCACATATGCAGAAGGACGTCTTTCATCTCACAGAAGCGCGAACGTCTTGGCGTTCAAGCACATGGCAGAAACAAGGTGTGAACAGATGAGCTGCTGCTATTTTCTCCGTTCGGCATGCTTCGTTGTAGCTCTCTTGCCGGTCGCCGGCTTAGCGGCTTGCTTTGCGCGACTAGGACTGGGGAGTGAAGGAGATAGCGCCGGAAACCTTGCCTTTTGCCTTCTTCGGCGCTGGAACCTGGTTGCTGCGCCTTCTCTTTGTCCATGTGCACACACACGATTCCTCAGCGAAAACCATGCAGAAACCTTACCTCGAGCACCCAGGGATGTGCACCCAGCACCACGTGCACGCACACGCAGCTAGAGAAAAGCACCTACCTTTTCACACACTGATGCCTAAGCAAACGCGTGGCCACACACACGCACACATCCGCAAGCGCGCCTACTCCCATCTATTGAGGGAAAGACGGACGAGCAACGTCCTGACAGGCTTGAGGGGAAAAACGTCCGTTGATGGTTGGCGTACTGCACGCCCGCCTACGGGGCTGCAGGGGAATCCACATTTGGAAGGTACCTGAAGATGTGTGCCTGTTCTTGGAGCTCCGCTAGTAGGGTAGCAAAGACACTCGTAGGCAGTACTGAATGCTGCTCCGTGCTACTTCTCCTCCGCTGGCAAATGCTTCACAGTCGCCCGAGGAAAGACGTTTAACAATCGATCTCCAAGAGAAACGAAACACATGATGCCATAAGGCGAAAGAATAGCAGGGCATCTCTTCACAAGCTTGTCCCTGATCTATAGCTGAGGGCAAACACTTGTGTGCTTGTGGGAGAGCCTGTGTCTTTCCTGGAAGCGTTTGGGAGTTTTGCTCAGACGCGTGTTTCCTCAAGTTCAAGAATCAAGATCTAGGATACCTGCAGACAGGTGCCTGTTTGTGTGGAGACAGTCTGTTTGAAACTGTGTTCCTCAGCGCCCGCTCTTTCTCCCCGTCGCTCCACACGCCTGGGAGTCCCTTTCTTTCTCTCCACAAGCACGTGTGTTGACTTCGTCGCACATGTGCATCTGCACAAGCGTTGAGCTCAGCAGAGCGTGTCTCTTGACACTTGATGTGCGTTGGCTGTGTCTGCGTGCTCCAGTGAAGAGAGAAACGGGAAATCATCTTGGTAGAGGCAACAAAGCAAAAGCGAGGCAGGATTGACATCTGCTCAACAGAGACGGATTCCCTGCGCTGACACAGTTCACAGTTACACGAGAAGCAATCTGAGCGGTCCATCGACCGGAGACGTGTTTCCCAAGAGGTCGTTTAGCGAGTGAACAGCAGTGTGCGCGACTTTCAGGAGTGTGCGTGGAAAGTGCCAGAATCACCAGAGCATCTGTGCAAAAGCTGCTGCCTCTGTGACCGCATTGAGGCACATTCCCGTGTCTGCGAGTATATAGACGGCTCTTTCGCGTTCGCTCCGAGGGAAACGGTCCGCTATTGCTTCTGTGCGTACAGACGCGATTCCCTTGTCTCTTGCGAACACAGGGAACTCTGTGCATCCAAATGTACAGGCTAAGGACGCGTCTGCATATGTTTTGGTGAACAATCGAGTGTGCGTGTTCTGACAGCTGCCTCTATGCAGACGTCTCCACAGAGCCACTTCTGAATGCCCCGCAGCCCAGGACTGAATGGATACACTAACAAGTGCACCGGTGTGAGCAACCACATATGCAGAAGGACGTCTTTCATCTCACAGAAGCGCGAACGTCTTGGCGTTCAAGCACATGGCAGAAACAAGGTGTGAACAGATGAGCTGCTGCTATTTTCTCCGTTCGGCATGCTTCGTTGTAGCTCTCTTGCCGGTCGCCGGCTTAGCGGCTTGCTTTGCGCGACTAGGACTGGGGAGTGAAGGAGATAGCGCCGGAAACCTTGCCTTTTGCCTTCTTCGGCGCTGGAACCTGGTTGCTGCGCCTTCTCTTTGTCCATGTGCACACACACGATTCCTCAGCGAAAACCATGCAGAAACCTTACCTCGAGCACCCAGGGATGTGCACCCAGCACCACGTGCACGCACACGCAGCTAGAGAAAAGCACCTACCTTTTCACACACTGATGCCTAAGCAAACGCGTGGCCACACACACGCACACATCCGCAAGCGCGCCTACTCCCATCTATTGAGGGAAAGACGGACGAGCAACGTCCTGACAGGCTTGAGGGGAAAAACGTCCGTTGATGGTTGGCGTACTGCACGCCCGCCTACGGGGCTGCAGGGGAATCCACATTTGGAAGGTACCTGAAGATGTGTGCCTGTTCTTGGAGCTCCGCTAGTAGGGTAGCAAAGACACTCGTAGGCAGTACTGAATGCTGCTCCGTGCTACTTCTCCTCCGCTGGCAAATGCTTCACAGTCGCCCGAGGAAAGACGTTTAACAATCGATCTCCAAGAGAAACGAAACACATGATGCCATAAGGCGAAAGAATAGCAGGGCATCTCTTCACAAGCTTGTCCCTGATGTATAGCTGAGGGCAAACACTTGTGTGCTTGTGGGAGAGCCTGTGTCTTTCCTGGAAGCGTTTGGGAGTTTTGCTCAGACGCGTGTTTCCTCAAGTTCAAGAATCAAGATCTAGGATACCTGCAGACAGGTGCCTGTTTGTGTGGAGACAGTCTGTTTGAAACTGTGTTCCTCAGCGCCCGCTCTTTCTCCCCGTCGCTCCACACGCCTGGGAGTCCCTTTCTTTCTCTCCACAAGCACGTGTGTTGACTTCGTCGCACATGTGCATCTGCACAAGCGTTGAGCTCAGCAGAGCGTGTCTCTTGACACTTGATGTGCGTTGGCTGTGTCTGCGTGCTCCAGTGAAGAGAGAAACGGGAAATCATCTTGGTAGAGGCAACAAAGCAAAAGCGAGGCAGGATTGACATCTGCTCAACAGAGACGGATTCCCTGCGCTGACACAGTTCACAGTTACACGAGAAGCAATCTGAGCGGTCCATCGACCGGAGACGTGTTTCCCAAGAGGTCGTTTAGCGAGTGAACAGCAGTGTGCGCGACTTTCAGGAGTGTGCGTGGAAAGTGCCAGAATCACCAGAGCATCTGTGCAAAAGCTGCTGCCTCTGTGACCGCATTGAGGCACGTTCCCGTGTCTGCGAGTATATAGACGGCTCTTTCGCGTTCGCTCCGAGGGAAACGGTCCGCTATTGCTTCTGTGCGTACAGACGCGATTCCCTTGTCTCTTGCGAACACAGGGAACTCTGTGCATCCAAATCTACAGGCTAAGGACGCGTCTGCATATGTTTTGGTGAACAATCGAGTGTGCGTGTTCTGACAGCTGCCTCTATGCAGACGTCTCCACAGAGCCACTTCTGAATGCCCCGCAGCCCAGGACTGAATGGATACACTAACAAGTGCACCGGTGTGAGCAACCACATATGCAGAAGGACGTCTTTCATCTCACAGAAGCGCGAACGTCTTGGCGTTCAAGCACATGGCAGAAACAAGGTGTGAACAGATGAGCTGCTGCTATTTTCTCCGTTCGGCATGCTTCGTTGTAGCTCTCTTGCCGGTCGCCGGCTTAGCGGCTTGCTTTGCGCGACTAGGACTGGGGAGTGAAGGAGATAGCGCCGGAAACCTTGCCTTTTGCCTTCTTCGGCGCTGGAACCTGGTTGCTGCGCCTTCTCTTTGTCCATGTGCACACACACGATTCCTCAGCGAAAACCATGCAGAAACCTTACCTCGAGCACCCAGGGATGTGCACCCAGCACCACGTGCACGCACACGCAGCTAGAGAAAAGCACCTACCTTTTCACACACTGATGCCTAAGCAAACGCGTGGCCACACACACGCACACATCCGCAAGCGCGCCTACTCCCATCTATTGAGGGAAAGACGGACGAGCAACGTCCTGACAGGCTTGAGGGGAAAAACGTCCGTTGATGGTTGGCGTACTGCACGCCCGCCTACGGGGCTGCAGGGGAATCCACATTTGGAAGGTACCTGAAGATGTGTGCCTGTTCTTGGAGCTCCGCTAGTAGGGTAGCAAAGACACTCGTAGGCAGTACTGAATGCTGCTCCGTGCTACTTCTCCTCCGCTGGCAAATGCTTCACAGTCGCCCGAGGAAAGACGTTTAACAATCGATCTCCAAGAGAAACGAAACACATGATGCCATAAGGCGAAAGAATAGCAGGGCATCTCTTCACAAGCTTGTCCCTGATCTATAGCTGAGGGCAAACACTTGTGTGCTTGTGGGAGAGCCTGTGTCTTTCCTGGAAGCGTTTGGGAGTTTTGCTCAGACGCGTGTTTCCTCAAGTTCAAGAATCAAGATCTAGGATACCTGCAGACAGGTGCCTGTTTGTGTGGAGACAGTCTGTTTGAAACTGTGTTCCTCAGCGCCCGCTCTTTCTCCCCGTCGCTCCACACGCCTGGGAGTCCCTTTCTTTCTCTCCACAAGCACGTGTGTTGACTTCGTCGCACATGTGCATCTGCACAAGCGTTGAGCTCAGCAGAGCGTGTCTCTTGACACTTGATGTGCGTTGGCTGTGTCTGCGTGCTCCAGTGAAGAGAGAAACGGGAAATCATCTTGGTAGAGGCAACAAAGCAAAAGCGAGGCAGGATTGACATCTGCTCAACAGAGACGGATTCCCTGCGCTGACACAGTTCACAGTTACACGAGAAGCAATCTGAGCGGTCCATCGACCGGAGACGTGTTTCCCAAGAGGTCGTTTAGCGAGTGAACAGCAGTGTGCGCGACTTTCAGGAGTGTGCGTGGAAAGTGCCAGAATCACCAGAGCATCTGTGCAAAAGCTGCTGCCTCTGTGACCGCATTGAGGCACGTTCCCGTGTCTGCGAGTATATAGACGGCTCTTTCGCGTTCGCTCCGAGGGAAACGGTCCGCTATTGCTTCTGTGCGTACAGACGCGATTCCCTTGTCTCTTGCGAACACAGGGAACTCTGTGCATCCAAATCTACAGGCTAAGGACGCGTCTGCATATGTTTTGGTGAACAATCGAGTGTGCGTGTTCTGACAGCTGCCTCTATGCAGACGTCTCCACAGAGCCACTTCTGAATGCCCCGCAGCCCAGGACTGAATGGATACACTAACAAGTGCACCGGTGTGAGCAACCACATATGCAGAAGGACGTCTTTCATCTCACAGAAGCGCGAACGTCTTGGCGTTCAAGCACATGGCAGAAACAAGGTGTGAACAGATGAGCTGCTGCTATTTTCTCCGTTCGGCATGCTTCGTTGTAGCTCTCTTGCCGGTCGCCGGCTTAGCGGCTTGCTTTGCGCGACTAGGACTGGGGAGTGAAGGAGATAGCGCCGGAAACCTTGCCTTTTGCCTTCTTCGGCGCTGGAACCTGGTTGCTGCGCCTTCTCTTTGTCCATGTGCACACACACGATTCCTCAGCGAAAACCATGCAGAAACCTTACCTCGAGCACCCAGGGATGTGCACCCAGCACCACGTGCACGCACACGCAGCTAGAGAAAAGCACCTACCTTTTCACACACTGATGCCTAAGCAAACGCGTGGCCACACACACGCACACATCCGCAAGCGCGCCTACTCCCATCTATTGAGGGAAAGACGGACGAGCAACGTCCTGACAGGCTTGAGGGGAAAAACGTCCGTTGATGGTTGGCGTACTGCACGCCCGCCTACGGGGCTGCAGGGGAATCCACATTTGGAAGGTACCTGAAGATGTGTGCCTGTTCTTGGAGCTCCGCTAGTAGGGTAGCAAAGACACTCGTAGGCAGTACTGAATGCTGCTCCGTGCTACTTCTCCTCCGCTGGCAAATGCTTCACAGTCGCCCGAGGAAAGACGTTTAACAATCGATCTCCAAGAGAAACGAAACACATGATGCCATAAGGCGAAAGAATAGCAGGGCATCTCTTCACAAGCTTGTCCCTGATCTATAGCTGAGGGCAAACACTTGTGTGCTTGTGGGAGAGCCTGTGTCTTTCCTGGAAGCGTTTGGGAGTTTTGCTCAGACGCGTGTTTCCTCAAGTTCAAGAATCAAGATCTAGGATACCTGCAGACAGGTGCCTGTTTGTGTGGAGACAGTCTGTTTGAAACTGTGTTCCTCAGCGCCCGCTCTTTCTCCCCGTCGCTCCACACGCCTGGGAGTCCCTTTCTTTCTCTCCACAAGCACGTGTGTTGACTTCGTCGCACATGTGCATCTGCACAAGCGTTGAGCTCAGCAGAGTGTGTCTCTTGACACTTGATGTGCGTTGGCTGTGTCTGCGTGCTCCAGTGAAGAGAGAAACGGGAAATCATCTTGGTAGAGGCAACAAAGCAAAAGCGAGGCAGGATTGACATCTGCTCAACAGAGACGGATTCCCTGCGCTGACACAGTTCACAGTTACACGAGAAGCAATCTGAGCGGTCCATCGACCGGAGACGTGTTTCCCAAGAGGTCGTTTAGCGAGTGAACAGCAGTGTGCGCGACTTTCAGGAGTGTGCGTGGAAAGTGCCAGAATCACCAGAGCATCTGTGCAAAAGCTGCTGCCTCTGTGACCGCATTGAGGCACGTTCCCGTGTCTGCGAGTATATAGACGGCTCTTTCGCGTTCGCTCCGAGGGAAACGGTCCGCTATTGCTTCTGTGCGTACAGACGCGATTCCCTTGTCTCTTGCGAACACAGGGAACTCTGTGCATCCAAATCTACAGGCTAAGGACGCGTCTGCATATGTTTTGGTGAACAATCGAGTGTGCGTGTTCTGACAGCTGCCTCTATGCAGACGTCTCCACAGAGCCACTTCTGAATGCCCCGCAGCCCAGGACTGAATGGATACACTAACAAGTGCACCGGTGTGAGCAACCACATATGCAGAAGGACGTCTTTCATCTCACAGAAGCGCGAACGTCTTGGCGTTCAAGCACATGGCAGAAACAAGGTGTGAACAGATGAGCTGCTGCTATTTTCTCCGTTCGGCATGCTTCGTTGTAGCTCTCTTGCCGGTCGCCGGCTTAGCGGCTTGCTTTGCGCGACTAGGACTGGGGAGTGAAGGAGATAGCGCCGGAAACCTTGCCTTTTGCCTTCTTCGGCGCTGGAACCTGGTTGCTGCGCCTTCTCTTTGTCCATGTGCACACACACGATTCCTCAGCGAAAACCATGCAGAAACCTTACCTCGAGCACCCAGGGATGTGCACCCAGCACCACGTGCACGCACACGCAGCTAGAGAAAAGCACCTACCTTTTCACACACTGATGCCTAAGCAAACGCGTGGCCACACACACGCACACATCCGCAAGCGCGCCTACTCCCATCTATTGAGGGAAAGACGGACGAGCAACGTCCTGACAGGCTTGAGGGGAAAAACGTCCGTTGATGGTTGGCGTACTGCACGCCCGCCTACGGGGCTGCAGGGGAATCCACATTTGGAAGGTACCTGAAGATGTGTGCCTGTTCTTGGAGCTCCGCTAGTAGGGTAGCAAAGACACTCGTAGGCAGTACTGAATGCTGCTCCGTGCTACTTCTCCTCCGCTGGCAAATGCTTCACAGTCGCCCGAGGAAAGACGTTTAACAATCGATCTCCAAGAGAAACGAAACACATGATGCCATAAGGCGAAAGAATAGCAGGGCATCTCTTCACAAGCTTGTCCCTGATGTATAGCTGAGGGCAAACACTTGTGTGCTTGTGGGAGAGCCTGTGTCTTTCCTGGAAGCGTTTGGGAGTTTTGCTCAGACGCGTGTTTCCTCAAGTTCAAGAATCAAGATCTAGGATACCTGCAGACAGGTGCCTGTTTGTGTGGAGACAGTCTGTTTGAAACTGTGTTCCTCAGCGCCCGCTCTTTCTCCCCGTCGCTCCACACGCCTGGGAGTCCCTTTCTTTCTCTCCACAAGCACGTGTGTTGACTTCGTCGCACATGTGCATCTGCACAAGCGTTGAGCTCAGCAGAGTGTGTCTCTTGACACTTGATGTGCGTTGGCTGTGTCTGCGTGCTCCAGTGAAGAGAGAAACGGGAAATCATCTTGGTAGAGGCAACAAAGCAAAAGCGAGGCAGGATTGACATCTGCTCAACAGAGACGGATTCCCTGCGCTGACACAGTTCACAGTTACACGAGAAGCAATCTGAGCGGTCCATCGACCGGAGACGTGTTTCCCAAGAGGTCGTTTAGCGAGTGAACAGCAGTGTGCGCGACTTTCAGGAGTGTGCGTGGAAAGTGCCAGAATCACCAGAGCATCTGTGCAAAAGCTGCTGCCTCTGTGACCGCATTGAGGCACGTTCCCGTGTCTGCGAGTATATAGACGGCTCTTTCGCGTTCGCTCCGAGGGAAACGGTCCGCTATTGCTTCTGTGCGTACAGACGCGATTCCCTTGTCTCTTGCGAACACAGGGAACTCTGTGCATCCAAATCTACAGGCTAAGGACGCGTCTGCATATGTTTTGGTGAACAATCGAGTGTGCGTGTTCTGACAGCTGCCTCTATGCAGACGTCTCCACAGAGCCACTTCTGAATGCCCCGCAGCCCAGGACTGAATGGATACACTAACAAGTGCACCGGTGTGAGCAACCACATATGCAGAAGGACGTCTTTCATCTCACAGAAGCGCGAACGTCTTGGCGTTCAAGCACATGGCAGAAACAAGGTGTGAACAGATGAGCTGCTGCTATTTTCTCCGTTCGGCATGCTTCGTTGTAGCTCTCTTGCCGGTCGCCGGCTTAGCGGCTTGCTTTGCGCGACTAGGACTGGGGAGTGAAGGAGATAGCGCCGGAAACCTTGCCTTTTGCCTTCTTCGGCGCTGGAACCTGGTTGCTGCGCCTTCTCTTTGTCCATGTGCACACACACGATTCCTCAGCGAAAACCATGCAGAAACCTTACCTCGAGCACCCAGGGATGTGCACCCAGCACCACGTGCACGCACACGCAGCTAGAGAAAAGCACCTACCTTTTCACACACTGATGCCTAAGCAAACGCGTGGCCACACACACGCACACATCCGCAAGCGCGCCTACTCCCATCTATTGAGGGAAAGACGGACGAGCAACGTCCTGACAGGCTTGAGGGGAAAAACGTCCGTTGATGGTTGGCGTACTGCACGCCCGCCTACGGGGCTGCAGGGGAATCCACATTTGGAAGGTACCTGAAGATGTGTGCCTGTTCTTGGAGCTCCGCTAGTAGGGTAGCAAAGACACTCGTAGGCAGTACTGAATGCTGCTCCGTGCTACTTCTCCTCCGCTGGCAAATGCTTCACAGTCGCCCGAGGAAAGACGTTTAACAATCGATCTCCAAGAGAAACGAAACACATGATGCCATAAGGCGAAAGAATAGCAGGGCATCTCTTCACAAGCTTGTCCCTGATCTATAGCTGAGGGCAAACACTTGTGTGCTTGTGGGAGAGCCTGTGTCTTTCCTGGAAGCGTTTGGGAGTTTTGCTCAGACGCGTGTTTCCTCAAGTTCAAGAATCAAGATCTAGGATACCTGCAGACAGGTGCCTGTTTGTGTGGAGACAGTCTGTTTGAAACTGTGTTCCTCAGCGCCCGCTCTTTCTCCCCGTCGCTCCACACGCCTGGGAGTCCCTTTCTTTCTCTCCACAAGCACGTGTGTTGACTTCGTCGCACATGTGCATCTGCACAAGCGTTGAGCTCAGCAGAGTGTGTCTCTTGACACTTGATGTGCGTTGGCTGTGTCTGCGTGCTCCAGTGAAGAGAGAAACGGGAAATCATCTTGGTAGAGGCAACAAAGCAAAAGCGAGGCAGGATTGACATCTGCTCAACAGAGACGGATTCCCTGCGCTGACACAGTTCACAGTTACACGAGAAGCAATCTGAGCGGTCCATCGACCGGAGACGTGTTTCCCAAGAGGTCGTTTAGCGAGTGAACAGCAGTGTGCGCGACTTTCAGGAGTGTGCGTGGAAAGTGCCAGAATCACCAGAGCATCTGTGCAAAAGCTGCTGCCTCTGTGACCGCATTGAGGCACGTTCCCGTGTCTGCGAGTATATAGACGGCTCTTTCGCGTTCGCTCCGAGGGAAACGGTCCGCTATTGCTTCTGTGCGTACAGACGCGATTCCCTTGTCTCTTGCGAACACAGGGAACTCTGTGCATCCAAATCTACAGGCTAAGGACGCGTCTGCATATGTTTTGGTGAACAATCGAGTGTGCGTGTTCTGACAGCTGCCTCTATGCAGACGTCTCCACAGAGCCACTTCTGAATGCCCCGCAGCCCAGGACTGAATGGATACACTAACAAGTGCACCGGTGTGAGCAACCACATATGCAGAAGGACGTCTTTCATCTCACAGAAGCGCGAACGTCTTGGCGTTCAAGCACATGGCAGAAACAAGGTGTGAACAGATGAGCTGCTGCTATTTTCTCCGTTCGGCATGCTTCGTTGTAGCTCTCTTGCCGGTCGCCGGCTTAGCGGCTTGCTTTGCGCGACTAGGACTGGGGAGTGAAGGAGATAGCGCCGGAAACCTTGCCTTTTGCCTTCTTCGGCGCTGGAACCTGGTTGCTGCGCCTTCTCTTTGTCCATGTGCACACACACGATTCCTCAGCGAAAACCATGCAGAAACCTTACCTCGAGCACCCAGGGATGTGCACCCAGCACCACGTGCACGCACACGCAGCTAGAGAAAAGCACCTACCTTTTCACACACTGATGCCTAAGCAAACGCGTGGCCACACACACGCACACATCCGCAAGCGCGCCTACTCCCATCTATTGAGGGAAAGACGGACGAGCAACGTCCTGACAGGCTTGAGGGGAAAAACGTCCGTTGATGGTTGGCGTACTGCACGCCCGCCTACGGGGCTGCAGGGGAATCCACATTTGGAAGGTACCTGAAGATGTGTGCCTGTTCTTGGAGCTCCGCTAGTAGGGTAGCAAAGACACTCGTAGGCAGTACTGAATGCTGCTCCGTGCTACTTCTCCTCCGCTGGCAAATGCTTCACAGTCGCCCGAGGAAAGACGTTTAACAATCGATCTCCAAGAGAAACGAAACACATGATGCCATAAGGCGAAAGAATAGCAGGGCATCTCTTCACAAGCTTGTCCCTGATCTATAGCTGAGGGCAAACACTTGTGTGCTTGTGGGAGAGCCTGTGTCTTTCCTGGAAGCGTTTGGGAGTTTTGCTCAGACGCGTGTTTCCTCAAGTTCAAGAATCAAGATCTAGGATACCTGCAGACAGGTGCCTGTTTGTGTGGAGACAGTCTGTTTGAAACTGTGTTCCTCAGCGCCCGCTCTTTCTCCCCGTCGCTCCACACGCCTGGGAGTCCCTTTCTTTCTCTCCACAAGCACGTGTGTTGACTTCGTCGCACATGTGCATCTGCACAAGCGTTGAGCTCAGCAGAGTGTGTCTCTTGACACTTGATGTGCGTTGGCTGTGTCTGCGTGCTCCAGTGAAGAGAGAAACGGGAAATCATCTTGGTAGAGGCAACAAAGCAAAAGCGAGGCAGGATTGACATCTGCTCAACAGAGACGGATTCCCTGCGCTGACACAGTTCACAGTTACACGAGAAGCAATCTGAGCGGTCCATCGACCGGAGACGTGTTTCCCAAGAGGTCGTTTAGCGAGTGAACAGCAGTGTGCGCGACTTTCAGGAGTGTGCCTGGAAAGTGCCAGAATCACCAGAGCATCTGTGCAAAAGCTGCTGCCTCTGTGACCGCATTGAGGCACGTTCCCGTGTCTGCGAGTATATAGACGGCTCTTTCGCGTTCGCTCCGAGGGAAACGGTCCGCTATTGCTTCTGTGCGTACAGACGCGATTCCCTTGTCTCTTGCGAACACAGGGAACTCTGTGCATCCAAATCTACAGGCTAAGGACGCGTCTGCATATGTTTTGGTGAACAATCGAGTGTGCGTGTTCTGACAGCTGCCTCTATGCAGACGTCTCCACAGAGCCACTTCTGAATGCCCCGCAGCCCAGGACTGAATGGATACACTAACAAGTGCACCGGTGTGAGCAACCACATATGCAGAAGGACGTCTTTCATCTCACAGAAGCGCGAACGTCTTGGCGTTCAAGCACATGGCAGAAACAAGGTGTGAACAGATGAGCTGCTGCTATTTTCTCCGTTCGGCATGCTTCGTTGTAGCTCTCTTGCCGGTCGCCGGCTTAGCGGCTTGCTTTGCGCGACTAGGACTGGGGAGTGAAGGAGATAGCGCCGGAAACCTTGCCTTTTGCCTTCTTCGGCGCTGGAACCTGGTTGCTGCGCCTTCTCTTTGTCCATGTGCACACACACGATTCCTCAGCGAAAACCATGCAGAAACCTTACCTCGAGCACCCAGGGATGTGCACCCAGCACCACGTGCACGCACACGCAGCTAGAGAAAAGCACCTACCTTTTCACACACTGATGCCTAAGCAAACGCGTGGCCACACACACGCACACATCCGCAAGCGCGCCTACTCCCATCTATTGAGGGAAAGACGGACGAGCAACGTCCTGACAGGCTTGAGGGGAAAAACGTCCGTTGATGGGTGGCGTACTGCACGCCCGCCTACGGGGCTGCAGGGGAATCCACATTTGGAAGGTACCTGAAGATGTGTGCCTGTTCTTGGAGCTCCGCTAGTAGGGTAGCAAAGACACTCGTAGGCAGTACTGAATGCTGCTCCGTGCTACTTGTCCTCCGCTGGCAAATGCTTCACAGTCGCCTGAGGAAAGACGTTTAACAATCGATCTCCAAGAGAAACGAAACACATGATGCCATAAGGCGAAAGAATAGCAGGGCATCTCTTCACAAGCTTGTCCCTGATCTATAGCTGAGGGCAAACACTTGTGTGCTTGTGGGAGAGCCTGTGTCTTTCCTGGAAGCGTTTGGGAGTTTTGCTCAGACGCGTGTTTCCTCAAGTTCAAGAATCAAGATCTAGGATACCTGCAGACAGGTGCCTGTTTGTGTGGAGACAGTCTGTTTGAAACTGTGTTCCTCAGCGCCCGCTCTTTCTCCCCGTCGCTCCACACGCCCGTGAGTCCCTTTCTTTCTCTCCACAAGCACGTGTGTTGACTTCGTCGCACATGTGCATCTGCACAAGCGTTGAGCTCAGCAGAGCGTGTCTCTTGACACTTGATGTGCGTTGGCTGTGTCTGCCTGCTCCAGTGAAGAGAGAAACGGGAAATCATCTTGGTAGAGGCAACAAAGCAAAAGCGAGGCAGGATTGACATCTGCTCAACAGAGACGGATTCCCTGCGCTGACACAGTTCACAGTTACACGAGAAGCAATCTGAGCGGTCCATCGACCGGAGACGTGTTTCCCAAGAGGTCGTTTAGCGAGTGAACAGCAGTGTGCGCGACTTTCAGGAGTGTGCGTGGAAAGTGCCAGAATCACCAGAGCATCTGTGCAAAAGCTGCTGCCTCTGTGACCGCATTGAGGCACGTTCCCGTGTCTGCGAGTATATAGACGGCTCTTTCGCGTTCGCTCCGAGGGAAACGGTCCGCTATTGCTTCTGTGCGTACAGACGCGATTCCCTTGTCTCTTGCGAACACAGGGAACTCTGTGCATCCAAATCTACAGGCTAAGGACGCGTCTGCATATGTTTTGGTGAACAATCGAGTGTGCGTGTTCTGACAGCTGCCTCTATGCAGACGTCTCCACAGAGCCACTTCTGAATGCCCCGCAGCCCAGGACTGAATGGATACACTAACAAGTGCACCGGTGTGAGCAACCACATATGCAGAAGGACGTCTTTCATCTCACAGAAGCGCGAACGTCTTGGCGTTCAAGCACATGGCAGAAACAAGGTGTGAACAGATGAGCTGCTGCTATTTTCTCCGTTCGGCATGCTTCGTTGTAGCTCTCTTGCCGGTCGCCGGCTTAGCGGCTTGCTTTGCGCGACTAGGACTGGGGAGTGAAGGAGATAGCGCCGGAAACCTTGCCTTTTGCCTTCTTCGGCGCTGGAACCTGGTTGCTGCGCCTTCTCTTTGTCCATGTGCACACACACGATTCCTCAGCGAAAACCATGCAGAAACCTTACCTCGAGCACCCAGGGATGTGCACCCAGCACCACGTGCACGCACACGCAGCTAGAGAAAAGCACCTACCTTTTCACACACTGATGCCTAAGCAAACGCGTGGCCACACACACGCACACATCCGCAAGCGCGCCTACTCCCATCTATTGAGGGAAAGACGGACGAGCAACGTCCTGACAGGCTTGAGGGGAAAAACGTCCGTTGATGGTTGGCGTACTGCACGCCCGCCTACGGGGCTGCAGGGGAATCCACATTTGGAAGGTACCTGAAGATGTGTGCCTGTTCTTGGAGCTCCGCTAGTAGGGTAGCAAAGACACTCGTAGGCAGTACTGAATGCTGCTCCGTGCTACTTCTCCTCCGCTGGCAAATGCTTCACAGTCGCCCGAGGAAAGACGTTTAACAATCGATCTCCAAGAGAAACGAAACACATGATGCCATAAGGCGAAAGAATAGCAGGGCATCTCTTCACAAGCTTGTCCCTGATCTATAGCTGAGGGCAAACACTTGTGTGCTTGTGGGAGAGCCTGTGTCTTTCCTGGAAGCGTTTGGGAGTTTTGCTCAGACGCGTGTTTCCTCAAGTTCAAGAATCAAGATCTAGGATACCTGCAGACAGGTGCCTGTTTGTGTGGAGACAGTCTGTTTGAAACTGTGTTCCTCAGCGCCCGCTCTTTCTCCCCGTCGCTCCACACGCCCGTGAGTCCCTTTCTTTCTCTCCACAAGCACGTGTGTTGACTTCGTCACACATGTGCATCTGCACAAGCGTTGAGCTCAGCAGAGCGTGTCTCTTGACACTTGATGTGCGTTGGCTGTGTCTGCGTGCTCCAGTGAAGAGAGAAACGGGAAATCATCTTGGTAGAGGCAACAAAGCAAAAGCGAGGCAGGATTGACATCTGCTCAACAGAGACGGATTCCCTGCGCTGACACAGTTCACAGTTACACGAGAAGCAATCTGAGCGGTCCATCGACCGGAGACGTGTTTCCCAAGAGGTCGTTTAGCGAGTGAACAGCAGTGTGCGCGACTTTCAGGAGTGTGCGTGGAAAGTGCCAGAATCACCAGAGCATCTGTGCAAAAGCTGCTGCCTCTGTGACCGCATTGAGGCACGTTCCCGTGTCTCCGAGTACATAGACGGCTCTTCCGCGTTCGCTCCGAGGGAAACGGTCCGCTATTGCTTCTGTGCGTACAGACGCGATTCCCTTGTCTCTTGCGAACACAGGGAACTCTGTGCATCCAAATCTACAGGCTAAGGACGCGTCTGCATATGTTTTGGTGAACAATCGAGTGTGCGTGTTCTGACAGCTGCCTCTATGCAGACGTCTCCACAGAGCCACTTCTGAATGCCCCGCAGCCCAGGACTGAATGGATACACTAACAAGTGCACCGGTGTGAGCAACCACATATGCAGAAGGACGTCTTTCATCTCACAGAAGCGCGAACGTCTTGGCGTTCAAGCACATGGCAGAAACAAGGTGTGAACAGATGAGCTGCTGCTATTTTCTCCGTTCGGCATGCTTCGTTGTAGCTCTCTTGCCGGTCGCCGGCTTAGCGGCTTGCTTTGCGCGACTAGGACTGGGGAGTGAAGGAGATAGCGCCGGAAACCTTGCCTTTTGCCTTCTTCGGCGCTGGAACCTGGTTGCTGCGCCTTCTCTTTGTCCATGTGCACACACACGATTCCTCAGCGAAAACCATGCAGAAACCTTACCTCGAGCACCCAGGGATGTGCACCCAGCACCACGTGCACGCACACGCAGCTAGAGAAAAGCACCTACCTTTTCACACACTGATGCCTAAGCAAACGCGTGGCCACACACACGCACACATCCGCAAGCGCGCCTGCTCCCATCTATTGAGGGAAAGACGGACGAGCAACGTCCTGACAGGCTTGAGGGGAAAAACGTCCGTTGATGGTTGGCGTACTGCACGCCCGCCTACGGGGCTGCAGGGGAATCCACATTTGGAAGGTACCTGAAGATGTGTGCCTGTTCTTGGAGCTCCGCTAGTAGGGTAGCAAAGACACTCGTAGGCAGTACTGAATGCTGCTCCGTGCTACTTCTCCTCCGCTGGCAAATGCTTCACAGTCGCCCGAGGAAAGACGTTTAACAATCGATCTCCAAGAGAAACGAAACACATGATGCCATAAGGCGAAAGAATAGCAGGGCATCTCTTCACAAGCTTGTCCCTGATCTATAGCTGAGGGCAAACACTTGTGTGCTTGTGGGAGAGCCTGTGTCTTTCCTGGAAGCGTTTGGGAGTTTTGCTCAGACGCGTGTTTCCTCAAGTTCAAGAATCAAGATCTAGGATACCTGCAGACAGGTGCCTGTTTGTGTGGAGACAGTCTGTTTGAAACTGTGTTCCTCAGCGCCCGCTCTTTCTCCCCGTCGCTCCACACGCCTGGGAGTCCCTTTCTTTCTCTCCACAAGCACGTGTGTTGACTTCGTCGCACATGTGCATCTGCACAAGCGTTGAGCTCAGCAGAGTGTGTCTCTTGACACTTGATGTGCGTTGGCTGTGTCTGCGTGCTCCAGTGAAGAGAGAAACGGGAAATCATCTTGGTAGAGGCAACAAAGCAAAAGCGAGGCAGGATTGACATCTGCTCAACAGAGACGGATTCCCTGCGCTGACACAGTTCACAGTTACACGAGAAGCAATCTGAGCGGTCCATCGACCGGAGACGTGTTTCCCAAGAGGTCGTTTAGCGAGTGAACAGCAGTGTGCGCGACTTTCAGGAGTGTGCGTGGAAAGTGCCAGAATCACCAGAGCATCTGTGCAAAAGCTGCTGCCTCTGTGACCGCATTGAGGCACGTTCCCGTGTCTGCGAGTATATAGACGGCTCTTTCGCGTTCGCTCCGAGGGAAACGGTCCGCTATTGCTTCTGTGCGTACAGACGCGATTCCCTTGTCTCTTGCGAACACAGGGAACTCTGTGCATCCAAATCTACAGGCTAAGGACGCGTCTGCATATGTTTTGGTGAACAATCGAGTGTGCGTGTTCTGACAGCTGCCTCTATGCAGACGTCTCCACAGAGCCACTTCTGAATGCCCGGCAGCCCAGGACTGAATGGATACACTAACAAGTGCACCGGTGTGAGCAACCACATATGCAGAAGGACGTCTTTCATCTCACAGAAGCGCGAAGGTCTTGGCGTTCAAGCACATGGCAGAAACAAGGTGTGAACAGATGAGCTGCTGCTATTTTCTCCGTTCGGCATGCTTCGTTGTAGCTCTCTTGCCGGTCGCCGGCTTAGCGGCTTGCTTTGCGCGACTAGGTCTGCGGAGAGAAGGAGATAGCGCCGGAAACCTTGCCTTTTGCCTTCTTCGGCGCTGGAACCTGGTTGCTGCGCCTTCTCTTTGTCCATGTGCACACACACGATTCCTCAGCGAAAACCATGCAGAAACCTTACCTCGAGCACCCAGGGATGTGCACCCAGCACCACGTGCACGCACACGCAGCTAGAGAAAAGCACCTACCTTTTCACACACTGATGCCTAAGCAAACGCGTGGCCACACACACGCACACATCCGCAAGCGCGCCTACTCCCATCTATTGAGGGAAAGACGGACGAGCAACGTCCTGACAGGCTTGAGGGGAAAAACGTCCGTTGATGGTTGGCGTACTGCACGCCCGCCTACGGGGCTGCAGGGGAATCCACATTTGGAAGGTACCTGAAGATGTGTGCCTGTTCTTGGAGCTCCGCTAGTAGGGTAGCAAAGACACTCGTAGGCAGTACTGAATGCTGCTCCGTGCTACTTGTCCTCCGCTGGCAAATGCTTCACAGTCGCCCGAGGAAAGACGTTTAACAATCGATCTCCAAGAGAAACGAAACACATGATGCCATAAGGCGAAAGAATAGCAGGGCATCTCTTCACAAGCTTGTCCCTGATCTATAGCTGAGGGCAAACACTTGTGTGCTTGTGGGAGAGCCTGTGTCTTTCCTGGAAGCGTTTGGGAGTTTTGCTCAGACGCGTGTTTCCTCAAGTTCAAGAATCAAGATCTAGGATACCTGCAGACAGGTGCCTGTTTGTGTGGAGACAGTCTGTTTGAAACTGTGTTCCTCAGCGCCCGCTCTTTCTCCCCGTCGCTCCACACGCCTGGGAGTCCCTTTCTTTCTCTCCACAAGCACGTGTGTTGACTTCGTCGCACATGTGCATCTGCACAAGCGTTGAGCTCAGCAGAGTGTGTCTCTTGACACTTGATGTGCGTTGGCTGTGTCTGCCTGCTCCAGTGAAGAGAGAAACGGGAAATCATCTTGGTAGAGGCAACAAAGCAAAAGCGAGGCAGGATTGACATCTGCTCAACAGAGACGGATTCCCTGCGCTGACACAGTTCACAGTTACACGAGAAGCAATCTGAGCGGTCCATCGACCGGAGACGTGTTTCCCAAGAGGTCGTTTAGCGAGTGAACAGCAGTGTGCGCGACTTTCAGGAGTGTGCGTGGAAACTGCCAGAATCACCAGAGCATCTGTGCAAAAGCTGCTGCCTCTGTGACCGCATTGAGGCACGTTCCCGTGTCTGCGAGTATATAGACGGCTCTTTCGCGTTCGCTCCGAGGGAAACGGTCCGCTATTGCTTCTGTGCGTACAGACGCGATTCCCTTGTCTCTTGCGAACACAGGGAACTCTGTGCATCCAAATCTACAGGCTAAGGACGCGTCTGCATATGTTTTGGTGAACAATCGAGTGTGCGTGTTCTGACAGCTGCCTCTATGCAGACGTCTCCACAGAGCCACTTCTGAATGCCCCGCAGCCCAGGACTGAATGGATACACTAACAAGTGCACCGGTGTGAGCAACCACATATGCAGAAGGACGTCTTTCATCTCACAGAAGCGCGAACGTCTTGGCGTTCAAGCACATGGCAGAAACAAGGTGTGAACAGATGAGCTGCTGCTATTTTCTCCGTTCGGCATGCTTCGTTGTAGCTCTCTTGCCGGTCGCCGGCTTAGCGGCTTGCTTTGCGCGACTAGGACTGGGGAGTGAAGGAGATAGCGCCGGAAACCTTGCCTTTTGCCTTCTTCGGCGCTGGAACCTGGTTGCTGCGCCTTCTCTTTGTCCATGTGCACACACACGATTCCTCAGCGAAAACCATGCAGAAACCTTACCTCGAGCACCCAGGGATGTGCACCCAGCACCACGTGCACGCACACGCAGCTAGAGAAAAGCACCTACCTTTTCACACACTGATGCCTAAGCAAACGCGTGGCCACACACACGCACACATCCGCAAGCGCGCCTACTCCCATCTATTGAGGGAAAGACGGACGAGCAACGTCCTGACAGGCTTGAGGGGAAAAACGTCCGTTGATGGTTGGCGTACTGCACGCCCGCCTACGGGGCTGCAGGGGAATCCACATTTGGAAGGTACCTGAAGATGTGTGCCTGTTCTTGGAGCTCCGCTAGTAGGGTAGCAAAGACACTCGTAGGCAGTACTGAATGCTGCTCCGTGCTACTTCTCCTCCGCTGGCAAATGCTTCACAGTCGCCCGAGGAAAGACGTTTAACAATCGATCTCCAAGAGAAACGAAACACATGATGCCATAAGGCGAAAGAATAGCAGGGCATCTCTTCACAAGCTTGTCCCTGATCTATAGCTGAGGGCAAACACTTGTGTGCTTGTGGGAGAGCCTGTGTCTTTCCTGGAAGCGTTTGGGAGTTTTGCTCAGACGCGTGTTTCCTCAAGTTCAAGAATCAAGATCTAGGATACCTGCAGACAGGTGCCTGTTTGTGTGGAGACAGTCTGTTTGAAACTGTGTTCCTCAGCGCCCGCTCTTTCTCCCCGTCGCTCCACACGCCTGGGAGTCCCTTTCTTTCTCTCCACAAGCACGTGTGTTGACTTCGTCGCACATGTGCATCTGCACAAGCGTTGAGCTCAGCAGAGTGTGTCTCTTGACACTTGATGTGCGTTGGCTGTGTCTGCGTGCTCCAGTGAAGAGAGAAACGGGAAATCATCTTGGTAGAGGCAACAAAGCAAAAGCGAGGCAGGATTGACATCTGCTCAACAGAGACGGATTCCCTGCGCTGACACAGTTCACAGTTACACGAGAAGCAATCTGAGCGGTCCATCGACCGGAGACGTGTTTCCCAAGAGGTCGTTTAGCGAGTGAACAGCAGTGTGCGCGACTTTCAGGAGTGTGCCTGGAAAGTGCCAGAATCACCAGAGCATCTGTGCAAAAGCTGCTGCCTCTGTGACCGCATTGAGGCACGTTCCCGTGTCTGCGAGTATATAGATGGCTCTTTCGCGTTCGCTCCGAGGGAAACGGTCCGCTATTGCTTCTGTGCGTACAGATGTGATTCCCTTGTCTCTTGCGAACACAGGGAACTCTGTGCATCCAAATCTACAGGCTAAGGACGCGTCTGCATATGTTTTGGTGAACAATCGAGTGTGCGTGTTCTGACAGCTGCCTCTATGCAGACGTCTCCACAGAGCCACTTCTGAATGCCCCGCAGCCCAGGACTGAATGGATACACTAACAAGTGCACCGGTGTGAGCAACCACATATGCAGAAGGACGTCTTTCATCTCACAGAAGCGCGAACGTCTTGGCGTTCAAGCACATGGCAGAAACAAGGTGTGAACAGATGAGCTGCTGCTATTTTCTCCGTTCGGCATGCTTCGTTGTAGCTCTCTTGCCGGTCGCCGGCTTAGCGGCTTGCTTTGCGCGACTAGGTCTGCGGAGAGAAGGAGATAGCGCCGGAAACCTTGCCTTTTGCCTTCTTCGGCGCTGGAACCTGGTTGCTGCGCCTTCTCTTTGTCCATGTGCACACACACGATTCCTCAGCGAAAACCATGCAGAAACCTTACCTCGAGCACCCAGGGATGTGCACCCAGCACCACGTGCACGCACACGCAGCTAGAGAAAAGCACCTACCTTTTCACACACTGATGCCTAAGCAAACGCGTGGCCACACACACGCACACATCCGCAAGCGCGCCTACTCCCATCTATTGAGGGAAAGACGGACGAGCAACGTCCTGACAGGCTTGAGGGGAAAAACGTCCGTTGATGGTTGGCGTACTGCACGCCCGCCTACGGGGCTGCAGGGGAATCCACATTTGGAAGGTACCTGAAGATGTGTGCCTGTTCTTGGAGCTCCGCTAGTAGGGTAGCAAAGACACTCGTAGGCAGTACTGAATGCTGCTCCGTGCTACTTCTCCTCCGCTGGCAAATGCTTCACAGTCGCCCGAGGAAAGACGTTTAACAATCGATCTCCAAGAGAAACGAAACACATGATGCCATAAGGCGAAAGAATAGCAGGGCATCTCTTCACAAGCTTGTCCCTGATCTATAGCTGAGGGCAAACACTTGTGTGCTTGTGGGAGAGCCTGTGTCTTTCCTGGAAGCGTTTGGGAGTTTTGCTCAGACGCGTGTTTCCTCAAGTTCAAGAATCAAGATCTAGGATACCTGCAGACAGGTGCCTGTTTGTGTGGAGACAGTCTGTTTGAAACTGTGTTCCTCAGCGCCCGCTCTTTCTCCCCGTCGCTCCACACGCCTGGGAGTCCCTTTCTTTCTCTCCACAAGCACGTGTGTTGACTTCGTCGCACATGTGCATCTGCACAAGCGTTGAGCTCAGCAGAGTGTGTCTCTTGACACTTGATGTGCGTTGGCTGTGTCTGCGTGCTCCAGTGAAGAGAGAAACGGGAAATCATCTTGGTAGAGGCAACAAAGCAAAAGCGAGGCAGGATTGACATCTGCTCAACAGAGACGGATTCCCTGCGCTGACACAGTTCACAGTTACACGAGAAGCAATCTGAGCGGTCCATCGACCGGAGACGTGTTTCCCAAGAGGTCGTTTAGCGAGTGAACAGCAGTGTGCGCGACTTTCAGGAGTGTGCCTGGAAAGTGCCAGAATCACCAGAGCATCTGTGCAAAAGCTGCTGCCTCTGTGACCGCATTGAGGCACGTTCCCGTGTCTGCGAGTATATAGATGGCTCTTTCGCGTTCGCTCCGAGGGAAACGGTCCGCTATTGCTTCTGTGCGTACAGATGTGATTCCCTTGTCTCTTGCGAACACAGGGAACTCTGTGCATCCAAATCTACAGGCTAAGGACGCGTCTGCATATGTTTTGGTGAACAATCGAGTGTGCGTGTTCTGACAGCTGCCTCTATGCAGACGTCTCCACAGAGCCACTTCTGAATGCCCCGCAGCCCAGGACTGAATGGATACACTAACAAGTGCACCGGTGTGAGCAACCACATATGCAGAAGGACGTCTTTCATCTCACAGAAGCGCGAACGTCTTGGCGTTCAAGCACATGGCAGAAACAAGGTGTGAACAGATGAGCTGCTGCTATTTTCTCCGTTCGGCATGCTTCGTTGTAGCTCTCTTGCCGGTCGCCGGCTTAGCGGCTTGCTTTGCGCGACTAGGTCTGCGGAGAGAAGGAGATAGCGCCGGAAACCTTGCCTTTTGCCTTCTTCGGCGCTGGAACCTGGTTGCTGCGCCTTCTCTTTGTCCATGTGCACACACACGATTCCTCAGCGAAAACCATGCAGAAACCTTACCTCGAGCACCCAGGGATGTGCACCCAGCACCACGTGCACGCACACGCAGCTAGAGAAAAGCACCTACCTTTTCACACACTGATGCCTAAGCAAACGCGTGGCCACACACACGCACACATCCGCAAGCGCGCCTACTCCCATCTATTGAGGGAAAGACGGACGAGCAACGTCCTGACAGGCTTGAGGGGAAAAACGTCCGTTGATGGTTGGCGTACTGCACGCCCGCCTACGGGGCTGCAGGGGAATCCACATTTGGAAGGTACCTGAAGATGTGTGCCTGTTCTTGGAGCTCCGCTAGTAGGGTAGCAAAGACACTCGTAGGCAGTACTGAATGCTGCTCCGTGCTACTTCTCCTCCGCTGGCAAATGCTTCACAGTCGCCCGAGGAAAGACGTTTAACAATCGATCTCCAAGAGAAACGAAACACATGATGCCATAAGGCGAAAGAATAGCAGGGCATCTCTTCACAAGCTTGTCCCTGATCTATAGCTGAGGGCAAACACTTGTGTGCTTGTGGGAGAGCCTGTGTCTTTCCTGGAAGCGTTTGGGAGTTTTGCTCAGACGCGTGTTTCCTCAAGTTCAAGAATCAAGATCTAGGATACCTGCAGACAGGTGCCTGTTTGTGTGGAGACAGTCTGTTTGAAACTGTGTTCCTCAGCGCCCGCTCTTTCTCCCCGTCGCTCCACACGCCTGGGAGTCCCTTTCTTTCTCTCCACAAGCACGTGTGTTGACTTCGTCGCACATGTGCATCTGCACAAGCGTTGAGCTCAGCAGAGTGTGTCTCTTGACACTTGATGTGCGTTGGCTGTGTCTGCGTGCTCCAGTGAAGAGAGAAACGGGAAATCATCTTGGTAGAGGCAACAAAGCAAAAGCGAGGCAGGATTGACATCTGCTCAACAGAGACGGATTCCCTGCGCTGACACAGTTCACAGTTACACGAGAAGCAATCTGAGCGGTCCATCGACCGGAGACGTGTTTCCCAAGAGGTCGTTTAGCGAGTGAACAGCAGTGTGCGCGACTTTCAGGAGTGTGCCTGGAAAGTGCCAGAATCACCAGAGCATCTGTGCAAAAGCTGCTGCCTCTGTGACCGCATTGAGGCACGTTCCCGTGTCTGCGAGTATATAGATGGCTCTTTCGCGTTCGCTCCGAGGGAAACGGTCCGCTATTGCTTCTGTGCGTACAGATGTGATTCCCTTGTCTCTTGCGAACACAGGGAACTCTGTGCATCCAAATCTACAGGCTAAAGACGCGTCTGCATATGTTTTGGTGAACAATCGAGTGTGCGTGTTCTGACAGCTGCCTCTATGCAGACGTCTCCACAGAGCCACTTCTGAATGCCCCGCAGCCCAGGACTGAATGGATACACTAACAAGTGCACCGGTGTGAGCAACCACATATGCAGAAGGACGTCTTTCATCTCACAGAAGCGCGAACGTCTTGGCGTTCAAGCACATGGCAGAAACAAGGTGTGAACAGATGAGCTGCTGCTATTTTCTCCGTTCGGCATGCTTCGTTGTAGCTCTCTTGCCGGTCGCCGGCTTAGCGGCTTGCTTTGCGCGACTAGGACTGGGGAGTGAAGGAGATAGCGCCGGAAACCTTGCCTTTTGCCTTCTTCGGCGCTGGAACCTGGTTGCTGCGCCTTCTCTTTGTCCATGTGCACACACACGATTCCTCAGCGAAAACCATGCAGAAACCTTACCTCGAGCACCCAGGGATGTGCACCCAGCACCACGTGCACGCACACGCAGCTAGAGAAAAGCACCTACCTTTTCACACACTGATGCCTAAGCAAACGCGTGGCCACACACACGCACACATCCGCAAGCGCGCCTACTCCCATCTATTGAGGGAAAGACGGACGAGCAACGTCCTGACAGGCTTGAGGGGAAAAACGTCCGTTGATGGTTGGCGTACTGCACGCCCGCCTACGGGGCTGCAGGGGAATCCACATTTGGAAGGTACCTGAAGATGTGTGCCTGTTCTTGGAGCTCCGCTAGTAGGGTAGCAAAGACACTCGTAGGCAGTACTGAATGCTGCTCCGTGCTACTTCTCCTCCGCTGGCAAATGCTTCACAGTCGCCCGAGGAAAGACGTTTAACAATCGATCTCCAAGAGAAACGAAACACATGATGCCATAAGGCGAAAGAATAGCAGGGCATCTCTTCACAAGCTTGTCCCTGATCTATAGCTGAGGGCAAACACTTGTGTGCTTGTGGGAGAGCCTGTGTCTTTCCTGGAAGCGTTTGGGAGTTTTGCTCAGACGCGTGTTTCCTCAAGTTCAAGAATCAAGATCTAGGATACCTGCAGACAGGTGCCTGTTTGTGTGGAGACAGTCTGTTTGAAACTGTGTTCCTCAGCGCCCGCTCTTTCTCCCCGTCGCTCCACACGCCTGGGAGTCCCTTTCTTTCTCTCCACAAGCACGTGTGTTGACTTCGTCGCACATGTGCATCTGCACAAGCGTTGAGCTCAGCAGAGTGTGTCTCTTGACACTTGATGTGCGTTGGCTGTGTCTGCGTGCTCCAGTGAAGAGAGAAACGGGAAATCATCTTGGTAGAGGCAACAAAGCAAAAGCGAGGCAGGATTGACATCTGCTCAACAGAGACGGATTCCCTGCGCTGACACAGTTCACAGTTACACGAGAAGCAATCTGAGCGGTCCATCGACCGGAGACGTGTTTCCCAAGAGGTCGTTTAGCGAGTGAACAGCAGTGTGCGCGACTTTCAGGAGTGTGCGTGGAAAGTGCCAGAATCACCAGAGCATCTGTGCAAAAGCTGCTGCCTCTGTGACCGCATTGAGGCACGTTCCCGTGTCTGCGAGTATATAGACGGCTCTTTCGCGTTCGCTCCGAGGGAAACGGTCCGCTATTGCTTCTGTGCGTACAGACGCGATTCCCTTGTCTCTTGCGAACACAGGGAACTCTGTGCATCCAAATCTACAGGCTAAGGACGCGTCTGCATATGTTTTGGTGAACAATCGAGTGTGCGTGTTCTGACAGCTGCCTCTATGCAGACGTCTCCACAGAGCCACTTCTGAATGCCCCGCAGCCCAGGACTGAATGGATACACTAACAAGTGCACCGGTGTGAGCAACCACATATGCAGAAGGACGTCTTTCATCTCACAGAAGCGCGAACGTCTTGGCGTTCAAGCACATGGCAGAAACAAGGTGTGAACAGATGAGCTGCTGCTATTTTCTCCGTTCGGCATGCTTCGTTGTAGCTCTCTTGCCGGTCGCCGGCTTAGCGGCTTGCTTTGCGCGACTAGGACTGGGGAGTGAAGGAGATAGCGCCGGAAACCTTGCCTTTTGCCTTCTTCGGCGCTGGAACCTGGTTGCTGCGCCTTCTCTTTGTCCATGTGCACACACACGATTCCTCAGCGAAAACCATGCAGAAACCTTACCTCGAGCACCCAGGGATGTGCACCCAGCACCACGTGCACGCACACGCAGCTAGAGAAAAGCACCTACCTTTTCACACACTGATGCCTAAGCAAACGCGTGGCCACACACACGCACACATCCGCAAGCGCGCCTACTCCCATCTATTGAGGGAAAGACGGACGAGCAACGTCCTGACAGGCTTGAGGGGAAAAACGTCCGTTGATGGTTGGCGTACTGCACGCCCGCCTACGGGGCTGCAGGGGAATCCACATTTGGAAGGTACCTGAAGATGTGTGCCTGTTCTTGGAGCTCCGCTAGTAGGGTAGCAAAGACACTCGTAGGCAGTACTGAATGCTGCTCCGTGCTACTTCTCCTCCGCTGGCAAATGCTTCACAGTCGCCCGAGGAAAGACGTTTAACAATCGATCTCCAAGAGAAACGAAACACATGATGCCATAAGGCGAAAGAATAGCAGGGCATCTCTTCACAAGCTTGTCCCTGATCTATAGCTGAGGGCAAACACTTGTGTGCTTGTGGGAGAGCCTGTGTCTTTCCTGGAAGCGTTTGGGAGTTTTGCTCAGACGCGTGTTTCCTCAAGTTCAAGAATCAAGATCTAGGATACCTGCAGACAGGTGCCTGTTTGTGTGGAGACAGTCTGTTTGAAACTGTGTTCCTCAGCGCCCGCTCTTTCTCCCCGTCGCTCCACACGCCTGGGAGTCCCTTTCTTTCTCTCCACAAGCACGTGTGTTGACTTCGTCGCACATGTGCATCTGCACAAGCGTTGAGCTCAGCAGAGTGTGTCTCTTGACACTTGATGTGCGTTGGCTGTGTCTGCCTGCTCCAGTGAAGAGAGAAACGGGAAATCATCTTGGTAGAGGCAACAAAGCAAAAGCGAGGCAGGATTGACATCTGCTCAACAGAGACGGATTCCCTGCGCTGACACAGTTCACAGTTACACGAGAAGCAATCTGAGCGGTCCATCGACCGGAGACGTGTTTCCCAAGAGGTCGTTTAGCGAGTGAACAGCAGTGTGCGCGACTTTCAGGAGTGTGCCTGGAAAGTGCCAGAATCACCAGAGCATCTGTGCAAAAGCTGCTGCCTCTGTGACCGCATTGAGGCACGTTCCCGTGTCTGCGAGTATATAGATGGCTCTTTCGCGTTCGCTCCGAGGGAAACGGTCCGCTATTGCTTCTGTGCGTACAGATGTGATTCCCTTGTCTCTTGCGAACACAGGGAACTCTGTGCATCCAAATCTACCGGCTAAGGACGCGTCTGCATATGTTTTGGTGAACAATCGAGTGTGCGTGTTCTGACAGCTGCCTCTATGCAGACGTCTCCACAGAGCCACTTCTGAATGCCCCGCAGCCCAGGACTGAATGGATACACTAACAAGTGCACCGGTGTGAGCAAGCACATATGCAGAAGGACGTCTTTCATCTCACAGAAGCGCGAAGGTCTTGGCGTTCAAGCACATGGCAGAAACAAGGTGTGAACAGATGAGCTGCTGCTATTTTCTCCGTTCGGCATGCTTCGTTGTAGCTCTCTTGCCGGTCGCCGGCTTAGCGGCTTGCTTTGCGCGACTAGGACTGGGGAGTGAAGGAGATAGCGCCGGAAACCTTGCCTTTTGCCTTCTTCGGCGCTGGAACCTGGTTGCTGCGCCTTCTCTTTGTCCATGTGCACACACACGATTCCTCAGCGAAAACCATGCAGAAACCTTACCTCGAGCACCCAGGGATGTGCACCCAGCACCACGTGCACGCACACGCAGCTAGAGAAAAGCACCTACCTTTTCACACACTGATGCCTAAGCAAACGCGTGGCCACACACACGCACACATCCGCAAGCGCGCCTACTCCCATCTATTGAGGGAAAGACGGACGAGCAACGTCCTGACAGGCTTGAGGGGAAAAACGTCCGTTGATGGTTGGCGTACTGCACGCCCGCCTACGGGGCTGCAGGGGAATCCACATTTGGAAGGTACCTGAAGATGTGTGCCTGTTCTTGGAGCTCCGCTAGTAGGGTAGCAAAGACACTCGTAGGCAGTACTGAATGCTGCTCCGTGCTACTTCTCCTCCGCTGGCAAATGCTTCACAGTCGCCCGAGGAAAGACGTTTAACAATCGATCTCCAAGAGAAACGAAACACATGATGCCATAAGGCGAAAGAATAGCAGGGCATCTCTTCACAAGCTTGTCCCTGATCTATAGCTGAGGGCAAACACTTGTGTGCTTGTGGGAGAGCCTGTGTCTTTCCTGGAAGCGTTTGGGAGTTTTGCTCAGACGCGTGTTTCCTCAAGTTCAAGAATCAAGATCTAGGATACCTGCAGACAGGTGCCTGTTTGTGTGGAGACAGTCTGTTTGAAACTGTGTTCCTCAGCGCCCGCTCTTTCTCCCCGTCGCTCCACACGCCTGGGAGTCCCTTTCTTTCTCTCCACAAGCACGTGTGTTGACTTCGTCGCACATGTGCATCTGCACAAGCGTTGAGCTCAGCAGAGTGTGTCTCTTGACACTTGATGTGCGTTGGCTGTGTCTGCGTGCTCCAGTGAAGAGAGAAACGGGAAATCATCTTGGTAGAGGCAACAAAGCAAAAGCGAGGCAGGATTGACATCTGCTCAACAGAGACGGATTCCCTGCGCTGACACAGTTCACAGTTACACGAGAAGCAATCTGAGCGGTCCATCGACCGGAGACGTGTTTCCCAAGAGGTCGTTTAGCGAGTGAACAGCAGTGTGCGCGACTTTCAGGAGTGTGCCTGGAAAGTGCCAGAATCACCAGAGCATCTGTGCAAAAGCTGCTGCCTCTGTGACCGCATTGAGGCACGTTCCCGTGTCTGCGAGTATATAGACGGCTCTTTCGCGTTCGCTCCGAGGGAAACGGTCCGCTATTGCTTCTGTGCGTACAGACGCGATTCCCTTGTCTCTTGCGAACACAGGGAACTCTGTGCATCCAAATCTACAGGCTAAGGACGCGTCTGCATATGTTTTGGTGAACAATCGAGTGTGCGTGTTCTGACAGCTGCCTCTATGCAGACGTCTCCACAGAGCCACTTCTGAATGCCCCGCAGCCCAGGACTGAATGGATACACTAACAAGTGCACCGGTGTGAGCAACCACATATGCAGAAGGACGTCTTTCATCTCACAGAAGCGCGAACGTCTTGGCGTTCAAGCACATGGCAGAAACAAGGTGTGAACAGATGAGCTGCTGCTATTTTCTCCGTTCGGCATGCTTCGTTGTAGCTCTCTTGCCGGTCGCCGGCTTAGCGGCTTGCTTTGCGCGACTAGGACTGGGGAGTGAAGGAGATAGCGCCGGAAACCTTGCCTTTTGCCTTCTTCGGCGCTGGAACCTGGTTGCTGCGCCTTCTCTTTGTCCATGTGCACACACACGATTCCTCAGCGAAAACCATGCAGAAACCTTACCTCGAGCACCCAGGGATGTGCACCCAGCACCATGTGCACGCACACGCAGCTAGAGAAAAGCACCTACCTTTTCACACACTGATGCCTAAGCAAACGCGTGGCCACACACACGCACACATCCGCAAGCGCGCCTACTCCCATCTATTGAGGGAAAGACGGACGAGCAACGTCCTGACAGGCTTGAGGGGAAAAACGTCCGTTGATGGTTGGCGTACTGCACGCCCGCCTACGGGGCTGCAGGGGAATCCACATTTGGAAGGTACCTGAAGATGTGTGCCTGTTCTTGGAGCTCCGCTAGTAGGGTAGCAAAGACACTCGTAGGCAGTACTGAATGCTGCTCCGTGCTACTTCTCCTCCGCTGGCAAATGCTTCACAGTCGCCCGAGGAAAGACGTTTAACAATCGATCTCCAAGAGAAACGAAACACATGATGCCATAAGGCGAAAGAATAGCAGGGCATCTCTTCACAAGCTTGTCCCTGATGTATAGCTGAGGGCAAACACTTGTGTGCTTGTGGGAGAGCCTGTGTCTTTCCTGGAAGCGTTTGGGAGTTTTGCTCAGACGCGTGTTTCCTCAAGTTCAAGAATCAAGATCTAGGATACCTGCAGACAGGTGCCTGTTTGTGTGGAGACAGTCTGTTTGAAACTGTGTTCCTCAGCGCCCGCTCTTTCTCCCCGTCGCTCCACACGCCTGGGAGTCCCTTTCTTTCTCTCCACAAGCACGTGTGTTGACTTCGTCGCACATGTGCATCTGCACAAGCGTTGAGCTCAGCAGAGTGTGTCTCTTGACACTTGATGTGCGTTGGCTGTGTCTGCGTGCTCCAGTGAAGAGAGAAACGGGAAATCATCTTGGTAGAGGCAACAAAGCAAAAGCGAGGCAGGATTGACATCTGCTCAACAGAGACGGATTCCCTGCGCTGACACAGTTCACAGTTACACGAGAAGCAATCTGAGCGGTCCATCGACCGGAGACGTGTTTCCCAAGAGGTCGTTTAGCGAGTGAACAGCAGTGTGCGCGACTTTCAGGAGTGTGCCTGGAAAGTGCCAGAATCACCAGAGCATCTGTGCAAAAGCTGCTGCCTCTGTGACCGCATTGAGGCACGTTCCCGTGTCTCCGAGTACATAGACGGCTCTTCCGCGTTCGCTCCGAGGGAAACGGTCCGCTATTGCTTCTGTGCGTACAGATGCGATTCCCTTGTCTCTTGCGAACACAGGGAACTCTGTGCATCCAAATCTACAGGCTAAGGACGCGTCTGCATATGTTTTGGTGAACAATCGAGTGTGCGTGTTCTGACAGCTGCCTCTATGCAGACGTCTCCACAGAGCCACTTCTGAATGCCCCGCAGCCCAGGACTGAATGGATACACTAACAAGTGCACCGGTGTGAGCAACCACATATGCAGAAGGACGTCTTTCATCTCACAGAAGCGCGAACGTCTTGGCGTTCAAGCACATGGCAGAAACAAGGTGTGAACAGATGCGCTGCTGCTATTTTCTCCGTTCGGCATGCTTCGTTGTAGCTCTCTTGCCGGTCGCCGGCTTAGCGGCTTGCTTTGCGCGACTAGGTCTGCGGAGAGAAGGAGATAGCGCCGGAAACCTTGCCTTTTGCCTTCTTCGGCGCTGGAACCTGGTTGCTGCGCCTTCTCTTTGTCCATGTGCACACACACGATTCCTCAGCGAAAACCATGCAGAAACCTTTCCACGAGCACCCAGGGATGTGCACCCAGCACCACGTGCACGCACACGCAGCTAGAGAAAAGCACCTACCTTTTCACACACTGATGCCTAAGCAAACGCGTGGCCACACACACGCACACATCCGCAAGCGCGCCTACTCCCATCTATTGAGGGAAAGACGGACGAGCAACGTCCTGACAGGCTTGAGGGGAAAAACGTCCGTTGATGGTTGGCGTACTGCACGCCCGCCTACGGGGCTGCAGGGGAATCCACATTTGGAAGGTACCTGAAGATGTGTGCCTGTTCTTGGAGCTCCGCTAGTAGGGTAGCAAAGACACTCGTAGGCAGTACTGAATGCTGCTCCGTGCTACTTCTCCTCCGCTGGCAAATGCTTCACAGTCGCCCGAGGAAAGACGTTTAGCAATCGATCTCCAAGAGAAACGAAACACATGATGCCATAAGGCGAAAGAATAGCAGGGCATCTCTTCACAAGCTTGTCCCTGATGTATAGCTGAGGGCAAACACTTGTGTGCTTGTGGGAGAGCCTGTGTCTTTCCTGGAAGCGTTTGGGAGTTTTGCTCAGACGCGTGTTTCCTCAAGTTCAAGAATCAAGATCTAGGATACCTGCAGACAGGTGCCTGTTTGTGTGGAGACAGTCTGTTTGAAACTGTGTTCCTCAGCGCCCGCTCTTTCTCCCCGTCGCTCCACACGCCTGGGAGTCCCTTTCTTTCTCTCCACAAGCACGTGTGTTGACTTCGTCGCACATGTGCATCTGCACAAGCGTTGAGCTCAGCAGAGTGTGTCTCTTGACACTTGATGTGCGTTGGCTGTGTCTGCGTGCTCCAGTGAAGAGAGAAACGGGAAATCATCTTGGTAGAGGCAACAAAGCAAAAGCGAGGCAGGATTGACATCTGCTCAACAGAGACGGATTCCCTGCGCTGACACAGTTCACAGTTACACGAGAAGCAATCTGAGCGGTCCATCGACCGGAGACGTGTTTCCCAAGAGGTCGTTTAGCGAGTGAACAGCAGTGTGCGCGACTTTCAGGAGTGTGCCTGGAAAGTGCCAGAATCACCAGAGCATCTGTGCAAAAGCTGCTGCCTCTGTGACCGCATTGAGGCACGTTCCCGTGTCTGCGAGTATATAGATGGCTCTTTCGCGTTCGCTCCGAGGGAAACGGTCCGCTATTGCTTCTGTGCGTACAGATGTGATTCCCTTGTCTCTTGCGAACACAGGGAACTCTGTGCATCCAAATCTACAGGCTAAGGACGCGTCTGCATATGTTTTGGTGAACAATCGAGTGTGCGTGTTCTGACAGCTGCCTCTATGCAGACGTCTCCACAGAGCCACTTCTGAATGCCCCGCAGCCCAGGACTGAATGGATACACTAACAAGTGCACCGGTGTGAGCAACCACATATGCAGAAGGACGTCTTTCATCTCACAGAAGCGCGAACGTCTTGGCGTTCAAGCACATGGCAGAAACAAGGTGTGAACAGATGAGCTGCTGCTATTTTCTCCGTTCGGCATGCTTCGTTGTAGCTCTCTTGCCGGTCGCCGGCTTAGCGGCTTGCTTTGCGCGACTAGGACTGGGGAGTGAAGGAGATAGCGCCGGAAACCTTGCCTTTTGCCTTCTTCGGCGCTGGAACCTGGTTGCTGCGCCTTCTCTTTGTCCATGTGCACACACACGATTCCTCAGCGAAAACCATGCAGAAACCTTACCTCGAGCACCCAGGGATGTGCACCCAGCACCACGTGCACGCACACGCAGCTAGAGAAAAGCACCTACCTTTTCACACACTGATGCCTAAGCAAACGCGTGGCCACACACACGCACACATCCGCAAGCGCGCCTACTCCCATCTATTGAGGGAAAGACGGACGAGCAACGTCCTGACAGGCTTGAGGGGAAAAACGTCCGTTGATGGTTGGCGTACTGCACGCCCGCCTACGGGGCTGCAGGGGAATCCACATTTGGAAGGTACCTGAAGATGTGTGCCTGTTCTTGGAGCTCCGCTAGTAGGGTAGCAAAGACACTCGTAGGCAGTACTGAATGCTGCTCCGTGCTACTTCTCCTCCGCTGGCAAATGCTTCACAGTCGCCCGAGGAAAGACGTTTAACAATCGATCTCCAAGAGAAACGAAACCCATGATGCCATAAGGCGAAAGAATAGCAGGGCATCTCTTCACAAGCTTGTCCCTGATGTATAGCTGAGGGCAAACACTTGTGTGCTTGTGGGAGAGCCTGTGTCTTTCCTGGAAGCGTTTGGGAGTTTTGCTCAGACGCGTGTTTCCTCAAGTTCAAGAATCAAGATCTAGGATACCTGCAGACAGGTGCCTGTTTGTGTGGAGACAGTCTGTTTGAAACTGTGTTCCTCAGCGCCCGCTCTTTCTCCCCGTCGCTCCACACGCCTGGGAGTCCCTTTCTTTCTCTCCACAAGCACGTGTGTTGACTTCGTCGCACATGTGCATCTGCACAAGCGTTGAGCTCAGCAGAGTGTGTCTCTTGACACTTGATGTGCGTTGGCTGTGTCTGCGTGCTCCAGTGAAGAGAGAAACGGGAAATCATCTTGGTAGAGGCAACAAAGCAAAAGCGAGGCAGGATTGACATCTGCTCAACAGAGACGGATTCCCTGCGCTGACACAGTTCACAGTTACACGAGAAGCAATCTGAGCGGTCCATCGACCGGAGACGTGTTTCCCAAGAGGTCGTTTAGCGAGTGAACAGCAGTGTGCGCGACTTTCAGGAGTGTGCCTGGAAAGTGCCAGAATCACCAGAGCATCTGTGCAAAAGCTGCTGCCTCTGTGACCGCATTGAGGCACGTTCCCGTGTCTGCGAGTATATAGACGGCTCTTTCGCGTTCGCTCCGAGGGAAACGGTCCGCTATTGCTTCTGTGCGTACAGACGCGATTCCCTTGTCTCTTGCGAACACAGGGAACTCTGTGCATCCAAATCTACAGGCTAAGGACGCGTCTGCATATGTTTTGGTGAACAATCGAGTGTGCGTGTTCTGACAGCTGCCTCTATGCAGACGTCTCCACAGAGCCACTTCTGAATGCCCTGCAGCCCAGGACTGAATGGATACACTAACAAGTGCACCGGTGTGAGCAACCACATATGCAGAAGGACGTCTTTCATCTCACAGAAGCGCGAACGTCTTGGCGTTCAAGCACATGGCAGAAACAAGGTGTGAACAGATGAGCTGCTGCTATTTTCTCCGTTCGGCATGCTTCGTTGTAGCTCTCTTGCCGGTCGCCGGCTTAGCGGCTTGCTTTGCGCGACTAGGACTGGGGAGTGAAGGAGATAGCGCCGGAAACCTTGCCTTTTGCCTTCTTCGGCGCTGGAACCTGGTTGCTGCGCCTTCTCTTTGTCCATGTGCACACACACGATTCCTCAGCGAAAACCATGCAGAAACCTTACCTCGAGCACCCAGGGATGTGCACCCAGCACCACGTGCACGCACACGCAGCTAGAGAAAAGCACCTACCTTTTCACACACTGATGCCTAAGCAAACGCGTGGCCACACACACGCACACATCCGCAAGCGCGCCTACTCCCATCTATTGAGGGAAAGACGGACGAGCAACGTCCTGACAGGCTTGAGGGGAAAAACGTCCGTTGATGGTTGGCGTACTGCACGCCCGCCTACGGGGCTGCAGGGGAATCCACATTTGGAAGGTACCTGAAGATGTGTGCCTGTTCTTGGAGCTCCGCTAGTAGGGTAGCAAAGACACTCGTAGGCAGTACTGAATGCTGCTCCGTGCTACTTCTCCTCCGCTGGCAAATGCTTCACAGTCGCCCGAGGAAAGACGTTTAACAATCGATCTCCAAGAGAAACGAAACACATGATGCCATAAGGCGAAAGAATAGCAGGGCATCTCTTCACAAGCTTGTCCCTGATGTATAGCTGAGGGCAAACACTTGTGTGCTTGTGGGAGAGCCTGTGTCTTTCCTGGAAGCGTTTGGGAGTTTTGCTCAGACGCGTGTTTCCTCAAGTTCAAGAATCAAGATCTAGGATACCTGCAGACAGGTGCCTGTTTGTGTGGAGACAGTCTGTTTGAAACTGTGTTCCTCAGCGCCCGCTCTTTCTCCCCGTTGCTCCACACGCCTGGGAGTCCCTTTCTTTCTCTCCACAAGCACGTGTGTTGACTTCGTCGCACATGTGCATCTGCACAAGCGTTGAGCTCAGCAGAGTGTGTCTCTTGACACTTGATGTGCGTTGGCTGTGTCTGCGTGCTCCAGTGAAGAGAGAAACGGGAAATCATCTTGGTAGAGGCAACAAAGCAAAAGCGAGGCAGGATTGACATCTGCTCAACAGAGACGGATTCCCTGCGCTGACACAGTTCACAGTTACACGAGAAGCAATCTGAGCGGTCCATCGACCGGAGACGTGTTTCCCAAGAGGTCGTTTAGCGAGTGAACAGCAGTGTGCGCGACTTTCAGGAGTGTGCCTGGAAAGTGCCAGAATCACCAGAGCATCTGTGCAAAAGCTGCTGCCTCTGTGACCGCATTGAGGCACGTTCCCGTGTCTGCGAGTATATAGACGGCTCTTTCGCGTTCGCTCCGAGGGAAACGGTCCGCTATTGCTTCTGTGCGTACAGACGCGATTCCCTTGTCTCTTGCGAACACAGGGAACTCTGTGCATCCAAATCTACAGGCTAAGGACGCGTCTGCATATGTTTTGGTGAACAATCGAGTGTGCGTGTTCTGACAGCTGCCTCTATGCAGACGTCTCCACAGAGCCACTTCTGAATGCCCCGCAGCCCAGGACTGAATGGATACACTAACAAGTGCACCGGTGTGAGCAACCACATATGCAGAAGGACGTCTTTCATCTCACAGAAGCGCGAACGTCTTGGCGTTCAAGCACATGGCAGAAACAAGGTGTGAACAGATGAGCTGCTGCTATTTTCTCCGTTCGGCATGCTTCGTTGTAGCTCTCTTGCCGGTCGCCGGCTTAGCGGCTTGCTTTGCGCGACTAGGACTGGGGAGTGAAGGAGATAGCGCCGGAAACCTTGCCTTTTGCCTTCTTCGGCACTGGAACCTGGTTGCTGCGCCTTCTCTTTGTCCATGTGCACACACACGATTCCTCAGCGAAAACCATGCAGAAACCTTACCTCGAGCACCCAGGGATGTGCACCCAGCACCATGTGCACGCACACGCAGCTAGAGAAAAGCACCTACCTTTTCACACACTGATGCCTAAGCAAACGCGTGGCCACACACACGCACACATCCGCAAGCGCGCCTACTCCCATCTATTGAGGGAAAGACGGACGAGCAACGTCCTGACAGGCTTGAGGGGAAAAACGTCCGTTGATGGTTGGCGTACTGCACGCCCGCCTACGGGGCTGCAGGGGAATCCACATTTGGAAGGTACCTGAAGATGTGTGCCTGTTCTTGGAGCTCCGCTAGTAGGGTAGCAAAGACACTCGTAGGCAGTACTGAATGCTGCTCCGTGCTACTTCTCCTCCGCTGGCAAATGCTTCACAGTCGCCCGAGGAAAGACGTTTAACAATCGATCTCCAAGAGAAACGAAACACATGATGCCATAAGGCGAAAGAATAGCAGGGCATCTCTTCACAAGCTTGTCCCTGATGTATAGCTGAGGGCAAACACTTGTGTGCTTGTGGGAGAGCCTGTGTCTTTCCTGGAAGCGTTTGGGAGTTTTGCTCAGACGCGTGTTTCCTCAAGTTCAAGAATCAAGATCTAGGATACCTGCAGACAGGTGCCTGTTTGTGTGGAGACAGTCTGTTTGAAACTGTGTTCCTCAGCGCCCGCTCTTTCTCCCCGTCGCTCCACACGCCTGGGAGTCCCTTTCTTTCTCTCCACAAGCACGTGTGTTGACTTCGTCGCACATGTGCATCTGCACAAGCGTTGAGCTCAGCAGAGTGTGTCTCTTGACACTTGATGTGCGTTGGCTGTGTCTGCGTGCTCCAGTGAAGAGAGAAACGGGAAATCATCTTGGTAGAGGCAACAAAGCAAAAGCGAGGCAGGATTGACATCTGCTCAACAGAGACGGATTCCCTGCGCTGACACAGTTCACAGTTACACGAGAAGCAATCTGAGCGGTCCATCGACCGGAGACGTGTTTCCCAAGAGGTCGTTTAGCGAGTGAACAGCAGTGTGCGCGACTTTCAGGAGTGTGCGTGGAAACTGCCAGAATCACCAGAGCATCTGTGCAAAAGCTGCTGCCTCTGTGACCGCATTGAGGCACGTTCCCGTGTCTCCGAGTACATAGACGGCTCTTCCGCGTTCGCTCCGAGGGAAACGGTCCGCTATTGCTTCTGTGCGTACAGATGCGATTCCCTTGTCTCTTGCGAACACAGGGAACTCTGTGCATCCAAATCTACAGGCTAAGGACGCGTCTGCATATGTTTTGGTGAACAATCGAGTGTGCGTGTTCTGACAGCTGCCTCTATGCAGACGTCTCCACAGAGCCACTTCTGAATGCCCCGCAGCCCAGGACTGAATGGATACACTAACAAGTGCACCGGTGTGAGCAACCACATATGCAGAAGGACGTCTTTCATCTCACAGAAGCGCGAACGTCTTGGCGTTCAAGCACATGGCAGAAACAAGGTGTGAACAGATGCGCTGCTGCTATTTTCTCCGTTCGGCATGCTTCGTTGTAGCTCTCTTGCCGGTCGCCGGCTTAGCGGCTTGCTTTGCGCGACTAGGTCTGCGGAGAGAAGGAGATAGCGCCGGAAACCTTGCCTTTTGCCTTCTTCGGCGCTGGAACCTGGTTGCTGCGCCTTCTCTTTGTCCATGTGCACACACACGATTCCTCAGCGAAAACCATGCAGAAACCTTTCCACGAGCACCAAGGGATGTGCACCCAGCACCACGTGCACGCACACGCAGCTAGAGAAAAGCACCTACCTTTTCACACACTGATGCCTAAGCAAACGCGTGGCCACACACACGCACACATCCGCAAGCGCGCCTACTCCCATCTATTGAGGGAAAGACGGACGAGCAACGTCCTGACAGGCTTGAGGGGAAAAACGTCCGTTGATGGTTGGCGTACTGCACGCCCGCCTACGGGGCTGCAGGGGAATCCACATTTGGAAGGTACCTGAAGATGTGTGCCTGTTCTTGGAGCTCCGCTAGTAGGGTAGCAAAGACACTCGTAGGCAGTACTGAATGCTGCTCCGTGCTACTTCTCCTCCGCTGGCAAATGCTTCACAGTCGCCCGAGGAAAGACGTTTAACAATCGATCTCCAAGAGAAACGAAACACATGATGCCATAAGGCGAAAGAATAGCAGGGCATCTCTTCACAAGCTTGTCCCTGATGTATAGCTGAGGGCAAACACTTGTGTGCTTGTGGGAGAGCCTGTGTCTTTCCTGGAAGCGTTTGGGAGTTTTGCTCAGACGCGTGTTTCCTCAAGTTCAAGAATCAAGATCTAGGATACCTGCAGACAGGTGCCTGTTTGTGTGGAGACAGTCTGTTTGAAACTGTGTTCCTCAGCGCCCGCTCTTTCTCCCCGTCGCTCCACACGCCTGGGAGTCCCTTTCTTTCTCTCCACAAGCACGTGTGTTGACTTCGTCGCACATGTGCATCTGCACAAGCGTTGAGCTCAGCAGAGTGTGTCTCTTGACACTTGATGTGCGTTGGCTGTGTCTGCCTGCTCCAGTGAAGAGAGAAACGGGAAATCATCTTGGTAGAGGCAACAAAGCAAAAGCGAGGCAGGATTGACATCTGCTCAACAGAGACGGATTCCCTGCGCTGACACAGTTCACAGTTACACGAGAAGCAATCTGAGCGGTCCATCGACCGGAGACGTGTTTCCCAAGAGGTCGTTTAGCGAGTGAACAGCAGTGTGCGCGACTTTCAGGAGTGTGCGTGGAAACTGCCAGAATCACCAGAGCATCTGTGCAAAAGCTGCTGCCTCTGTGACCGCATTGAGGCACGTTCCCGTGTCTCCGAGTACATAGACGGCTCTTCCGCGTTCGCTCCGAGGGAAACGGTCCGCTATTGCTTCTGTGCGTACAGATGCGATTCCCTTGTCTCTTGCGAACACAGGGAACTCTGTGCATCCAAATCTACAGGCTAAGGACGCGTCTGCATATGTTTTGGTGAACAATCGAGTGTGCGTGTTCTGACAGCTGCCTCTATGCAGACGTCTCCACAGAGCCACTTCTGAATGCCCCGCAGCCCAGGACTGAATGGATACACTAACAAGTGCACCGGTGTGAGCAACCACATATGCAGAAGGACGTCTTTCATCTCACAGAAGCGCGAACGTCTTGGCGTTCAAGCACATGGCAGAAACAAGGTGTGAACAGATGCGCTGCTGCTATTTTCTCCGTTCGGCATGCTTCGTTGTAGCTCTCTTGCCGGTCGCCGGCTTAGCGGCTTGCTTTGCGCGACTAGGTCTGCGGAGAGAAGGAGATAGCGCCGGAAACCTTGCCTTTTGCCTTCTTCGGCGCTGGAACCTGGTTGCTGCGCCTTCTCTTTGTCCATGTGCACACACACGATTCCTCAGCGAAAACCATGCAGAAACCTTTCCACGAGCACCCAGGGATGTGCACCCAGCACCACGTGCACGCACACGCAGCTAGAGAAAAGCACCTACCTTTTCACACACTGATGCCTAAGCAAACGCGTGGCCACACACACGCACACATCCGCAAGCGCGCCTACTCCCATCTATTGAGGGAAAGACGGACGAGCAACGTCCTGACAGGCTTGAGGGGAAAAACGTCCGTTGATGGTTGGCGTACTGCACGCCCGCCTACGGGGCTGCAGGGGAATCCACATTTGGAAGGTACCTGAAGATGTGTGCCTGTTCTTGGAGCTCCGCTAGTAGGGTAGCAAAGACACTCGTAGGCAGTACTGAATGCTGCTCCGTGCTACTTCTCCTCCGCTGGCAAATGCTTCACAGTCGCCCGAGGAAAGACGTTTAACAATCGATCTCCAAGAGAAACGAAACACATGATGCCATAAGGCGAAAGAATAGCAGGGCATCTCTTCACAAGCTTGTCCCTGATGTATAGCTGAGGGCAAACACTTGTGTGCTTGTGGGAGAGCCTGTGTCTTTCCTGGAAGCGTTTGGGAGTTTTGCTCAGACGCGTGTTTCCTCAAGTTCAAGAATCAAGATCTAGGATACCTGCAGACAGGTGCCTGTTTGTGTGGAGACAGTCTGTTTGAAACTGTGTTCCTCAGCGCCCGCTCTTTCTCCCCATCGCTCCACACGCCTGGGAGTCCCTTTCTTTCTCTCCACAAGCACGTGTGTTGACTTCGTCGCACATGTGCATCTGCACAAGCGTTGAGCTCAGCAGAGCGTGTCTCTTGACACTTGATGTGCGTTGGCTGTGTCTGCGTGCTCCAGTGAAGAGAGAAACGGGAAATCATCTTGGTAGAGGCAACAAAGCAAAAGCGAGGCAGGATTGACATCTGCTCAACAGAGACGGATTCCCTGCGCTGACACAGTTCACAGTTACACGAGAAGCAATCTGAGCGGTCCATCGACCGGAGACGTGTTTCCCAAGAGGTCGTTTAGCGAGTGAACAGCAGTGTGCGCGACTTTCAGGAGTGTGCCTGGAAAGTGCCAGAATCACCAGAGCATCTGTGCAAAAGCTGCTGCCTCTGTGACCGCATTGAGGCACGTTCCCGTGTCTGCGAGTATATAGACGGCTCTTTCGCGTTCGCTCCGAGGGAAACGGTCCGCTATTGCTTCTGTGCGTACAGACGCGATTCCCTTGTCTCTTGCGAACACAGGGAACTCTGTGCATCCAAATCTACAGGCTAAGGACGCGTCTGCATATGTTTTGGTGAACAATCGAGTGTGCGTGTTCTGACAGCTGCCTCTATGCAGACGTCTCCACAGAGCCACTTCTGAATGCCCTGCAGCCCAGGACTGAATGGATACACTAACAAGTGCACCGGTGTGAGCAACCACATATGCAGAAGGACGTCTTTCATCTCACAGAAGCGCGAACGTCTTGGCGTTCAAGCACATGGCAGAAACAAGGTGTGAACAGATGAGCTGCTGCTATTTTCTCCGTTCGGCATGCTTCGTTGTAGCTCTCTTGCCGGTCGCCGGCTTAGCGGCTTGCTTTGCGCGACTAGGACTGGGGAGTGAAGGAGATAGCGCCGGAAACCTTGCCTTTTGCCTTCTTCGGCGCTGGAACCTGGTTGCTGCGCCTTCTCTTTGTCCATGTGCACACACACGATTCCTCAGCGAAAACCATGCAGAAACCTTACCTCGAGCACCCAGGGATGTGCACCCAGCACCATGTGCACGCACACGCAGCTAGAGAAAAGCACCTACCTTTTCACACACTGATGCCTAAGCAAACGCGTGGCCACACACACGCACACATCCGCAAGCGCGCCTACTCCCATCTATTGAGGGAAAGACGGACGAGCAACGTCCTGACAGGCTTGAGGGGAAAAACGTCCGTTGATGGTTGGCGTACTGCACGCCCGCCTACGGGGCTGCAGGGGAATCCACATTTGGAAGGTACCTGAAGATGTGTGCCTGTTCTTGGAGCTCCGCTAGTAGGGTAGCAAAGACACTCGTAGGCAGTACTGAATGCTGCTCCGTGCTACTTCTCCTCCGCTGGCAAATGCTTCACAGTCGCCCGAGGAAAGACGTTTAACAATCGATCTCCAAGAGAAACGAAACACATGATGCCATAAGGCGAAAGAATAGCAGGGCATCTCTTCACAAGCTTGTCCCTGATGTATAGCTGAGGGCAAACACTTGTGTGCTTGTGGGAGAGCCTGTGTCTTTCCTGGAAGCGTTTGGGAGTTTTGCTCAGACGCGTGTTTCCTCAAGTTCAAGAATCAAGATCTAGGATACCTGCAGACAGGTGCCTGTTTGTGTGGAGACAGTCTGTTTGAAACTGTGTTCCTCAGCGCCCGCTCTTTCTCCCCGTCGCTCCACACGCCTGGGAGTCCCTTTCTTTCTCTCCACAAGCACGTGTGTTGACTTCGTCGCACATGTGCATCTGCACAAGCGTTGAGCTCAGCAGAGTGTGTCTCTTGACACTTGATGTGCGTTGGCTGTGTCTGCGTGCTCCAGTGAAGAGAGAAACGGGAAATCATCTTGGTAGAGGCAACAAAGCAAAAGCGAGGCAGGATTGACATCTGCTCAACAGAGACGGATTCCCTGCGCTGACACAGTTCACAGTTACACGAGAAGCAATCTGAGCGGTCCATCGACCGGAGACGTGTTTCCCAAGAGGTCGTTTAGCGAGTGAACAGCAGTGTGCGCGACTTTCAGGAGTGTGCGTGGAAACTGCCAGAATCACCAGAGCATCTGTGCAAAAGCTGCTGCCTCTGTGACCGCATTGAGGCACGTTCCCGTGTCTCCGAGTACATAGACGGCTCTTCCGCGTTCGCTCCGAGGGAAACGGTCCGCTATTGCTTCTGTGCGTACAGATGCGATTCCCTTGTCTCTTGCGAACACAGGGAACTCTGTGCATCCAAATCTACAGGCTAAGGACGCGTCTGCATATGTTTTGGTGAACAATCGAGTGTGCGTGTTCTGACAGCTGCCTCTATGCAGACGTCTCCACAGAGCCACTTCTGAATGCCCCGCAGCCCAGGACTGAATGGATACACTAACAAGTGCACCGGTGTGAGCAACCACATATGCAGAAGGACGTCTTTCATCTCACAGAAGCGCGAACGTCTTGGCGTTCAAGCACATGGCAGAAACAAGGTGTGAACAGATGCGCTGCTGCTATTTTCTCCGTTCGGCATGCTTCGTTGTAGCTCTCTTGCCGGTCGCCGGCTTAGCGGCTTGCTTTGCGCGACTAGGTCTGCGGAGAGAAGGAGATAGCGCCGGAAACCTTGCCTTTTGCCTTCTTCGGCGCTGGAACCTGGTTGCTGCGCCTTCTCTTTGTCCATGTGCACACACACGATTCCTCAGCGAAAACCATGCAGAAACCTTTCCACGAGCACCCAGGGATGTGCACCCAGCACCACGTGCACGCACACGCAGCTAGAGAAAAGCACCTACCTTTTCACACACTGATGCCTAAGCAAACGCGTGGCCACACACACGCACACATCCGCAAGCGCGCCTACTCCCATCTATTGAGGGAAAGACGGACGAGCAACGTCCTGACAGGCTTGAGGGGAAAAACGTCCGTTGATGGTTGGCGTACTGCACGCCCGCCTACGGGGCTGCAGGGGAATCCACATTTGGAAGGTACCTGAAGATGTGTGCCTGTTCTTGGAGCTCCGCTAGTAGGGTAGCAAAGACACTCGTAGGCAGTACTGAATGCTGCTCCGTGCTACTTCTCCTCCGCTGGCAAATGCTTCACAGTCGCCCGAGGAAAGACGTTTAACAATCGATCTCCAAGAGAAACGAAACACATGATGCCATAAGGCGAAAGAATAGCAGGGCATCTCTTCACAAGCTTGTCCCTGATGTATAGCTGAGGGCAAACACTTGTGTGCTTGTGGGAGAGCCTGTGTCTTTCCTGGAAGCGTTTGGGAGTTTTGCTCAGACGCGTGTTTCCTCAAGTTCAAGAATCAAGATCTAGGATACCTGCAGACAGGTGCCTGTTTGTGTGGAGACAGTCTGTTTGAAACTGTGTTCCTCAGCGCCCGCTCTTTCTCCCCATCGCTCCACACGCCTGGGAGTCCCTTTCTTTCTCTCCACAAGCACGTGTGTTGACTTCGTCGCACATGTGCATCTGCACAAGCGTTGAGCTCAGCAGAGCGTGTCTCTTGACACTTGATGTGCGTTGGCTGTGTCTGCGTGCTCCAGTGAAGAGAGAAACGGGAAATCATCTTGGTAGAGGCAACAAAGCAAAAGCGAGGCAGGATTGACATCTGCTCAACAGAGACGGATTCCCTGCGCTGACACAGTTCACAGTTACACGAGAAGCAATCTGAGCGGTCCATCGACCGGAGACGTGTTTCCCAAGAGGTCGTTTAGCGAGTGAACAGCAGTGTGCGCGACTTTCAGGAGTGTGCGTGGAAAGTGCCAGAATCACCAGAGCATCTGTGCAAAAGCTGCTGCCTCTGTGACCGCATTGAGGCACGTTCCCGTGTCTGCGAGTATATAGACGGCTCTTTCGCGTTCGCTCCGAGGGAAACGGTCCGCTATTGCTTCTGTGCGTACAGACGCGATTCCCTTGTCTCTTGCGAACACAGGGAACTCTGTGCATCCAAATCTACAGGCTAAGGACGCGTCTGCATATGTTTTGGTGAACAATCGAGTGTGCGTGTTCTGACAGCTGCCTCTATGCAGACGTCTCCACAGAGCCACTTCTGAATGCCCCGCAGCCCAGGACTGAATGGATACACTAACAAGTGCACCGGTGTGAGCAACCACATATGCAGAAGGACGTCTTTCATCTCACAGAAGCGCGAACGTCTTGGCGTTCAAGCACATGGCAGAAACAAGGTGTGAACAGATGCGCTGCTGCTATTTTCTCCGTTCGGCATGCTTCGTTGTAGCTCTCTTGCCGGTCGCCGGCTTAGCGGCTTGCTTTGCGCGACTAGGTCTGCGGAGAGAAGGAGATAGCGCCGGAAACCTTGCCTTTTGCCTTCTTCGGCGCTGGAACCTGGTTGCTGCGCCTTCTCTTTGTCCATGTGCACACACACGATTCCTCAGCGAAAACCATGCAGAAACCTTTCCACGAGCACCCAGGGATGTGCACCCAGCACCACGTGCACGCACACACAGCTAGAGAAAAGCACCTACCTTTTCACACACTGATGCCTAAGCAAACGCGTGGCCACACACACGCACACATCCGCAAGCGCGCCTACTCCCATCTATTGAGGGAAAGACGGACGAGCAACGTCCTGACAGGCTTGAGGGGAAAAACGTCCGTTGATGGTTGGCGTACTGCACGCCCGCCTACGGGGCTGCAGGGGAATCCACATTTGGAAGGTACCTGAAGATGTGTGCCTGTTCTTGGAGCTCCGCTAGTAGGGTAGCAAAGACACTCGTAGGCAGTACTGAATGCTGCTCCGTGCTACTTCTCCTCCGCTGGCAAATGCTTCACAGTCGCCCGAGGAAAGACGTTTAACAATCGATCTCCAAGAGAAACGAAACACATGATGCCATAAGGCGAAAGAATAGCAGGGCATCTCTTCACAAGCTTGTCCCTGATGTATAGCTGAGGGCAAACACTTGTGTGCTTGTGGGAGAGCCTGTGTCTTTCCTGGAAGCGTTTGGGAGTTTTGCTCAGACGCGTGTTTCCTCAAGTTCAAGAATCAAGATCTAGGATACCTGCAGACAGGTGCCTGTTTGTGTGGAGACAGTCTGTTTGAAACTGTGTTCCTCAGCGCCCGCTCTTTCTCCCCGTCGCTCCACACGCCCGTGAGTCCCTTTCTTTCTCTCCACAAGCACGTGTGTTGACTTCGTCGCACATGTGCATCTGCACAAGCGTTGAGCTCAGCAGAGCGTGTCTCTTGACACTTGATGTGCGTTGGCTGTGTCTGCCTGCTCCAGTGAAGAGAGAAACGGGAAATCATCTTGGTAGAGGCAACAAAGCAAAAGCGAGGCAGGATTGACATCTGCTCAACAGAGACGGATTCCCTGCGCTGACACAGTTCACAGTTACACGAGAAGCAATCTGAGCGGTCCATCGACCGGAGACGTGTTTCCCAAGAGGTCGTTTAGCGAGTGAACAGCAGTGTGCGCGACTTTCAGGAGTGTGCCTGGAAAGTGCCAGAATCACCAGAGCATCTGTGCAAAAGCTGCTGCCTCTGTGACCGCATTGAGGCACGTTCCCGTGTCTGCGAGTATATAGACGGCTCTTTCGCGTTCGCTCCGAGGGAAACGGTCCGCTATTGCTTCTGTGCGTACAGACGCGATTCCCTTGTCTCTTGCGAACACAGGGAACTCTGTGCATCCAAATCTACAGGCTAAGGACGCGTCTGCATATGTTTTGGTGAACAATCGAGTGTGCGTGTTCTGACAGCTGCCTCTATGCAGACGTCTCCACAGAGCCACTTCTGAATGCCCCGCAGCCCAGGACTGAATGGATACACTAACAAGTGCACCGGTGTGAGCAACCACATATGCAGAAGGACGTCTTTCATCTCACAGAAGCGCGAACGTCTTGGCGTTCAAGCACATGGCAGAAACAAGGTGTGAACAGATGAGCTGCTGCTATTTTCTCCGTTCGGCATGCTTCGTTGTAGCTCTCTTGCCGGTCGCCGGCTTAGCGGCTTGCTTTGCGCGACTAGGACTGGGGAGTGAAGGAGATAGCGCCGGAAACCTTGCCTTTTGCCTTCTTCGGCGCTGGAACCTGGTTGCTGCGCCTTCTCTTTGTCCATGTGCACACACACGATTCCTCAGCGAAAACCATGCAGAAACCTTACCTCGAGCACCCAGGGATGTGCACCCAGCACCACGTGCACGCACACGCAGCTAGAGAAAAGCACCTACCTTTTCACACACTGATGCCTAAGCAAACGCGTGGCCACACACACGCACACATCCGCAAGCGCGCCTACTCCCATCTATTGAGGGAAAGACGGACGAGCAACGTCCTGACAGGCTTGAGGGGAAAAACGTCCGTTGATGGTTGGCGTACTGCACGCCCGCCTACGGGGCTGCAGGGGAATCCACATTTGGAAGGTACCTGAAGATGTGTGCCTGTTCTTGGAGCTCCGCTAGTAGGGTAGCAAAGACACTCGTAGGCAGTACTGAATGCTGCTCCGTGCTACTTCTCCTCCGCTGGCAAATGCTTCACAGTCGCCCGAGGAAAGACGTTTAACAATCGATCTCCAAGAGAAACGAAACACATGATGCCATAAGGCGAAAGAATAGCAGGGCATCTCTTCACAAGCTTGTCCCTGATGTATAGCTGAGGGCAAACACTTGTGTGCTTGTGGGAGAGCCTGTGTCTTTCCTGGAAGCGTTTGGGAGTTTTGCTCAGACGCGTGTTTCCTCAAGTTCAAGAATCAAGATCTAGGATACCTGCAGACAGGTGCCTGTTTGTGTGGAGACAGTCTGTTTGAAACTGTGTTCCTCAGCGCCCGCTCTTTCTCCCCGTCGCTCCACACGCCTGGGAGTCCCTTTCTTTCTCTCCACAAGCACGTGTGTTGACTTCGTCGCACATGTGCATCTGCACAAGCGTTGAGCTCAGCAGAGTGTGTCTCTTGACACTTGATGTGCGTTGGCTGTGTCTGCCTGCTCCAGTGAAGAGAGAAACGGGAAATCATCTTGGTAGAGGCAACAAAGCAAAAGCGAGGCAGGATTGACATCTGCTCAACAGAGACGGATTCCCTGCGCTGACACAGTTCACAGTTACACGAGAAGCAATCTGAGCGGTCCATCGACCGGAGACGTGTTTCCCAAGAGGTCGTTTAGCGAGTGAACAGCAGTGTGCGCGACTTTCAGGAGTGTGCCTGGAAAGTGCCAGAATCACCAGAGCATCTGTGCAAAAGCTGCTGCCTCTGTGACCGCATTGAGGCACATTCCCGTGTCTGCGAGTATATAGACGGCTCTTTCGCGTTCGCTCCGAAGGAAACGGTCCGCTATTGCTTCTGTGCGTACAGACGCGATTCCCTTGTCTCTTGCGAACACAGGGAACTCTGTGCATCCAAATCTACAGGCTAAGGACGCGTCTGCATATGTTTTGGTGAACAATCGAGTGTGCGTGTTCTGACAGCTGCCTCTATGCAGACGTCTCCACAGAGCCACTTCTGAATGCCCCGCAGCCCAGGACTGAATGGATACACTAACAAGTGCACCGGTGTGAGCAACCACATATGCAGAAGGACGTCTTTCATCTCACAGAAGCGCGAACGTCTTGGCGTTCAAGCACATGGCAGAAACAAGGTGTGAACAGATGAGCTGCTGCTATTTTCTCCGTTCGGCATGCTTCGTTGTAGCTCTCTTGCCGGTCGCCGGCTTAGCGGCTTGCTTTGCGCGACTAGGACTGGGGAGTGAAGGAGATAGCGCCGGAAACCTTGCCTTTTGCCTTCTTCGGCGCTGGAACCTGGTTGCTGCGCCTTCTCTTTGTCCATGTGCACACACACGATTCCTCAGCGAAAACCATGCAGAAACCTTACCTCGAGCACCCAGGGATGTGCACCCAGCACCACGTGCACGCACACGCAGCTAGAGAAAAGCACCTACCTTTTCACACACTGATGCCTAAGCAAACGCGTGGCCACACACACGCACACATCCGCAAGCGCGCCTACTCCCATCTATTGAGGGAAAGACGGACGAGCAACGTCCTGACAGGCTTGAGGGGAAAAACGTCCGTTGATGGTTGGCGTACTGCACGCCCGCCTACGGGGCTGCAGGGGAATCCACATTTGGAAGGTACCTGAAGATGTGTGCCTGTTCTTGGAGCTCCGCTAGTAGGGTAGCAAAGACACTCGTAGGCAGTACTGAATGCTGCTCCGTGCTACTTCTCCTCCGCTGGCAAATGCTTCACAGTCGCCCGAGGAAAGACGTTTAACAATCGATCTCCAAGAGAAACGAAACACATGATGCCATAAGGCGAAAGAATAGCAGGGCATCTCTTCACAAGCTTGTCCCTGATGTATAGCTGAGGGCAAACACTTGTGTGCTTGTGGGAGAGCCTGTGTCTTTCCTGGAAGCGTTTGGGAGTTTTGCTCAGACGCGTGTTTCCTCAAGTTCAAGAATCAAGATCTAGGATACCTGCAGACAGGTGCCTGTTTGTGTGGAGACAGTCTGTTTGAAACTGTGTTCCTCAGCGCCCGCTCTTTCTCCCCGTCGCTCCACACGCCTGGGAGTCCCTTTCTTTCTCTCCACAAGCACGTGTGTTGACTTCGTCGCACATGTGCATCTGCACAAGCGTTGAGCTCAGCAGAGTGTGTCTCTTGACACTTGATGTGCGTTGGCTGTGTCTGCCTGCTCCAGTGAAGAGAGAAACGGGAAATCATCTTGGTAGAGGCAACAAAGCAAAAGCGAGGCAGGATTGACATCTGCTCAACAGAGACGGATTCCCTGCGCTGACACAGTTCACAGTTACACGAGAAGCAATCTGAGCGGTCCATCGACCGGAGACGTGTTTCCCAAGAGGTCGTTTAGCGAGTGAACAGCAGTGTGCGCGACTTTCAGGAGTGTGCCTGGAAAGTGCCAGAATCACCAGAGCATCTGTGCAAAAGCTGCTGCCTCTGTGACCGCATTGAGGCACATTCCCGTGTCTGCGAGTATATAGACGGCTCTTTCGCGTTCGCTCCGAAGGAAACGGTCCGCTATTGCTTCTGTGCGTACAGACGCGATTCCCTTGTCTCTTGCGAACACAGGGAACTCTGTGCATCCAAATCTACAGGCTAAGGACGCGTCTGCATATGTTTTGGTGAACAATCGAGTGTGCGTGTTCTGACAGCTGCCTCTATGCAGACGTCTCCACAGAGCCACTTCTGAATGCCCCGCAGCCCAGGACTGAATGGATACACTAACAAGTGCACCGGTGTGAGCAACCACATATGCAGAAGGACGTCTTTCATCTCACAGAAGCGCGAACGTCTTGGCGTTCAAGCACATGGCAGAAACAAGGTGTGAACAGATGAGCTGCTGCTATTTTCTCCGTTCGGCATGCTTCGTTGTAGCTCTCTTGCCGGTCGCCGGCTTAGCGGCTTGCTTTGCGCGACTAGGACTGGGGAGTGAAGGAGATAGCGCCGGAAACCTTGCCTTTTGCCTTCTTCGGCGCTGGAACCTGGTTGCTGCGCCTTCTCTTTGTCCATGTGCACACACACGATTCCTCAGCGAAAACCATGCAGAAACCTTACCTCGAGCACCCAGGGATGTGCACCCAGCACCACGTGCACGCACACGCAGCTAGAGAAAAGCACCTACCTTTTCACACACTGATGCCTAAGCAAACGCGTGGCCACACACACGCACACATCCGCAAGCGCGCCTACTCCCATCTATTGAGGGAAAGACGGACGAGCAACGTCCTGACAGGCTTGAGGGGAAAAACGTCCGTTGATGGTTGGCGTACTGCACGCCCGCCTACGGGGCTGCAGGGGAATCCACATTTGGAAGGTACCTGAAGATGTGTGCCTGTTCTTGGAGCTCCGCTAGTAGGGTAGCAAAGACACTCGTAGGCAGTACTGAATGCTGCTCCGTGCTACTTCTCCTCCGCTGGCAAATGCTTCACAGTCGCCCGAGGAAAGACGTTTAACAATCGATCTCCAAGAGAAACGAAACACATGATGCCATAAGGCGAAAGAATAGCAGGGCATCTCTTCACAAGCTTGTCCCTGATGTATAGCTGAGGGCAAACACTTGTGTGCTTGTGGGAGAGCCTGTGTCTTTCCTGGAAGCGTTTGGGAGTTTTGCTCAGACGCGTGTTTCCTCAAGTTCAAGAATCAAGATCTAGGATACCTGCAGACAGGTGCCTGTTTGTGTGGAGACAGTCTGTTTGAAACTGTGTTCCTCAGCGCCCGCTCTTTCTCCCCGTCGCTCCACACGCCTGGGAGTCCCTTTCTTTCTCTCCACAAGCACGTGTGTTGACTTCGTCGCACATGTGCATCTGCACAAGCGTTGAGCTCAGCAGAGTGTGTCTCTTGACACTTGATGTGCGTTGGCTGTGTCTGCCTGCTCCAGTGAAGAGAGAAACGGGAAATCATCTTGGTAGAGGCAACAAAGCAAAAGCGAGGCAGGATTGACATCTGCTCAACAGAGACGGATTCCCTGCGCTGACACAGTTCACAGTTACACGAGAAGCAATCTGAGCGGTCCATCGACCGGAGACGTGTTTCCCAAGAGGTCGTTTAGCGAGTGAACAGCAGTGTGCGCGACTTTCAGGAGTGTGCCTGGAAAGTGCCAGAATCACCAGAGCATCTGTGCAAAAGCTGCTGCCTCTGTGACCGCATTGAGGCACGTTCCCGTGTCTGCGAGTATATAGATGGCTCTTTCGCGTTCGCTCCGAGGGAAACGGTCCGCTATTGCTTCTGTGCGTACAGACGCGATTCCCTTGTCTCTTGCGAACACAGGGAACTCTGTGCATCCAAATCTACAGGCTAAGGACGCGTCTGCATATGTTTTGGTGAACAATCGAGTGTGCGTGTTCTGACAGCTGCCTCTATGCAGACGTCTCCACAGAGCCACTTCTGAATGCCCCGCAGCCCAGGACTGAATGGATACACTAACAAGTGCACCGGTGTGAGCAACCACATATGCAGAAGGACGTCTTTCATCTCACAGAAGCGCGAACGTCTTGGCGTTCAAGCACATGGCAGAAACAAGGTGTGAACAGATGAGCTGCTGCTATTTTCTCCGTTCGGCATGCTTCGTTGTAGCTCTCTTGCCGGTCGCCGGCTTAGCGGCTTGCTTTGCGCGACTAGGACTGGGGAGTGAAGGAGATAGCGCCGGAAACCTTGCCTTTTGCCTTCTTCGGCGCTGGAACCTGGTTGCTGCGCCTTCTCTTTGTCCATGTGCACACACACGATTCCTCAGCGAAAACCATGCAGAAACCTTACCTCGAGCACCCAGGGATGTGCACCCAGCACCACGTGCACGCACACGCAGCTAGAGAAAAGCACCTACCTTTTCACACACTGATGCCTAAGCAAACGCGTGGCCACACACACGCACACATCCGCAAGCGCGCCTACTCCCATCTATTGAGGGAAAGACGGACGAGCAACGTCCTGACAGGCTTGAGGGGAAAAACGTCCGTTGATGGTTGGCGTACTGCACGCCCGCCTACGGGGCTGCAGGGGAATCCACATTTGGAAGGTACCTGAAGATGTGTGCCTGTTCTTGGAGCTCCGCTAGTAGGGTAGCAAAGACACTCGTAGGCAGTACTGAATGCTGCTCCGTGCTACTTCTCCTCCGCTGGCAAATGCTTCACAGTCGCCCGAGGAAAGACGTTTAACAATCGATCTCCAAGAGAAACGAAACACATGATGCCATAAGGCGAAAGAATAGCAGGGCATCTCTTCACAAGCTTGTCCCTGATGTATAGCTGAGGGCAAACACTTGTGTGCTTGTGGGAGAGCCTGTGTCTTTCCTGGAAGCGTTTGGGAGTTTTGCTCAGACGCGTGTTTCCTCAAGTTCAAGAATCAAGATCTAGGATACCTGCAGACAGGTGCCTGTTTGTGTGGAGACAGTCTGTTTGAAACTGTGTTCCTCAGCGCCCGCTCTTTCTCCCCGTCGCTCCACACGCCTGGGAGTCCCTTTCTTTCTCTCCACAAGCACGTGTGTTGACTTCGTCGCACATGTGCATCTGCACAAGCGTTGAGCTCAGCAGAGTGTGTCTCTTGACACTTGATGTGCGTTGGCTGTGTCTGCCTGCTCCAGTGAAGAGAGAAACGGGAAATCATCTTGGTAGAGGCAACAAAGCAAAAGCGAGGCAGGATTGACATCTGCTCAACAGAGACGGATTCCCTGCGCTGACACAGTTCACAGTTACACGAGAAGCAATCTGAGCGGTCCATCGACCGGAGACGTGTTTCCCAAGAGGTCGTTTAGCGAGTGAACAGCAGTGTGCGCGACTTTCAGGAGTGTGCGTGGAAACTGCCAGAATCACCAGAGCATCTGTGCAAAAGCTGCTGCCTCTGTGACCGCATTGAGGCACGTTCCCGTGTCTCCGAGTACATAGACGGCTCTTCCGCGTTCGCTCCGAGGGAAACGGTCCGCTATTGCTTCTGTGCGTACAGATGCGATTCCCTTGTCTCTTGCGAACACAGGGAACTCTGTGCATCCAAATCTACAGGCTAAGGACGCGTCTGCATATGTTTTGGTGAACAATCGAGTGTGCGTGTTCTGACAGCTGCCTCTATGCAGACGTCTCCACAGAGCCACTTCTGAATGCCCCGCAGCCCAGGACTGAATGGATACACTAACAAGTGCACCGGTGTGAGCAACCACATATGCAGAAGGACGTCTTTCATCTCACAGAAGCGCGAACGTCTTGGCGTTCAAGCACATGGCAGAAACAAGGTGTGAACAGATGCGCTGCTGCTATTTTCTCCGTTCGGCATGCTTCGTTGTAGCTCTCTTGCCGGTCGCCGGCTTAGCGGCTTGCTTTGCGCGACTAGGTCTGCGGAGAGAAGGAGATAGCGCCGGAAACCTTGCCTTTTGCCTTCTTCGGCGCTGGAACCTGGTTGCTGCGCCTTCTCTTTGTCCATGTGCACACACACGATTCCTCAGCGAAAACCATGCAGAAACCTTACCTCGAGCACCCAGGGATGTGCACCCAGCACCACGTGCACGCACACGCAGCTAGAGAAAAGCACCTACCTTTTCACACACTGATGCCTAAGCAAACGCGTGGCCACACACACGCACACATCCGCAAGCGCGCCTACTCCCATCTATTGAGGGAAAGACGGACGAGCAACGTCCTGACAGGCTTGAGGGGAAAAACGTCCGTTGATGGTTGGCGTACTGCACGCCCGCCTACGGGGCTGCAGGGGAATCCACATTTGGAAGGTACCTGAAGATGTGTGCCTGTTCTTGGAGCTCCGCTAGTAGGGTAGCAAAGACACTCGTAGGCAGTACTGAATGCTGCTCCATGCTACTTCTCCTCCGCTGGCAAATGCTTCACAGTCGCCCGAGGAAAGACGTTTAACAATCGATCTCCAAGAGAAACGAAACACATGATGCCATAAGGCGAAAGAATAGCAGGGCATCTCTTCACAAGCTTGTCCCTGATCTATAGCTGAGGGCAAACACTTGTGTGCTTGTGGGAGAGCCTGTGTCTTTCCTGGAAGCGTTTGGGAGTTTTGCTCAGACGCGTGTTTCCTCAAGTTCAAGAATCAAGATCTAGGATACCTGCAGACAGGTGCCTGTTTGTGTGGAGACAGTCTGTTTGAAACTGTGTTCCTCAGCGCCCGCTCTTTCTCCCCGTCGCTCCACACGCCTGGGAGTCCCTTTCTTTCTCTCCACAAGCACGTGTGTTGACTTCGTCGCACATGTGCATCTGCACAAGCGTTGAGCTCAGCAGAGTGTGTCTCTTGACACTTGATGTGCGTTGGCTGTGTCTGCGTGCTCCAGTGAAGAGAGAAACGGGAAATCATCTTGGTAGAGGCAACAAAGCAAAAGCGAGGCAGGATTGACATCTGCTCAACAGAGACGGATTCCCTGCGCTGACACAGTTCACAGTTACACGAGAAGCAATCTGAGCGGTCCATCGACCGGAGACGTGTTTCCCAAGAGGTCGTTTAGCGAGTGAACAGCAGTGTGCGCGACTTTCAGGAGTGTGCGTGGAAAGTGCCAGAATCACCAGAGCATCTGTGCAAAAGCTGCTGCCTCTGTGACCGCATTGAGGCACGTTCCCGTGTCTGCGAGTATATAGACGGCTCTTTCGCGTTCGCTCCGAGGGAAACGGTCCGCTATTGCTTCTGTGCGTACAGACGCGATTCCCTTGTCTCTTGCGAACACAGGGAACTCTGTGCATCCAAATCTACAGGCTAAGGACGCGTCTGCATATGTTTTGGTGAACAATCGAGTGTGCGTGTTCTGACAGCTGCCTCTATGCAGACGTCTCCACAGAGCCACTTCTGAATGCCCCGCAGCCCAGGACTGAATGGATACACTAACAAGTGCACCGGTGTGAGCAACCACATATGCAGAAGGACGTCTTTCATCTCACAGAAGCGCGAACGTCTTGGCGTTCAAGCACATGGCAGAAACAAGGTGTGAACAGATGAGCTGCTGCTATTTTCTCCGTTCGGCATGCTTCGTTGTAGCTCTCTTGCCGGTCGCCGGCTTAGCGGCTTGCTTTGCGCGACTAGGACTGGGGAGTGAAGGAGATAGCGCCGGAAACCTTGCCTTTTGCCTTCTTCGGCGCTGGAACCTGGTTGCTGCGCCTTCTCTTTGTCCATGTGCACACACACGATTCCTCAGCGAAAACCATGCAGAAACCTTACCTCGAGCACCCAGGGATGTGCACCCAGCACCACGTGCACGCACACGCAGCTAGAGAAAAGCACCTACCTTTTCACACACTGATGCCTAAGCAAACGCGTGGCCACACACACGCACACATCCGCAAGCGCGCCTACTCCCATCTATTGAGGGAAAGACGGACGAGCAACGTCCTGACAGGCTTGAGGGGAAAAACGTCCGTTGATGGTTGGCGTACTGCACGCCCGCCTACGGGGCTGCAGGGGAATCCACATTTGGAAGGTACCTGAAGATGTGTGCCTGTTCTTGGAGCTCCGCTAGTAGGGTAGCAAAGACACTCGTAGGCAGTACTGAATGCTGCTCCGTGCTACTTCTCCTCCGCTGGCAAATGCTTCACAGTCGCCCGAGGAAAGACGTTTAACAATCGATCTCCAAGAGAAACGAAACACATGATGCCATAAGGCGAAAGAATAGCAGGGCATCTCTTCACAAGCTTGTCCCTGATGTATAGCTGAGGGCAAACACTTGTGTGCTTGTGGGAGAGCCTGTGTCTTTCCTGGAAGCGTTTGGGAGTTTTGCTCAGACGCGTGTTTCCTCAAGTTCAAGAATCAAGATCTAGGATACCTGCAGACAGGTGCCTGTTTGTGTGGAGACAGTCTGTTTGAAACTGTGTTCCTCAGCGCCCGCTCTTTCTCCCCGTCGCTCCACACGCCTGGGAGTCCCTTTCTTTCTCTCCACAAGCACGTGTGTTGACTTCGTCGCACATGTGCATCTGCACAAGCGTTGAGCTCAGCAGAGTGTGTCTCTTGACACTTGATGTGCGTTGGCTGTGTCTGCCTGCTCCAGTGAAGAGAGAAACGGGAAATCATCTTGGTAGAGGCAACAAAGCAAAAGCGAGGCAGGATTGACATCTGCTCAACAGAGACGGATTCCCTGCGCTGACACAGTTCACAGTTACACGAGAAGCAATCTGAGCGGTCCATCGACCGGAGACGTGTTTCCCAAGAGGTCGTTTAGCGAGTGAACAGCAGTGTGCGCGACTTTCAGGAGTGTGCGTGGAAACTGCCAGAATCACCAGAGCATCTGTGCAAAAGCTGCTGCCTCTGTGACCGCATTGAGGCACGTTCCCGTGTCTCCGAGTACATAGACGGCTCTTCCGCGTTCGCTCCGAGGGAAACGGTCCGCTATTGCTTCTGTGCGTACAGATGCGATTCCCTTGTCTCTTGCGAACACAGGGAACTCTGTGCATCCAAATCTACAGGCTAAGGACGCGTCTGCATATGTTTTGGTGAACAATCGAGTGTGCGTGTTCTGACAGCTGCCTCTATGCAGACGTCTCCACAGAGCCACTTCTGAATGCCCCGCAGCCCAGGACTGAATGGATACACTAACAAGTGCACCGGTGTGAGCAACCACATATGCAGAAGGACGTCTTTCATCTCACAGAAGCGCGAACGTCTTGGCGTTCAAGCACATGGCAGAAACAAGGTGTGAACAGATGCGCTGCTGCTATTTTCTCCGTTCGGCATGCTTCGTTGTAGCTCTCTTGCCGGTCGCCGGCTTAGCGGCTTGCTTTGCGCGACTAGGTCTGCGGAGAGAAGGAGATAGCGCCGGAAACCTTGCCTTTTGCCTTCTTCGGCGCTGGAACCTGGTTGCTGCGCCTTCTCTTTGTCCATGTGCACACACACGATTCCTCAGCGAAAACCATGCAGAAACCTTACCTCGAGCACCCAGGGATGTGCACCCAGCACCACGTGCACGCACACGCAGCTAGAGAAAAGCACCTACCTTTTCACACACTGATGCCTAAGCAAACGCGTGGCCACACACACGCACACATCCGCAAGCGCGCCTACTCCCATCTATTGAGGGAAAGACGGACGAGCAACGTCCTGACAGGCTTGAGGGGAAAAACGTCCGTTGATGGTTGGCGTACTGCACGCCCGCCTACGGGGCTGCAGGGGAATCCACATTTGGAAGGTACCTGAAGATGTGTGCCTGTTCTTGGAGCTCCGCTAGTAGGGTAGCAAAGACACTCGTAGGCAGTACTGAATGCTGCTCCGTGCTACTTCTCCTCCGCTGGCAAATGCTTCACAGTCGCCCGAGGAAAGACGTTTAACAATCGATCTCCAAGAGAAACGAAACACATGATGCCATAAGGCGAAAGAATAGCAGGGCATCTCTTCACAAGCTTGTCCCTGATGTATAGCTGAGGGCAAACACTTGTGTGCTTGTGGGAGAGCCTGTGTCTTTCCTGGAAGCGTTTGGGAGTTTTGCTCAGACGCGTGTTTCCTCAAGTTCAAGAATCAAGATCTAGGATACCTGCAGACAGGTGCCTGTTTGTGTGGAGACAGTTTGTTTGAAACTGTGTTCCTCAGCGCCCGCTCTTTCTCCCCGTCGCTCCACACGCCTGGGAGTCCCTTTCTTTCTCTCCACAAGCACGTGTGTTGACTTCGTCGCACATGTGCATCTGCACAAGCGTTGAGCTCAGCAGAGCGTGTCTCTTGACACTTGATGTGCGTTGGCTGTGTCTGCGTGCTCCAGTGAAGAGAGAAACGGGAAATCATCTTGGTAGAGGCAACAAAGCAAAAGCGAGGCAGGATTGACATCTGCTCAACAGAGACGGATTCCCTGCGCTGACACAGTTCACAGTTACACGAGAAGCAATCTGAGCGGTCCATCGACCGGAGACGTGTTTCCCAAGAGGTCGTTTAGCGAGTGAACAGCAGTGTGCGCGACTTTCAGGAGTGTGCGTGGAAAGTGCCAGAATCACCAGAGCATCTGTGCAAAAGCTGCTGCCTCTGTGACCGCATTGAGGCACGTTCCCGTGTCTGCGAGTATATAGACGGCTCTTTCGCGTTCGCTCCGAGGGAAACGGTCCGCTATTGCTTCTGTGCGTACAGACGCGATTCCCTTGTCTCTTGCGAACACAGGGAACTCTGTGCATCCAAATCTACAGGCTAAGGACGCGTCTGCATATGTTTTGGTGAACAATCGAGTGTGCGTGTTCTGACAGCTGCCTCTATGCAGACGTCTCCACAGAGCCACTTCTGAATGCCCCGCAGCCCAGGACTGAATGGATACACTAACAAGTGCACCGGTGTGAGCAACCACATATGCAGAAGGACGTCTTTCATCTCACAGAAGCGCGAACGTCTTGGCGTTCAAGCACATGGCAGAAACAAGGTGTGAACAGATGAGCTGCTGCTATTTTCTCCGTTCGGCATGCTTCGTTGTAGCTCTCTTGCCGGTCGCCGGCTTAGCGGCTTGCTTTGCGCGACTAGGACTGGGGAGTGAAGGAGATAGCGCCGGAAACCTTGCCTTTTGCCTTCTTCGGCGCTGGAACCTGGTTGCTGCGCCTTCTCTTTGTCCATGTGCACACACACGATTCCTCAGCGAAAACCATGCAGAAACCTTACCTCGAGCACCCAGGGATGTGCACCCAGCACCACGTGCACGCACACGCAGCTAGAGAAAAGCACCTACCTTTTCACACACTGATGCCTAAGCAAACGCGTGGCCACACACACGCACACATCCGCAAGCGCGCCTACTCCCATCTATTGAGGGAAAGACGGACGAGCAACGTCCTGACAGGCTTGAGGGGAAAAACGTCCGTTGATGGTTGGCGTACTGCACGCCCGCCTACGGGGCTGCAGGGGAATCCACATTTGGAAGGTACCTGAAGATGTGTGCCTGTTCTTGGAGCTCCGCTAGTAGGGTAGCAAAGACACTCGTAGGCAGTACTGAATGCTGCTCCGTGCTACTTCTCCTCCGCTGGCAAATGCTTCACAGTCGCCCGAGGAAAGACGTTTAACAATCGATCTCCAAGAGAAACGAAACACATGATGCCATAAGGCGAAAGAATAGCAGGGCATCTCTTCACAAGCTTGTCCCTGATCTATAGCTGAGGGCAAACACTTGTGTGCTTGTGGGAGAGCCTGTGTCTTTCCTGGAAGCGTTTGGGAGTTTTGCTCAGACGCGTGTTTCCTCAAGTTCAAGAATCAAGATCTAGGATACCTGCAGACAGGTGCCTGTTTGTGTGGAGACAGTCTGTTTGAAACTGTGTTCCTCAGCGCCCGCTCTTTCTCCCCGTCGCTCCACACGCCTGGGAGTCCCTTTCTTTCTCTCCACAAGCACGTGTGTTGACTTCGTCGCACATGTGCATCTGCACAAGCGTTGAGCTCAGCAGAGTGTGTCTCTTGACACTTGATGTGCGTTGGCTGTGTCTGCGTGCTCCAGTGAAGAGAGAAACGGGAAATCATCTTGGTAGAGGCAACAAAGCAAAAGCGAGGCAGGATTGACATCTGCTCAACAGAGACGGATTCCCTGCGCTGACACAGTTCACAGTTACACGAGAAGCAATCTGAGCGGTCCATCGACCGGAGACGTGTTTCCCAAGAGGTCGTTTAGCGAGTGAACAGCAGTGTGCGCGACTTTCAGGAGTGTGCGTGGAAAGTGCCAGAATCACCAGAGCATCTGTGCAAAAGCTGCTGCCTCTGTGACCGCATTGAGGCACGTTCCCGTGTCTGCGAGTATATAGACGGCTCTTTCGCGTTCGCTCCGAGGGAAACGGTCCGCTATTGCTTCTGTGCGTACAGACGCGATTCCCTTGTCTCTTGCGAACACAGGGAACTCTGTGCATCCAAATCTACAGGCTAAGGACGCGTCTGCATATGTTTTGGTGAACAATCGAGTGTGCGTGTTCTGACAGCTGCCTCTATGCAGACGTCTCCACAGAGCCACTTCTGAATGCCCCGCAGCCCAGGACTGAATGGATACACTAACAAGTGCACCGGTGTGAGCAACCACATATGCAGAAGGACGTCTTTCATCTCACAGAAGCGCGAACGTCTTGGCGTTCAAGCACATGGCAGAAACAAGGTGTGAACAGATGAGCTGCTGCTATTTTCTCCGTTCGGCATGCTTCGTTGTAGCTCTCTTGCCGGTCGCCGGCTTAGCGGCTTGCTTTGCGCGACTAGGACTGGGGAGTGAAGGAGATAGCGCCGGAAACCTTGCCTTTTGCCTTCTTCGGCGCTGGAACCTGGTTGCTGCGCCTTCTCTTTGTCCATGTGCACACACACGATTCCTCAGCGAAAACCATGCAGAAACCTTACCTCGAGCACCCAGGGATGTGCACCCAGCACCACGTGCACGCACACGCAGCTAGAGAAAAGCACCTACCTTTTCACACACTGATGCCTAAGCAAACGCGTGGCCACACACACGCACACATCCGCAAGCGCGCCTACTCCCATCTATTGAGGGAAAGACGGACGAGCAACGTCCTGACAGGCTTGAGGGGAAAAACGTCCGTTGATGGTTGGCGTACTGCACGCCCGCCTACGGGGCTGCAGGGGAATCCACATTTGGAAGGTACCTGAAGATGTGTGCCTGTTCTTGGAGCTCCGCTAGTAGGGTAGCAAAGACACTCGTAGGCAGTACTGAATGCTGCTCCGTGCTACTTCTCCTCCGCTGGCAAATGCTTCACAGTCGCCCGAGGAAAGACGTTTAACAATCGATCTCCAAGAGAAACGAAACACATGATGCCATAAGGCGAAAGAATAGCAGGGCATCTCTTCACAAGCTTGTCCCTGATGTATAGCTGAGGGCAAACACTTGTGTGCTTGTGGGAGAGCCTGTGTCTTTCCTGGAAGCGTTTGGGAGTTTTGCTCAGACGCGTGTTTCCTCAAGTTCAAGAATCAAGATCTAGGATACCTGCAGACAGGTGCCTGTTTGTGTGGAGACAGTCTGTTTGAAACTGTGTTCCTCAGCGCCCGCTCTTTCTCCCCGTCGCTCCACACGCCTGGGAGTCCCTTTCTTTCTCTCCACAAGCACGTGTGTTGACTTCGTCGCACATGTGCATCTGCACAGGCGTTGAGCTCAGCAGAGTGTGTCTCTTGACACTTGATGTGCGTTGGCTGTATCTGCGTGCTCCAGTGAAGAGAGAAACGGGAAATCATCTTGGTAGAGGCAACAAAGCAAAAGCGAGGCAGGATTGACATCTGCTCAACAGAGACGGATTCCCTGCGCTGACACAGTTCACAGTTACACGAGAAGCAATCTGAGCGGTCCATCGACCGGAGACGTGTTTCCCAAGAGGTCGTTTAGCGAGTGAACAGCAGTGTGCGCGACTTTCAGGAGTGTGCCTGGAAAGTGCCAGAATCACCAGAGCATCTGTGCAAAAGCTGCTGCCTCTGTGACCGCATTGAGGCACGTTCCCGTGTCTGCGAGTATATAGACGGCTCTTTCGCGTTTGCTCCGAGGGAAACAGTCCGCTATTGCTTCTGTGCGTACAGACGCGATTCCCTTGTCTCTTGCGAACACAGGGAACTCTGTGCATCCAAATCTACAGGCTAAGGACGCGTCTGCATATGTTTTGGTGAACAATCGAGTGTGCGTGTTCTGACAGCTGCCTCTATGCAGACGTCTCCACAGAGCCACTTCTGAATGCCCCGCAGCCCAGGACTGAATGGATACACTAACAAGTGCACCGGTGTGAGCAACCACATATGCAGAAGGACGTCTTTCATCTCACAGAAGCGCGAACGTCTTGGCGTTCAAGCACATGGCAGAAACAAGGTGTGAACAGATGCGCTGCTGCTATTTTCTCCGTTCGGCATGCTTCGTTGTAGCTCTCTTGCCGGTCGCCGGCTTAGCGGCTTGCTTTGCGCGACTAGGTCTGCGGAGAGAAGGAGATAGCGCCGGAAACCTTGCCTTTTGCCTTCTTCGGCGCTGGAACCTGGTTGCTGCGCCTTCTCTTTGTCCATGTGCACACACACGATTCCTCAGCGAAAACCATGCAGAAACCTTACCTCGAGCACCCAGGGATGTGCACCCAGCACCACGTGCACGCACACGCAGCTAGAGAAAAGCACCTACCTTTTCACACACTGATGCCTAAGCAAACGCGTGGCCACACACACGCACACATCCGCAAGCGCGCCTACTCCCATCTATTGAGGGAAAGACGGACGAGCAACGTCCTGACAGGCTTGAGGGGAAAAACGTCCGTTGATGGTTGGCGTACTGCACGCCCGCCTACGGGGCTGCAGGGGAATCCACATTTGGAAGGTACCTGAAGATGTGTGCCTGTTCTTGGAGCTCCGCTAGTAGGGTAGCAAAGACACTCGTAGGCAGTACTGAATGCTGCTCCGTGCTACTTCTCCTCCGCTGGCAAATGCTTCACAGTCGCCCGAGGAAAGACGTTTAACAATCGATCTCCAAGAGAAACGAAACACATGATGCCATAAGGCGAAAGAATAGCAGGGCATCTCTTCACAAGCTTGTCCCTGATCTATAGCTGAGGGCAAACACTTGTGTGCTTGTGGGAGAGCCTGTGTCTTTCCTGGAAGCGTTTGGGAGTTTTGCTCAGACGCGTGTTTCCTCAAGTTCAAGAATCAAGATCTAGGATACCTGCAGACAGGTGCCTGTTTGTGTGGAGACAGTCTGTTTGAAACTGTGTTCCTCAGCGCCCGCTCTTTCTCCCCGTCGCTCCACACGCCTGGGAGTCCCTTTCTTTCTCTCCACAAGCACGTGTGTTGACTTCGTCGCACATGTGCATCTGCACAAGCGTTGAGCTCAGCAGAGTGTGTCTCTTGACACTTGATGTGCGTTGGCTGTGTCTGCGTGCTCCAGTGAAGAGAGAAACGGGAAATCATCTTGGTAGAGGCAACAAAGCAAAAGCGAGGCAGGATTGACATCTGCTCAACAGAGACGGATTCCCTGCGCTGACACAGTTCACAGTTACACGAGAAGCAATCTGAGCGGTCCATCGACCGGAGACGTGTTTCCCAAGAGGTCGTTTAGCGAGTGAACAGCAGTGTGCGCGACTTTCAGGAGTGTGCGTGGAAAGTGCCAGAATCACCAGAGCATCTGTGCAAAAGCTGCTGCCTCTGTGACCGCATTGAGGCACGTTCCCGTGTCTGCGAGTATATAGACGGCTCTTTCGCGTTCGCTCCGAGGGAAACGGTCCGCTATTGCTTCTGTGCGTACAGACGCGATTCCCTTGTCTCTTGCGAACACAGGGAACTCTGTGCATCCAAATCTACAGGCTAAGGACGCGTCTGCATATGTTTTGGTGAACAATCGAGTGTGCGTGTTCTGACAGCTGCCTCTATGCAGACGTCTCCACAGAGCCACTTCTGAATGCCCCGCAGCCCAGGACTGAATGGATACACTAACAAGTGCACCGGTGTGAGCAACCACATATGCAGAAGGACGTCTTTCATCTCACAGAAGCGCGAACGTCTTGGCGTTCAAGCACATGGCAGAAACAAGGTGTGAACAGATGCGCTGCTGCTATTTTCTCCGTTCGGCATGCTTCGTTGTAGCTCTCTTGCCGGTCGCCGGCTTAGCGGCTTGCTTTGCGCGACTAGGTCTGCGGAGAGAAGGAGATAGCGCCGGAAACCTTGCCTTTTGCCTTCTTCGGCGCTGGAACCTGGTTGCTGCGCCTTCTCTTTGTCCATGTGCACACACACGATTTCTCAGCGAAAACCATGCAGAAACCTTACCTCGAGCACCCAGAGATGTGCACCCAGCACCACGTGCACGCACACGCAGCTAGAGAAAAGCACCTACCTTTTCACACACTGATGCCTAAGCAAACGCGTGGCCACACACACGCACACATCCGCAAGCGCGCCTACTCCCATCTATTGAGGGAAAGACGGACGAGCAACGTCCTGACAGGCTTGAGGGGAAAAACGTCCGTTGATGGTTGGCGTACTGCACGCCCGCCTACGGGGCTGCAGGGGAATCCACATTTGGAAGGTACCTGAAGATGTGTGCCTGTTCTTGGAGCTCCGCTAGTAGGGTAGCAAAGACACTCGTAGGCAGTACTGAATGCTGCTCCGTGCTACTTCTCCTCCGCTGGCAAATGCTTCACAGTCGCCCGAGGAAAGACGTTTAACAATCGATCTCCAAGAGAAACGAAACACATGATGCCATAAGGCGAAAGAATAGCAGGGCATCTCTTCACAAGCTTGTCCCTGATCTATAGCTGAGGGCAAACACTTGTGTGCTTGTGGGAGAGCCTGTGTCTTTCCTGGAAGCGTTTGGGAGTTTTGCTCAGACGCGTGTTTCCTCAAGTTCAAGAATCAAGATCTAGGATACCTGCAGACAGGTGCCTGTTTGTGTGGAGACAGTCTGTTTGAAACTGTGTTCCTCAGCGCCCGCTCTTTCTCCCCGTCGCTCCACACGCCTGGGAGTCCCTTTCTTTCTCTCCACAAGCACGTGTGTTGACTTCGTCGCACATGTGCATCTGCACAAGCGTTGAGCTCAGCAGAGTGTGTCTCTTGACACTTGATGTGCGTTGGCTGTGTCTGCGTGCTCCAGTGAAGAGAGAAACGGGAAATCATCTTGGTAGAGGCAACAAAGCAAAAGCGAGGCAGGATTGACATCTGCTCAACAGAGACGGATTCCCTGCGCTGACACAGTTCACAGTTACACGAGAAGCAATCTGAGCGGTCCATCGACCGGAGACGTGTTTCCCAAGAGGTCGTTTAGCGAGTGAACAGCAGTGTGCGCGACTTTCAGGAGTGTGCCTGGAAAGTGCCAGAATCACCAGAGCATCTGTGCAAAAGCTGCTGCCTCTGTGACCGCATTGAGGCACGTTCCCGTGTCTGCGAGTATATAGACGGCTCTTTCGCGTTCGCTCCGAGGGAAACGGTCCGCTATTGCTTCTGTGCGTACAGACGCGATTCCCTTGTCTCTTGCGAACACAGGGAACTCTGTGCATCCAAATCTACAGGCTAAGGACGCGTCTGCATATGTTTTGGTGAACAATCGAGTGTGCGTGTTCTGACAGCTGCCTCTATGCAGACGTCTCCACAGAGCCACTTCTGAATGCCCCGCAGCCCAGGACTGAATGGATACACTAACAAGTGCACCGGTGTGAGCAACCACATATGCAGAAGGACGTCTTTCATCTCACAGAAGCGCGAACGTCTTGGCGTTCAAGCACATGGCAGAAACAAGGTGTGAACAGATGCGCTGCTGCTATTTTCTCCGTTCGGCATGCTTCGTTGTAGCTCTCTTGCCGGTCGCCGGCTTAGCGGCTTGCTTTGCGCGACTAGGTCTGCGGAGAGAAGGAGATAGCGCCGGAAACCTTGCCTTTTGCCTTCTTCGGCGCTGGAACCTGGTTGCTGCGCCTTCTCTTTGTCCATGTGCACACACACGATTTCTCAGCGAAAACCATGCAGAAACCTTACCTCGAGCACCCAGGGATGTGCACCCAGCACCACGTGCACGCACACGCAGCTAGAGAAAAGCACCTACCTTTTCACACACTGATGCCTAAGCAAACGCGTGGCCACACACACGCACACATCCGCAAGCGCGCCTACTCCCATCTATTGAGGGAAAGACGGACGAGCAACGTCCTGACAGGCTTGAGGGGAAAAACGTCCGTTGATGGTTGGCGTACTGCACGCCCGCCTACGGGGCTGCAGGGGAATCCACATTTGGAAGGTACCTGAAGATGTGTGCCTGTTCTTGGAGCTCCGCTAGTAGGGTAGCAAAGACACTCGTAGGCAGTACTGAATGCTGCTCCGTGCTACTTCTCCTCCGCTGGCAAATGCTTCACAGTCGCCCGAGGAAAGACGTTTAACAATCGATCTCCAAGAGAAACGAAACACATGATGCCATAAGGCGAAAGAATAGCAGGGCATCTCTTCACAAGCTTGTCCCTGATCTATAGCTGAGGGCAAACACTTGTGTGCTTGTGGGAGAGCCTGTGTCTTTCCTGGAAGCGTTTGGGAGTTTTGCTCAGACGCGTGTTTCCTCAAGTTCAAGAATCAAGATCTAGGATACCTGCAGACAGGTGCCTGTTTGTGTGGAGACAGTCTGTTTGAAACTGTGTTCCTCAGCGCCCGCTCTTTCTCCCCGTCGCTCCACACGCCTGGGAGTCCCTTTCTTTCTCTCCACAAGCACGTGTGTTGACTTCGTCGCACATGTGCATCTGCACAAGCGTTGAGCTCAGCAGAGTGTGTCTCTTGACACTTGATGTGCGTTGGCTGTGTCTGCGTGCTCCAGTGAAGAGAGAAACGGGAAATCATCTTGGTAGAGGCAACAAAGCAAAAGCGAGGCAGGATTGACATCTGCTCAACAGAGACGGATTCCCTGCGCTGACACAGTTCACAGTTACACGAGAAGCAATCTGAGCGGTCCATCGACCGGAGACGTGTTTCCCAAGAGGTCGTTTAGCGAGTGAACAGCAGTGTGCGCGACTTTCAGGAGTGTGCGTGGAAAGTGCCAGAATCATCAGAGCATCTGTGCAAAAGCTGCTGCCTCTGTGACCGCATTGAGGCACGTTCCCATGTCTGCGAGTATATAGACGGCTCTTTCGCGTTCGCTCCGAGGGAAACGGTCCACTATTGCTTCTGTGCGTACAGACGCGATTCCCTTGTCTCTTGCGAACACAGGGAACTCTGTGCATCCAAATCTACAGGCTAAGGACGCGTCTGCATATGTTTTGGTGAACAATCGAGTGTGCGTGTTCTGACAGCTGCCTCTATGCAGACGTCTCCACAGAGCCACTTCTGAATGCCCCGCAGCCCAGGACTGAATGGATACACTAACAAGTGCACCGGTGTGAGCAACCACATATGCAGAAGGACGTCTTTCATCTCACAGAAGCGCGAACGTCTTGGCGTTCAAGCACATGGCAGAAACAAGGTGTGAACAGATGAGCTGCTGCTATTTTCTCCGTTCGGCATGCTTCGTTGTAGCTCTCTTGCCGGTCGCCGGCTTAGCGGCTTGCTTTGCGCGACTAGGACTGGGGAGTGAAGGAGATAGCGCCGGAAACCTTGCCTTTTGCCTTCTTCGGCGCTGGAACCTGGTTGCTGCGCCTTCTCTTTGTCCATGTGCACACACACGATTCCTCAGCGAAAACCATGCAGAAACCTTACCTCGAGCACCCAGGGATGTGCACCCAGCACCACGTGCACGCACACGCAGCTAGAGAAAAGCACCTACCTTTTCACACACTGATGCCTAAGCAAACGCGTGGCCACACACACGCACACATCCGCAAGCGCGCCTACTCCCATCTATTGAGGGAAAGACGGACGAGCAACGTCCTGACAGGCTTGAGGGGAAAAACGTCCGTTGATGGTTGGCGTACTGCACGCCCGCCTACGGGGCTGCAGGGGAATCCACATTTGGAAGGTACCTGAAGATGTGTGCCTGTTCTTGGAGCTCCGCTAGTAGGGTAGCAAAGACACTCGTAGGCAGTACTGAATGCTGCTCCGTGCTACTTCTCCTCCGCTGGCAAATGCTTCACAGTCGCCCGAGGAAAGACGTTTAACAATCGATCTCCAAGAGAAACGAAACACATGATGCCATAAGGCGAAAGAATAGCAGGGCATCTCTTCACAAGCTTGTCCCTGATCTATAGCTGAGGGCAAACACTTGTGTGCTTGTGGGAGAGCCTGTGTCTTTCCTGGAAGCGTTTGGGAGTTTTGCTCAGACGCGTGTTTCCTCAAGTTCAAGAATCAAGATCTAGGATACCTGCAGACAGGTGCCTGTTTGTGTGGAGACAGTCTGTTTGAAACTGTGTTCCTCAGCGCCCGCTCTTTCTCCCCGTCGCTCCACACGCCTGGGAGTCCCTTTCTTTCTCTCCACAAGCACGTGTGTTGACTTCGTCGCACATGTGCATCTGCACAAGCGTTGAGCTCAGCAGAGTGTGTCTCTTGACACTTGATGTGCGTTGGCTGTGTCTGCGTGCTCCAGTGAAGAGAGAAACGGGAAATCATCTTGGTAGAGGCAACAAAGCAAAAGCGAGGCAGGATTGACATCTGCTCAACAGAGACGGATTCCCTGCGCTGACACAGTTCACAGTTACACGAGAAGCAATCTGAGCGGTCCATCGACCGGAGACGTGTTTCCCAAGAGGTCGTTTAGCGAGTGAACAGCAGTGTGCGCGACTTTCAGGAGTGTGCGTGGAAAGTGCCAGAATCATCAGAGCATCTGTGCAAAAGCTGCTGCCTCTGTGACCGCATTGAGGCACGTTCCCATGTCTGCGAGTATATAGACGGCTCTTTCGCGTTCGCTCCGAGGGAAACGGTCCGCTATTGCTTCTGTGCGTACAGACGCGATTCCCTTGTCTCTTGCGAACACAGGGAACTCTGTGCATCCAAATCTACAGGCTAAGGACGCGTCTGCATATGTTTTGGTGAACAATCGAGTGTGCGTGTTCTGACAGCTGCCTCTATGCAGACGTCTCCACAGAGCCACTTCTGAATGCCCCGCAGCCCAGGACTGAATGGATACACTAACAAGTGCACCGGTGTGAGCAACCACATATGCAGAAGGACGTCTTTCATCTCACAGAAGCGCGAACGTCTTGGCGTTCAAGCACATGGCAGAAACAAGGTGTGAACAGATGAGCTGCTGCTATTTTCTCCGTTCGGCATGCTTCGTTGTAGCTCTCTTGCCGGTCGCCGGCTTAGCGGCTTGCTTTGCGCGACTAGGACTGGGGAGTGAAGGAGATAGCGCCGGAAACCTTGCCTTTTGCCTTCTTCGGCGCTGGAACCTGGTTGCTGCGCCTTCTCTTTGTCCATGTGCACACACACGATTCCTCAGCGAAAACCATGCAGAAACCTTACCTCGAGCACCCAGGGATGTGCACCCAGCACCACGTGCACGCACACGCAGCTAGAGAAAAGCACCTACCTTTTCACACACTGATGCCTAAGCAAACGCGTGGCCACACACACGCACACATCCGCAAGCGCGCCTACTCCCATCTATTGAGGGAAAGACGGACGAGCAACGTCCTGACAGGCTTGAGGGGAAAAACGTCCGTTGATGGTTGGCGTACTGCACGCCCGCCTACGGGGCTGCAGGGGAATCCACATTTGGAAGGTACCTGAAGATGTGTGCCTGTTCTTGGAGCTCCGCTAGTAGGGTAGCAAAGACACTCGTAGGCAGTACTGAATGCTGCTCCGTGCTACTTCTCCTCCGCTGGCAAATGCTTCACAGTCGCCCGAGGAAAGACGTTTAACAATCGATCTCCAAGAGAAACGAAACACATGATGCCATAAGGCGAAAGAATAGCAGGGCATCTCTTCACAAGCTTGTCCCTGATCTATAGCTGAGGGCAAACACTTGTGTGCTTGTGGGAGAGCCTGTGTCTTTCCTGGAAGCGTTTGGGAGTTTTGCTCAGACGCGTGTTTCCTCAAGTTCAAGAATCAAGATCTAGGATACCTGCAGACAGGTGCCTGTTTGTGTGGAGACAGTCTGTTTGAAACTGTGTTCCTCAGCGCCCGCTCTTTCTCCCCGTCGCTCCACACGCCTGGGAGTCCCTTTCTTTCTCTCCACAAGCACGTGTGTTGACTTCGTCGCACATGTGCATCTGCACAAGCGTTGAGCTCAGCAGAGTGTGTCTCTTGACACTTGATGTGCGTTGGCTGTGTCTGCGTGCTCCAGTGAAGAGAGAAACGGGAAATCATCTTGGTAGAGGCAACAAAGCAAAAGCGAGGCAGGATTGACATCTGCTCAACAGAGACGGATTCCCTGCGCTGACACAGTTCACAGTTACACGAGAAGCAATCTGAGCGGTCCATCGACCGGAGACGTGTTTCCCAAGAGGTCGTTTAGCGAGTGAACAGCAGTGTGCGCGACTTTCAGGAGTGTGCCTGGAAAGTGCCAGAATCACCAGAGCATCTGTGCAAAAGCTGCTGCCTCTGTGACCGCATTGAGGCACGTTCCCGTGTCTGCGAGTATATAGACGGCTCTTTTACGTTCGCTCCGAGGGAAACGGTCCGCTATTGCTTCTGTGCGTACAGACGCGATTCCCTTGTCTCTTGCGAACACAGGGAACTCTGTGCATCCAAATCTACAGGCTAAGGACGCGTCTGCATATGTTTTGGTGAACAATCGAGTGTGCGTGTTCTGACAGCTGCCTCTATGCAGACGTCTCCACAGAGCCACTTCTGAATGCCCCGCAGCCCAGGACTGAATGGATACACTAACAAGTGCACCGGTGTGAGCAACCACATATGCAGAAGGACGTCTTTCATCTCACAGAAGCGCGAACGTCTTGGCGTTCAAGCACATGGCAGAAACAAGGTGTGAACAGATGAGCTGCTGCTATTTTCTCCGTTCGGCATGCTTCGTTGTAGCTCTCTTGCCGGTCGCCGGCTTAGCGGCTTGCTTTGCGCGACTAGGACTGGGGAGTGAAGGAGATAGCGCCGGAAACCTTGCCTTTTGCCTTCTTCGGCGCTGGAACCTGGTTGCTGCGCCTTCTCTTTGTCCATGTGCACACACACGATTCCTCAGCGAAAACCATGCAGAAACCTTACCTCGAGCACCCAGGGATGTGCACCCAGCACCACGTGCACGCACACGCAGCTAGAGAAAAGCACCTACCTTTTCACACACTGATGCCTAAGCAAACGCGTGGCCACACACACGCACACATCCGCAAGCGCGCCTACTCCCATCTATTGAGGGAAAGACGGACGAGCAACGTCCTGACAGGCTTGAGGGGAAAAACGTCCGTTGATGGTTGGCGTACTGCACGCCCGCCTACGGGGCTGCAGGGGAATCCACATTTGGAAGGTACCTGAAGATGTGTGCCTGTTCTTGGAGCTCCGCTAGTAGGGTAGCAAAGACACTCGTAGGCAGTACTGAATGCTGCTCCGTGCTACTTCTCCTCCGCTGGCAAATGCTTCACAGTCGCCCGAGGAAAGACGTTTAACAATCGATCTCCAAGAGAAACGAAACACATGATGCCATAAGGCGAAAGAATAGCAGGGCATCTCTTCACAAGCTTGTCCCTGATCTATAGCTGAGGGCAAACACTTGTGTGCTTGTGGGAGAGCCTGTGTCTTTCCTGGAAGCGTTTGGGAGTTTTGCTCAGACGCGTGTTTCCTCAAGTTCAAGAATCAAGATCTAGGATACCTGCAGACAGGTGCCTGTTTGTGTGGAGACAGTCTGTTTGAAACTGTGTTCCTCAGCGCCCGCTCTTTCTCCCCGTCGCTCCACACGCCTGGGAGTCCCTTTCTTTCTCTCCACAAGCACGTGTGTTGACTTCGTCGCACATGTGCATCTGCACAAGCGTTGAGCTCAGCAGAGTGTGTCTCTTGACACTTGATGTGCGTTGGCTGTGTCTGCGTGCTCCAGTGAAGAGAGAAACGGGAAATCATCTTGGTAGAGGCAACAAAGCAAAAGCGAGGCAGGATTGACATCTGCTCAACAGAGACGGATTCCCTGCGCTGACACAGTTCACAGTTACACGAGAAGCAATCTGAGCGGTCCATCGACCGGAGACGTGTTTCCCAAGAGGTCGTTTAGCGAGTGAACAGCAGTGTGCGCGACTTTCAGGAGTGTGCGTGGAAAGTGCCAGAATCACCAGAGCATCTGTGCAAAAGCTGCTGCCTCTGTGACCGCATTGAGGCACGTTCCCGTGTCTGCGAGTATATAGACGGCTCTTTCGCGTTCGCTCCGAGGGAAACGGTCCGCTATTGCTTCTGTGCGTACAGACGCGATTCCCTTGTCTCTTGCGAACACAGGGAACTCTGTGCATCCAAATCTACAGGCTAAGGACGCGTCTGCATATGTTTTGGTGAACAATCGAGTGTGCGTGTTCTGACAGCTGCCTCTATGCAGACGTCTCCACAGAGCCACTTCTGAATGCCCCGCAGCCCAGGACTGAATGGATACACTAACAAGTGCACCGGTGTGAGCAACCACATATGCAGAAGGACGTCTTTCATCTCACAGAAGCGCGAAGGTCTTGGCGTTCAAGCACATGGCAGAAACAAGGTGTGAACAGATGCGCTGCTGCTATTTTCTCCGTTCGGCATGCTTCGTTGTAGCTCTCTTGCCGGTCGCCGGCTTAGCGGCTTGCTTTGCGCGACTAGGACTGGGGAGTGAAGGAGATAGCGCCGGAAACCTTGCCTTTTGCCTTCTTCGGCGCTGGAACCTGGTTGCTGCGCCTTCTCTTTGTCCATGTGCACACACACGATTCCTCAGCGAAAACCATGCAGAAACCTTACCTCGAGCACCCAGGGATGTGCACCCAGCACCACGTGCACGCACACGCAGCTAGAGAAAAGCACCTACCTTTTCACACACTGATGCCTAAGCAAACGCGTGGCCACACACACGCACACATCCGCAAGCGCGCCTACTCCCATCTATTGAGGGAAAGACGGACGAGCAACGTCCTGACAGGCTTGAGGGGAAAAACGTCCGTTGATGGTTGGCGTACTGCACGCCCGCCTACGGGGCTGCAGGGGAATCCACATTTGGAAGGTACCTGAAGATGTGTGCCTGTTCTTGGAGCTCCGCTAGTAGGGTAGCAAAGACACTCGTAGGCAGTACTGAATGCTGCTCCGTGCTACTTCTCCTCCGCTGGCAAATGCTTCACAGTCGCCCGAGGAAAGACGTTTAACAATCGATCTCCAAGAGAAACGAAACACATGATGCCATAAGGCGAAAGAATAGCAGGGCATCTCTTCACAAGCTTGTCCCTGATGTATAGCTGAGGGCAAACACTTGTGTGCTTGTGGGAGAGCCTGTGTCTTTCCTGGAAGCGTTTGGGAGTTTTGCTCAGACGCGTGTTTCCTCAAGTTCAAGAATCAAGATCTAGGATACCTGCAGACAGGTGCCTGTTTGTGTGGAGACAGTCTGTTTGAAACTGTGTTCCTCAGCGCCCGCTCTTTCTCCCCGTCGCTCCACACGCCTGGGAGTCCCTTTCTTTCTCTCCACAAGCACGTGTGTTGACTTCGTCGCACATGTGCATCTGCACAAGCGTTGAGCTCAGCAGAGTGTGTCTCTTGACACTTGATGTGCGTTGGCTGTGTCTGCGTGCTCCAGTGAAGAGAGAAACGGGAAATCATCTTGGTAGAGGCAACAAAGCAAAAGCGAGGCAGGATTGACATCTGCTCAACAGAGACGGATTCCCTGCGCTGACACAGTTCACAGTTACACGAGAAGCAATCTGAGCGGTCCATCGACCGGAGACGTGTTTCCCAAGAGGTCGTTTAGCGAGTGAACAGCAGTGTGCGCGACTTTCAGGAGTGTGCCTGGAAAGTGCCAGAATCACCAGAGCATCTGTGCAAAAGCTGCTGCCTCTGTGACCGCATTGAGGCACGTTCCCGTGTCTGCGAGTATATAGACGGCTCTTTCGCGTTCGCTCCGAGGGAAACGGTCCGCTATTGCTTCTGTGCGTACAGACGCGATTCCCTTGTCTCTTGCGAACACAGGGAACTCTGTGCATCCAAATCTACAGGCTAAGGACGCGTCTGCATATGTTTTGGTGAACAATCGAGTGTGCGTGTTCTGACAGCTGCCTCTATGCAGACGTCTCCACAGAGCCACTTCTGAATGCCCCGCAGCCCAGGACTGAATGGATACACTAACAAGTGCACCGGTGTGAGCAACCACATATGCAGAAGGACGTCTTTCATCTCACAGAAGCGCGAACGTCTTGGCGTTCAAGCACATGGCAGAAACAAGGTGTGAACAGATGAGCTGCTGCTATTTTCTCCGTTCGGCATGCTTCGTTGTAGCTCTCTTGCCGGTCGCCGGCTTAGCGGCTTGCTTTGCGCGACTAGGACTGGGGAGTGAAGGAGATAGCGCCGGAAACCTTGCCTTTTGCCTTCTTCGGCGCTGGAACCTGGTTGCTGCGCCTTCTCTTTGTCCATGTGCACACACACGATTCCTCAGCGAAAACCATGCAGAAACCTTACCTCGAGCACCCAGGGATGTGCACCCAGCACCACGTGCACGCACACGCAGCTAGAGAAAAGCACCTACCTTTTCACACACTGATGCCTAAGCAAACGCGTGGCCACACACACGCACACATCCGCAAGCGCGCCTACTCCCATCTATTGAGGGAAAGACGGACGAGCAACGTCCTGACAGGCTTGAGGGGAAAAACGTCCGTTGATGGTTGGCGTACTGCACGCCCGCCTACGGGGCTGCAGGGGAATCCACATTTGGAAGGTACCTGAAGATGTGTGCCTGTTCTTGGAGCTCCGCTAGTAGGGTAGCAAAGACACTCGTAGGCAGTACTGAATGCTGCTCCGTGCTACTTCTCCTCCGCTGGCAAATGCTTCACAGTCGCCCGAGGAAAGACGTTTAACAATCGATCTCCAAGAGAAACGAAACACATGATGCCATAAGGCGAAAGAATAGCAGGGCATCTCTTCACAAGCTTGTCCCTGATCTATAGCTGAGGGCAAACACTTGTGTGCTTGTGGGAGAGCCTGTGTCTTTCCTGGAAGCGTTTGGGAGTTTTGCTCAGACGCGTGTTTCCTCAAGTTCAAGAATCAAGATCTAGGATACCTGCAGACAGGTGCCTGTTTGTGTGGAGACAGTCTGTTTGAAACTGTGTTCCTCAGCGCCCGCTCTTTCTCCCCGTCGCTCCACACGCCTGGGAGTCCCTTTCTTTCTCTCCACAAGCACGTGTGTTGACTTCGTCGCACATGTGCATCTGCACAAGCGTTGAGCTCAGCAGAGTGTGTCTCTTGACACTTGATGTGCGTTGGCTGTGTCTGCGTGCTCCAGTGAAGAGAGAAACGGGAAATCATCTTGGTAGAGGCAACAAAGCAAAAGCAAGGCAGGATTGACATCTGCTCAACAGAGACGGATTCCCTGCGCTGACACAGTTCACAGTTACACGAGAAGCAATCTGAGCGGTCCATCGACCGGAGACGTGTTTCCCAAGAGGTCGTTTAGCGAGTGAACAGCAGTGTGCGCGACTTTCAGGAGTGTGCGTGGAAAGTGCCAGAATCACCAGAGCATCTGTGCAAAAGCTGCTGCCTCTGTGACCGCATTGAGGCACGTTCCCGTGTCTGCGAGTATATAGACGGCTCTTTCACGTTCGCTCCGAGGGAAACGGTCCGCTATTGCTTCTGTGCGTACAGACGCGATTCCCTTGTCTCTTGCGAACACAGGGAACTCTGTGCATCCAAATCTACAGGCTAAGGACGCGTCTGCATATGTTTTGGTGAACAATCGAGTGTGCGTGTTCTGACAGCTGCCTCTATGCAGACGTCTCCACAGAGCCACTTCTGAATGCCCCGCAGCCCAGGACTGAATGGATACACTAACAAGTGCACCGGTGTGAGCAACCACATATGCAGAAGGACGTCTTTCATCTCACAGAAGCGCGAAGGTCTTGGCGTTCAAGCACATGGCAGAAACAAGGTGTGAACAGATGAGCTGCTGCTATTTTCTCCGTTCGGCATGCTTCGTTGTAGCTCTCTTGCCGGTCGCCGGCTTAGCGGCTTGCTTTGCGCGACTAGGACTGGGGAGTGAAGGAGATAGCGCCGGAAACCTTGCCTTTTGCCTTCTTCGGCGCTGGAACCTGGTTGCTGCGCCTTCTCTTTGTCCATGTGCACACACACGATTCCTCAGCGAAAACCATGCAGAAACCTTACCTCGAGCACCCAGGGATGTGCACCCAGCACCACGTGCACGCACACGCAGCTAGAGAAAAGCACCTACCTTTTCACACACTGATGCCTAAGCAAACGCGTGGCCACACACACGCACACATCCGCAAGCGCGCCTACTCCCATCTATTGAGGGAAAGACGGACGAGCAACGTCCTGACAGGCTTGAGGGGAAAAACGTCCGTTGATGGTTGGCGTACTGCACGCCCGCCTACGGGGCTGCAGGGGAATCCACATTTGGAAGGTACCTGAAGATGTGTGCCTGTTCTTGGAGCTCCGCTAGTAGGGTAGCAAAGACACTCGTAGGCAGTACTGAATGCTGCTCCGTGCTACTTCTCCTCCGCTGGCAAATGCTTCACAGTCGCCCGAGGAAAGACGTTTAACAATCGATCTCCAAGAGAAACGAAACACATGATGCCATAAGGCGAAAGAATAGCAGGGCATCTCTTCACAAGCTTGTCCCTGATCTATAGCTGAGGGCAAACACTTGTGTGCTTGTGGGAGAGCCTGTGTCTTTCCTGGAAGCGTTTGGGAGTTTTGCTCAGACGCGTGTTTCCTCAAGTTCAAGAATCAAGATCTAGGATACCTGCAGACAGGTGCCTGTTTGTGTGGAGACAGTCTGTTTGAAACTGTGTTCCTCAGCGCCCGCTCTTTCTCCCCGTCGCTCCACACGCCTGGGAGTCCCTTTCTTTCTCTCCACAAGCACGTGTGTTGACTTCGTCGCACATGTGCATCTGCACAAGCGTTGAGCTCAGCAGAGCGTGTCTCTTGACATTGATGTGCGTTGGCTGTGTCTGCGTGCTCCAGTGAAGAGAGAAACGGGAAATCATCTTGGTAGAGGCAACAAAGCAAAAGCGAGGCAGGATTGACATCTGCTCAACAGAGACGGATTCCCTGCGCTGACACAGTTCACAGTTACACGAGAAGCAATCTGAGCGGTCCATCGACCGGAGACGTGTTTCCCAAGAGGTCGTTTAGCGAGTGAACAGCAGTGTGCGCGACTTTCAGGAGTGTGCGTGGAAAGTGCCAGAATCACCAGAGCATCTGTGCAAAAGCTGCTGCCTCTGTGACCGCATTGAGGCACGTTCCCGTGTCTGCGAGTATATAGACGGCTCTTTCGCGTTCGCTCCGAGGGAAACGGTCCGCTATTGCTTCTGTGCGTACAGACGCGATTCCCTTGTCTCTTGCGAACACAGGGAACTCTGTGCATCCAAATCTACAGGCTAAGGACGCGTCTGCATATGTTTTGGTGAACAATCGAGTGTGCGTGTTCTGACAGCTGCCTCTATGCAGACGTCTCCACAGAGCCACTTCTGAATGCCCCGCAGCCCAGGACTGAATGGATACACTAACAAGTGCACCGGTGTGAGCAACCACATATGCAGAAGGACGTCTTTCATCTCACAGAAGCGCGAACGTCTTGGCGTTCAAGCACATGGCAGAAACAAGGTGTGAACAGATGAGCTGCTGCTATTTTCTCCGTTCGGCATGCTTCGTTGTAGCTCTCTTGCCGGTCGCCGGCTTAGCGGCTTGCTTTGCGCGACTAGGACTGGGGAGTGAAGGAGATAGCGCCGGAAACCTTGCCTTTTGCCTTCTTCGGCGCTGGAACCTGGTTGCTGCGCCTTCTCTTTGTCCATGTGCACACACACGATTCCTCAGCGAAAACCATGCAGAAACCTTACCTCGAGCACCCAGGGATGTGCACCCAGCACCACGTGCACGCACACGCAGCTAGAGAAAAGCACCTACCTTTTCACACACTGATGCCTAAGCAAACGCGTGGCCACACACACGCACACATCCGCAAGCGCGCCTACTCCCATCTATTGAGGGAAAGACGGACGAGCAACGTCCTGACAGGCTTGAGGGGAAAAACGTCCGTTGATGGTTGGCGTACTGCACGCCCGCCTACGGGGCTGCAGGGGAATCCACATTTGGAAGGTACCTGAAGATGTGTGCCTGTTCTTGGAGCTCCGCTAGTAGGGTAGCAAAGACACTCGTAGGCAGTACTGAATGCTGCTCCGTGCTACTTCTCCTCCGCTGGCAAATGCTTCACAGTCGCCCGAGGAAAGACGTTTAACAATCGATCTCCAAGAGAAACGAAACACATGATGCCATAAGGCGAAAGAATAGCAGGGCATCTCTTCACAAGCTTGTCCCTGATCTATAGCTGAGGGCAAACACTTGTGTGCTTGTGGGAGAGCCTGTGTCTTTCCTGGAAGCGTTTGGGAGTTTTGCTCAGACGCGTGTTTCCTCAAGTTCAAGAATCAAGATCTAGGATACCTGCAGACAGGTGCCTGTTTGTGTGGAGACAGTCTGTTTGAAACTGTGTTCCTCAGCGCCCGCTCTTTCTCCCCGTCGCTCCACACGCCTGGGAGTCCCTTTCTTTCTCTCCACAAGCACGTGTGTTGACTTCGTCGCACATGTGCATCTGCACAAGCGTTGAGCTCAGCAGAGTGTGTCTCTTGACACTTGATGTGCGTTGGCTGTGTCTGCGTGCTCCAGTGAAGAGAGAAACGGGAAATCATCTTGGTAGAGGCAACAAAGCAAAAGCGAGGCAGGATTGACATCTGCTCAACAGAGACGGATTCCCTGCGCTGACACAGTTCACAGTTACACGAGAAGCAATCTGAGCGGTCCATCGACCGGAGACGTGTTTCCCAAGAGGTCGTTTAGCGAGTGAACAGCAGTGTGCGCGACTTTCAGGAGTGTGCCTGGAAAGTGCCAGAATCACCAGAGCATCTGTGCAAAAGCTGCTGCCTCTGTGACCGCATTGAGGCACGTTCCCGTGTCTGCGAGTATATAGACGGCTCTTTTACGTTCGCTCCGAGGGAAACGGTCCGCTATTGCTTCTGTGCGTACAGACGCGATTCCCTTGTCTCTTGCGAACACAGGGAACTCTGTGCATCCAAATCTACAGGCTAAGGACGCGTCTGCATATGTTTTGGTGAACAATCGAGTGTGCGTGTTCTGACAGCTGCCTCTATGCAGACGTCTCCACAGAGCCACTTCTGAATGCCCCGCAGCCCAGGACTGAATGGATACACTAACAAGTGCACCGGTGTGAGCAACCACATATGCAGAAGGACGTCTTTCATCTCACAGAAGCGCGAACGTCTTGGCGTTCAAGCACATGGCAGAAACAAGGTGTGAACAGATGAGCTGCTGCTATTTTCTCCGTTCGGCATGCTTCGTTGTAGCTCTCTTGCCGGTCGCCGGCTTAGCGGCTTGCTTTGCGCGACTAGGTCTGCGGAGAGAAGGAGATAGCGCCGGAAACCTTGCCTTTTGCCTTCTTCGGCGCTGGAACCTGGTTGCTGCGCCTTCTCTTTGTCCATGTGCACACACACGATTCCTCAGCGAAAACCATGCAGAAACCTTACCTCGAGCACCCAGGGATGTGCACCCAGCACCACGTGCACGCACACGCAGCTAGAGAAAAGCACCTACCTTTTCACACACTGATGCCTAAGCAAACGCGTGGCCACACACACGCACACATCCGCAAGCGCGCCTACTCCCATCTATTGAGGGAAAGACGGACGAGCAACGTCCTGACAGGCTTGAGGGGAAAAACGTCCGTTGATGGTTGGCGTACTGCACGCCCGCCTACGGGGCTGCAGGGGAATCCACATTTGGAAGGTACCTGAAGATGTGTGCCTGTTCTTGGAGCTCCGCTAGTAGGGTAGCAAAGACACTCGTAGGCAGTACTGAATGCTGCTCCGTGCTACTTCTCCTCCGCTGGCAAATGCTTCACAGTCGCCCGAGGAAAGACGTTTAACAATCGATCTCCAAGAGAAACGAAACACATGATGCCATAAGGCGAAAGAATAGCAGGGCATCTCTTCACAAGCTTGTCCCTGATGTATAGCTGAGGGCAAACACTTGTGTGCTTGTGGGAGAGCCTGTGTCTTTCCTGGAAGCGTTTGGGAGTTTTGCTCAGACGCGTGTTTCCTCAAGTTCAAGAATCAAGATCTAGGATACCTGCAGACAGGTGCCTGTTTGTGTGGAGACAGTCTGTTTGAAACTGTGTTCCTCAGCGCCCGCTCTTTCTCCCCGTCGCTCCACACGCCTGGGAGTCCCTTTCTTTCTCTCCACAAGCACGTGTGTTGACTTCGTCGCACATGTGCATCTGCACAAGCGTTGAGCTCAGCAGAGTGTGTCTCTTGACACTTGATGTGCGTTGGCTGTGTCTGCGTGCTCCAGTGAAGAGAGAAACGGGAAATCATCTTGGTAGAGGCAACAAAGCAAAAGCGAGGCAGGATTGACATCTGCTCAACAGAGACGGATTCCCTGCGCTGACACAGTTCACAGTTACACGAGAAGCAATCTGAGCGGTCCATCGACCGGAGACGTGTTTCCCAAGAGGTCGTTTAGCGAGTGAACAGCAGTGTGCGCGACTTTCAGGAGTGTGCCTGGAAAGTGCCAGAATCACCAGAGCATCTGTGCAAAAGCTGCTGCCTCTGTGACCGCATTGAGGCACGTTCCCGTGTCTGCGAGTATATAGACGGCTCTTTCGCGTTCGCTCCGAGGGAAACGGTCCGCTATTGCTTCTGTGCGTACAGACGCGATTCCCTTGTCTCTTGCGAACACAGGGAACTCTGTGCATCCAAATCTACCGGCTAAGGACGCGTCTGCATATGTTTTGGTGAACAATCGAGTGTGCGTGTTCTGACAGCTGCCTCTATGCAGACGTCTCCACAGAGCCACTTCTGAATGCCCCGCAGCCCAGGACTGAATGGATACACTAACAAGTGCACCGGTGTGAGCAACCACATATGCAGAAGGACGTCTTTCATCTCACAGAAGCGCGAACGTCTTGGCGTTCAAGCACATGGCAGAAACAAGGTGTGAACAGATGCGCTGCTGCTATTTTCTCCGTTCGGCATGCTTCGTTGTAGCTCTCTTGCCGGTCGCCGGCTTAGCGGCTTGCTTTGCGCGACTAGGACTGGGGAGTGAAGGAGATAGCGCCGGAAACCTTGCCTTTTGCCTTCTTCGGCGCTGGAACCTGGTTGCTGCGCCTTCTCTTTGTCCATGTGCACACACACGATTCCTCAGCGAAAACCATGCAGAAACCTTACCTCGAGCACCCAGGGATGTGCACCCAGCACCACGTGCACGCACACGCAGCTAGAGAAAAGCACCTACCTTTTCACACACTGATGCCTAAGCAAACGCGTGGCCACACACACGCACACATCCGCAAGCGCGCCTACTCCCATCTATTGAGGGAAAGACGGACGAGCAACGTCCTGACAGGCTTGAGGGGAAAAACGTCCGTTGATGGTTGGCGTACTGCACGCCCGCCTACGGGGCTGCAGGGGAATCCACATTTGGAAGGTACCTGAAGATGTGTGCCTGTTCTTGGAGCTCCGCTAGTAGGGTAGCAAAGACACTCGTAGGCAGTACTGAATGCTGCTCCGTGCTACTTCTCCTCCGCTGGCAAATGCTTCACAGTCGCCCGAGGAAAGACGTTTAACAATCGATCTCCAAGAGAAACGAAACACATGATGCCATAAGGCGAAAGAATAGCAGGGCATCTCTTCACAAGCTTGTCCCTGATGTATAGCTGAGGGCAAACACTTGTGTGCTTGTGGGAGAGCCTGTGTCTTTCCTGGAAGCGTTTGGGAGTTTTGCTCAGACGCGTGTTTCCTCAAGTTCAAGAATCAAGATCTAGGATACCTGCAGACAGGTGCCTGTTTGTGTGGAGACAGTCTGTTTGAAACTGTGTTCCTCAGCGCCCGCTCTTTCTCCCCGTCGCTCCACACGCCTGGGAGTCCCTTTCTTTCTCTCCACAAGCACGTGTGTTGACTTCGTCGCACATGTGCATCTGCACAAGCGTTGAGCTCAGCAGAGTGTGTCTCTTGACACTTGATGTGCGTTGGCTGTGTCTGCGTGCTCCAGTGAAGAGAGAAACGGGAAATCATCTTGGTAGAGGCAACAAAGCAAAAGCGAGGCAGGATTGACATCTGCTCAACAGAGACGGATTCCCTGCGCTGACACAGTTCACAGTTACACGAGAAGCAATCTGAGCGGTCCATCGACCGGAGACGTGTTTCCCAAGAGGTCGTTTAGCGAGTGAACAGCAGTGTGCGCGACTTTCAGGAGTGTGCCTGGAAAGTGCCAGAATCACCAGAGCATCTGTGCAAAAGCTGCTGCCTCTGTGACCGCATTGAGGCACGTTCCCGTGTCTGCGAGTATATAGACGGCTCTTTCGCGTTCGCTCCGAGGGAAACGGTCCGCTATTGCTTCTGTGCGTACAGACGCGATTCCCTTGTCTCTTGCGAACACAGGGAACTCTGTGCATCCAAATCTACCGGCTAAGGACGCGTCTGCATATGTTTTGGTGAACAATCGAGTGTGCGTGTTCTGACAGCTGCCTCTATGCAGACGTCTCCACAGAGCCACTTCTGAATGCCCCGCAGCCCAGGACTGAATGGATACACTAACAAGTGCACCGGTGTGAGCAACCACATATGCAGAAGGACGTCTTTCATCTCACAGAAGCGCGAACGTCTTGGCGTTCAAGCACATGGCAGAAACAAGGTGTGAACAGATGCGCTGCTGCTATTTTCTCCGTTCGGCATGCTTCGTTGTAGCTCTCTTGCCGGTCGCCGGCTTAGCGGCTTGCTTTGCGCGACTAGGACTGGGGAGTGAAGGAGATAGCGCCGGAAACCTTGCCTTTTGCCTTCTTCGGCGCTGGAACCTGGTTGCTGCGCCTTCTCTTTGTCCATGTGCACACACACGATTCCTCAGCGAAAACCATGCAGAAACCTTACCTCGAGCACCCAGGGATGTGCACCCAGCACCACGTGCACGCACACGCAGCTAGAGAAAAGCACCTACCTTTTCACACACTGATGCCTAAGCAAACGCGTGGCCACACACACGCACACATCCGCAAGCGCGCCTACTCCCATCTATTGAGGGAAAGACGGACGAGCAACGTCCTGACAGGCTTGAGGGGAAAAACGTCCGTTGATGGTTGGCGTACTGCACGCCCGCCTACGGGGCTGCAGGGGAATCCACATTTGGAAGGTACCTGAAGATGTGTGCCTGTTCTTGGAGCTCCGCTAGTAGGGTAGCAAAGACACTCGTAGGCAGTACTGAATGCTGCTCCGTGCTACTTCTCCTCCGCTGGCAAATGCTTCACAGTCGCCCGAGGAAAGACGTTTAACAATCGATCTCCAAGAGAAACGAAACACATGATGCCATAAGGCGAAAGAATAGCAGGGCATCTCTTCACAAGCTTGTCCCTGATCTATAGCTGAGGGCAAACACTTGTGTGCTTGTGGGAGAGCCTGTGTCTTTCCTGGAAGCGTTTGGGAGTTTTGCTCAGACGCGTGTTTCCTCAAGTTCAAGAATCAAGATCTAGGATACCTGCAGACAGGTGCCTGTTTGTGTGGAGACAGTCTGTTTGAAACTGTGTTCCTCAGCGCCCGCTCTTTCTCCCCGTCGCTCCACACGCCTGGGAGTCCCTTTCTTTCTCTCCACAAGCACGTGTGTTGACTTCGTCGCACATGTGCATCTGCACAAGCGTTGAGCTCAGCAGAGCGTGTCTCTTGACATTGATGTGCGTTGGCTGTGTCTGCGTGCTCCAGTGAAGAGAGAAACGGGAAATCATCTTGGTAGAGGCAACAAAGCAAAAGCGAGGCAGGATTGACATCTGCTCAACAGAGACGGATTCCCTGCGCTGACACAGTTCACAGTTACACGAGAAGCAATCTGAGCGGTCCATCGACCGGAGACGTGTTTCCCAAGAGGTCGTTTAGCGAGTGAACAGCAGTGTGCGCGACTTTCAGGAGTGTGCCTGGAAAGTGCCAGAATCACCAGAGCATCTGTGCAAAAGCTGCTGCCTCTGTGACCGCATTGAGGCACGTTCCCGTGTCTCCGAGTACATAGACGGCTCTTCCGCGTTCGCTCCGAGGGAAACGGTCCGCTATTGCTTCTGTGCGTACAGACGCGATTCCCTTGTCTCTTGCGAACACAGGGAACTCTGTGCATCCAAATCTACCGGCTAAGGACGCGTCTGCATATGTTTTGGTGAACAATCGAGTGTGCGTGTTCTGACAGCTGCCTCTATGCAGACGTCTCCACAGAGCCACTTCTGAATGCCCCGCAGCCCAGGACTGAATGGATACACTAACAAGTGCACCGGTGTGAGCAACCACATATGCAGAAGGACGTCTTTCATCTCACAGAAGCGCGAACGTCTTGGCGTTCAAGCACATGGCAGAAACAAGGTGTGAACAGATGAGCTGCTGCTATTTTCTCCGTTCGGCATGCTTCGTTGTAGCTCTCTTGCCGGTCGCCGGCTTAGCGGCTTGCTTTGCGCGACTAGGTCTGCGGAGAGAAGGAGATAGCGCCGGAAACCTTGCCTTTTGCCTTCTTCGGCGCTGGAACCTGGTTGCTGCGCCTTCTCTTTGTCCATGTGCACACACACGATTCCTCAGCGAAAACCATGCAGAAACCTTACCTCGAGCACCCAGGGATGTGCACCCAGCACCACGTGCACGCACACGCAGCTAGAGAAAAGCACCTACCTTTTCACACACTGATGCCTAAGCAAACGCGTGGCCACACACACGCACACATCCGCAAGCGCGCCTACTCCCATCTATTGAGGGAAAGACGGACGAGCAACGTCCTGACAGGCTTGAGGGGAAAAACGTCCGTTGATGGTTGGCGTACTGCACGCCCGCCTACGGGGCTGCAGGGGAATCCACATTTGGAAGGTACCTGAAGATGTGTGCCTGTTCTTGGAGCTCCGCTAGTAGGGTAGCAAAGACACTCGTAGGCAGTACTGAATGCTGCTCCGTGCTACTTCTCCTCCGCTGGCAAATGCTTCACAGTCGCCCGAGGAAAGACGTTTAACAATCGATCTCCAAGAGAAACGAAACACATGATGCCATAAGGCGAAAGAATAGCAGGGCATCTCTTCACAAGCTTGTCCCTGATCTATAGCTGAGGGCAAACACTTGTGTGCTTGTGGGAGAGCCTGTGTCTTTCCTGGAAGCGTTTGGGAGTTTTGCTCAGACGCGTGTTTCCTCAAGTTCAAGAATCAAGATCTAGGATACCTGCAGACAGGTGCCTGTTTGTGTGGAGACAGTCTGTTTGAAACTGTGTTCCTCAGCGCCCGCTCTTTCTCCCCGTCGCTCCACACGCCTGGGAGTCCCTTTCTTTCTCTCCACAAGCACGTGTGTTGACTTCGTCGCACATGTGCATCTGCACAAGCGTTGAGCTCAGCAGAGCGTGTCTCTTGACATTGATGTGCGTTGGCTGTGTCTGCGTGCTCCAGTGAAGAGAGAAACGGGAAATCATCTTGGTAGAGGCAACAAAGCAAAAGCGAGGCAGGATTGATATCTGCTCAACAGAGACGGATTCCCTGCGCTGACACAGTTCACAGTTACACGAGAAGCAATCTGAGCGGTCCATCGACCGGAGACGTGTTTCCCAAGAGGTCGTTTAGCGAGTGAACAGCAGTGTGCGCGACTTTCAGGAGTGTGCCTGGAAAGTGCCAGAATCACCAGAGCATCTGTGCAAAAGCTGCTGCCTCTGTGACCGCATTGAGGCACGTTCCCGTGTCTCCGAGTACATAGACGGCTCTTCCGCGTTCGCTCCGAGGGAAACGGTCCGCTATTGCTTCTGTGCGTACAGACGCGATTCCCTTGTCTCTTGCGAACACAGGGAACTCTGTGCATCCAAATCTACCGGCTAAGGACGCGTCTGCATATGTTTTGGTGAACAATCGAGTGTGCGTGTTCTGACAGCTGCCTCTATGCAGACGTCTCCACAGAGCCACTTCTGAATGCCCCGCAGCCCAGGACTGAATGGATACACTAACAAGTGCACCGGTGTGAGCAACCACATATGCAGAAGGACGTCTTTCATCTCACAGAAGCGCGAACGTCTTGGCGTTCAAGCACATGGCAGAAACAAGGTGTGAACAGATGAGCTGCTGCTATTTTCTCCGTTCGGCATGCTTCGTTGTAGCTCTCTTGCCGGTCGCCGTCTTAGCGGCTTGCTTTGCGCGACTAGGTCTGCGGAGAGAAGGAGATAGCGCCGGAAACCTTGCCTTTTGCCTTCTTCGGCGCTGGAACCTGGTTGCTGCGCCTTCTCTTTGTCCATGTGCACACACACGATTCCTCAGCGAAAACCATGCAGAAACCTTACCTCGAGCACCCAGGGATGTGCACCCAGCACCACGTGCACGCACACGCAGCTAGAGAAAAGCACCTACCTTTTCACACACTGATGCCTAAGCAAACGCGTGGCCACACACACGCACACATCCGCAAGCGCGCCTACTCCCATCTATTGAGGGAAAGACGGACGAGCAACGTCCTGACAGGCTTGAGGGGAAAAACGTCCGTTGATGGTTGGCGTACTGCACGCCCGCCTACGGGGCTGCAGGGGAATCCACATTTGGAAGGTACCTGAAGATGTGTGCCTGTTCTTGGAGCTCCGCTAGTAGGGTAGCAAAGACACTCGTAGGCAGTACTGAATGCTGCTCCGTGCTACTTCTCCTCCGCTGGCAAATGCTTCACAGTCGCCCGAGGAAAGATGTTTAACAATCGATCTCCAAGAGGAACGAAACACATGATGCCATAAGGCGAAAGAATAGCAGGGCATCTCTTCACAAGCTTGTCCCTGATCTATAGCTGAGGGCAAACACTTGTGTGCTTGTGGGAGAGCCTGTGTCTTTCCTGGAAGCGTTTGGGAGTTTTGCTCAGACGCGTGTTTCCTCAAGTTCAAGAATCAAGATCTAGGATACCTGCAGACAGGTGCCTGTTTGTGTGGAGACAGTCTGTTTGAAACTGTGTTCCTCAGCGCCCGCTCTTTCTCCCCGTCGCTCCACACGCCTGGGAGTCCCTTTCTTTCTCTCCACAAGCACGTGTGTTGACTTCGTCGCACATGTGCATCTGCACAAGCGTTGAGCTCAGCAGAGCGTGTCTCTTGACACTTGATGTGCGTTGGCTGTGTCTGCGTGCTCCAGTGAAGAGAGAAACGGGAAATCATCTTGGTAGAGGCAACAAAGCAAAAGCGAGGCAGGATTGACATCTGCTCAACAGAGACGGATTCCCTGCGCTGACACAGTTCACAGTTACACGAGAAGCAATCTGAGCGGTCCATCGACCGGAGACGTGTTTCCCAAGAGGTCGTTTAGCGAGTGAACAGCAGTGTGCGCGACTTTCAGGAGTGTGCCTGGAAAGTGCCAGAATCACCAGAGCATCTGTGCAAAAGCTGCTGCCTCTGTGACCGCATTGAGGCACGTTCCCGTGTCTGCGAGTATATAGACGGCTCTTTCGCGTTCGCTCCGAGGGAAACGGTCCGCTATTGCTTCTGTGCGTACAGACGCGATTCCCTTGTCTCTTGCGAACACAGGGAACTCTGTGCATCCAAATCTACAGGCTAAGGACGCGTCTGCATATGTTTTGGTGAACAATCGAGTGTGCGTGTTCTGACAGCTGCCTCTATGCAGACGTCTCCACAGAGCCACTTCTGAATGCCCCGCAGCCCAGGACTGAATGGATACACTAACAAGTGCACCGGTGTGAGCAACCACATATGCAGAAGGACGTCTTTCATCTCACAGAAGCGCGAACGTCTTGGCGTTCAAGCACATGGCAGAAACAAGGTGTGAACAGATGCGCTGCTGCTATTTTCTCCGTTCGGCATGCTTCGTTGTAGCTCTCTTGCCGGTCGCCGGCTTAGCGGCTTGCTTTGCGCGACTAGGACTGGGGAGTGAAGGAGATAGCGCCGGAAACCTTGCCTTTTGCCTTCTTCGGCGCTGGAACCTGGTTGCTGCGCCTTCTCTTTGTCCATGTGCACACACACGATTCCTCAGCGAAAACCATGCAGAAACCTTACCTCGAGCACCCAGGGATGTGCACCCAGCACCACGTGCACGCACACGCAGCTAGAGAAAAGCACCTACCTTTTCACACACTGATGCCTAAGCAAACGCGTGGCCACACACACGCACACATCCGCAAGCGCGCCTACTCCCATCTATTGAGGGAAAGACGGACGAGCAACGTCCTGACAGGCTTGAGGGGAAAAACGTCCGTTGATGGTTGGCGTACTGCACGCCCGCCTACGGGGCTGCAGGGGAATCCACATTTGGAAGGTACCTGAAGATGTGTGCCTGTTCTTGGAGCTCCGCTAGTAGGGTAGCAAAGACACTCGTAGGCAGTACTGAATGCTGCTCCGTGCTACTTCTCCTCCGCTGGCAAATGCTTCACAGTCGCCCGAGGAAAGACGTTTAACAATCGATCTCCAAGAGAAACGAAACACATGATGCCATAAGGCGAAAGAATAGCAGGGCATCTCTTCACAAGCTTGTCCCTGATGTATAGCTGAGGGCAAACACTTGTGTGCTTGTGGGAGAGCCTGTGTCTTTCCTGGAAGCGTTTGGGAGTTTTGCTCAGACGCGTGTTTCCTCAAGTTCAAGAATCAAGATCTAGGATACCTGCAGACAGGTGCCTGTTTGTGTGGAGACAGTCTGTTTGAAACTGTGTTCCTCAGCGCCCGCTCTTTCTCCCCGTCGCTCCACACGCCTGGGAGTCCCTTTCTTTCTCTCCACAAGCACGTGTGTTGACTTCGTCGCACATGTGCATCTGCACAAGCGTTGAGCTCAGCAGAGCGTGTCTCTTGACACTTGATGTGCGTTGGCTGTGTCTGCGTGCTCCAGTGAAGAGAGAAACGGGAAATCATCTTGGTAGAGGCAACAAAGCAAAAGCGAGGCAGGATTGACATCTGCTCAACAGAGACGGATTCCCTGCGCTGACACAGTTCACAGTTACACGAGAAGCAATCTGAGCGGTCCATCGACCGGAGACGTGTTTCCCAAGAGGTCGTTTAGCGAGTGAACAGCAGTGTGCGCGACTTTCAGGAGTGTGCCTGGAAAGTGCCAGAATCACCAGAGCATCTGTGCAAAAGCTGCTGCCTCTGTGACCGCATTGAGGCACGTTCCCGTGTCTGCGAGTATATAGACGGCTCTTTCGCGTTCGCTCCGAGGGAAACGGTCCGCTATTGCTTCTGTGCGTACAGACGCGATTCCCTTGTCTCTTGCGAACACAGGGAACTCTGTGCATCCAAATCTACAGGCTAAGGACGCGTCTGCATATGTTTTGGTGAACAATCGAGTGTGCGTGTTCTGACAGCTGCCTCTATGCAGACGTCTCCACAGAGCCACTTCTGAATGCCCCGCAGCCCAGGACTGAATGGATACACTAACAAGTGCACCGGTGTGAGCAACCACATATGCAGAAGGACGTCTTTCATCTCACAGAAGCGCGAACGTCTTGGCGTTCAAGCACATGGCAGAAACAAGGTGTGAACAGATGCGCTGCTATTTTCTCCGTTCGGCATGCTTCGTTGTAGCTCTCTTGCCGGTCGCCGGCTTAGCGGCTTGCTTTGCGCGACTAGGACTGGGGAGTGAAGGAGATAGCGCCGGAAACCTTGCCTTTTGCCTTCTTCGGCGCTGGAACCTGGTTGCTGCGCCTTCTCTTTGTCCATGTGCACACACACGATTCCTCAGCGAAAACCATGCAGAAACCTTACCTCGAGCACCCAGGGATGTGCACCCAGCACCACGTGCACGCACACGCAGCTAGAGAAAAGCACCTACCTTTTCACACACTGATGCCTAAGCAAACGCGTGGCCACACACACGCACACATCCGCAAGCGCGCCTACTCCCATCTATTGAGGGAAAGACGGACGAGCAACGTCCTGACAGGCTTGAGGGGAAAAACGTCCGTTGATGGTTGGCGTACTGCACGCCCGCCTACGGGGCTGCAGGGGAATCCACATTTGGAAGGTACCTGAAGATGTGTGCCTGTTCTTGGAGCTCCGCTAGTAGGGTAGCAAAGACACTCGTAGGCAGTACTGAATGCTGCTCCGTGCTACTTCTCCTCCGCTGGCAAATGCTTCACAGTCGCCCGAGGAAAGACGTTTAACAATCGATCTCCAAGAGAAACGAAACACATGATGCCATAAGGCGAAAGAATAGCAGGGCATCTCTTCACAAGCTTGTCCCTGATCTATAGCTGAGGGCAAACACTTGTGTGCTTGTGGGAGAGCCTGTGTCTTTCCTGGAAGCGTTTGGGAGTTTTGCTCAGACGCGTGTTTCCTCAAGTTCAAGAATCAAGATCTAGGATACCTGCAGACAGGTGCCTGTTTGTGTGGAGACAGTCTGTTTGAAACTGTGTTCCTCAGCGCCCGCTCTTTCTCCCCGTCGCTCCACACGCCTGGGAGTCCCTTTCTTTCTCTCCACAAGCACGTGTGTTGACTTCGTCGCACATGTGCATCTGCACAAGCGTTGAGCTCAGCAGAGTGTGTCTCTTGACACTTGATGTGCGTTGGCTGTGTCTGCGTGCTCCAGTGAAGAGAGAAACGGGAAATCATCTTGGTAGAGGCAACAAAGCAAAAGCGAGGCAGGATTGACATCTGCTCAACAGAGACGGATTCCCTGCGCTGACACAGTTCACAGTTACACGAGAAGCAATCTGAGCGGTCCATCGACCGGAGACGTGTTTCCCAAGAGGTCGTTTAGCGAGTGAACAGCAGTGTGCGCGACTTTCAGGAGTGTGCCTGGAAAGTGCCAGAATCACCAGAGCATCTGTGCAAAAGCTGCTGCCTCTGTGACCGCATTGAGGCACGTTCCTGTGTCTGCGAGTATATAGACGGCTCTTTCACGTTCGCTCCGAGGGAAACGGTCCGCTATTGCTTCTGTGCGTACAGACGCGATTCCCTTGTCTCTTGCGAACACAGGGAACTCTGTGCATCCAAATCTACAGGCTAAGGACGCGTCTGCATATGTTTTGGTGAACAATCGAGTGTGCGTGTTCTGACAGCTGCCTCTATGCAGACGTCTCCACAGAGCCACTTCTGAATGCCCCGCAGCCCAGGACTGAATGGATACACTAACAAGTGCACCGGTGTGAGCAACCACATATGCAGAAGGACGTCTTTCATCTCACAGAAGCGCGAACGTCTTGGCGTTCAAGCACATGGCAGAAACAAGGTGTGAACAGATGAGCTGCTGCTATTTTCTCCGTTCGGCATGCTTCGTTGTAGCTCTCTTGCCGGTCGCCGGCTTAGCGGCTTGCTTTGCGCGACTAGGTCTGCGGAGAGAAGGAGATAGCGCCGGAAACCTTGCCTTTTGCCTTCTTCGGCGCTGGAACCTGGTTGCTGCGCCTTCTCTTTGTCCATGTGCACACACACGATTCCTCAGCGAAAACCATGCAGAAACCTTACCTCGAGCACCCAGGGATGTGCACCCAGCACCACGTGCACGCACACGCAGCTAGAGAAAAGCACCTACCTTTTCACACACTGATGCCTAAGCAAACGCGTGGCCACACACACGCACACATCCGCAAGCGCGCCTACTCCCATCTATTGAGGGAAAGACGGACGAGCAACGTCCTGACAGGCTTGAGGGGAAAAACGTCCGTTGATGGTTGGCGTACTGCACGCCCGCCTACGGGGCTGCAGGGGAATCCACATTTGGAAGGTACCTGAAGATGTGTGCCTGTTCTTGGAGCTCCGCTAGTAGGGTAGCAAAGACACTCGTAGGCAGTACTGAATGCTGCTCCGTGCTACTTCTCCTCCGCTGGCAAATGCTTCACAGTCGCCCGAGGAAAGACGTTTAACAATCGATCTCCAAGAGAAACGAAACACATGATGCCATAAGGCGAAAGAATAGCAGGGCATCTCTTCACAAGCTTGTCCCTGATGTATAGCTGAGGGCAAACACTTGTGTGCTTGTGGGAGAGCCTGTGTCTTTCCTGGAAGCGTTTGGGAGTTTTGCTCAGACGCGTGTTTCCTCAAGTTCAAGAATCAAGATCTAGGATACCTGCAGACAGGTGCCTGTTTGTGTGGAGACAGTCTGTTTGAAACTGTGTTCCTCAGCGCCCGCTCTTTCTCCCCGTCGCTCCACACGCCTGGGAGTCCCTTTCTTTCTCTCCACAAGCACGTGTGTTGACTTCGTCGCACATGTGCATCTGCACAAGCGTTGAGCTCAGCAGAGTGTGTCTCTTGACACTTGATGTGCGTTGGCTGTGTCTGCGTGCTCCAGTGAAGAGAGAAACGGGAAATCATCTTGGTAGAGGCAACAAAGCAAAAGCGAGGCAGGATTGACATCTGCTCAACAGAGACGGATTCCCTGCGCTGACACAGTTCACAGTTACACGAGAAGCAATCTGAGCGGTCCATCGACCGGAGACGTGTTTCCCAAGAGGTCGTTTAGCGAGTGAACAGCAGTGTGCGCGACTTTCAGGAGTGTGCCTGGAAAGTGCCAGAATCACCAGAGCATCTGTGCAAAAGCTGCTGCCTCTGTGACCGCATTGAGGCACGTTCCCGTGTCTGCGAGTATATAGACGGCTCTTTTACGTTCGCTCCGAGGGAAACGGTCCGCTATTGCTTCTGTGCGTACAGACGCGATTCCCTTGTCTCTTGCGAACACAGGGAACTCTGTGCATCCAAATCTACCGGCTAAGGACGCGTCTGCATATGTTTTGGTGAACAATCGAGTGTGCGTGTTCTGACAGCTGCCTCTATGCAGACGTCTCCACAGAGCCACTTCTGAATGCCCCGCAGCCCAGGACTGAATGGATACACTAACAAGTGCACCGGTGTGAGCAACCACATATGCAGAAGGACGTCTTTCATCTCACAGAAGCGCGAACGTCTTGGCGTTCAAGCACATGGCAGAAACAAGGTGTGAACAGATGAGCTGCTGCTATTTTCTCCGTTCGGCATGCTTCGTTGTAGCTCTCTTGCCGGTCGCCGGCTTAGCGGCTTGCTTTGCGCGACTAGGTCTGCGGAGAGAAGGAGATAGCGCCGGAAACCTTGCCTTTTGCCTTCTTCGGCGCTGGAACCTGGTTGCTGCGCCTTCTCTTTGTCCATGTGCACACACACGATTCCTCAGCGAAAACCATGCAGAAACCTTACCTCGAGCACCCAGGGATGTGCACCCAGCACCACGTGCACGCACACGCAGCTAGAGAAAAGCACCTACCTTTTCACACACTGATGCCTAAGCAAACGCGTGGCCACACACACGCACACATCCGCAAGCGCGCCTACTCCCATCTATTGAGGGAAAGACGGACGAGCAACGTCCTGACAGGCTTGAGGGGAAAAACGTCCGTTGATGGTTGGCGTACTGCACGCCCGCCTACGGGGCTGCAGGGGAATCCACATTTGGAAGGTACCTGAAGATGTGTGCCTGTTCTTGGAGCTCCGCTAGTAGGGTAGCAAAGACACTCGTAGGCAGTACTGAATGCTGCTCCGTGCTACTTCTCCTCCGCTGGCAAATGCTTCACAGTCGCCCGAGGAAAGACGTTTAACAATCGATCTCCAAGAGAAACGAAACACATGATGCCATAAGGCGAAAGAATAGCAGGGCATCTCTTCACAAGCTTGTCCCTGATCTATAGCTGAGGGCAAACACTTGTGTGCTTGTGGGAGAGCCTGTGTCTTTCCTGGAAGCGTTTGGGAGTTTTGCTCAGACGCGTGTTTCCTCAAGTTCAAGAATCAAGATCTAGGATACCTGCAGACAGGTGCCTGTTTGTGTGGAGACAGTCTGTTTGAAACTGTGTTCCTCAGCGCCCGCTCTTTCTCCCCGTCGCTCCACACGCCTGGGAGTCCCTTTCTTTCTCTCCACAAGCACGTGTGTTGACTTCGTCGCACATGTGCATCTGCACAAGCGTTGAGCTCAGCAGAGTGTGTCTCTTGACACTTGATGTGCGTTGGCTGTGTCTGCGTGCTCCAGTGAAGAGAGAAACGGGAAATCATCTTGGTAGAGGCAACAAAGCAAAAGCGAGGCAGGATTGACATCTGCTCAACAGAGACAGATTCCCTGCGCTGACACAGTTCACAGTTACACGAGAAGCAATCTGAGCGGTCCATCGACCGGAGACGTGTTTCCCAAGAGGTCGTTTAGCGAGTGAACAGCAGTGTGCGCGACTTTCAGGAGTGTGCGTGGAAAGTGCCAGAATCACCAGAGCATCTGTGCAAAAGCTGCTGCCTCTGTGACCGCATTGAGGCACGTTCCCGTGTCTCCGAGTATATAGACGGCTCTTTCGCGTTCGCTCCGAGGGAAACGGTCCGCTATTGCTTCTGTGCGTACAGACGCGATTCCCTTGTCTCTTGCGAACACAGGGAACTCTGTGCATCCAAATCTACCGGCTAAGGACGCGTCTGCATATGTTTTGGTGAACAATCGAGTGTGCGTGTTCTGACAGCTGCCTCTATGCAGACGTCTCCACAGAGCCACTTCTGAATGCCCCGCAGCCCAGGACTGAATGGATACACTAACAAGTGCACCGGTGTGAGCAACCACATATGCAGAAGGACGTCTTTCATCTCACAGAAGCGCGAACGTCTTGGCGTTCAAGCACATGGCAGAAACAAGGTGTGAACAGATGCGCTGCTGCTATTTTCTCCGTTCGGCATGCTTCGTTGTAGCTCTCTTGCCGGTCGCCGGCTTAGCGGCTTGCTTTGCGCGACTAGGACTGGGGAGTGAAGGAGATAGCGCCGGAAACCTTGCCTTTTGCCTTCTTCGGCGCTGGAACCTGGTTGCTGCGCCTTCTCTTTGTCCATGTGCACACACACGATTCCTCAGCGAAAACCATGCAGAAACCTTACCTCGAGCACCCAGGGATGTGCACCCAGCACCACGTGCACGCACACGCAGCTAGAGAAAAGCACCTACCTTTTCACACACTGATGCCTAAGCAAACGCGTGGCCACACACACGCACACATCCGCAAGCGCGCCTACTCCCATCTATTGAGGGAAAGACGGACGAGCAACGTCCTGACAGGCTTGAGGGGAAAAACGTCCGTTGATGGTTGGCGTACTGCACGCCCGCCTACGGGGCTGCAGGGGAATCCACATTTGGAAGGTACCTGAAGATGTGTGCCTGTTCTTGGAGCTCCGCTAGTAGGGTAGCAAAGACACTCGTAGGCAGTACTGAATGCTGCTCCGTGCTACTTCTCCTCCGCTGGCAAATGCTTCACAGTCGCCCGAGGAAAGACGTTTAACAATCGATCTCCAAGAGAAACGAAACACATGATGCCATAAGGCGAAAGAATAGCAGGGCATCTCTTCACAAGCTTGTCCCTGATGTATAGCTGAGGGCAAACACTTGTGTGCTTGTGGGAGAGCCTGTGTCTTTCCTGGAAGCGTTTGGGAGTTTTGCTCAGACGCGTGTTTCCTCAAGTTCAAGAATCAAGATCTAGGATACCTGCAGACAGGTGCCTGTTTGTGTGGAGACAGTCTGTTTGAAACTGTGTTCCTCAGCGCCCGCTCTTTCTCCCCGTCGCTCCACACGCCTGGGAGTCCCTTTCTTTCTCTCCACAAGCACGTGTGTTGACTTCGTCGCACATGTGCATCTGCACAAGCGTTGAGCTCAGCAGAGTGTGTCTCTTGACACTTGATGTGCGTTGGCTGTGTCTGCGTGCTCCAGTGAAGAGAGAAACGGGAAATCATCTTGGTAGAGGCAACAAAGCAAAAGCGAGGCAGGATTGACATCTGCTCAACAGAGATGGATTCCCTGCGCTGACACAGTTCACAGTTACACGAGAAGCAATCTGAGCGGTCCATCGACCGGAGACGTGTTTCCCAAGAGGTCGTTTAGCGAGTGAACAGCAGTGTGCGCGACTTTCAGGAGTGTGCCTGGAAAGTGCCAGAATCACCAGAGCATCTGTGCAAAAGCTGCTGCCTCTGTGACCGCATTGAGGCACGTTCCCGTGTCTGCGAGTATATAGACGGCTCTTTCGCGTTCGCTCCGAGGGAAACGGTCCGCTATTGCTTCTGTGCGTACAGACGCGATTCCCTTGTCTCTTGCGAACACAGGGAACTCTGTGCATCCAAATCTACAGGCTAAGGACGCGTCTGCATATGTTTTGGTGAACAATCGAGTGTGCGTGTTCTGACAGCTGCCTCTATGCAGACGTCTCCACAGAGCCACTTCTGAATGCCCCGCAGCCCAGGACTGAATGGATACACTAACAAGTGCACCGGTGTGAGCAACCACATATGCAGAAGGACGTCTTTCATCTCACAGAAGCGCGAACGTCTTGGCGTTCAAGCACATGGCAGAAACAAGGTGTGAACAGATGAGCTGCTGCTATTTTCTCCGTTCGGCATGCTTCGTTGTAGCTCTCTTGCCGGTCGCCGGCTTAGCGGCTTGCTTTGCGCGACTAGGACTGGGGAGTGAAGGAGATAGCGCCGGAAACCTTGCCTTTTGCCTTCTTCGGCGCTGGAACCTGGTTGCTGCGCCTTCTCTTTGTCCATGTGCACACACACGATTCCTCAGCGAAAACCATGCAGAAACCTTACCTCGAGCACCCAGGGATGTGCACCCAGCACCACGTGCACGCACACGCAGCTAGAGAAAAGCACCTACCTTTTCACACACTGATGCCTAAGCAAACGCGTGGCCACACACACGCACACATCCGCAAGCGCGCCTACTCCCATCTATTGAGGGAAAGACGGACGAGCAACGTCCTGACAGGCTTGAGGGGAAAAACGTCCGTTGATGGTTGGCGTACTGCACGCCCGCCTACGGGGCTGCAGGGGAATCCACATTTGGAAGGTACCTGAAGATGTGTGCCTGTTCTTGGAGCTCCGCTAGTAGGGTAGCAAAGACACTCGTAGGCAGTACTGAATGCTGCTCCGTGCTACTTCTCCTCCGCTGGCAAATGCTTCACAGTCGCCCGAGGAAAGACGTTTAACAATCGATCTCCAAGAGAAACGAAACACATGATGCCATAAGGCGAAAGAATAGCAGGGCATCTCTTCACAAGCTTGTCCCTGATCTATAGCTGAGGGCAAACACTTGTGTGCTTGTGGGAGAGCCTGTGTCTTTCCTGGAAGCGTTTGGGAGTTTTGCTCAGACGCGTGTTTCCTCAAGTTCAAGAATCAAGATCTAGGATACCTGCAGACAGGTGCCTGTTTGTGTGGAGACAGTCTGTTTGAAACTGTGTTCCTCAGCGCCCGCTCTTTCTCCCCGTCGCTCCACACGCCTGGGAGTCCCTTTCTTTCTCTCCACAAGCACGTGTGTTGACTTCGTCGCACATGTGCATCTGCACAAGCGTTGAGCTCAGCAGAGCGTGTCTCTTGACACTTGATGTGCGTTGGCTGTGTCTGCGTGCTCCAGTGAAGAGAGAAACGGGAAATCATCTTGGTAGAGGCAACAAAGCAAAAGCGAGGCAGGATTGACATCTGCTCAACAGAGACGGATTCCCTGCGCTGACACAGTTCACAGTTACACGAGAAGCAATCTGAGCGGTCCATCGACCGGAGACGTGTTTCCCAAGAGGTCGTTTAGCGAGTGAACAGCAGTGTGCGCGACTTTCAGGAGTGTGCCTGGAAAGTGCCAGAATCACCAGAGCATCTGTGCAAAAGCTGCTGCCTCTGTGACCGCATTGAGGCACGTTCCCGTGTCTGCGAGTATATAGACGGCTCTTTTACGTTCGCTCCGAGGGAAACGGTCCGCTATTGCTTCTGTGCGTACAGACGCGATTCCCTTGTCTCTTGCGAACACAGGGAACTCTGTGCATCCAAATCTACAGGCTAAGGACGCGTCTGCATATGTTTTGGTGAACAATCGAGTGTGCGTGTTCTGACAGCTGCCTCTATGCAGACGTCTCCACAGAGCCACTTCTGAATGCCCCGCAGCCCAGGACTGAATGGATACACTAACAAGTGCACCGGTGTGAGCAACCACATATGCAGAAGGACGTCTTTCATCTCACAGAAGCGCGAACGTCTTGGCGTTCAAGCACATGGCAGAAACAAGGTGTGAACAGATGAGCTGCTGCTATTTTCTCCGTTCGGCATGCTTCGTTGTAGCTCTCTTGCCGGTCGCCGGCTTAGCGGCTTGCTTTGCGCGACTAGGTCTGCGGAGAGAAGGAGATAGCGCCGGAAACCTTGCCTTTTGCCTTCTTCGGCGCTGGAACCTGGTTGCTGCGCCTTCTCTTTGTCCATGTGCACACACACGATTCCTCAGCGAAAACCATGCAGAAACCTTACCTCGAGCACCCAGGGATGTGCACCCAGCACCACGTGCACGCACACGCAGCTAGAGAAAAGCACCTACCTTTTCACACACTGATGCCTAAGCAAACGCGTGGCCACACACACGCACACATCCGCAAGCGCGCCTACTCCCATCTATTGAGGGAAAGACGGACGAGCAACGTCCTGACAGGCTTGAGGGGAAAAACGTCCGTTGATGGTTGGCGTACTGCACGCCCGCCTACGGGGCTGCAGGGGAATCCACATTTGGAAGGTACCTGAAGATGTGTGCCTGTTCTTGGAGCTCCGCTAGTAGGGTAGCAAAGACACTCGTAGGCAGTACTGAATGCTGCTCCGTGCTACTTCTCCTCCGCTGGCAAATGCTTCACAGTCGCCCGAGGAAAGACGTTTAACAATCGATCTCCAAGAGAAACGAAACACATGATGCCATAAGGCGAAAGAATAGCAGGGCATCTCTTCACAAGCTTGTCCCTGATGTATAGCTGAGGGCAAACACTTGTGTGCTTGTGGGAGAGCCTGTGTCTTTCCTGGAAGCGTTTGGGAGTTTTGCTCAGACGCGTGTTTCCTCAAGTTCAAGAATCAAGATCTAGGATACCTGCAGACAGGTGCCTGTTTGTGTGGAGACAGTCTGTTTGAAACTGTGTTCCTCAGCGCCCGCTCTTTCTCCCCGTCGCTCCACACGCCTGGGAGTCCCTTTCTTTCTCTCCACAAGCACGTGTGTTGACTTCGTCGCACATGTGCATCTGCACAAGCGTTGAGCTCAGCAGAGTGTGTCTCTTGACACTTGATGTGCGTTGGCTGTGTCTGCGTGCTCCAGTGAAGAGAGAAACGGGAAATCATCTTGGTAGAGGCAACAAAGCAAAAGCGAGGCAGGATTGACATCTGCTCAACAGAGACGGATTCCCTGCGCTGACACAGTTCACAGTTACACGAGAAGCAATCTGAGCGGTCCATCGACCGGAGACGTGTTTCCCAAGAGGTCGTTTAGCGAGTGAACAGCAGTGTGCGCGACTTTCAGGAGTGTGCCTGGAAAGTGCCAGAATCACCAGAGCATCTGTGCAAAAGCTGCTGCCTCTGTGACCGCATTGAGGCACGTTCCCGTGTCTCCGAGTATATAGACGGCTCTTTCGCGTTCGCTCCGAGGGAAACGGTCCGCTATTGCTTCTGTGCGTACAGACGCGATTCCCTTGTCTCTTGCGAACACAGGGAACTCTGTGCATCCAAATCTACCGGCTAAGGACGCGTCTGCATATGTTTTGGTGAACAATCGAGTGTGCGTGTTCTGACAGCTGCCTCTATGCAGACGTCTCCACAGAGCCACTTCTGAATGCCCCGCAGCCCAGGACTGAATGGATACACTAACAAGTGCACCGGTGTGAGCAACCACATATGCAGAAGGACGTCTTTCATCTCACAGAAGCGCGAACGTCTTGGCGTTCAAGCACATGGCAGAAACAAGGTGTGAACAGATGAGCTGCTGCTATTTTCTCCGTTCGGCATGCTTCGTTGTAGCTCTCTTGCCGGTCGCCGGCTTAGCGGCTTGCTTTGCGCGACTAGGACTGGGGAGTGAAGGAGATAGCGCCGGAAACCTTGCCTTTTGCCTTCTTCGGCGCTGGAACCTGGTTGCTGCGCCTTCTCTTTGTCCATGTGCACACACACGATTCCTCAGCGAAAACCATGCAGAAACCTTACCTCGAGCACCCAGGGATGTGCACCCAGCACCACGTGCACGCACACGCAGCTAGAGAAAAGCACCTACCTTTTCACACACTGATGCCTAAGCAAACGCGTGGCCACACACACGCACACATTCGCAAGCGCGCCTACTCCCATCTATTGAGGGAAAGACGGACGAGCAACGTCCTGACAGGCTTGAGGGGAAAAACGTCCGTTGATGGTTGGCGTACTGCACGCCCGCCTACGGGGCTGCAGGGGAATCCACATTTGGAAGGTACCTGAAGATGTGTGCCTGTTCTTGGAGCTCCGCTAGTAGGGTAGCAAAGACACTCGTAGGCAGTACTGAATGCTGCTCCGTGCTACTTCTCCTCCGCTGGCAAATGCTTCACAGTCGCCCGAGGAAAGACGTTTAACAATCGATCTCCAAGAGAAACGAAACACATGATGCCATAAGGCGAAAGAATAGCAGGGCATCTCTTCACAAGCTTGTCCCTGATCTATAGCTGAGGGCAAACACTTGTGTGCTTGTGGGAGAGCCTGTGTCTTTCCTGGAAGCGTTTGGGAGTTTTGCTCAGACGCGTGTTTCCTCAAGTTCAAGAATCAAGATCTAGGATACCTGCAGACAGGTGCCTGTTTGTGTGGAGACAGTCTGTTTGAAACTGTGTTCCTCAGCGCCCGCTCTTTCTCCCCGTCGCTCCACACGCCTGGGAGTCCCTTTCTTTCTCTCCACAAGCACGTGTGTTGACTTCGTCGCACATGTGCATCTGCACAAGCGTTGAGCTCAGCAGAGTGTGTCTCTTGACACTTGATGTGCGTTGGCTGTGTCTGCGTGCTCCAGTGAAGAGAGAAACGGGAAATCATCTTGGTAGAGGCAACAAAGCAAAAGCGAGGCAGGATTGACATCTGCTCAACAGAGACGGATTCCCTGCGCTGACACAGTTCACAGTTACACGAGAAGCAATCTGAGCGGTCCATCGACCGGAGACGTGTTTCCCAAGAGGTCGTTTAGCGAGTGAACAGCAGTGTGCGCGACTTTCAGGAGTGTGCGTGGAAAGTGCCAGAATCACCAGAGCATCTGTGCAAAAGCTGCTGCCTCTGTGACCGCATTGAGGCACGTTCCCGTGTCTGCGAGTATATAGACGGCTCTTTCGCGTTCGCTCCGAGGGAAACGGTCCGCTATTGCTTCTGTGCGTACAGACGCGATTCCCTTGTCTCTTGCGAACACAGGGAACTCTGTGCATCCAAATCTACAGGCTAAGGACGCGTCTGCATATGTTTTGGTGAACAATCGAGTGTGCGTGTTCTGACAGCTGCCTCTATGCAGACGTCTCCACAGAGCCACTTCTGAATTCCCCGCAGCCCAGGACTGAATGGATACACTAACAAGTGCACCGGTGTGAGCAACCACATATGCAGAAGGACGTCTTTCATCTCACAGAAGCGCGAACGTCTTGGCGTTCAAGCACATGGCAGAAACAAGGTGTGAACAGATGAGCTGCTGCTATTTTCTCCGTTCGGCATGCTTCGTTGTAGCTCTCTTGCCGGTCGCCGGCTTAGCGGCTTGCTTTGCGCGACTAGGACTGGGGAGTGAAGGAGATAGCGCCGGAAACCTTGCCTTTTGCCTTCTTCGGCGCTGGAACCTGGTTGCTGCGCCTTCTCTTTGTCCATGTGCACACACACGATTCCTCAGCGAAAACCATGCAGAAACCTTACCTCGAGCACCCAGGGATGTGCACCCAGCACCACGTGCACGCACACGCAGCTAGAGAAAAGCACCTACCTTTTCACACACTGATGCCTAAGCAAACGCGTGGCCACACACACGCACACATTCGCAAGCGCGCCTACTCCCATCTATTGAGGGAAAGACGGACGAGCAACGTCCTGACAGGCTTGAGGGGAAAAACGTCCGTTGATGGTTGGCGTACTGCACGCCCGCCTACGGGGCTGCAGGGGAATCCACATTTGGAAGGTACCTGAAGATGTGTGCCTGTTCTTGGAGCTCCGCTAGTAGGGTAGCAAAGACACTCGTAGGCAGTACTGAATGCTGCTCCGTGCTACTTCTCCTCCGCTGGCAAATGCTTCACAGTCGCCCGAGGAAAGACGTTTAACAATCGATCTCCAAGAGAAACGAAACACATGATGCCATAAGGCGAAAGAATAGCAGGGCATCTCTTCACAAGCTTGTCCCTGATCTATAGCTGAGGGCAAACACTTGTGTGCTTGTGGGAGAGCCTGTGTCTTTCCTGGAAGCGTTTGGGAGTTTTGCTCAGACGCGTGTTTCCTCAAGTTCAAGAATCAAGATCTAGGATACCTGCAGACAGGTGCCTGTTTGTGTGGAGACAGTCTGTTTGAAACTGTGTTCCTCAGCGCCCGCTCTTTCTCCCCGTCGCTCCACACGCCTGGGAGTCCCTTTCTTTCTCTCCACAAGCACGTGTGTTGACTTCGTCGCACATGTGCATCTGCACAAGCGTTGAGCTCAGCAGAGTGTGTCTCTTGACACTTGATGTGCGTTGGCTGTGTCTGCGTGCTCCAGTGAAGAGAGAAACGGGAAATCATCTTGGTAGAGGCAACAAAGCAAAAGCGAGGCAGGATTGACATCTGCTCAACAGAGACGGATTCCCTGCGCTGACACAGTTCACAGTTACACGAGAAGCAATCTGAGCGGTCCATCGACCGGAGACGTGTTTCCCAAGAGGTCGTTTAGCGAGTGAACAGCAGTGTGCGCGACTTTCAGGAGTGTGCGTGGAAAGTGCCAGAATCACCAGAGCATCTGTGCAAAAGCTGCTGCCTCTGTGACCGCATTGAGGCACGTTCCCGTGTCTGCGAGTATATAGACGGCTCTTTCGCGTTCGCTCCGAGGGAAACGGTCCGCTATTGCTTCTGTGCGTACAGACGCGATTCCCTTGTCTCTTGCGAACACAGGGAACTCTGTGCATCCAAATCTACAGGCTAAGGACGCGTCTGCATATGTTTTGGTGAACAATCGAGTGTGCGTGTTCTGACAGCTGCCTCTATGCAGACGTCTCCACAGAGCCACTTCTGAATGCCCCGCAGCCCAGGACTGAATGGATACACTAACAAGTGCACCGGTGTGAGCAACCACATATGCAGAAGGACGTCTTTCATCTCACAGAAGCGCGAACGTCTTGGCGTTCAAGCACATGGCAGAAACAAGGTGTGAACAGATGAGCTGCTGCTATTTTCTCCGTTCGGCATGCTTCGTTGTAGCTCTCTTGCCGGTCGCCGGCTTAGCGGCTTGCTTTGCGCGACTAGGACTGGGGAGTGAAGGAGATAGCGCCGGAAACCTTGCCTTTTGCCTTCTTCGGCGCTGGAACCTGGTTGCTGCGCCTTCTCTTTGTCCATGTGCACACACACGATTCCTCAGCGAAAACCATGCAGAAACCTTACCTCGAGCACCCAGGGATGTGCACCCAGCACCACGTGCACGCACACGCAGCTAGAGAAAAGCACCTACCTTTTCACACACTGATGCCTAAGCAAACGCGTGGCCACACACACGCACACATCCGCAAGCGCGCCTACTCCCATCTATTGAGGGAAAGACGGACGAGCAACGTCCTGACAGGCTTGAGGGGAAAAACGTCCGTTGATGGTTGGCGTACTGCACGCCCGCCTACGGGGCTGCAGGGGAATCCACATTTGGAAGGTACCTGAAGATGTGTGCCTGTTCTTGGAGCTCCGCTAGTAGGGTAGCAAAGACACTCGTAGGCAGTACTGAATGCTGCTCCGTGCTACTTCTCCTCCGCTGGCAAATGCTTCACAGTCGCCCGAGGAAAGACGTTTAACAATCGATCTCCAAGAGAAACGAAACACATGATGCCATAAGGCGAAAGAATAGCAGGGCATCTCTTCACAAGCTTGTCCCTGATCTATAGCTGAGGGCAAACACTTGTGTGCTTGTGGGAGAGCCTGTGTCTTTCCTGGAAGCGTTTGGGAGTTTTGCTCAGACGCGTGTTTCCTCAAGTTCAAGAATCAAGATCTAGGATAGCTGCAGACAGGTGCCTGTTTGTGTGGAGACAGTCTGTTTGAAACTGTGTTCCTCAGCGCCCGCTCTTTCTCCCCGTCGCTCCACACGCCTGGGAGTCCCTTTCTTTCTCTCCACAAGCACGTGTGTTGACTTCGTCGCACATGTGCATCTGCACAAGCGTTGAGCTCAGCAGAGTGTGTCTCTTGACACTTGATGTGCGTTGGCTGTGTCTGCGTGCTCCAGTGAAGAGAGAAACGGGAAATCATCTTGGTAGAGGCAACAAAGCAAAAGCGAGGCAGGATTGACATCTGCTCAACAGAGACGGATTCCCTGCGCTGACACAGTTCACAGTTACACGAGAAGCAATCTGAGCGGTCCATCGACCGGAGACGTGTTTCCCAAGAGGTCGTTTAGCGAGTGAACAGCAGTGTGCGCGACTTTCAGGAGTGTGCCTGGAAAGTGCCAGAATCACCAGAGCATCTGTGCAAAAGCTGCTGCCTCTGTGACCGCATTGAGGCACGTTCCCGTGTCTGCGAGTATATAGACGGCTCTTTCACGTTCGCTCCGAGGGAAACGGTCCGCTATTGCTTCTGTGCGTACAGACGCGATTCCCTTGTCTCTTGCGAACACAGGGAACTCTGTGCATCCAAATCTACAGGCTAAGGACGCGTCTGCATATGTTTTGGTGAACAATCGAGTGTGCGTGTTCTGACAGCTGCCTCTATGCAGACGTCTCCACAGAGCCACTTCTGAATGCCCCGCAGCCCAGGACTGAATGGATACACTAACAAGTGCACCGGTGTGAGCAACCACATATGCAGAAGGACGTCTTTCATCTCACAGAAGCGCGAACGTCTTGGCGTTCAAGCACATGGCAGAAACAAGGTGTGAACAGATGAGCTGCTGCTATTTTCTCCGTTCGGCATGCTTCGTTGTAGCTCTCTTGCCGGTCGCCGGCTTAGCGGCTTGCTTTGCGCGACTAGGACTGGGGAGTGAAGGAGATAGCGCCGGAAACCTTGCCTTTTGCCTTCTTCGGCGCTGGAACCTGGTTGCTGCGCCTTCTCTTTGTCCATGTGCACACACACGATTCTTCAGCGAAAACCATGCAGAAACCTTACCTCGAGCACCCAGGGATGTGCACCCAGCACCACGTGCACGCACACGCAGCTAGAGAAAAGCACCTACCTTTTCACACACTGATGCCTAAGCAAACGCGTGGCCACACACACGCACACATCCGCAAGCGCGCCTACTCCCATCTATTGAGGGAAAGACGGACGAGCAACGTCCTGACAGGCTTGAGGGGAAAAACGTCCGTTGATGGTTGGCGTACTGCACGCCCGCCTACGGGGCTGCAGGGGAATCCACATTTGGAAGGTACCTGAAGATGTGTGCCTGTTCTTGGAGCTCCGCTAGTAGGGTAGCAAAGACACTCGTAGGCAGTACTGAATGCTGCTCCGTGCTACTTCTCCTCCGCTGGCAAATGCTTCACAGTCGCCCGAGGAAAGACGTTTAACAATCGATCTCCAAGAGAAACGAAACACATGATGCCATAAGGCGAAAGAATAGCAGGGCATCTCTTCACAAGCTTGTCCCTGATCTATAGCTGAGGGCAAACACTTGTGTGCTTGTGGGAGAGCCTGTGTCTTTCCTGGAAGCGTTTGGGAGTTTTGCTCAGACGCGTGTTTCCTCAAGTTCAAGAATCAAGATCTAGGATACCTGCAGACAGGTGCCTGTTTGTGTGGAGACAGTCTGTTTGAAACTGTGTTCCTCAGCGCCCGCTCTTTCTCCCCGTCGCTCCACACGCCTGGGAGTCCCTTTCTTTCTCTCCACAAGCACGTGTGTTGACTTCGTCGCACATGTGCATCTGCACAAGCGTTGAGCTCAGCAGAGTGTGTCTCTTGACACTTGATGTGCGTTGGCTGTGTCTGCGTGCTCCAGTGAAGAGAGAAACGGGAAATCATCTTGGTAGAGGCAACAAAGCAAAAGCGAGGCAGGATTGACATCTGCTCAACAGAGACGGATTCCCTGCGCTGACACAGTTCACAGTTACACGAGAAGCAATCTGAGCGGTCCATCGACCGGAGACGTGTTTCCCAAGAGGTCGTTTAGCGAGTGAACAGCAGTGTGCGCGACTTTCAGGAGTGTGCCTGGAAAGTGCCAGAATCACCAGAGCATCTGTGCAAAAGCTGCTGCCTCTGTGACCGCATTGAGGCACGTTCCCGTGTCTGCGAGTATATAGACGGCTCTTTCGCGTTCGCTCCGAGGGAAACGGTCCGCTATTGCTTCTGTGCGTACAGACGCGATTCCCTTGTCTCTTGCGAACACAGGGAACTCTGTGCATCCAAATCTACAGGCTAAGGACGCGTCTGCATATGTTTTGGTGAACAATCGAGTGTGCGTGTTCTGACAGCTGCCTCTATGCAGACGTCTCCACAGAGCCACTTCTGAATGCCCCGCAGCCCAGGACTGAATGGATACACTAACAAGTGCACCGGTGTGAGCAACCACATATGCAGAAGGACGTCTTTCATCTCACAGAAGCGCGAACGTCTTGGCGTTCAAGCACATGGCAGAAACAAGGTGTGAACAGATGAGCTGCTGCTATTTTCTCCGTTCGGCATGCTTCGTTGTAGCTCTCTTGCCGGTCGCCGGCTTAGCGGCTTGCTTTGCGCGACTAGGACTGGGGAGTGAAGGAGATAGCGCCGGAAACCTTGCCTTTTGCCTTCTTCGGCGCTGGAACCTGGTTGCTGCGCCTTCTCTTTGTCCATGTGCACACACACGATTCCTCAGCGAAAACCATGCAGAAACCTTACCTCGAGCACCCAGGGATGTGCACCCAGCACCACGTGCACGCACACGCAGCTAGAGAAAAGCACCTACCTTTTCACACACTGATGCCTAAGCAAACGCGTGGCCACACACACGCACACATCCGCAAGCGCGCCTACTCCCATCTATTGAGGGAAAGACGGACGAGCAACGTCCTGACAGGCTTGAGGGGAAAAACGTCCGTTGATGGTTGGCGTGCTGCACGCCCGCCTACGGGGCTGCAGGGGAATCCACATTTGGAAGGTACCTGAAGATGTGTGCCTGTTCTTGGAGCTCCGCTAGTAGGGTAGCAAAGACACTCGTAGGCAGTACTGAATGCTGCTCCGTGCTACTTCTCCTCCGCTGGCAAATGCTTCACAGTCGCCCGAGGAAAGACGTTTAACAATCGATCTCCAAGAGAAACGAAACACATGATGCCATAAGGCGAAAGAATAGCAGGGCATCTCTTCACAAGCTTGTCCCTGATCTATAGCTGAGGGCAAACACTTGTGTGCTTGTGGGAGAGCCTGTGTCTTTCCTGGAAGCGTTTGGGAGTTTTGCTCAGACGCGTGTTTCCTCAAGTTCAAGAATCAAGATCTAGGATAGCTGCAGACAGGTGCCTGTTTGTGTGGAGACAGTCTGTTTGAAACTGTGTTCCTCAGCGCCCGCTCTTTCTCCCCGTCGCTCCACACGCCTGGGAGTCCCTTTCTTTCTCTCCACAAGCACGTGTGTTGACTTCGTCGCACATGTGCATCTGCACAAGCGTTGAGCTCAGCAGAGTGTGTCTCTTGACACTTGATGTGCGTTGGCTGTGTCTGCGTGCTCCAGTGAAGAGAGAAACGGGAAATCATCTTGGTAGAGGCAACAAAGCAAAAGCGAGGCAGGATTGACATCTGCTCAACAGAGACGGATTCCCTGCGCTGACACAGTTCACAGTTACACGAGAAGCAATCTGAGCGGTCCATCGACCGGAGACGTGTTTCCCAAGAGGTCGTTTAGCGAGTGAACAGCAGTGTGCGCGACTTTCAGGAGTGTGCGTGGAAAGTGCCAGAATCACCAGAGCATCTGTGCAAAAGCTGCTGCCTCTGTGACCGCATTGAGGCACGTTCCCGTGTCTGCGAGTATATAGACGGCTCTTTCGCGTTCGCTCCGAGGGAAACGGTCCGCTATTGCTTCTGTGCGTACAGACGCGATTCCCTTGTCTCTTGCGAACACAGGGAACTCTGTGCATCCAAATCTACCGGCTAAGGACGCGTCTGCATATGTTTTGGTGAACAATCGAGTGTGCGTGTTCTGACAGCTGCCTCTATGCAGACGTCTCCACAGAGCCACTTCTGAATGCCCCGCAGCCCAGGACTGAATGGATACACTAACAAGTGCACCGGTGTGAGCAACCACATATGCAGAAGGACGTCTTTCATCTCACAGAAGCGCGAACGTCTTGGCGTTCAAGCACATGGCAGAAACAAGGTGTGAACAGATGCGCTGCTGCTATTTTCTCCGTTCGGCATGCTTCGTTGTAGCTCTCTTGCCGGTCGCCGGCTTAGCGGCTTGCTTTGCGCGACTAGGACTGGGGAGTGAAGGAGATAGCGCCGGAAACCTTGCCTTTTGCCTTCTTCGGCGCTGGAACCTGGTTGCTGCGCCTTCTCTTTGTCCATGTGCACACACACGATTCCTCAGCGAAAACCATGCAGAAACCTTACCTCGAGCACCCAGGGATGTGCACCCAGCACCACGTGCACGCACACGCAGCTAGAGAAAAGCACCTACCTTTTCACACACTGATGCCTAAGCAAACGCGTGGCCACACACACGCACACATCCGCAAGCGCGCCTACTCCCATCTATTGAGGGAAAGACGGACGAGCAACGTCCTGACAGGCTTGAGGGGAAAAACGTCCGTTGATGGTTGGCGTACTGCACGCCCGCCTACGGGGCTGCAGGGGAATCCACATTTGGAAGGTACCTGAAGATGTGTGCCTGTTCTTGGAGCTCCGCTAGTAGGGTAGCAAAGACACTCGTAGGCAGTACTGAATGCTGCTCCGTGCTACTTCTCCTCCGCTGGCAAATGCTTCACAGTCGCCCGAGGAAAGACGTTTAACAATCGATCTCCAAGAGAAACGAAACACATGATGCCATAAGGCGAAAGAATAGCAGGGCATCTCTTCACAAGCTTGTCCCTGATCTATAGCTGAGGGCAAACACTTGTGTGCTTGTGGGAGAGCCTGTGTCTTTCCTGGAAGCGTTTGGGAGTTTTGCTCAGACGCGTGTTTCCTCAAGTTCAAGAATCAAGATCTAGGATACCTGCAGACAGGTGCCTGTTTGTGTGGAGACAGTCTGTTTGAAACTGTGTTCCTCAGCGCCCGCTCTTTCTCCCCGTCGCTCCACACGCCTGGGAGTCCCTTTCTTTCTCTCCACAAGCACGTGTGTTGACTTCGTCGCACATGTGCATCTGCACAAGCGTTGAGCTCAGCAGAGTGTGTCTCTTGACACTTGATGTGCGTTGGCTGTGTCTGCGTGCTCCAGTGAAGAGAGAAACGGGAAATCATCTTGGTAGAGGCAACAAAGCAAAAGCGAGGCAGGATTGACATCTGCTCAACAGAGACGGATTCCCTGCGCTGACACAGTTCACAGTTACACGAGAAGCAATCTGAGCGGTCCATCGACCGGAGACGTGTTTCCCAAGAGGTCGTTTAGCGAGTGAACAGCAGTGTGCGCGACTTTCAGGAGTGTGCCTGGAAAGTGCCAGAATCACCAGAGCATCTGTGCAAAAGCTGCTGCCTCTGTGACCGCATTGAGGCACGTTCCCGTGTCTGCGAGTATATAGACGGCTCTTTCGCGTTCGCTCCGAGGGAAACGGTCCGCTATTGCTTCTGTGCGTACAGACGCGATTCCCTTGTCTCTTGCGAACACAGGGAACTCTGTGCATCCAAATCTACAGGCTAAGGACGCGTCTGCATATGTTTTGGTGAACAATCGAGTGTGCGTGTTCTGACAGCTGCCTCTATGCAGACGTCTCCACAGAGCCACTTCTGAATGCCCCGCAGCCCAGGACTGAATGGATACACTAACAAGTGCACCGGTGTGAGCAACCACATATGCAGAAGGACGTCTTTCATCTCACAGAAGCGCGAACGTCTTGGCGTTCAAGCACATGGCAGAAACAAGGTGTGAACAGATGCGCTGCTGCTATTTTCTCCGTTCGGCATGCTTCGTTGTAGCTCTCTTGCCGGTCGCCGGCTTAGCGGCTTGCTTTGCGCGACTAGGACTGGGGAGTGAAGGAGATAGCGCCGGAAACCTTGCCTTTTGCCTTCTTCGGCGCTGGAACCTGGTTGCTGCGCCTTCTCTTTGTCCATGTGCACACACACGATTCCTCAGCGAAAACCATGCAGAAACCTTACCTCGAGCACCCAGGGATGTGCACCCAGCACCACGTGCACGCACACGCAGCTAGAGAAAAGCACCTACCTTTTCACACACTGATGCCTAAGCAAACGCGTGGCCACACACACGCACACATCCGCAAGCGCGCCTACTCCCATCTATTGAGGGAAAGACGGACGAGCAACGTCCTGACAGGCTTGAGGGGAAAAACGTCCGTTGATGGTTGGCGTACTGCACGCCCGCCTACGGGGCTGCAGGGGAATCCACATTTGGAAGGTACCTGAAGATGTGTGCCTGTTCTTGGAGCTCCGCTAGTAGGGTAGCAAAGACACTCGTAGGCAGTACTGAATGCTGCTCCGTGCTACTTCTCCTCCGCTGGCAAATGCTTCACAGTCGCCCGAGGAAAGACGTTTAACAATCGATCTCCAAGAGAAACGAAACACATGATGCCATAAGGCGAAAGAATAGCAGGGCATCTCTTCACAAGCTTGTCCCTGATCTATAGCTGAGGGCAAACACTTGTGTGCTTGTGGGAGAGCCTGTGTCTTTCCTGGAAGCGTTTGGGAGTTTTGCTCAGACGCGTGTTTCCTCAAGTTCAAGAATCAAGATCTAGGATACCTGCAGACAGGTGCCTGTTTGTGTGGAGACAGTCTGTTTGAAACTGTGTTCCTCAGCGCCCGCTCTTTCTCCCCGTCGCTCCACACGCCTGGGAGTCCCTTTCTTTCTCTCCACAAGCACGTGTGTTGACTTCGTCGCACATGTGCATCTGCACAAGCGTTGAGCTCAGCAGAGTGTGTCTCTTGACACTTGATGTGCGTTGGCTGTGTCTGCGTGCTCCAGTGAAGAGAGAAACGGGAAATCATCTTGGTAGAGGCAACAAAGCAAAAGCGAGGCAGGATTGACATCTGCTCAACAGAGACGGATTCCCTGCGCTGACACAGTTCACAGTTACACGAGAAGCAATCTGAGCGGTCCATCGACCGGAGACGTGTTTCCCAAGAGGTCGTTTAGCGAGTGAACAGCAGTGTGCGCGACTTTCAGGAGTGTGCCTGGAAAGTGCCAGAATCACCAGAGCATCTGTGCAAAAGCTGCTGCCTCTGTGACCGCATTGAGGCACGTTCCCGTGTCTGCGAGTATATAGACGGCTCTTTCGCGTTCGCTCCGAGGGAAACGGTCCGCTATTGCTTCTGTGCGTACAGACGCGATTCCCTTGTCTCTTGCGAACACAGGGAACTCTGTGCATCCAAATCTACCGGCTAAGGACGCGTCTGCATATGTTTTGGTGAACAATCGAGTGTGCGTGTTCTGACAGCTGCCTCTATGCAGACGTCTCCACAGAGCCACTTCTGAATGCCCCGCAGCCCAGGACTGAATGGATACACTAACAAGTGCACCGGTGTGAGCAACCACATATGCAGAAGGACGTCTTTCATCTCACAGAAGCGCGAACGTCTTGGCGTTCAAGCACATGGCAGAAACAAGGTGTGAACAGATGCGCTGCTGCTATTTTCTCCGTTCGGCATGCTTCGTTGTAGCTCTCTTGCCGGTCGCCGGCTTAGCGGCTTGCTTTGCGCGACTAGGACTGGGGAGTGAAGGAGATAGCGCCGGAAACCTTGCCTTTTGCCTTCTTCGGCGCTGGAACCTGGTTGCTGCGCCTTCTCTTTGTCCATGTGCACACACACGATTCCTCAGCGAAAACCATGCAGAAACCTTACCTCGAGCACCCAGGGATGTGCACCCAGCACCACGTGCACGCACACGCAGCTAGAGAAAAGCACCTACCTTTTCACACACTGATGCCTAAGCAAACGCGTGGCCACACACACGCACACATCCGCAAGCGCGCCTACTCCCATCTATTGAGGGAAAGACGGACGAGCAACGTCCTGACAGGCTTGAGGGGAAAAACGTCCGTTGATGGTTGGCGTACTGCACGCCCGCCTACGGGGCTGCAGGGGAATCCACATTTGGAAGGTACCTGAAGATGTGTGCCTGTTCTTGGAGCTCCGCTAGTAGGTAGCAAAGACACTCGTAGGCAGTACTGAATGCTGCTCCGTGCTACTTCTCCTCCGCTGGCAAATGCTTCACAGTCGCCCGAGGAAAGACGTTTAACAATCGATCTCCAAGAGAAACGAAACACATGATGCCATAAGGCGAAAGAATAGCAGGGCATCTCTTCACAAGCTTGTCCCTGATCTATAGCTGAGGGCAAACACTTGTGTGCTTGTGGGAGAGCCTGTGTCTTTCCTGGAAGCGTTTGGGAGTTTTGCTCAGACGCGTGTTTCCTCAAGTTCAAGAATCAAGATCTAGGATACCTGCAGACAGGTGCCTGTTTGTGTGGAGACAGTCTGTTTGAAACTGTGTTCCTCAGCGCCCGCTCTTTCTCCCCGTCGCTCCACACGCCTGGGAGTCCCTTTCTTTCTCTCCACAAGCACGTGTGTTGACTTCGTCGCACATGTGCATCTGCACAAGCGTTGAGCTCAGCAGAGCGTGTCTCTTGACACTTGATGTGCGTTGGCTGTGTCTGCGTGCTCCAGTGAAGAGAGAAACGGGAAATCATCTTGGTAGAGGCAACAAAGCAAAAGCGAGGCAGGATTGACATCTGCTCAACAGAGACGGATTCCCTGCGCTGACACAGTTCACAGTTACACGAGAAGCAATCTGAGCGGTCCATCGACCGGAGACGTGTTTCCCAAGAGGTCGTTTAGCGAGTGAACAGCAGTGTGCGCGACTTTCAGGAGTGTGCCTGGAAAGTGCCAGAATCACCAGAGCATCTGTGCAAAAGCTGCTGCCTCTGTGACCGCATTGAGGCACGTTCCCGTGTCTGCGAGTATATAGACGGCTCTTTTACGTTCGCTCCGAGGGAAACGGTCCGCTATTGCTTCTGTGCGTACAGACGCGATTCCCTTGTCTCTTGCGAACACAGGGAACTCTGTGCATCCAAATCTACAGGCTAAGGACGCGTCTGCATATGTTTTGGTGAACAATCGAGTGTGCGTGTTCTGACAGCTGCCTCTATGCAGACGTCTCCACAGAGCCACTTCTGAATGCCCCGCAGCCCAGGACTGAATGGATACACTAACAAGTGCACCGGTGTGAGCAACCACATATGCAGAAGGACGTCTTTCATCTCACAGAAGCGCGAACGTCTTGGCGTTCAAGCACATGGCAGAAACAAGGTGTGAACAGATGAGCTGCTGCTATTTTCTCCGTTCGGCATGCTTCGTTGTAGCTCTCTTGCCGGTCGCCGGCTTAGCGGCTTGCTTTGCGCGACTAGGTCTGCGGAGAGAAGGAGATAGCGCCGGAAACCTTGCCTTTTGCCTTCTTCGGCGCTGGAACCTGGTTGCTGCGCCTTCTCTTTGTCCATGTGCACACACACGATTCCTCAGCGAAAACCATGCAGAAACCTTACCTCGAGCACCCAGGGATGTGCACCCAGCACCACGTGCACGCACACGCAGCTAGAGAAAAGCACCTACCTTTTCACACACTGATGCCTAAGCAAACGCGTGGCCACACACACGCACACATCCGCAAGCGCGCCTACTCCCATCTATTGAGGGAAAGACGGACGAGCAACGTCCTGACAGGCTTGAGGGGAAAAACGTCCGTTGATGGTTGGCGTACTGCACGCCCGCCTACGGGGCTGCAGGGGAATCCACATTTGGAAGGTACCTGAAGATGTGTGCCTGTTCTTGGAGCTCCGCTAGTAGGGTAGCAAAGACACTCGTAGGCAGTACTGAATGCTGCTCCGTGCTACTTCTCCTCCGCTGGCAAATGCTTCACAGTCGCCCGAGGAAAGACGTTTAACAATCGATCTCCAAGAGAAACGAAACACATGATGCCATAAGGCGAAAGAATAGCAGGGCATCTCTTCACAAGCTTGTCCCTGATGTATAGCTGAGGGCAAACACTTGTGTGCTTGTGGGAGAGCCTGTGTCTTTCCTGGAAGCGTTTGGGAGTTTTGCTCAGACGCGTGTTTCCTCAAGTTCAAGAATCAAGATCTAGGATAGCTGCAGACAGGTGCCTGTTTGTGTGGAGACAGTCTGTTTGAAACTGTGTTCCTCAGCGCCCGCTCTTTCTCCCCGTCGCTCCACACGCCTGGGAGTCCCTTTCTTTCTCTCCACAAGCACGTGTGTTGACTTCGTCGCACATGTGCATCTGCACAAGCGTTGAGCTCAGCAGAGTGTGTCTCTTGACACTTGATGTGCGTTGGCTGTGTCTGCGTGCTCCAGTGAAGAGAGAAACGGGAAATCATCTTGGTAGAGGCAACAAAGCAAAAGCGAGGCAGGATTGACATCTGCTCAACAGAGACGGATTCCCTGCGCTGACACAGTTCACAGTTACACGAGAAGCAATCTGAGCGGTCCATCGACCGGAGACGTGTTTCCCAAGAGGTCGTTTAGCGAGTGAACAGCAGTGTGCGCGACTTTCAGGAGTGTGCGTGGAAAGTGCCAGAATCACCAGAGCATCTGTGCAAAAGCTGCTGCCTCTGTGACCGCATTGAGGCACGTTCCCGTGTCTCCGAGTATATAGACGGCTCTTTCGCGTTCGCTCCGAGGGAAACGGTCCGCTATTGCTTCTGTGCGTACAGACGCGATTCCCTTGTCTCTTGCGAACACAGGGAACTCTGTGCATCCAAATCTACCGGCTAAGGACGCGTCTGCATATGTTTTGGTGAACAATCGAGTGTGCGTGTTCTGACAGCTGCCTCTATGCAGACGTCTCCACAGAGCCACTTCTGAATGCCCCGCAGCCCAGGACTGAATGGATACACTAACAAGTGCACCGGTGTGAGCAACCACATATGCAGAAGGACGTCTTTCATCTCACAGAAGCGCGAACGTCTTGGCGTTCAAGCACATGGCAGAAACAAGGTGTGAACAGATGCGCTGCTGCTATTTTCTCCGTTCGGCATGCTTCGTTGTAGCTCTCTTGCCGGTCGCCGGCTTAGCGGCTTGCTTTGCGCGACTAGGACTGGGGAGTGAAGGAGATAGCGCCGGAAACCTTGCCTTTTGCCTTCTTCGGCGCTGGAACCTGGTTGCTGCGCCTTCTCTTTGTCCATGTGCACACACACGATTCCTCAGCGAAAACCATGCAGAAACCTTACCTCGAGCACCCAGGGATGTGCACCCAGCACCACGTGCACGCACACGCAGCTAGAGAAAAGCACCTACCTTTTCACACACTGATGCCTAAGCAAACGCGTGGCCACACACACGCACACATCCGCAAGCGCGCCTACTCCCATCTATTGAGGGAAAGACGGACGAGCAACGTCCTGACAGGCTTGAGGGGAAAAACGTCCGTTGATGGTTGGCGTACTGCACGCCCGCCTACGGGGCTGCAGGGGAATCCACATTTGGAAGGTACCTGAAGATGTGTGCCTGTTCTTGGAGCTCCGCTAGTAGGGTAGCAAAGACACTCGTAGGCAGTACTGAATGCTGCTCCGTGCTACTTCTCCTCCGCTGGCAAATGCTTCACAGTCGCCCGAGGAAAGACGTTTAACAATCGATCTCCAAGAGAAACGAAACACATGATGCCATAAGGCGAAAGAATAGCAGGGCATCTCTTCACAAGCTTGTCCCTGATGTATAGCTGAGGGCAAACACTTGTGTGCTTGTGGGAGAGCCTGTGTCTTTCCTGGAAGCGTTTGGGAGTTTTGCTCAGACGCGTGTTTCCTCAAGTTCAAGAATCAAGATCTAGGATACCTGCAGACAGGTGCCTGTTTGTGTGGAGACAGTCTGTTTGAAACTGTGTTCCTCAGCGCCCGCTCTTTCTCCCCGTCGCTCCACACGCCTGGGAGTCCCTTTCTTTCTCGCCACAAGCACGTGTGTTGACTTCGTCGCACATGTGCATCTGCACAAGCGTTGAGCTCAGCAGAGTGTGTCTCTTGACACTTGATGTGCGTTGGCTGTGTCTGCGTGCTCCAGTGAAGAGAGAAACGGGAAATCATCTTGGTAGAGGCAACAAAGCAAAAGCGAGGCAGGATTGACATCTGCTCAACAGAGACGGATTCCCTGCGCTGACACAGTTCACAGTTACACGAGAAGCAATCTGAGCGGTCCATCGACCGGAGACGTGTTTCCCAAGAGGTCGTTTAGCGAGTGAACAGCAGTGTGCGCGACTTTCAGGAGTGTGCCTGGAAAGTGCCAGAATCACCAGAGCATCTGTGCAAAAGCTGCTGCCTCTGTGACCGCATTGAGGCACGTTCCCGTGTCTGCGAGTATATAGACGGCTCTTTCGCGTTCGCTCCGAGGGAAACGGTCCGCTATTGCTTCTGTGCGTACAGACGCGATTCCCTTGTCTCTTGCGAACACAGGGAACTCTGTGCATCCAAATCTACCGGCTAAGGACGCGTCTGCATATGTTTTGGTGAACAATCGAGTGTGCGTGTTCTGACAGCTGCCTCTATGCAGACGTCTCCACAGAGCCACTTCTGAATGCCCCGCAGCCCAGGACTGAATGGATACACTAACAAGTGCACCGGTGTGAGCAACCACATATGCAGAAGGACGTCTTTCATCTCACAGAAGCGCGAACGTCTTGGCGTTCAAGCACATGGCAGAAACAAGGTGTGAACAGATGAGCTGCTGCTATTTTCTCCGTTCGGCATGCTTCGTTGTAGCTCTCTTGCCGGTCGCCGGCTTAGCGGCTTGCTTTGCGCGACTAGGACTGGGGAGTGAAGGAGATAGCGCCGGAAACCTTGCCTTTTGCCTTCTTCGGCGCTGGAACCTGGTTGCTGCGCCTTCTCTTTGTCCATGTGCACACACACGATTCCTCAGCGAAAACCATGCAGAAACCTTACCTCGAGCACCCAGGGATGTGCACCCAGCACCACGTGCACGCACACGCAGCTAGAGAAAAGCACCTACCTTTTCACACACTGATGCCTAAGCAAACGCGTGGCCACACACACGCACACATTCGCAAGCGCGCCTACTCCCATCTATTGAGGGAAAGACGGACGAGCAACGTCCTGACAGGCTTGAGGGGAAAAACGTCCGTTGATGGTTGGCGTACTGCACGCCCGCCTACGGGGCTGCAGGGGAATCCACATTTGGAAGGTACCTGAAGATGTGTGCCTGTTCTTGGAGCTCCGCTAGTAGGGTAGCAAAGACACTCGTAGGCAGTACTGAATGCTGCTCCGTGCTACTTCTCCTCCGCTGGCAAATGCTTCACAGTCGCCCGAGGAAAGACGTTTAACAATCGATCTCCAAGAGAAACGAAACACATGATGCCATAAGGCGAAAGAATAGCAGGGCATCTCTTCACAAGCTTGTCCCTGATCTATAGCTGAGGGCAAACACTTGTGTGCTTGTGGGAGAGCCTGTGTCTTTCCTGGAAGCGTTTGGGAGTTTTGCTCAGACGCGTGTTTCCTCAAGTTCAAGAATCAAGATCTAGGATACCTGCAGACAGGTGCCTGTTTGTGTGGAGACAGTCTGTTTGAAACTGTGTTCCTCAGCGCCCGCTCTTTCTCCCCGTCGCTCCACACGCCTGGGAGTCCCTTTCTTTCTCTCCACAAGCACGTGTGTTGACTTCGTCGCACATGTGCATCTGCACAAGCGTTGAGCTCAGCAGAGTGTGTCTCTTGACACTTGATGTGCGTTGGCTGTGTCTGCGTGCTCCAGTGAAGAGAGAAACGGGAAATCATCTTGGTAGAGGCAACAAAGCAAAAGCGAGGCAGGATTGACATCTGCTCAACAGAGACGGATTCCCTGCGCTGACACAGTTCACAGTTACACGAGAAGCAATCTGAGCGGTCCATCGACCGGAGACGTGTTTCCCAAGAGGTCGTTTAGCGAGTGAACAGCAGTGTGCGCGACTTTCAGGAGTGTGCGTGGAAAGTGCCAGAATCACCAGAGCATCTGTGCAAAAGCTGCTGCCTCTGTGACCGCATTGAGGCACGTTCCCGTGTCTGCGAGTATATAGACGGCTCTTTCGCGTTCGCTCCGAGGGAAACGGTCCGCTATTGCTTCTGTGCGTACAGACGCGATTCCCTTGTCTCTTGCGAACACAGGGAACTCTGTGCATCCAAATCTACAGGCTAAGGACGCGTCTGCATATGTTTTGGTGAACAATCGAGTGTGCGTGTTCTGACAGCTGCCTCTATGCAGACGTCTCCACAGAGCCACTTCTGAATGCCCCGCAGCCCAGGACTGAATGGATACACTAACAAGTGCACCGGTGTGAGCAACCACATATGCAGAAGGACGTCTTTCATCTCACAGAAGCGCGAACGTCTTGGCGTTCAAGCACATGGCAGAAACAAGGTGTGAACAGATGAGCTGCTGCTATTTTCTCCGTTCGGCATGCTTCGTTGTAGCTCTCTTGCCGGTCGCCGGCTTAGCGGCTTGCTTTGCGCGACTAGGACTGGGGAGTGAAGGAGATAGCGCCGGAAACCTTGCCTTTTGCCTTCTTCGGCGCTGGAACCTGGTTGCTGCGCCTTCTCTTTGTCCATGTGCACACACACGATTCCTCAGCGAAAACCATGCAGAAACCTTACCTCGAGCACCCAGGGATGTGCACCCAGCACCACGTGCACGCACACGCAGCTAGAGAAAAGCACCTACCTTTTCACACACTGATGCCTAAGCAAACGCGTGGCCACACACACGCACACATCCGCAAGCGCGCCTACTCCCATCTATTGAGGGAAAGACGGACGAGCAACGTCCTGACAGGCTTGAGGGGAAAAACGTCCGTTGATGGTTGGCGTACTGCACGCCCGCCTACGGGGCTGCAGGGGAATCCACATTTGGAAGGTACCTGAAGATGTGTGCCTGTTCTTGGAGCTCCGCTAGTAGGGTAGCAAAGACACTCGTAGGCAGTACTGAATGCTGCTCCGTGCTACTTCTCCTCCGCTGGCAAATGCTTCACAGTCGCCCGAGGAAAGACGTTTAACAATCGATCTCCAAGAGAAACGAAACACATGATGCCATAAGGCGAAAGAATAGCAGGGCATCTCTTCACAAGCTTGTCCCTGATCTATAGCTGAGGGCAAACACTTGTGTGCTTGTGGGAGAGCCTGTGTCTTTCCTGGAAGCGTTTGGGAGTTTTGCTCAGACGCGTGTTTCCTCAAGTTCAAGAATCAAGATCTAGGATAGCTGCAGACAGGTGCCTGTTTGTGTGGAGACAGTCTGTTTGAAACTGTGTTCCTCAGCGCCCGCTCTTTCTCCCCGTCGCTCCACACGCCTGGGAGTCCCTTTCTTTCTCTCCACAAGCACGTGTGTTGACTTCGTCGCACATGTGCATCTGCACAAGCGTTGAGCTCAGCAGAGTGTGTCTCTTGACACTTGATGTGCGTTGGCTGTGTCTGCGTGCTCCAGTGAAGAGAGAAACGGGAAATCATCTTGGTAGAGGCAACAAAGCAAAAGCGAGGCAGGATTGACATCTGCTCAACAGAGACGGATTCCCTGCGCTGACACAGTTCACAGTTACACGAGAAGCAATCTGAGCGGTCCATCGACCGGAGACGTGTTTCCCAAGAGGTCGTTTAGCGAGTGAACAGCAGTGTGCGCGACTTTCAGGAGTGTGCCTGGAAAGTGCCAGAATCACCAGAGCATCTGTGCAAAAGCTGCTGCCTCTGTGACCGCATTGAGGCACGTTCCCGTGTCTGCGAGTATATAGACGGCTCTTTCACGTTCGCTCCGAGGGAAACGGTCCGCTATTGCTTCTGTGCGTACAGACGCGATTCCCTTGTCTCTTGCGAACACAGGGAACTCTGTGCATCCAAATCTACAGGCTAAGGACGCGTCTGCATATGTTTTGGTGAACAATCGAGTGTGCGTGTTCTGACAGCTGCCTCTATGCAGACGTCTCCACAGAGCCACTTCTGAATGCCCCGCAGCCCAGGACTGAATGGATACACTAACAAGTGCACCGGTGTGAGCAACCACATATGCAGAAGGACGTCTTTCATCTCACAGAAGCGCGAACGTCTTGGCGTTCAAGCACATGGCAGAAACAAGGTGTGAACAGATGAGCTGCTGCTATTTTCTCCGTTCGGCATGCTTCGTTGTAGCTCTCTTGCCGGTCGCCGGCTTAGCGGCTTGCTTTGCGCGACTAGGACTGGGGAGTGAAGGAGATAGCGCCGGAAACCTTGCCTTTTGCCTTCTTCGGCGCTGGAACCTGGTTGCTGCGCCTTCTCTTTGTCCATGTGCACACACACGATTCCTCAGCGAAAACCATGCAGAAACCTTACCTCGAGCACCCAGGGATGTGCACCCAGCACCACGTGCACGCACACGCAGCTAGAGAAAAGCACCTACCTTTTCACACACTGATGCCTAAGCAAACGCGTGGCCACACACACGCACACATCCGCAAGCGCGCCTACTCCCATCTATTGAGGGAAAGACGGACGAGCAACGTCCTGACAGGCTTGAGGGGAAAAACGTCCGTTGATGGTTGGCGTGCTGCACGCCCGCCTACGGGGCTGCAGGGGAATCCACATTTGGAAGGTACCTGAAGATGTGTGCCTGTTCTTGGAGCTCCGCTAGTAGGGTAGCAAAGACACTCGTAGGCAGTACTGAATGCTGCTCCGTGCTACTTCTCCTCCGCTGGCAAATGCTTCACAGTCGCCCGAGGAAAGACGTTTAACAATCGATCTCCAAGAGAAACGAAACACATGATGCCATAAGGCGAAAGAATAGCAGGGCATCTCTTCACAAGCTTGTCCCTGATCTATAGCTGAGGGCAAACACTTGTGTGCTTGTGGGAGAGCCTGTGTCTTTCCTGGAAGCGTTTGGGAGTTTTGCTCAGACGCGTGTTTCCTCAAGTTCAAGAATCAAGATCTAGGATAGCTGCAGACAGGTGCCTGTTTGTGTGGAGACAGTCTGTTTGAAACTGTGTTCCTCAGCGCCCGCTCTTTCTCCCCGTCGCTCCACACGCCTGGGAGTCCCTTTCTTTCTCTCCACAAGCACGTGTGTTGACTTCGTCGCACATGTGCATCTGCACAAGCGTTGAGCTCAGCAGAGTGTGTCTCTTGACACTTGATGTGCGTTGGCTGTGTCTGCGTGCTCCAGTGAAGAGAGAAACGGGAAATCATCTTGGTAGAGGCAACAAAGCAAAAGCGAGGCAGGATTGACATCTGCTCAACAGAGACGGATTCCCTGCGCTGACACAGTTCACAGTTACACGAGAAGCAATCTGAGCGGTCCATCGACCGGAGACGTGTTTCCCAAGAGGTCGTTTAGCGAGTGAACAGCAGTGTGCGCGACTTTCAGGAGTGTGCGTGGAAAGTGCCAGAATCACCAGAGCATCTGTGCAAAAGCTGCTGCCTCTGTGACCGCATTGAGGCACGTTCCCGTGTCTGCGAGTATATAGACGGCTCTTTCGCGTTCGCTCCGAGGGAAACGGTCCGCTATTGCTTCTGTGCGTACAGACGCGATTCCCTTGTCTCTTGCGAACACAGGGAACTCTGTGCATCCAAATCTACCGGCTAAGGACGCGTCTGCATATGTTTTGGTGAACAATCGAGTGTGCGTGTTCTGACAGCTGCCTCTATGCAGACGTCTCCACAGAGCCACTTCTGAATGCCCCGCAGCCCAGGACTGAATGGATACACTAACAAGTGCACCGGTGTGAGCAACCACATATGCAGAAGGACGTCTTTCATCTCACAGAAGCGCGAACGTCTTGGCGTTCAAGCACATGGCAGAAACAAGGTGTGAACAGATGCGCTGCTGCTATTTTCTCCGTTCGGCATGCTTCGTTGTAGCTCTCTTGCCGGTCGCCGGCTTAGCGGCTTGCTTTGCGCGACTAGGACTGGGGAGTGAAGGAGATAGCGCCGGAAACCTTGCCTTTTGCCTTCTTCGGCGCTGGAACCTGGTTGCTGCGCCTTCTCTTTGTCCATGTGCACACACACGATTCCTCAGCGAAAACCATGCAGAAACCTTACCTCGAGCACCCAGGGATGTGCACCCAGCACCACGTGCACGCACACGCAGCTAGAGAAAAGCACCTACCTTTTCACACACTGATGCCTAAGCAAACGCGTGGCCACACACACGCACACATCCGCAAGCGCGCCTACTCCCATCTATTGAGGGAAAGACGGACGAGCAACGTCCTGACAGGCTTGAGGGGAAAAACGTCCGTTGATGGTTGGCGTACTGCACGCCCGCCTACGGGGCTGCAGGGGAATCCACATTTGGAAGGTACCTGAAGATGTGTGCCTGTTCTTGGAGCTCCGCTAGTAGGGTAGCAAAGACACTCGTAGGCAGTACTGAATGCTGCTCCGTGCTACTTCTCCTCCGCTGGCAAATGCTTCACAGTCGCCCGAGGAAAGACGTTTAACAATCGATCTCCAAGAGAAACGAAACACATGATGCCATAAGGCGAAAGAATAGCAGGGCATCTCTTCACAAGCTTGTCCCTGATCTATAGCTGAGGGCAAACACTTGTGTGCTTGTGGGAGAGCCTGTGTCTTTCCTGGAAGCGTTTGGGAGTTTTGCTCAGACGCGTGTTTCCTCAAGTTCAAGAATCAAGATCTAGGATACCTGCAGACAGGTGCCTGTTTGTGTGGAGACAGTCTGTTTGAAACTGTGTTCCTCAGCGCCCGCTCTTTCTCCCCGTCGCTCCACACGCCTGGGAGTCCCTTTCTTTCTCTCCACAAGCACGTGTGTTGACTTCGTCGCACATGTGCATCTGCACAAGCGTTGAGCTCAGCAGAGTGTGTCTCTTGACACTTGATGTGCGTTGGCTGTGTCTGCGTGCTCCAGTGAAGAGAGAAACGGGAAATCATCTTGGTAGAGGCAACAAAGCAAAAGCGAGGCAGGATTGACATCTGCTCAACAGAGACGGATTCCCTGCGCTGACACAGTTCACAGTTACACGAGAAGCAATCTGAGCGGTCCATCGACCGGAGACGTGTTTCCCAAGAGGTCGTTTAGCGAGTGAACAGCAGTGTGCGCGACTTTCAGGAGTGTGCCTGGAAAGTGCCAGAATCACCAGAGCATCTGTGCAAAAGCTGCTGCCTCTGTGACCGCATTGAGGCACGTTCCCGTGTCTGCGAGTATATAGACGGCTCTTTCGCGTTCGCTCCGAGGGAAACGGTCCGCTATTGCTTCTGTGCGTACAGACGCGATTCCCTTGTCTCTTGCGAACACAGGGAACTCTGTGCATCCAAATCTACAGGCTAAGGACGCGTCTGCATATGTTTTGGTGAACAATCGAGTGTGCGTGTTCTGACAGCTGCCTCTATGCAGACGTCTCCACAGAGCCACTTCTGAATGCCCCGCAGCCCAGGACTGAATGGATACACTAACAAGTGCACCGGTGTGAGCAACCACATATGCAGAAGGACGTCTTTCATCTCACAGAAGCGCGAACGTCTTGGCGTTCAAGCACATGGCAGAAACAAGGTGTGAACAGATGCGCTGCTGCTATTTTCTCCGTTCGGCATGCTTCGTTGTAGCTCTCTTGCCGGTCGCCGGCTTAGCGGCTTGCTTTGCGCGACTAGGACTGGGGAGTGAAGGAGATAGCGCCGGAAACCTTGCCTTTTGCCTTCTTCGGCGCTGGAACCTGGTTGCTGCGCCTTCTCTTTGTCCATGTGCACACACACGATTCCTCAGCGAAAACCATGCAGAAACCTTACCTCGAGCACCCAGGGATGTGCACCCAGCACCACGTGCACGCACACGCAGCTAGAGAAAAGCACCTACCTTTTCACACACTGATGCCTAAGCAAACGCGTGGCCACACACACGCACACATCCGCAAGCGCGCCTACTCCCATCTATTGAGGGAAAGACGGACGAGCAACGTCCTGACAGGCTTGAGGGGAAAAACGTCCGTTGATGGTTGGCGTACTGCACGCCCGCCTACGGGGCTGCAGGGGAATCCACATTTGGAAGGTACCTGAAGATGTGTGCCTGTTCTTGGAGCTCCGCTAGTAGGGTAGCAAAGACACTCGTAGGCAGTACTGAATGCTGCTCCGTGCTACTTCTCCTCCGCTGGCAAATGCTTCACAGTCGCCCGAGGAAAGACGTTTAACAATCGATCTCCAAGAGAAACGAAACACATGATGCCATAAGGCGAAAGAATAGCAGGGCATCTCTTCACAAGCTTGTCCCTGATCTATAGCTGAGGGCAAACACTTGTGTGCTTGTGGGAGAGCCTGTGTCTTTCCTGGAAGCGTTTGGGAGTTTTGCTCAGACGCGTGTTTCCTCAAGTTCAAGAATCAAGATCTAGGATACCTGCAGACAGGTGCCTGTTTGTGTGGAGACAGTCTGTTTGAAACTGTGTTCCTCAGCGCCCGCTCTTTCTCCCCGTCGCTCCACACGCCTGGGAGTCCCTTTCTTTCTCTCCACAAGCACGTGTGTTGACTTCGTCGCACATGTGCATCTGCACAAGCGTTGAGCTCAGCAGAGTGTGTCTCTTGACACTTGATGTGCGTTGGCTGTGTCTGCGTGCTCCAGTGAAGAGAGAAACGGGAAATCATCTTGGTAGAGGCAACAAAGCAAAAGCGAGGCAGGATTGACATCTGCTCAACAGAGACGGATTCCCTGCGCTGACACAGTTCACAGTTACACGAGAAGCAATCTGAGCGGTCCATCGACCGGAGACGTGTTTCCCAAGAGGTCGTTTAGCGAGTGAACAGCAGTGTGCGCGACTTTCAGGAGTGTGCCTGGAAAGTGCCAGAATCACCAGAGCATCTGTGCAAAAGCTGCTGCCTCTGTGACCGCATTGAGGCACGTTCCCGTGTCTGCGAGTATATAGACGGCTCTTTCGCGTTCGCTCCGAGGGAAACGGTCCGCTATTGCTTCTGTGCGTACAGACGCGATTCCCTTGTCTCTTGCGAACACAGGGAACTCTGTGCATCCAAATCTACCGGCTAAGGACGCGTCTGCATATGTTTTGGTGAACAATCGAGTGTGCGTGTTCTGACAGCTGCCTCTATGCAGACGTCTCCACAGAGCCACTTCTGAATGCCCCGCAGCCCAGGACTGAATGGATACACTAACAAGTGCACCGGTGTGAGCAACCACATATGCAGAAGGACGTCTTTCATCTCACAGAAGCGCGAACGTCTTGGCGTTCAAGCACATGGCAGAAACAAGGTGTGAACAGATGCGCTGCTGCTATTTTCTCCGTTCGGCATGCTTCGTTGTAGCTCTCTTGCCGGTCGCCGGCTTAGCGGCTTGCTTTGCGCGACTAGGACTGGGGAGTGAAGGAGATAGCGCCGGAAACCTTGCCTTTTGCCTTCTTCGGCGCTGGAACCTGGTTGCTGCGCCTTCTCTTTGTCCATGTGCACACACACGATTCCTCAGCGAAAACCATGCAGAAACCTTACCTCGAGCACCCAGGGATGTGCACCCAGCACCACGTGCACGCACACGCAGCTAGAGAAAAGCACCTACCTTTTCACACACTGATGCCTAAGCAAACGCGTGGCCACACACACGCACACATCCGCAAGCGCGCCTACTCCCATCTATTGAGGGAAAGACGGACGAGCAACGTCCTGACAGGCTTGAGGGGAAAAACGTCCGTTGATGGTTGGCGTACTGCACGCCCGCCTACGGGGCTGCAGGGGAATCCACATTTGGAAGGTACCTGAAGATGTGTGCCTGTTCTTGGAGCTCCGCTAGTAGGTAGCAAAGACACTCGTAGGCAGTACTGAATGCTGCTCCGTGCTACTTCTCCTCCGCTGGCAAATGCTTCACAGTCGCCCGAGGAAAGACGTTTAACAATCGATCTCCAAGAGAAACGAAACACATGATGCCATAAGGCGAAAGAATAGCAGGGCATCTCTTCACAAGCTTGTCCCTGATCTATAGCTGAGGGCAAACACTTGTGTGCTTGTGGGAGAGCCTGTGTCTTTCCTGGAAGCGTTTGGGAGTTTTGCTCAGACGCGTGTTTCCTCAAGTTCAAGAATCAAGATCTAGGATACCTGCAGACAGGTGCCTGTTTGTGTGGAGACAGTCTGTTTGAAACTGTGTTCCTCAGCGCCCGCTCTTTCTCCCCGTCGCTCCACACGCCTGGGAGTCCCTTTCTTTCTCTCCACAAGCACGTGTGTTGACTTCGTCGCACATGTGCATCTGCACAAGCGTTGAGCTCAGCAGAGTGTGTCTCTTGACACTTGATGTGCGTTGGCTGTGTCTGCGTGCTCCAGGGAAGAGAGAAACGGGAAATCATCTTGGTAGAGGCAACAAAGCAAAAGCGAGGCAGGATTGACATCTGCTCAACAGAGACGGATTCCCTGCGCTGACACAGTTCACAGTTACACGAGAAGCAATCTGAGCGGTCCATCGACCGGAGACGTGTTTCCCAAGAGGTCGTTTAGCGAGTGAACAGCAGTGTGCGCGACTTTCAGGAGTGTGCCTGGAAAGTGCCAGAATCACCAGAGCATCTGTGCAAAAGCTGCTGCCTCTGTGACCGCATTGAGGCACGTTCCCGTGTCTGCGAGTATATAGACGGCTCTTTCGCGTTCGCTCCGAGGGAAACGGTCCGCTATTGCTTCTGTGCGTACAGACGCGATTCCCTTGTCTCTTGCGAACACAGGGAACTCTGTGCATCCAAATCTACCGGCTAAGGACGCGTCTGCATATGTTTTGGTGAACAATCGAGTGTGCGTGTTCTGACAGCTGCCTCTATGCAGACGTCTCCACAGAGCCACTTCTGAATGCCCCGCAGCCCAGGACTGAATGGATACACTAACAAGTGCACCGGTGTGAGCAACCACATATGCAGAAGGACGTCTTTCATCTCACAGAAGCGCGAACGTCTTGGCGTTCAAGCACATGGCAGAAACAAGGTGTGAACAGATGCGCTGCTGCTATTTTCTCCGTTCGGCATGCTTCGTTGTAGCTCTCTTGCCGGTCGCCGGCTTAGCGGCTTGCTTTGCGCGACTAGGACTGGGGAGTGAAGGAGATAGCGCCGGAAACCTTGCCTTTTGCCTTCTTCGGCGCTGGAACCTGGTTGCTGCGCCTTCTCTTTGTCCATGTGCACACACACGATTCCTCAGCGAAAACCATGCAGAAACCTTTCCACGAGCACCCAGGGATGTGCACCCAGCACCACGTGCACGCACACGCAGCTAGAGAAAAGCACCTACCTTTTCACACACTGATGCCTAAGCAAACGCGTGGCCACACACACGCACACATCCGCAAGCGCGCCTACTCCCATCTATTGAGGGAAAGACGGACGAGCAACGTCCTGACAGGCTTGAGGGGAAAAACGTCCGTTGATGGTTGGCGTACTGCACGCCCGCCTACGGGGCTGCAGGGGAATCCACATTTGGAAGGTACCTGAAGATGTGTGCCTGTTCTTGGAGCTCCGCTAGTAGGGTAGCAAAGACACTCGTAGGCAGTACTGAATGCTGCTCCGTGCTACTTCTCCTCCGCTGGCAAATGCTTCACAGTCGCCCGAGGAAAGACGTTTAGCAATCGATCTCCAAGAGAAACGAAACACATGATGCCATAAGGCGAAAGAATAGCAGGGCATCTCTTCACAAGCTTGTCCCTGATCTATAGCTGAGGGCAAACACTTGTGTGCTTGTGGGAGAGCCTGTGTCTTTCCTGGAAGCGTTTGGGAGTTTTGCTCAGACGCGTGTTTCCTCAAGTTCAAGAATCAAGATCTAGGATACCTGCAGACGGGTGCCTGTTTGTGTGGAGACAGTCTGTTTGAAACTGTGTTCCTCAGCGCCCGCTCTTTCTCCCCGTCGCTCCACACGCCTGGGAGTCCCTTTCTTTCTCTCCACAAGCACGTGTGTTGACTTCGTCGCACATGTGCATCTGCACAAGCGTTGAGCTCAGCAGAGTGTGTCTCTTGACACTTGATGTGCGTTGGCTGTGTCTGCGTGCTCCAGTGAAGAGAGAAACGGGAAATCATCTTGGTAGAGGCAACAAAGCAAAAGCGAGGCAGGATTGACATCTGCTCAACAGAGACGGATTCCCTGCGCTGACACAGTTCACAGTTACACGAGAAGCAATCTGAGCGGTCCATCGACCGGAGACGTGTTTCCCAAGAGGTCGTTTAGCGAGTGAACAGCAGTGTGCGCGACTTTCAGGAGTGTGCCTGGAAAGTGCCAGAATCACCAGAGCATCTGTGCAAAAGCTGCTGCCTCTGTGACCGCATTGAGGCACGTTCCCGTGTCTCCGAGTACATAGACGGCTCTTCCGCGTTCACTCCGAGGGAAACGGTCCGCTATTGCTTCTGTGCGTACAGACGCGATTCCCTTGTCTCTTGCGAACACAGGGAACTCTGTGCATCCAAATCTACAGGCTAAGGACGCGTCTGCATATGTTTTGGTGAACAATCGAGTGTGCGTGTTCTGACAGCTGCCTCTATGCAGACGTCTCCACAGAGCCACTTCTGAATGCCCCGCAGCCCAGGACTGAATGGATACACTAACAAGTGCACCGGTGTGAGCAACCACATATGCAGAAGGACGTCTTTCATCTCACAGAAGCACGAACGTCTTGGCGTTCAAGCACATGGCAGAAACAAGGTGTGAACAGATGCGCTGCTGCTATTTTCTCCGTTCGGCATGCTTCGTTGTAGCTCTCTTGCCGGTCGCCGGCTTAGCGGCTTGCTTTGCGCGACTAGGTCTGCGGAGAGAAGGAGATAGCGCCGGAAACCTTGCCTTTTGCCTTCTTCGGCGCTGGAACCTGGTTGCTGCGCCTTCTCTTTGTCCATGTGCACACACACGATTCCTCAGCGAAAACCATGCAGAAACCTTTCCACGAGCACCCAGGGATGTGCACCCAGCACCACGTGCACGCACACGCAGCTAGAGAAAAGCACCTACCTTTTCACACACTGATGCCTAAGCAAACGCGTGGCCACACACACGCACACATCCGCAAGCGCGCCTACTCCCATCTATTGAGGGAAAGACGGACGAGCAACGTCCTGACAGGCTTGAGGGGAAAAACGTCCGTTGATGGTTGGCGTACTGCACGCCCGCCTACGGGGCTGCAGGGGAATCCACATTTGGAAGGTACCTGAAGATGTGTGCCTGTTCTTGGAGCTCCGCTAGTAGGGTAGCAAAGACACTCGTAGGCAGTACTGAATGCTGCTCCGTGCTACTTCTCCTCCGCTGGCAAATGCTTCACAGTCGCCCGAGGAAAGACGTTTAACAATCGATCTCCAAGAGAAACGAAACCCATGATGCCATAAGGCGAAAGAATAGCAGGGCATCTCTTCACAAGCTTGTCCCTGATGTATAGCTGAGGGCAAACACTTGTGTGCTTGTGGGAGAGCCTGTGTCTTTCCTGGAAGCGTTTGGGAGTTTTGCTCAGACGCGTGTTTCCTCAAGTTCAAGAATCAAGATCTAGGATACCTGCAGACAGGTGCCTGTTTGTGTGGAGACAGTCTGTTTGAAACTGTGTTCCTCAGCGCCCGCTCTTTCTCCCCGTCGCTCCACACGCCTGGGAGTCCCTTTCTTTCTCTCCACAAGCACGTGTGTTGACTTCGTCGCACATGTGCATCTGCACAAGCGTTGAGCTCAGCAGAGTGTGTCTCTTGACACTTGATGTGCGTTGGCTGTGTCTGCGTGCTCCAGTGAAGAGAGAAACGGGAAATCATCTTGGTAGAGGCAACAAAGCAAAAGCGAGGCAGGATTGACATCTGCTCAACAGAGACGGATTCCCTGCGCTGACACAGTTCACAGTTACACGAGAAGCAATCTGAGCGGTCCATCGACCGGAGACGTGTTTCCCAAGAGGTCGTTTAGCGAGTGAACAGCAGTGTGCGCGACTTTCAGGAGTGTGCCTGGAAAGTGCCAGAATCACCAGAGCATCTGTGCAAAAGCTGCTGCCTCTGTGACCGCATTGAGGCACGTTCCCGTGTCTCCGAGTACATAGACGGCTCTTTCGCGTTCACTCCGAGGGAAACGGTCCGCTATTGCTTCTGTGCGTACAGACGCGATTCCCTTGTCTCTTGCGAACACAGGGAACTCTGTGCATCCAAATCTACAGGCTAAGGACGCGTCTGCATATGTTTTGGTGAACAATCGAGTGTGCGTGTTCTGACAGCTGCCTCTATGCAGACGTCTCCACAGAGCCACTTCTGAATGCCCCGCAGCCCAGGACTGAATGGATACACTAACAAGTGCACCGGTGTGAGCAACCACATATGCAGAAGGACGTCTTTCATCTCACAGAAGCGCGAACGTCTTGGCGTTCAAGCACATGGCAGAAACAAGGTGTGAACAGATGCGCTGCTGCTATTTTCTCCGTTCGGCATGCTTCGTTGTAGCTCTCTTGCCGGTCGCCGGCTTAGCGGCTTGCTTTGGGCGACTAGATCTGCGGAGAGAAGGAGATAGCGCCGGAAACCTCGCCTTTTGCCTTCTTCGGCGCTGGAACCTGGTTGCTGCGCCTTCTCTTTGTCCATGTGCACACACACGATTCCTCAGCGAAAACCATGCAGAAACCTTTCCACGAGCACCCAGGGATGTGCACCCAGCACCACGTGCACGCACACGCAGCTAGAGAAAAGCACCTACCTTTTCACACACTGATGCCTAAGCAAACGCGTGGCCACACACACGCACACATCCGCAAGCGCGCCTACTCCCATCTATTGAGGGAAAGACGGACGAGCAACGTCCTGACAGGCTTGAGGGGAAAAACGTCCGTTGATGGTTGGCGTACTGCACGCCCGCCTACGGGGCTGCAGGGGAATCCACATTTGGAAGGTACCTGAAGATGTGTGCCTGTTCTTGGAGCTCCGCTAGTAGGGTAGCAAAGACACTCGTAGGCAGTACTGAATGCTGCTCCGTGCTACTTCTCCTCCGCTGGCAAATGCTTCACAGTCGCCCGAGGAAAGACGTTTAGCAATCGATCTCCAAGAGAAACGAAACACATGATGCCATAAGGCGAAAGAATAGCAGGGCATCTCTTCACAAGCTTGTCCCTGATCTATAGCTGAGGGCAAACACTTGTGTGCTTGTGGGAGAGCCTGTGTCTTTCCTGGAAGCGTTTGGGAGTTTTGCTCAGACGCGTGTTTCCTCAAGTTCAAGAATCAAGATCTAGGATACCTGCAGACGGGTGCCTGTTTGTGTGGAGACAGTCTGTTTGAAACTGTGTTCCTCAGCGCCCGCTCTTTCTCCCCGTCGCTCCACACGCCTGGGAGTCCCTTTCTTTCTCTCCACAAGCACGTGTGTTGACTTCGTCGCACATGTGCATCTGCACAAGCGTTGAGCTCAGCAGAGTGTGTCTCTTGACACTTGATGTGCGTTGGCTGTGTCTGCGTGCTCCAGTGAAGAGAGAAACGGGAAATCATCTTGGTAGAGGCAACAAAGCAAAAGCGAGGCAGGATTGACATCTGCTCAACAGAGACGGATTCCCTGCGCTGACACAGTTCACAGTTACACGAGAAGCAATCTGAGCGGTCCATCGACCGGAGACGTGTTTCCCAAGAGGTCGTTTAGCGAGTGAACAGCAGTGTGCGCGACTTTCAGGAGTGTGCCTGGAAAGTGCCAGAATCACCAGAGCATCTGTGCAAAAGCTGCTGCCTCTGTGACCGCATTGAGGCACGTTCCCGTGTCTCCGAGTACATAGACGGCTCTTCCGCGTTCACTCCGAGGGAAACGGTCCGCTATTGCTTCTGTGCGTACAGACGCGATTCCCTTGTCTCTTGCGAACACAGGGAACTCTGTGCATCCAAATCTACAGGCTAAGGACGCGTCTGCATATGTTTTGGTGAACAATCGAGTGTGCGTGTTCTGACAGCTGCCTCTATGCAGACGTCTCCACAGAGCCACTTCTGAATGCCCCGCAGCCCAGGACTGAATGGATACACTAACAAGTGCACCGGTGTGAGCAACCACATATGCAGAAGGACGTCTTTCATCTCACAGAAGCACGAACGTCTTGGCGTTCAAGCACATGGCAGAAACAAGGTGTGAACAGATGCGCTGCTGCTATTTTCTCCGTTCGGCATGCTTCGTTGTAGCTCTCTTGCCGGTCGCCGGCTTAGCGGCTTGCTTTGCGCGACTAGGTCTGCGGAGAGAAGGACATAGCGCCGGAAACCTTGCCTTTTGCCTTCTTCGGCGCTGGAACCTGGTTGCTGCGCCTTCTCTTTGTCCATGTGCACACACACGATTCCTCAGCGAAAACCATGCAGAAACCTTTCCACGAGCACCCAGGGATGTGCACCCAGCACCACGTGCACGCACACGCAGCTAGAGAAAAGCACCTACCTTTTCACACACTGATGCCTAAGCAAACGCGTGGCCACACACACGCACACATCCGCAAGCGCGCCTACTCCCATCTATTGAGGGAAAGACGGACGAGCAACGTCCTGACAGGCTTGAGGGGAAAAACGTCCGTTGATGGTTGGCGTACTGCACGCCCGCCTACGGGGCTGCAGGGGAATCCACATTTGGAAGGTACCTGAAGATGTGTGCCTGTTCTTGGAGCTCCGCTAGTAGGGTAGCAAAGACACTCGTAGGCAGTACTGAATGCTGCTCCGTGCTACTTCTCCTCCGCTGGCAAATGCTTCACAGTCGCCCGAGGAAAGACGTTTAACAATCGATCTCCAAGAGAAACGAAACACATGATGCCATAAGGCGAAAGAATAGCAGGGCATCTCTTCACAAGCTTGTCCCTGATCTATAGCTGAGGGCAAACACTTGTGTGCTTGTGGGAGAGCCTGTGTCTTTCCTGGAAGCGTTTGGGAGTTTTGCTCAGACGCGTGTTTCCTCAAGTTCAAGAATCAAGATCTAGGATACCTGCAGACAGGTGCCTGTTTGTGTGGAGACAGTCTGTTTGAAACTGTGTTCCTCAGCGCCCGCTCTTTCTCCCCGTCGCTCCACACGCCTGGGAGTCCCTTTCTTTCTCTCCACAAGCACGTGTGTTGACTTCGTCGCACATGTGCATCTGCACAAGCGTTGAGCTCAGCAGAGTGTGTCTCTTGACACTTGATGTGCGTTGGCTGTGTCTGCGTGCTCCAGTGAAGAGAGAAACGGGAAATCATCTTGGTAGAGGCAACAAAGCAAAAGCGAGGCAGGATTGACATCTGCTCAACAGAGACGGATTCCCTGCGCTGACACAGTTCACAGTTACACGAGAAGCAATCTGAGTGGTCCATCGACCGGAGACGTGTTTCCCAAGAGGTCGTTTAGCGAGTGAACAGCAGTGTGCGCGACTTTCAGGAGTGTGCCTGGAAAGTGCCAGAATCACCAGAGCATCTGTGCAAAAGCTGCTGCCTCTCTGACCGCATTGAGGCACGTTCCCGTGTCTGCGAGTATATAGACGGCTCTTTCGCGTTCACTCCGAGGGAAACGGTCCGCTATTGCTTCTGTGCGTACAGACGCGATTCCCTTGTCTCTTGCGAACACAGGGAACTCTGTGCATCCAAATCTACAGGCTAAGGACGCGTCTGCATATGTTTTGGTGAACAATCGAGTGTGCGTGTTCTGACAGCTGCCTCTATGCAGACGTCTCCACAGAGCCACTTCTGAATGCCCCGCAGCCCAGGACTGAATGGATACACTAACAAGTGCACCGGTGTGAGCAACCACATATGCAGAAGGACGTCTTTCATCTCACAGAAGCGCGAACGTCTTGGCGTTCAAGCACATGGCAGAAACAAGGTGTGAACAGATGCGCTGCTGCTATTTTCTCCGTTCGGCATGCTTCGTTGTAGCTCTCTTGCCGGTCGCCGGCTTAGCGGCTTGCTTTGCGCGACTAGATCTGCGGAGAGAAGGAGATAGCGCCGGAAACCTCGCCTTTTGCCTTCTTCGGCGCTGGAACCTGGTTGCTGCGCCTTCTCTTTGTCCATGTGCACACACACGATTCCTCAGCGAAAACCATGCAGAAACCTTTCCACGAGCACCCAGGGATGTGCACCCAGCACCACGTGCACGCACACGCAGCTAGAGAAAAGCACCTACCTTTTCACACACTGATGCCTAAGCAAACGCGTGGCCACACACACGCACACATCCGCAAGCGCGCCTACTCCCATCTATTGAGGGAAAGACGGACGAGCAACGTCCTGACAGGCTTGAGGGGAAAAACGTCCGTTGATGGTTGGCGTACTGCACGCCCGCCTACGGGGCTGCAGGGGAATCCACATTTGGAAGGTACCTGAAGATGTGTGCCTGTTCTTGGAGCTCCGCTAGTAGGGTAGCAAAGACACTCGTAGGCAGTACTGAATGCTGCTCCGTGCTACTTCTCCTCCGCTGGCAAATGCTTCACAGTCGCCCGAGGAAAGACGTTTAACAATCGATCTCCAAGAGAAACGAAACACATGATGCCATAAGGCGAAAGAATAGCAGGGCATCTCTTCACAAGCTTGTCCCTGATCTATAGCTGAGGGCAAACACTTGTGTGCTTGTGGGAGAGCCTGTGTCTTTCCTGGAAGCGTTTGGGAGTTTTGCTCAGACGCGTGTTTCCTCAAGTTCAAGAATCAAGATCTAGGATACCTGCAGACAGGTGCCTGTTTGTGTGGAGACAGTCTGTTTGAAACTGTGTTCCTCAGCGCCCGCTCTTTCTCCCCGTCGCTCCACACGCCTGGGAGTCCCTTTCTTTCTCTCCACAAGCACGTGTGTTGACTTCGTCGCACATGTGCATCTGCACAAGCGTTGAGCTCAGCAGAGTGTGTCTCTTGACACTTGATGTGCGTTGGCTGTGTCTGCGTGCTCCAGTGAAGAGAGAAACGGGAAATCATCTTGGTAGAGGCAACAAAGCAAAAGCGAGGCAGGATTGACATCTGCTCAACAGAGAGGGATTCCCTGCGCTGACACAGTTCACAGTTACACGAGAAGCAATCTGAGCGGTCCATCGACCGGAGACGTGTTTCCCAAGAGGTCGTTTAGCGAGTGAACAGCAGTGTGCGCGACTTTCAGGAGTGTGCCTGGAAAGTGCCAGAATCACCAGAGCATCTGTGCAAAAGCTGCTGCCTCTGTGACCGCATTGAGGCACGTTCCCGTGTCTGGGAGTATATAGACGGCTCTTCTGCGTTCACTCCGAGGGAAACGGTCCGCTATTGCTTCTGTGCGTACAGACGCGATTCCCTTGTCTCTTGCGAACACAGGGAACTCTGTGCATCCAAATCTACAGGCTAAGGACGCGTCTGCATATGTTTTGGTGAACAATCGAGTGTGCGTGTTCTGACAGCTGCCTCTATGCAGACGTCTCCACAGAGCCACTTCTGAATGCCCCGCAGCCCAGGACTGAATGGATACACTAACAAGTGCACCGGTGTGAGCAACCACATATGCAGAAGGACGTCTTTCATCTCACAGAAGCGCGAACGTCTTGGCGTTCAAGCACATGGCAGAAACAAGGTGTGAACAGATGAGCTGCTGCTATTTTCTCCGTTCGGCATGCTTCGTTGTAGCTCTCTTGCCGGTCGCCGGCTTAGCGGCTTGCTTTGCGCGACTAGGACTGGGGAGTGAAGGAGATAGCGCCGGAAACCTTGCCTTTTGCCTTCTTCGGCGCTGGAACCTGGTTGCTGCGCCTTCTCTTTGTCCATGTGCACACACACGATTCCTCAGCGAAAACCATGCAGAAACCTTTCCACGAGCACCCAGGGATGTGCACCCAGCACCACGTGCACGCACACGCAGCTAGAGAAAAGCACCTACCTTTTCACACACTGATGCCTAAGCAAACGCGTGGCCACACACACGCACACATCCGCAAGCGCGCCTACTCCCATCTATTGAGGGAAAGACGGACGAGCAACGTCCTGACAGGCTTGAGGGGAAAAACGTCCGTTGATGGTTGGCGTACTGCACGCCCGCCTACGGGGCTGCAGGGGAATCCACATTTGGAAGGTACCTGAAGATGTGTGCCTGTTCTTGGAGCTCCGCTAGTAGGGTAGCAAAGACACTCGTAGGCAGTACTGAATGCTGCTCCGTGCTACTTCTCCTCCGCTGGCAAATGCTTCACAGTCGCCCGAGGAAAGACGTTTAACAATCGATCTCCAAGAGAAACGAAACACATGATGCCATAAGGCGAAAGAATAGCAGGGCATCTCTTCACAAGCTTGTCCCTGATCTATAGCTGAGGGCAAACACTTGTGTGCTTGTGGGAGAGCCTGTGTCTTTCCTGGAAGCGTTTGGGAGTTTTGCTCAGACGCGTGTTTCCTCAAGTTCAAGAATCAAGATCTAGGATACCTGCAGACAGGTGCCTGTTTGTGTGGAGACAGTCTGTTTGAAACTGTGTTCCTCAGCGCCCGCTCTTTCTCCCCGTCGCTCCACACGCCTGGGAGTCCCTTTCTTTCTCTCCACAAGCACGTGTGTTGACTTCGTCGCACATGTGCATCTGCACAAGCGTTGAGCTCAGCAGAGTGTGTCTCTTGACACTTGATGTGCGTTGGCTGTGTCTGCGTGCTCCAGTGAAGAGAGAAACGGGAAATCATCTTGGTAGAGGCAACAAAGCAAAAGCGAGGCAGGATTGACATCTGCTCAACAGAGACGGATTCCCTGCGCTGACACAGTTCACAGTTACACGAGAAGCAATCTGAGCGGTCCATCGACCGGAGACGTGTTTCCCAAGAGGTCGTTTAGCGAGTGAACAGCAGTGTGCGCGACTTTCAGGAGTGTGCCTGGAAAGTGCCAGAATCACCAGAGCATCTGTGCAAAAGCTGCTGCCTCTGTGACCGCATTGAGGCACGTTCCCGTGTCTCCGAGTACATAGACGGCTCTTTCGCGTTCACTCCGAGGGAAACGGTCCGCTATTGCTTCTGTGCGTACAGACGCGATTCCCTTGTCTCTTGCGAACACAGGGAACTCTGTGCATCCAAATCTACAGGCTAAGGACGCGTCTGCATATGTTTTGGTGAACAATCGAGTGTGCGTGTTCTGACAGCTGCCTCTATGCAGACGTCTCCACAGAGCCACTTCTGAATGCCCCGCAGCCCAGGACTGAATGGATACACTAACAAGTGCACCGGTGTGAGCAACCACATATGCAGAAGGACGTCTTTCATCTCACAGAAGCGCGAACGTCTTGGCGTTCAAGCACATGGCAGAAACAAGGTGTGAACAGATGCGCTGCTGCTATTTTCTCCGTTCGGCATGCTTCGTTGTAGCTCTCTTGCCGGTCGCCGGCTTAGCGGCTTGCTTTGGGCGACTAGATCTGCGGAGAGAAGGAGATAGCGCCGGAAACCTCGCCTTTTGCCTTCTTCGGCGCTGGAACCTGGTTGCTGCGCCTTCTCTTTGTCCATGTGCACACACACGATTCCTCAGCGAAAACCATGCAGAAACCTTTCCACGAGCACCCAGGGATGTGCACCCAGCACCACGTGCACGCACACGCAGCTAGAGAAAAGCACCTACCTTTTCACACACTGATGCCTAAGCAAACGCGTGGCCACACACACGCACACATCCGCAAGCGCGCCTACTCCCATCTATTGAGGGAAAGACGGACGAGCAACGTCCTGACAGGCTTGAGGGGAAAAACGTCCGTTGATGGTTGGCGTACTGCACGCCCGCCTACGGGGCTGCAGGGGAATCCACATTTGGAAGGTACCTGGAGATGTGTGCCTGTTCTTGGAGCTCCGCTAGTAGGGTAGCAAAGACACTCGTAGGCAGTACTGAATGCTGCTCCGTGCTACTTCTCCTCCGCTGGCAAATGCTTCACAGTCGCCCGAGGAAAGACGTTTAGCAATCGATCTCCAAGAGAAACGAAACACATGATGCCATAAGGCGAAAGAATAGCAGGGCATCTCTTCACAAGCTTGTCCCTGATCTATAGCTGAGGGCAAACACTTGTGTGCTTGTGGGAGAGCCTGTGTCTTTCCTGGAAGCGTTTGGGAGTTTTGCTCAGACGCGTGTTTCCTCAAGTTCAAGAATCAAGATCTAGGATACCTGCAGACGGGTGCCTGTTTGTGTGGAGACAGTCTGTTTGAAACTGTGTTCCTCAGCGCCCGCTCTTTCTCCCCGTCGCTCCACACGCCTGGGAGTCCCTTTCTTTCTCTCCACAAGCACGTGTGTTGACTTCGTCGCACATGTGCATCTGCACAAGCGTTGAGCTCAGCAGAGTGTGTCTCTTGACACTTGATGTGCGTTGGCTGTGTCTGCGTGCTCCAGTGAAGAGAGAAACGGGAAATCATCTTGGTAGAGGCAACAAAGCAAAAGCGAGGCAGGATTGACATCTGCTCAACAGAGACGGATTCCCTGCGCTGACACAGTTCACAGTTACACGAGAAGCAATCTGAGCGGTCCATCGACCGGAGACGTGTTTCCCAAGAGGTCGTTTAGCGAGTGAACAGCAGTGTGCGCGACTTTCAGGAGTGTGCCTGGAAAGTGCCAGAATCACCAGAGCATCTGTGCAAAAGCTGCTGCCTCTGTGACCGCATTGAGGCACGTTCCCGTGTCTCCGAGTACATAGACGGCTCTTCCGCGTTCACTCCGAGGGAAACGGTCCGCTATTGCTTCTGTGCGTACAGACGCGATTCCCTTGTCTCTTGCGAACACAGGGAACTCTGTGCATCCAAATCTACAGGCTAAGGACGCGTCTGCATATGTTTTGGTGAACAATCGAGTGTGCGTGTTCTGACAGCTGCCTCTATGCAGACGTCTCCACAGAGCCACTTCTGAATGCCCCGCAGCCCAGGACTGAATGGATACACTAACAAGTGCACCGGTGTGAGCAACCACATATGCAGAAGGACGTCTTTCATCTCACAGAAGCACGAACGTCTTGGCGTTCAAGCACATGGCAGAAACAAGGTGTGAACAGATGCGCTGCTGCTATTTTCTCCGTTCGGCATGCTTCGTTGTAGCTCTCTTGCCGGTCGCCGGCTTAGCGGCTTGCTTTGCGCGACTAGGTCTGCGGAGAGAAGGAGATAGCGCCGGAAACCTTGCCTTTTGCCTTCTTCGGCGCTGGAACCTGGTTGCTGCGCCTTCTCTTTGTCCATGTGCACACACACGATTCCTCAGCGAAAACCATGCAGAAACCTTTCCACGAGCACCCAGGGATGTGCACCCAGCACCACGTGCACGCACACGCAGCTAGAGAAAAGCACCTACCTTTTCACACACTGATGCCTAAGCAAACGCGTGGCCACACACACGCACACATCCGCAAGCGCGCCTACTCCCATCTATTGAGGGAAAGACGGACGAGCAACGTCCTGACAGGCTTGAGGGGAAAAACGTCCGTTGATGGTTGGCGTACTGCACGCCCGCCTACGGGGCTGCAGGGGAATCCACATTTGGAAGGTACCTGAAGATGTGTGCCTGTTCTTGGAGCTCCGCTAGTAGGGTAGCAAAGACACTCGTAGGCAGTACTGAATGCTGCTCCGTGCTACTTCTCCTCCGCTGGCAAATGCTTCACAGTCGCCCGAGGAAAGACGTTTAACAATCGATCTCCAAGAGAAACGAAACCCATGATGCCATAAGGCGAAAGAATAGCAGGGCATCTCTTCACAAGCTTGTCCCTGATGTATAGCTGAGGGCAAACACTTGTGTGCTTGTGGGAGAGCCTGTGTCTTTCCTGGAAGCGTTTGGGAGTTTTGCTCAGACGCGTGTTTCCTCAAGTTCAAGAATCAAGATCTAGGATACCTGCAGACAGGTGCCTGTTTGTGTGGAGACAGTCTGTTTGAAACTGTGTTCCTCAGCGCCCGCTCTTTCTCCCCGTCGCTCCACACGCCTGGGAGTCCCTTTCTTTCTCTCCACAAGCACGTGTGTTGACTTCGTCGCACATGTGCATCTGCACAAGCGTTGAGCTCAGCAGAGTGTGTCTCTTGACACTTGATGTGCGTTGGCTGTGTCTGCGTGCTCCAGTGAAGAGAGAAACGGGAAATCATCTTGGTAGAGGCAACAAAGCAAAAGCGAGGCAGGATTGACATCTGCTCAACAGAGACGGATTCCCTGCGCTGACACAGTTCACAGTTACACGAGAAGCAATCTGAGCGGTCCATCGACCGGAGACGTGTTTCCCAAGAGGTCGTTTAGCGAGTGAACAGCAGTGTGCGCGACTTTCAGGAGTGTGCCTGGAAAGTGCCAGAATCACCAGAGCATCTGTGCAAAAGCTGCTGCCTCTGTGACCGCATTGAGGCACGTTCCCGTGTCTCCGAGTACATAGACGGCTCTTTCGCGTTCACTCCGAGGGAAACGGTCCGCTATTGCTTCTGTGCGTACAGACGCGATTCCCTTGTCTCTTGCGAACACAGGGAACTCTGTGCATCCAAATCTACAGGCTAAGGACGCGTCTGCATATGTTTTGGTGAACAATCGAGTGTGCGTGTTCTGACAGCTGCCTCTATGCAGACGTCTCCACAGAGCCACTTCTGAATGCCCCGCAGCCCAGGACTGAATGGATACACTAACAAGTGCACCGGTGTGAGCAACCACATATGCAGAAGGACGTCTTTCATCTCACAGAAGCGCGAACGTCTTGGCGTTCAAGCACATGGCAGAAACAAGGTGTGAACAGATGCGCTGCTGCTATTTTCTCCGTTCGGCATGCTTCGTTGTAGCTCTCTTGCCGGTCGCCGGCTTAGCGGCTTGCTTTGCGCGACTAGATCTGCGGAGAGAAGGAGATAGCGCCGGAAACCTCGCCTTTTGCCTTCTTCGGCGCTGGAACCTGGTTGCTGCGCCTTCTCTTTGTCCATGTGCACACACACGATTCCTCAGCGAAAACCATGCAGAAACCTTTCCACGAGCACCCAGGGATGTGCACCCAGCACCACGTGCACGCACACGCAGCTAGAGAAAAGCACCTACCTTTTCACACACTGATGCCTAAGCAAACGCGTGGCCACACACACGCACACATCCGCAAGCGCGCCTACTCCCATCTATTGAGGGAAAGACGGACGAGCAACGTCCTGACAGGCTTGAGGGGAAAAACGTCCGTTGATGGTTGGCGTACTGCACGCCCGCCTACGGGGCTGCAGGGGAATCCACATTTGGAAGGTACCTGGAGATGTGTGCCTGTTCTTGGAGCTTTGCTAGTAGGGTAGCAAAGACACTCGTAGGCAGTACTGAATGCTGCTCCGTGCTACTTCTCCTCCGCTGGCAAATGCTTCACAGTCGCCCGAGGAAAGACGTTTAACAATCGATCTCCAAGAGAAACGAAACACATGATGCCATAAGGCGAAAGAATAGCAGGGCATCTCTTCACAAGCTTGTCCCTGATCTATAGCTGAGGGCAAACACTTGTGTGCTTGTGGGAGAGCCTGTGTCTTTCCTGGAAGCGTTTGGGAGTTTTGCTCAGACGCGTGTTTCCTCAAGTTCAAGAATCAAGATCTAGGATACCTGCAGACAGGTGCCTGTTTGTGTGGAGACAGTCTGTTTGAAACTGTGTTCCTCAGCGCCCGCTCTTTCTCCCCGTCGCTCCACACGCCTGGGAGTCCCTTTCTTTCTCTCCACAAGCACGTGTGTTGACTTCGTCGCACATGTGCATCTGCACAAGCGTTGAGCTCAGCAGAGTGTGTCTCTTGACACTTGATGTGCGTTGGCTGTGTCTGCGTGCTCCAGTGAAGAGAGAAACGGGAAATCATCTTGGTAGAGGCAACAAAGCAAAAGCGAGGCAGGATTGACATCTGCTCAACAGAGAGGGATTCCCTGCGCTGACACAGTTCACAGTTACACGAGAAGCAATCTGAGCGGTCCATCGACCGGAGACGTGTTTCCCAAGAGGTCGTTTAGCGAGTGAACAGCAGTGTGCGCGACTTTCAGGAGTGTGCCTGGAAAGTGCCAGAATCACCAGAGCATCTGTGCAAAAGCTGCTGCCTCTGTGACCGCATTGAGGCACGTTCCCGTGTCTCCGAGTACATAGACGGCTCTTTCGCGTTCACTCCGAGGGAAACGGTCCGCTATTGCTTCTGTGCGTACAGACGCGATTCCCTTGTCTCTTGCGAACACAGGGAACTCTGTGCATCCAAATCTACAGGCTAAGGACGCGTCTGCATATGTTTTGGTGAACAATCGAGTGTGCGTGTTCTGACAGCTGCCTCTATGCAGACGTCTCCACAGAGCCACTTCTGAATGCCCCGCAGCCCAGGACTGAATGGATACACTAACAAGTGCACCGGTGTGAGCAACCACATATGCAGAAGGACGTCTTTCATCTCACAGAAGCGCGAACGTCTTGGCGTTCAAGCACATGGCAGAAACAAGGTGTGAACAGATGAGCTGCTGCTATTTTCTCCGTTCGGCATGCTTCGTTGTAGCTCTCTTGCCGGTCGCCGGCTTAGCGGCTTGCTTTGCGCGACTAGGACTGGGGAGTGAAGGAGATAGCGCCGGAAACCTTGCCTTTTGCCTTCTTCGGCGCTGGAACCTGGTTGCTGCGCCTTCTCTTTGTCCATGTGCACACACACGATTCCTCAGCGAAAACCATGCAGAAACCTTACCTCGAGCACCCAGGGATGTGCACCCAGCACCACGTGCACGCACACGCAGCTAGAGAAAAGCACCTACCTTTTCACACACTGATGCCTAAGCAAACGCGTGGCCACACACACGCACACATCCGCAAGCGCGCCTACTCCCATCTATTGAGGGAAAGACGGACGAGCAACGTCCTGACAGGCTTGAGGGGAAAAACGTCCGTTGATGGTTGGCGTACTGCACGCCCGCCTACGGGGCTGCAGGGGAATCCACATTTGGAAGGTACCTGAAGATGTGTGCCTGTTCTTGGAGCTCCGCTAGTAGGGTAGCAAAGACACTCGTAGGCAGTACTGAATGCTGCTCCGTGCTACTTCTCCTCCGCTGGCAAATGCTTCACAGTCGCCCGAGGAAAGACGTTTAACAATCGATCTCCAAGAGAAACGAAACACATGATGCCATAAGGCGAAAGAATAGCAGGGCATCTCTTCACAAGCTTGTCCCTGATCTATAGCTGAGGGCAAACACTTGTGTGCTTGTGGGAGAGCCTGTGTCTTTCCTGGAAGCGTTTGGGAGTTTTGCTCAGACGCGTGTTTCCTCAAGTTCAAGAATCAAGATCTAGGATACCTGCAGACAGGTGCCTGTTTGTGTGGAGACAGTCTGTTTGAAACTGTGTTCCTCAGCGCCCGCTCTTTCTCCCCGTCGCTCCACACGCCTGGGAGTCCCTTTCTTTCTCTCCACAAGCACGTGTGTTGACTTCGTCGCACATGTGCATCTGCACAAGCGTTGAGCTCAGCAGAGTGTGTCTCTTGACACTTGATGTGCGTTGGCTGTGTCTGCGTGCTCCAGTGAAGAGAGAAACGGGAAATCATCTTGGTAGAGGCAACAAAGCAAAAGCGAGGCAGGATTGACATCTGCTCAACAGAGACGGATTCCCTGCGCTGACACAGTTCACAGTTACACGAGAAGCAATCTGAGCGGTCCATCGACCGGAGACGTGTTTCCCAAGAGGTCGTTTAGCGAGTGAACAGCAGTGTGCGCGACTTTCAGGAGTGTGCCTGGAAAGTGCCAGAATCACCAGAGCATCTGTGCAAAAGCTGCTGCCTCTGTGACCGCATTGAGGCACGTTCCCGTGTCTCCGAGTACATAGACGGCTCTTCCGCGTTCACTCCGAGGGAAACGGTCCGCTATTGCTTCTGTGCGTACAGACGCGATTCCCTTGTCTCTTGCGAACACAGGGAACTCTGTGCATCCAAATCTACAGGCTAAGGACGCGTCTGCATATGTTTTGGTGAACAATCGAGTGTGCGTGTTCTGACAGCTGCCTCTATGCAGACGTCTCCACAGAGCCACTTCTGAATGCCCCGCAGCCCAGGACTGAATGGATACACTAACAAGTGCACCGGTGTGAGCAACCACATATGCAGAAGGACGTCTTTCATCTCACAGAAGCGCGAACGTCTTGGCGTTCAAGCACATGGCAGAAACAAGGTGTGAACAGATGCGCTGCTGCTATTTTCTCCGTTCGGCATGCTTCGTTGTAGCTCTCTTGCCGGTCGCCGGCTTAGCGGCTTGCTTTGCGCGACTAGATCTGCGGAGACAAGGAGATAGCGCCGGAAACCTCGCCTTTTGCCTTCTTCGGCGCTGGAACCTGGTTGCTGCGCCTTCTCTTTGTCCATGTGCACACACACGATTCCTCAGCGAAAACCATGCAGAAACCTTTCCACGAGCACCCAGGGATGTGCACCCAGCACCACGTGCACGCACACGCAGCTAGAGAAAAGCACCTACCTTTTCACACACTGATGCCTAAGCAAACGCGTGGCCACACACACGCACACATCCGCAAGCGCGCCTACTCCCATCTATTGAGGGAAAGACAGACGAGCAACGTCCTGACAGGCTTGAGGGGAAAAACGTCCGTTGATGGTTGGCGTACTGCACGCCCGCCTACGGGGCTGCAGGGGAATCCACATTTGGAAGGTACCTGAAGATGTGTGCCTGTTCTTGGAGCTCCGCTAGTAGGGTAGCAAAGACACTCGTAGGCAGTACTGAATGCTGCTCCGTGCTACTTCTCCTCCGCTGGCAAATGCTTCACAGTCGCCCGAGGAAAGACGTTTAACAATCGATCTCCAAGAGAAACGAAACACATGATGCCATAAGGCGAAAGAATAGCAGGGCATCTCTTCACAAGCTTGTCCCTGATCTATAGCTGAGGGCAAACACTTGTGTGCTTGTGGGAGAGCCTGTGTCTTTCCTGGAAGCGTTTGGGAGTTTTGCTCAGACGCGTGTTTCCTCAAGTTCAAGAATCAAGATCTAGGATACCTGCAGACAGGTGCCTGTTTGTGTGGAGACAGTCTGTTTGAAACTGTGTTCCTCAGCGCCCGCTCTTTCTCCCCGTCGCTCCACACGCCTGGGAGTCCCTTTCTTTCTCTCCACAAGCACGTGTGTTGACTTCGTCGCACATGTGCATCTGCACAAGCGTTGAGCTCAGCAGAGTGTGTCTCTTGACACTTGATGTGCGTTGGCTGTGTCTGCGTGCTCCAGTGAAGAGAGAAACGGGAAATCATCTTGGTAGAGGCAACAAAGCAAAAGCGAGGCAGGATTGACATCTGCTCAACAGAGAGGGATTCCCTGCGCTGACACAGTTCACAGTTACACGAGAAGCAATCTGAGCGGTCCATCGACCGGAGACGTGTTTCCCAAGAGGTCGTTTAGCGAGTGAACAGCAGTGTGCGCGACTTTCAGGAGTGTGCCTGGAAAGTGCCAGAATCACCAGAGCATCTGTGCAAAAGCTGCTGCCTCTGTGACCGCATTGAGGCACGTTCCCGTGTCTGGGAGTATATAGACGGCTCTTTCGCGTTCACTCCGAGGGAAACGGTCCGCTATTGCTTCTGTGCGTACAGACGCGATTCCCTTGTCTCTTGCGAACACAGGGAACTCTGTGCATCCAAATCTACAGGCTAAGGACGCGTCTGCATATGTTTTGGTGAACAATCGAGTGTGCGTGTTCTGACAGCTGCCTCTATGCAGACGTCTCCACAGAGCCACTTCTGAATGCCCCGCAGCCCAGGACTGAATGGATACACTAACAAGTGCACCGGTGTGAGCAACCACATATGCAGAAGGACGTCTTTCATCTCACAGAAGCGCGAACGTCTTGGCGTTCAAGCACATGGCAGAAACAAGGTGTGAACAGATGAGCTGCTGCTATTTTCTCCGTTCGGCATGCTTCGTTGTAGCTCTCTTGCCGGTCGCCGGCTTAGCGGCTTGCTTTGCGCGACTAGGACTGGGGAGTGAAGGAGATAGCGCCGGAAACCTTGCCTTTTGCCTTCTTCGGCGCTGGAACCTGGTTGCTGCGCCTTCTCTTTGTCCATGTGCACACACACGATTCCTCAGCGAAAACCATGCAGAAACCTTACCTCGAGCACCCAGGGATGTGCACCCAGCCCCACGTGCACGCACACGCAGCTAGAGAAAAGCACCTACCTTTTCACACACTGATGCCTAAGCAAACGCGTGGCCACACACACGCACACATCCGCAAGCGCGCCTACTCCCATCTATTGAGGGAAAGACGGACGAGCAACGTCCTGACAGGCTTGAGGGGAAAAACGTCCGTTGATGGTTGGCGTACTGCACGCCCGCCTACGGGGCTGCAGGGGAATCCACATTTGGAAGGTACCTGAAGATGTGTGCCTGTTCTTGGAGCTCCGCTAGTAGGGTAGCAAAGACACTCGTAGGCAGTACTGAATGCTGCTCCGTGCTACTTCTCCTCCGCTGGCAAATGCTTCACAGTCGCCCGAGGAAAGACGTTTAACAATCGATCTCCAAGAGGAACGAAACCCATGATGCCATAAGGCGAAAGAATAGCAGGGCATCTCTTCACAAGCTTGTCCCTGATCTATAGCTGAGGGCAAACACTTGTGTGCTTGTGGGAGAGCCTGTGTCTTTCCTGGAAGCGTTTGGGAGTTTTGCTCAGACGCGTGTTTCCTCAAGTTCAAGAATCAAGATCTAGGATACCTGCAGACAGGTGCCTGTTTGTGTGGAGACAGTCTGTTTGAAACTGTGTTCCTCAGCGCCCGCTCTTTCTCCCCGTCGCTCCACACGCCTGGGAGTCCCTTTCTTTCTCTCCACAAGCACGTGTGTTGACTTCGTCGCACATGTGCATCTGCACAAGCGTTGAGCTCAGCAGAGTGTGTCTCTTGACACTTGATGTGCGTTGGCTGTGTCTGCGTGCTCCAGTGAAGAGAGAAACGGGAAATCATCTTGGTAGAGGCAACAAAGCAAAAGCGAGGCAGTTTTGACATCTGCTCAACAGAGACGGATTCTCTGCGCTGACACAGTTCACAGTTACACGAGAAGCAATCTGAGCGGTCCATCGACCGGAGACGTGTTTCCCAAGAGGTCGTTTAGCGAGTGAACAGCAGTGTGCGCGACTTTCAGGAGTGTGCCTGGAAAGTGCCAGAATCACCAGAGCATCTGTGCAAAAGCTGCTGCCTCTGTGACCGCATTGAGGCACGTTCCCGTGTCTGCGAGTATATAGACGGCTCTTTCGCGTTCACTCCGAGGGAAACGGTCCGCTATTGCTTCTGTGCGTACAGACGCGATTCCCTTGTCTCTTGCGAACACAGGGAACTCTGTGCATCCAAATCTACAGGCTAAGGACGCGTCTGCATATGTTTTGGTGAACAATCGAGTGTGCGTGTTCTGACAGCTGCCTCTATGCAGACGTCTCCACAGAGCCACTTCTGAATGCCCCGCAGCCCAGGACTGAATGGATACACTAACAAGTGCACCGGTGTGAGCAACCACATATGCAGAAGGACGTCTTTCATCTCACAGAAGCGCGAACGTCTTGGCGTTCAAGCACATGGCAGAAACAAGGTGTGAACAGATGAGCTGCTGCTATTTTCTCCGTTCGGCATGCTTCGTTGTAGCTCTCTTGCCGGTCGCCGGCTTAGCGGCTTGCTTTGCGCGACTAGGACTGGGGAGTGAAGGAGATAGCGCCGGAAACCTTGCCTTTTGCCTTCTTCGGCGCTGGAACCTGGTTGCTGCGCCTTCTCTTTGTCCATGTGCACACACACGATTCCTCAGCGAAAACCATGCAGAAACCTTACCTCGAGCACCCAGGGATGTGCACCCAGCCCCACGTGCACGCACACGCAGCTAGAGAAAAGCACCTACCTTTTCACACACTGATGCCTAAGCAAACGCGTGGCCACACACACGCACACATCCGCAAGCGCGCCTACTCCCATCTATTGAGGGAAAGACGGACGAGCAACGTCCTGACAGGCTTGAGGGGAAAAACGTCCGTTGATGGTTGGCGTACTGCACGCCCGCCTACGGGGCTGCAGGGGAATCCACATTTGGAAGGTACCTGGAGATGTGTGCCTGTTCTTGGAGCTCCGCTAGTAGGGTAGCAAAGACACTCGTAGGCAGTACTGAATGCTGCTCCGTGCTACTTCTCCTCCGCTGGCAAATGCTTCTACAGTCGCCCGAGGAAAGACGTTTAACAATCGATCTCCAAGAGAAACGAAACACATGATGCCATAAGGCGAAAGAACAGCAGGGCATCTCTTCACAAGCTTGTCCCTGATCTATAGCTGAGGGCAAACACTTGTGTGCTTGTGGGAGAGCCTGTGTCTTTCCTGGAAGCGTTTGGGAGTTTTGCTCAGACGCGTGTTTCCTCAAGTTCAAGAATCAAGATCTAGGATACCTGCAGACAGGTGCCTGTTTGTGTGGAGACAGTCTGTTTGAAACTGTGTTCCTCAGCGCCCGCTCTTTCTCCCCGTCGCTCCACACGCCTGGGAGTCCCTTTCTTTCTCTCCACAAGCACGTGTGTTGACTTCGTCGCACATGTGCATCTGCACAAGCGTTGAGCTCAGCAGAGTGTGTCTCTTGACACTTGATGTGCGTTGGCTGTGTCTGCCTGCTCCAGTGAAGAGAGAAACGGGAAATCATCTTGGTAGAGGCAACAAAGCAAAAGCGAGGCAGTTTTGACATCTGCTCAACAGAGACGGATTCTCTGCGCTGACACAGTTCACAGTTACACGAGAAGCAATCTGAGCGGTCCATCGACCGGAGACGTGTTTCCCAAGAGGTCGTTTAGCGAGTGAACAGCAGTGTGCGCGACTTTCAGGAGTGTGCCTGGAAAGTGCCAGAATCACCAGAGCATCTGTGCAAAAGCTGCTGCCTCTGTGACCGCATTGAGGCACGTTCCCGTGTCTGGGAGTATATAGACGGCTCTTTCGCGTTCACTCCGAGGGAAACGGTCCGCTATTGCTTCTGTGCGTACAGACGCGATTCCCTTGTCTCTTGCGAACACAGGGAACTCTGTGCATCCAAATCTACAGGCTAAGGACGCGTCTGCATATGTTTTGGTGAACAATCGAGTGTGCGTGTTCTGACAGCTGCCTCTATGCAGACGTCTCCACAGAGCCGCTTCTGAATGCCCCGCAGCCCAGGACTGAATGGATACACTAACAAGTGCACCGGTGTGAGCAACCACATATGCAGAAGGACGTCTTTCATCTCACAGAAGCGCGAACGTCTTGGCGTTCAAGCACATGGCAGAAACAAGGTGTGAACAGATGCGCTGCTGCTATTTTCTCCGTTCGGCATGCTTCATTGTAGCTCTCTTGCCGGTCGCCGGCTTAGCGGCTTGCTTTGCGCGACTAGGACTGGGGAGTGAAGGAGATAACGCCGGAAACCTTGCCTTTTGCCTTCTTCGGCGCTGGAACCTGGTTGCTGCGCCTTCTCTTTGTCCATGTGCACACACACGATTCCTCAGCGAAAACCATGCAGAAACCTTTCCACGAGCACCCAGGGATGTGCACCCAGCACCACGTGCACGCACACGCAGCTAGAGAAAAGCACCTACCTTTTCACACACTGATGCCTAAGCAAACGCGTGGCCACACACACGCACACATCCGCAAGCGCGCCTACTCCCATCTATTGAGGGAAAGACGGACGAGCAACGTCCTGACAGGCTTGAGGGGAAAAACGTCCGTTGATGGTTGGCGTACTGCACGCCCGCCTACGGGGCTGCAGGGGAATCCACATTTGGAAGGTACCTGAAGATGTGTGCCTGTTCTTGGAGCTCCGCTAGTAGGGTAGCAAAGACACTCGTAGGCAGTACTGAATGCTGCTCCGTGCTACTTCTCCTCCGCTGGCAAATGCTTCACAGTCGCCCGAGGAAAGACGTTTAACAATCGATCTCCAAGAGAAACGAAACACATGATGCCATAAGGCGAAAGAATAGCAGGGCATCTCTTCACAAGCTTGTCCCTGATCTATAGCTGAGGGCAAACACTTGTGTGCTTGTGGGAGAGCCTGTGTCTTTCCTGGAAGCGTTTGGGAGATTTGCTCACACGCGTGTTTCCTCAAGTTCAAGAATCAAGATCTAGGATACCTGCAGACAGGTGCCTGTTTGTGTGGAGACAGTCTGTTTGAAACTGTGTTCCTCAGCGCCCGCTCTTTCTCCCCGTCGCTCCACACGCCTGGGAGTCCCTTTCTTTCTCTCCACAAGCACGTGTGTTGACTTCGTCGCACATGTGCATCTGCACAAGCGTTGAGCTCAGCAGAGTGTGTCTCTTGACACTTGATGTGCGTTGGCTGTGTCTGCGTGCTCCAGTGAAGAGAGAAACGGGAAATCATCTTGGTAGAGGCAACAAAGCAAAAGCGAGGCAGGATTGACATCTGCTCAACAGAGACGGATTCCCTGCGCTGACACAGTTCACAGTTACACGAGAAGCAATCTGAGCGGTCCATCGACCGGAGACGTGTTTCCCAAGAGGTCGTTTAGCGAGTGAACAGCAGTGTGCGCGACTTTCAGGAGTGTGCCTGGAAAGTGCCAGAATCACCAGAGCATCTGTGCAAAAGCTGCTGCCTCTGTGACCGCATTGAGGCACGTTCCCGTGTCTCCGAGTACATAGACGGCTCTTTCGCGTTCACTCCGAGGGAAACGGTCCGCTATTGCTTCTGTGCGTACAGACGCGATTCCCTTGTCTCTTGCGAACACAGGGAACTCTGTGCATCCAAATCTACAGGCTAAGGACGCGTCTGCATATGTTTTGGTGAACAATCGAGTGTGCGTGTTCTGACAGCTGCCTCTATGCAGACGTCTCCACAGAGCCACTTCTGAATGCCCCGCAGCCCAGGACTGAATGGATACACTAACAAGTGCACCGGTGTGAGCAACCACATATGCAGAAGGACGTCTTTCATCTCACAGAAGCACGAACGTCTTGGCGTTCAAGCACATGGCAGAAACAAGGTGTGAACAGATGCGCTGCTGCTATTTTCTCCGTTCGGCATGCTTCGTTGTAGCTCTCTTGCCGGTCGCCGGCTTAGCGGCTTGCTTTGCGCGACTAGGACTGGGGAGTGAAGGAGATAGCGCCGGAAACCTTGCCTTTTGCCTTCTTCGGCGCTGGAACCTGGTTGCTGCGCCTTCTCTTTGTCCATGTGCACACACACGATTCCTCAGCGAAAACCATGCAGAAACCTTACCTCGAGCACCCAGGGATGTGCACCCAGCCCCACGTGCACGCACACGCAGCTAGAGAAAAGCACCTACCTTTTCACACACTGATGCCTAAGCAAACGCGTGGCCACACACACGCACACATCCGCAAGCGCGCCTACTCCCATCTATTGAGGGAAAGACGGACGAGCAACGTCCTGACAGGCTTGAGGGGAAAAACGTCCGTTGATGGTTGGCGTACTGCACGCCCGCCTACGGGGCTGCAGGGGAATCCACATTTGGAAGGTACCTGGAGATGTGTGCCTGTTCTTGGAGCTCCGCTAGTAGGGTAGCAAAGACACTCGTAGGCAGTACTGAATGCTGCTCCGTGCTACTTCTCCTCCGCTGGCAAATGCTTCACAGTCGCCCGAGGAAAGACGTTTAACAATCGATCTCCAAGAGAAACGAAACACATGATGCCATAAGGCGAAAGAATAGCAGGGCATCTCTTCACAAGCTTGTCCCTGATCTATAGCTGAGGGCAAACACTTGTGTGCTTGTGGGAGAGCCTGTGTCTTTCCTGGAAGCGTTTGGGAGTTTTGCTCAGACGCGTGTTTCCTCAAGTTCAAGAATCAAGATCTAGGATACCTGCAGACAGGTGCCTGTTTGTGTGGAGACAGTCTGTTTGAAACTGTGTTCCTCAGCGCCCGCTCTTTCTCCCCGTCGCTCCACACGCCTGGGAGTCCCTTTCTTTCTCTCCACAAGCACGTGTGTTGACTTCGTCGCACATGTGCATCTGCACAAGCGTTGAGCTCAGCAGAGTGTGTCTCTTGACACTTGATGTGCGTTGGCTGTGTCTGCGTGCTCCAGTGAAGAGAGAAACGGGAAATCATCTTGGTAGAGGCAACAAAGCAAAAGCGAGGCAGGATTGACATCTGCTCAACAGAGACGGATTCCCTGCGCTGACACAGTTCACAGTTACACGAGAAGCAATCTGAGCGGTCCATCGACCGGAGACGTGTTTCCCAAGAGGTCGTTTAGCGAGTGAACAGCAGTGTGCGCGACTTTCAGGAGTGTGCCTGGAAAGTGCCAGAATCACCAGAGCATCTGTGCAAAAGCTGCTGCCTCTGTGACCGCATTGAGGCACGTTCCCGTGTCTCCGAGTACATAGACGGCTCCTTCGCGTTCACTCCGAGGGAAACGGTCCGCTATTGCTTCTGTGCGTACAGACGCGATTCGCTTGTCTCTTGCGAACACAGGGAACTCTGTGCATCCAAATCTACAGGCTAAGGACGCGTCTGCATATGTTTTGGTGAACAATCGAGTGTGCGTGTTCTGACAGCTGCCTCTATGCAGACGTCTCCACAGAGCCGCTTCTGAATGCCCCGCAGCCCAGGACTGAATGGATACACTAACAAGTGCACCGGTGTGAGCAACCACATATGCAGAAGGACGTCTTTCATCTCACAGAAGCGCGAACGTCTTGGCGTTCAAGCACATGGCAGAAACAAGGTGTGAACAGATGCGCTGCTGCTATTTTCTCCGTTCGGCATGCTTCATTGTAGCTCTCTTGCCGGTCGCCGGCTTAGCGGCTTGCTTTGCGCGACTAGGTCTGCGGAGAGAAGGAGATAGCGCCGGAAACCTTGCCTTTTGCCTTCTTCGGCGCTGGAACCTGGTTGCTGCGCCTTCTCTTTGTCCATGTGCACACACACGATTCCTCAGCGAAAACCATGCAGAAACCTTTCCACGAGCACCCAGGGATGTGCACCCAGCCCCACGTGCACGCACACGCAGCTAGAGAAAAGCACCTACCTTTTCACACACTGATGCCTAAGCAAACGCGTGGCCACACACACGCACACATCCGCAAGCGCGCCTGCTCCCATCTATTGAGGGAAAGACGGACGAGCAACGTCCTGACAGGCTTGAGGGGAAAAACGTCCGTTGATGGTTGGCGTACTGCACGCTCGCCTACGGGGCTGCAGGGGAATCCACATTTGGAAGGTACCTGAAGATGTGTGCCTGTTCTTGGAGCTCCGCTAGTAGGGTAGCAAAGACACTCGTAGGCAGTACTGAATGCTGCTCCGTGCTACTTCTCCTCCGCTGGCAAATGCTTCACAGTCGCCCGAGGAAAGACGTTTAACAATCGATCTCCAAGAGAAACGAAACACATGATGCCATAAGGCGAAAGAATAGCAGGGCATCTCTTCACAAGCTTGTCCCTGATCTATAGCTGAGGGCAAACACTTGTGTGCTTGTGGGAGAGCCTGTGTCTTTCCTGGAAGCGTTTGGGAGTTTTGCTCAGACGCGTGTTTCCTCAAGTTCAAGAATCAAGATCTAGGATACCTGCAGACAGGTGCCTGTTTGTGTGGAGACAGTCTGTTTGAAACTGTGTTCCTCAGCGCCCGCTCTTTCTCCCCGTCGCTCCACACGCCTGGGAGTCCCTTTCTTTCTCTCCACAAGCACGTGTGTTGACTTCGTCGCACATGTGCATCTGCACAAGCGTTGAGCTCAGCAGAGTGTGTCTCTTGACACTTGATGTGCGTTGGCTGTGTCTGCGTGCTCCAGTGAAGAGAGAAACGGGAAATCATCTTGGTAGAGGCAACAAAGCAAAAGCGAGGCAGGATTGACATCTGCTCAACAGAGACGGATTCCCTGCGCTGACACAGTTCACAGTTACACGAGAAGCAATCTGAGCGGTCCATCGACCGGAGACGTGTTTCCCAAGAGGTCGTTTAGCGAGTGAACAGCAGTGTGCGCGACTTTCAGGAGTGTGCCTGGAAAGTGCCAGAATCACCAGAGCATCTGTGCAAAAGCTGCTGCCTCTGTGACCGCATTGAGGCACGTTCCCGTGTCTGCGAGTATATAGACGGCTCTTTCGCGTTCGCTCCGAGGGAAATGGTCCGCTATTGCTTCTGTGCGTACAGACGCGATTCCCTTGTCTCTTGCGAACACAGGGAACTCTGTGCATCCAAATCTACAGGCTAAGGACGCGTCTGCATATGTTTTGGTGAACAATCGAGTGTGCGTGTTCTGACAGCTGCCTCTATGCAGACGTCTCCACAGAGCCACTTCTGAATGCCCCGCAGCCCAGGACTGAATGGATACACTAACAAGTGCACCGGTGTGAGCAACCACATATGCAGAAGGACGTCTTTCATCTCACAGAAGCGCGAACGTCTTGGCGTTCAAGCACATGGCAGAAACAAGGTGTGAACAGATGAGCTGCTGCTATTTTCTCCGTTCGGCATGCTTCGTTGTAGCTCTCTTGCCGGTCGCCGGCTTAGCGGCTTGCTTTGCGCGACTAGGACTGGGGAGTGAAGGAGATAGCGCCGGAAACCTTGCCTTTTGCCTTCTTCGGCGCTGGAACCTGGTTGCTGCGCCTTCTCTTTGTCCATGTGCACACACACGATTCCTCAGCGAAAACCATGCAGAAACCTTACCTCGAGCACCCAGGGATGTGCACCCAGCACCACGTGCACGCACACGCAGCTAGAGAAAAGCACCTACCTTTTCACACACTGATGCCTAAGCAAACGCGTGGCCACACACACGCACACATCCGCAAGCGCGCCTACTCCCATCTATTGAGGGAAAGACGGACGAGCAACGTCCTGACAGGCTTGAGGGGAAAAACGTCCGTTGATGGTTGGCGTACTGCACGCCCGCCTACGGGGCTGCTGGGGAATCCACATTTGGAAGGTACCTGAAGATGTGTGCCTGTTCTTGGAGCTCCGCTAGTAGGGTAGCAAAGACACTCGTAGGCAGTACTGAATGCTGCTCCGTGCTACTTCTCCTCCGCTGGCAAATGCTTCACAGTCGCCCGAGGAAAGACGTTTAACAATCGATCTCCAAGAGAAACGAAACACATGATGCCATAAGGCGAAAGAATAGCAGGGCATCTCTTCACAAGCTTGTCCCTGATCTATAGCTGAGGGCAAACACTTGTGTGCTTGTGGGAGAGCCTGTGTCTTTCCTGGAAGCGTTTGGGAGTTTTGCTCAGACGCGTGTTTCCTCAAGTTCAAGAATCAAGATCTAGGATACCTGCAGACAGGTGCCTGTTTGTGTGGAGACAGTCTGTTTGAAACTGTGTTCCTCAGCGCCCGCTCTTTCTCCCCGTCGCTCCACACGCCTGGGAGTCCCTTTCTTTCTCTCCACAAGCACGTGTGTTGACTTCGTCGCACATGTGCATCTGCACAAGCGTTGAGCTCAGCAGAGTGTGTCTCTTGACACTTGATGTGCGTTGGCTGTGTCTGCGTGCTCCAGTGAAGAGAGAAACGGGAAATCATCTTGGTAGAGGCAACAAAGCAAAAGCGAGGCAGGATTGACATCTGCTCAACAGAGACGGATTCCCTGCGCTGACACAGTTCACAGTTACACGAGAAGCAATCTGAGCGGTCCATCGACCGGAGACGTGTTTCCCAAGAGGTCGTTTAGCGAGTGAACAGCAGTGTGCGCGACTTTCAGGAGTGTGCCTGGAAAGTGCCAGAATCACCAGAGCATCTGTGCAAAAGCTGCTGCCTCTGTGACCGCATTGAGGCACGTTCCCGTGTCTGCGAGTATATAGACGGCTCTTTCGCGTTCGCTCCGAGGGAAACGGTCCGCTATTGCTTCTGTGCGTACAGACGCGATTCCCTTGTCTCTTGCGAACACAGGGAACTCTGTGCATCCAAATCTACAGGCTAAGGACGCGTCTGCATATGTTTTGGTGAACAATCGAGTGTGCGTGTTCTGACAGCTGCCTCTATGCAGACGTCTCCACAGAGCCACTTCTGAATGCCCCGCAGCCCAGGACTGAATGGATACACTAACAAGTGCACCGGTGTGAGCAACCACATATGCAGAAGGACGTCTTTCATCTCACAGAAGCGCGAACGTCTTGGCGTTCAAGCACATGGCAGAAACAAGGTGTGAACAGATGAGCTGCTGCTATTTTCTCCGTTCGGCATGCTTCGTTGTAGCTCTCTTGCCGGTCGCCGGCTTAGCGGCTTGCTTTGCGCGACTAGGACTGGGGAGTGAAGGAGATAGCGCCGGAAACCTTGCCTTTTGCCTTCTTCGGCGCTGGAACCTGGTTGCTGCGCCTTCTCTTTGTCCATGTGCACACACACGATTCCTCAGCGAAAACCATGCAGAAACCTTACCTCGAGCACCCAGGGATGTGCACCCAGCACCACGTGCACGCACACGCAGCTAGAGAAAAGCACCTACCTTTTCACACACTGATGCCTAAGCAAACGCGTGGCCACACACACGCACACATCCGCAAGCGCGCCTACTCCCATCTATTGAGGGAAAGACGGACGAGCAACGTCCTGACAGGCTTGAGGGGAAAAACGTCCGTTGATGGTTGGCGTACTGCACGCCCGCCTACGGGGCTGCTGGGGAATCCACATTTGGAAGGTACCTGAAGATGTGTGCCTGTTCTTGGAGCTCCGCTAGTAGGGTAGCAAAGACACTCGTAGGCAGTACTGAATGCTGCTCCGTGCTACTTCTCCTCCGCTGGCAAATGCTTCACAGTCGCCCGAGGAAAGACGTTTAACAATCGATCTCCAAGAGAAACGAAACACATGATGCCATAAGGCGAAAGAATAGCAGGGCATCTCTTCACAAGCTTGTCCCTGATGTATAGCTGAGGGCAAACACTTGTGTGCTTGTGGGAGAGCCTGTGTCTTTCCTGGAAGCGTTTGGGAGTTTTGCTCAGACGCGTGTTTCCTCAAGTTCAAGAATCAAGATCTAGGATACCTGCAGACAGGTGCCTGTTTGTGTGGAGACAGTCTGTTTGAAACTGTGTTCCTCAGCGCCCGCTCTTTCTCCCCGTCGCTCCACACGCCTGGGAGTCCCTTTCTTTCTCTCCACAAGCACGTGTGTTGACTTCGTCGCACATGTGCATCTGCACAAGCGTTGAGCTCAGCAGAGTGTGTCTCTTGACACTTGATGTGCGTTGGCTGTGTCTGCGTGCTCCAGTGAAGAGAGAAACGGGAAATCATCTTGGTAGAGGCAACAAAGCAAAAGCGAGGCAGGATTGACATCTGCTCAACAGAGACGGATTCCCTGCGCTGACACAGTTCACAGTTACACGAGAAGCAATCTGAGCGGTCCATCGACCGGAGACGTGTTTCCCAAGAGGTCGTTTAGCGAGTGAACAGCAGTGTGCGCGACTTTCAGGAGTGTGCCTGGAAAGTGCCAGAATCACCAGAGCATCTGTGCAAAAGCTGCTGCCTCTGTGACCGCATTGAGGCACGTTCCCGTGTCTGGGAGTATATAGACGGCTCTTTCGCGTTCGCTCCGAGGGAAACGGTCCGCTATTGCTTCTGTGCGTACAGACGCGATTCCCTTGTCTCTTGCGAACACAGGGAACTCTGTGCATCCAAATCTACAGGCTAAGGACGCGTCTGCATATGTTTTGGTGAACAATCGAGTGTGCGTGTTCTGACAGCTGCCTCTATGCAGACGTCTCCACAGAGCCACTTCTGAATGCCCCGCAGCCCAGGACTGAATGGATACACTAACAAGTGCACCGGTGTGAGCAACCACATATGCAGAAGGACGTCTTTCATCTCACAGAAGCGCGAACGTCTTGGCGTTCAAGCACATGGCAGAAACAAGGTGTGAACAGATGAGCTGCTGCTATTTTCTCCGTTCGGCATGCTTCGTTGTAGCTCTCTTGCCGGTCGCCGGCTTAGCGGCTTGCTTTGCGCGACTAGGACTGGGGAGTGAAGGAGATAGCGCCGGAAACCTTGCCTTTTGCCTTCTTCGGCGCTGGAACCTGGTTGCTGCGCCTTCTCTTTGTCCATGTGCACACACACGATTCCTCAGCGAAAACCATGCAGAAACCTTACCTCGAGCACCCAGGGATGTGCACCCAGCACCACGTGCACGCACACGCAGCTAGAGAAAAGCACCTACCTTTTCACACACTGATGCCTAAGCAAACGCGTGGCCACACACACGCACACATCCGCAAGCGCGCCTACTCCCATCTATTGAGGGAAAGACGGACGAGCAACGTCCTGACAGGCTTGAGGGGAAAAACGTCCGTTGATGGTTGGCGTACTGCACGCCCGCCTACGGGGCTGCAGGGGAATCCACATTTGGAAGGTACCTGAAGATGTGTGCCTGTTCTTGGAGCTCCGCTAGTAGGGTAGCAAAGACACTCGTAGGCAGTACTGAATGCTGCTCCGTGCTACTTCTCCTCCGCTGGCAAATGCTTCACAGTCGCCCGAGGAAAGACGTTTAACAATCGATCTCCAAGAGAAACGAAACACATGATGCCATAAGGCGAAAGAATAGCAGGGCATCTCTTCACAAGCTTGTCCCTGATGTATAGCTGAGGGCAAACACTTGTGTGCTTGTGGGAGAGCCTGTGTCTTTCCTGGAAGCGTTTGGGAGTTTTGCTCAGACGCGTGTTTCCTCAAGTTCAAGAATCAAGATCTAGGATACCTGCAGACAGGTGCCTGTTTGTGTGGAGACAGTCTGTTTGAAACTGTGTTCCTCAGCGCCCGCTCTTTCTCCCCGTCGCTCCACACGCCTGGGAGTCCCTTTCTTTCTCTCCACAAGCACGTGTGTTGACTTCGTCGCACATGTGCATCTGCACAAGCGTTGAGCTCAGCAGAGTGTGTCTCTTGACACTTGATGTGCGTTGGCTGTGTCTGCGTGCTCCAGTGAAGAGAGAAACGGGAAATCATCTTGGTAGAGGCAACAAAGCAAAAGCGAGGCAGGATTGACATCTGCTCAACAGAGACGGATTCCCTGCGCTGACACAGTTCACAGTTACACGAGAAGCAATCTGAGCGGTCCATCGACCGGAGACGTGTTTCCCAAGAGGTCGTTTAGCGAGTGAACAGCAGTGTGCGCGACTTTCAGGAGTGTGCCTGGAAAGTGCCAGAATCACCAGAGCATCTGTGCAAAAGCTGCTGCCTCTGTGACCGCATTGAGGCACGTTCCCGTGTCTGCGAGTATATAGACGGCTCTTTCGCGTTCGCTCCGAGGGAAACGGTCCGCTATTGCTTCTGTGCGTACAGACGCGATTCCCTTGTCTCTTGCGAACACAGGGAACTCTGTGCATCCAAATCTACAGGCTAAGGACGCGTCTGCATATGTTTTGGTGAACAATCGAGTGTGCGTGTTCTGACAGCTGCCTCTATGCAGACGTCTCCACAGAGCCACTTCTGAATGCCCCGCAGCCCAGGACTGAATGGATACACTAACAAGTGCACCGGTGTGAGCAACCACATATGCAGAAGGACGTCTTTCATCTCACAGAAGCGCGAACGTCTTGGCGTTCAAGCACATGGCAGAAACAAGGTGTGAACAGATGAGCTGCTGCTATTTTCTCCGTTCGGCATGCTTCGTTGTAGCTCTCTTGCCGGTCGCCGGCTTAGCGGCTTGCTTTGCGCGACTAGGACTGGGGAGTGAAGGAGATAGCGCCGGAAACCTTGCCTTTTGCCTTCTTCGGCGCTGGAACCTGGTTGCTGCGCCTTCTCTTTGTCCATGTGCACACACACGATTCCTCAGCGAAAACCATGCAGAAACCTTACCTCGAGCACCCAGGGATGTGCACCCAGCACCACGTGCACGCACACGCAGCTAGAGAAAAGCACCTACCTTTTCACACACTGATGCCTAAGCAAACGCGTGGCCACACACACGCACACATCCGCAAGCGCGCCTACTCCCATCTATTGAGGGAAAGACGGACGAGCAACGTCCTGACAGGCTTGAGGGGAAAAACGTCCGTTGATGGTTGGCGTACTGCACGCCCGCCTACGGGGCTGCTGGGGAATCCACATTTGGAAGGTACCTGAAGATGTGTGCCTGTTCTTGGAGCTCCGCTAGTAGGGTAGCAAAGACACTCGTAGGCAGTACTGAATGCTGCTCCGTGCTACTTCTCCTCCGCTGGCAAATGCTTCACAGTCGCCCGAGGAAAGACGTTTAACAATCGATCTCCAAGAGAAACGAAACACATGATGCCATAAGGCGAAAGAATAGCAGGGCATCTCTTCACAAGCTTGTCCCTGATGTATAGCTGAGGGCAAACACTTGTGTGCTTGTGGGAGAGCCTGTGTCTTTCCTGGAAGCGTTTGGGAGTTTTGCTCAGAAGCGTGTTTCCTCAAGTTCAAGAATCAAGATCTAGGATACCTGCAGACAGGTGCCTGTTTGTGTGGAGACAGTCTGTTTGAAACTGTGTTCCTCAGCGCCCGCTCTTTCTCCCCGTCGCTCCACACGCCTGGGAGTCCCTTTCTTTCTCTCCACAAGCACGTGTGTTGACTTCGTCGCACATGTGCATCTGCACAAGCGTTGAGCTCAGCAGAGTGTGTCTCTTGACACTTGATGTGCGTTGGCTGTGTCTGCGTGCTCCAGTGAAGAGAGAAACGGGAAATCATCTTGGTAGAGGCAACAAAGCAAAAGCGAGGCAGGATTGACATCTGCTCAACAGAGACGGATTCCCTGCGCTGACACAGTTCACAGTTACACGAGAAGCAATCTGAGCGGTCCATCGACCGGAGACGTGTTTCCCAAGAGGTCGTTTAGCGAGTGAACAGCAGTGTGCGCGACTTTCAGGAGTGTGCCTGGAAAGTGCCAGAATCACCAGAGCATCTGTGCAAAAGCTGCTGCCTCTGTGACCGCATTGAGGCACGTTCCCGTGTCTGCGAGTATATAGACGGCTCTTTCGCGTTCGCTCCGAGGGAAACGGTCCGCTATTGCTTCTGTGCGTACAGACGCGATTCCCTTGTCTCTTGCGAACACAGGGAACTCTGTGCATCCAAATCTACAGGCTAAGGACGCGTCTGCATATGTTTTGGTGAACAATCGAGTGTGCGTGTTCTGACAGCTGCCTCTATGCAGACGTCTCCACAGAGCCACTTCTGAATGCCCCGCAGCCCAGGACTGAATGGATACACTAACAAGTGCACCGGTGTGAGCAACCACATATGCAGAAGGACGTCTTTCATCTCACAGAAGCGCGAACGTCTTGGCGTTCAAGCACATGGCAGAAACAAGGTGTGAACAGATGAGCTGCTGCTATTTTCTCCGTTCGGCATGCTTCGTTGTAGCTCTCTTGCCGGTCGCCGGCTTAGCGGCTTGCTTTGCGCGACTAGGACTGGGGAGTGAAGGAGATAGCGCCGGAAACCTTGCCTTTTGCCTTCTTCGGCGCTGGAACCTGGTTGCTGCGCCTTCTCTTTGTCCATGTGCACACACACGATTCCTCAGCGAAAACCATGCAGAAACCTTACCTCGAGCACCCAGGGATGTGCACCCAGCACCACGTGCACGCACACGCAGCTAGAGAAAAGCACCTACCTTTTCACACACTGATGCCTAAGCAAACGCGTGGCCACACACACGCACACATCCGCAAGCGCGCCTACTCCCATCTATTGAGGGAAAGACGGACGAGCAACGTCCTGACAGGCTTGAGGGGAAAAACGTCCGTTGATGGTTGGCGTACTGCACGCCCGCCTACGGGGCTGCTGGGGAATCCACATTTGGAAGGTACCTGAAGATGTGTGCCTGTTCTTGGAGCTCCGCTAGTAGGGTAGCAAAGACACTCGTAGGCAGTACTGAATGCTGCTCCGTGCTACTTCTCCTCCGCTGGCAAATGCTTCACAGTCGCCCGAGGAAAGACGTTTAACAATCGATCTCCAAGAGAAACGAAACACATGATGCCATAAGGCGAAAGAATAGCAGGGCATCTCTTCACAAGCTTGTCCCTGATGTATAGCTGAGGGCAAACACTTGTGTGCTTGTGGGAGAGCCTGTGTCTTTCCTGGAAGCGTTTGGGAGTTTTGCTCAGACGCGTGTTTCCTCAAGTTCAAGAATCAAGATCTAGGATACCTGCAGACAGGTGCCTGTTTGTGTGGAGACAGTCTGTTTGAAACTGTGTTCCTCAGCGCCCGCTCTTTCTCCCCGTCGCTCCACACGCCTGGGAGTCCCTTTCTTTCTCTCCACAAGCACGTGTGTTGACTTCGTCGCACATGTGCATCTGCACAAGCGTTGAGCTCAGCAGAGTGTGTCTCTTGACACTTGATGTGCGTTGGCTGTGTCTGCGTGCTCCAGTGAAGAGAGAAACGGGAAATCATCTTGGTAGAGGCAACAAAGCAAAAGCGAGGCAGGATTGACATCTGCTCAACAGAGACGGATTCCCTGCGCTGACACAGTTCACAGTTACACGAGAAGCAATCTGAGCGGTCCATCGACCGGAGACGTGTTTCCCAAGAGGTCGTTTAGCGAGTGAACAGCAGTGTGCGCGACTTTCAGGAGTGTGCCTGGAAAGTGCCAGAATCACCAGAGCATCTGTGCAAAAGCTGCTGCCTCTGTGACCGCATTGAGGCACGTTCCCGTGTCTGCGAGTATATAGACGGCTCTTTCGCGTTCGCTCCGAGGGAAACGGTCCGCTATTGCTTCTGTGCGTACAGACGCGATTCCCTTGTCTCTTGCGAACACAGGGAACTCTGTGCATCCAAATCTACAGGCTAAGGACGCGTCTGCATATGTTTTGGTGAACAATCGAGTGTGCGTGTTCTGACAGCTGCCTCTATGCAGACGTCTCCACAGAGCCACTTCTGAATGCCCCGCAGCCCAGGACTGAATGGATACACTAACAAGTGCACCGGTGTGAGCAACCACATATGCAGAAGGACGTCTTTCATCTCACAGAAGCGCGAACGTCTTGGCGTTCAAGCACATGGCAGAAACAAGGTGTGAACAGATGAGCTGCTGCTATTTTCTCCGTTCGGCATGCTTCGTTGTAGCTCTCTTGCCGGTCGCCGGCTTAGCGGCTTGCTTTGCGCGACTAGGACTGGGGAGTGAAGGAGATAGCGCCGGAAACCTTGCCTTTTGCCTTCTTCGGCGCTGGAACCTGGTTGCTGCGCCTTCTCTTTGTCCATGTGCACACACACGATTCCTCAGCGAAAACCATGCAGAAACCTTACCTCGAGCACCCAGGGATGTGCACCCAGCACCACGTGCACGCACACGCAGCTAGAGAAAAGCACCTACCTTTTCACACACTGATGCCTAAGCAAACGCGTGGCCACACACACGCACACATCCGCAAGCGCGCCTACTCCCATCTATCGAGGGAAAGACGGACGAGCAACGTCCTGACAGGCTTGAGGGGAAAAACGTCCGTTGATGGTTGGCGTACTGCACGCCCGCCTACGGGGCTGCTGGGGAATCCACATTTGGAAGGTACCTGAAGATGTGTGCCTGTTCTTGGAGCTCCGCTAGTAGGGTAGCAAAGACACTCGTAGGCAGTACTGAATGCTGCTCCGTGCTACTTCTCCTCCGCTGGCAAATGCTTCACAGTCGCCCGAGGAAAGACGTTTAACAATCGATCTCCAAGAGAAACGAAACACATGATGCCATAAGGCGAAAGAATAGCAGGGCATCTCTTCACAAGCTTGTCCCTGATCTATAGCTGAGGGCAAACACTTGTGTGCTTGTGGGAGAGCCTGTGTCTTTCCTGGAAGCGTTTGGGAGTTTTGCTCAGACGCGTGTTTCCTCAAGTTCAAGAATCAAGATCTAGGATACCTGCAGACAGGTGCCTGTTTGTGTGGAGACAGTCTGTTTGAAACTGTGTTCCTCAGCGCCCGCTCTTTCTCCCCGTCGCTCCACACGCCTGGGAGTCCCTTTCTTTCTCTCCACAAGCACGTGTGTTGACTTCGTCGCACATGTGCATCTGCACAAGCGTTGAGCTCAGCAGAGTGTGTCTCTTGACACTTGATGTGCGTTGGCTGTGTCTGCGTGCTCCAGTGAAGAGAGAAACGGGAAATCATCTTGGTAGAGGCAACAAAGCAAAAGCGAGGCAGGATTGACATCTGCTCAACAGAGACGGATTCCCTGCGCTGACACAGTTCACAGTTACACGAGAAGCAATCTGAGCGGTCCATCGACCGGAGACGTGTTTCCCAAGAGGTCGTTTAGCGAGTGAACAGCAGTGTGCGCGACTTTCAGGAGTGTGCCTGGAAAGTGCCAGAATCACCAGAGCATCTGTGCAAAAGCTGCTGCCTCTGTGACCGCATTGAGGCACGTTCCTGTGTCTGCGAGTATATAGACGGCTCTTTCGCGTTCGCTCCGAGGGAAACGGTCCGCTATTGCTTCTGTGCGTACAGACGCGATTCCCTTGTCTCTTGCGAACACAGGGAACTCTGTGCATCCAAATCTACAGGCTAAGGACGCGTCTGCATATGTTTTGGTGAACAATCGAGTGTGCGTGTTCTGACAGCTGCCTCTATGCAGACGTCTCCACAGAGCCACTTCTGAATGCCCCGCAGCCCAGGACTGAATGGATACACTAACAAGTGCACCGGTGTGAGCAACCACATATGCAGAAGGACGTCTTTCATCTCACAGAAGCGCGAACGTCTTGGCGTTCAAGCACATGGCAGAAACAAGGTGTGAACAGATGAGCTGCTGCTATTTTCTCCGTTCGGCATGCTTCGTTGTAGCTCTCTTGCCGGTCGCCGGCTTAGCGGCTTGCTTTGCGCGACTAGGACTGGGGAGTGAAGGAGATAGCGCCGGAAACCTTGCCTTTTGCCTTCTTCGGCGCTGGAACCTGGTTGCTGCGCCTTCTCTTTGTCCATGTGCACACACACGATTCCTCAGCGAAAACCATGCAGAAACCTTACCTCGAGCACCCAGGGATGTGTACCCAGCACCACGTGCACGCACACGCAGCTAGAGAAAAGCACCTACCTTTTCACACACTGATGCCTAAGCAAACGCGTGGCCACACACACGCACACATCCGCAAGCGCGCCTACTCCCATCTATTGAGGGAAAGACGGACGAGCAACGTCCTGACAGGCTTGAGGGGAAAAACGTCCGTTGATGGTTGGCGTACTGCACGCCCGCCTACGGGGCTGCAGGGGAATCCACATTTGGAAGGTACCTGAAGATGTGTGCCTGTTCTTGGAGCTCCGCTAGTAGGGTAGCAAAGACACTCGTAGGCAGTACTGAATGCTGCTCCGTGCTACTTCTCCTCCGCTGGCAAATGCTTCACAGTCGCCCGAGGAAAGACGTTTAACAATCGATCTCCAAGAGAAACGAAACACATGATGCCATAAGGCGAAAGAATAGCAGGGCATCTCTTCACAAGCTTGTCCCTGATGTATAGCTGAGGGCAAACACTTGTGTGCTTGTGGGAGAGCCTGTGTCTTTCCTGGAAGCGTTTGGGAGTTTTGCTCAGACGCGTGTTTCCTCAAGTTCAAGAATCAAGATCTAGGATACCTGCAGACAGGTGCCTGTTTGTGTGGAGACAGTCTGTTTGAAACTGTGTTCCTCAGCGCCCGCTCTTTCTCCCCGTCGCTCCACACGCCTGGGAGTCCCTTTCTTTCTCTCCACAAGCACGTGTGTTGACTTCGTCGCACATGTGCATCTGCACAAGCGTTGAGCTCAGCAGAGTGTGTCTCTTGACACTTGATGTGCGTTGGCTGTGTCTGCGTGCTCCAGTGAAGAGAGAAACGGGAAATCATCTTGGTAGAGGCAACAAAGCAAAAGCGAGGCAGGATTGACATCTGCTCAACAGAGACGGATTCCCTGCGCTGACACAGTTCACAGTTACACGAGAAGCAATCTGAGCGGTCCATCGACCGGAGACGTGTTTCCCAAGAGGTCGTTTAGCGAGTGAACAGCAGTGTGCGCGACTTTCAGGAGCGTGCCTGGAAAGTGCCAGAATCACCAGAGCATCTGTGCAAAAGCTGCTGCCTCTGTGACCGCATTGAGGCACGTTCCCGTGTCTCCGAGTACATAGACGGCTCTTCCGCGTTCACTCCGAGGGAAACGGTCCGCTATTGCTTCTGTGCGTACAGACGCGATTCCCTTGTCTCTTGCGAACACAGGGAACTCTGTGCATCCAAATCTACAGGCTAAGGACGCGTCTGCATATGTTTTGGTGAACAATCGAGTGTGCGTGTTCTGACAGCTGCCTCTATGCAGACGTCTCCACAGAGCCACTTCTGAATGCCCCGCAGCCCAGGACTGAATGGATACACTAACAAGTGCACCGGTGTGAGCAACCACATATGCAGAAGGACGTCTTTCATCTCACAGAAGCGCGAACGTCTTGGCGTTCAAGCACATGGCAGAAACAAGGTGTGAACAGATGCGCTGCTGCTATTTTCTCCGTTCGGCATGCTTCGTTGTAGCTCTCTTGCCGGTCGCCGGCTTAGCGGCTTGCTTTGCGCGACTAGGTCTGCGGAGAGAAGGAGATAGCGCCGGAAACATTGCCTTTTGCCTTCTTCGGCGCTGGAACCTGGTTGCTGCGCCTTCTCTTTGTCCATGTGCACACACACGATTCCTCAGCGAAAACCATGCAGAAACCTTACCTCGAGCACCCAGGGATGTGCACCCAGCACCACGTGCACGCACACGCAGCTAGAGAAAAGCACCTACCTTTTCACACACTGATGCCTAAGCAAACGCGTGGCCACACACACGCACACATCCGCAAGCGCGCCTACTCCCATCTATTGAGGGAAAGACGGACGAGCAACGTCCTGACAGGCTTGAGGGGAAAAACGTCCGTTGATGGTTGGCGTACTGCACGCCCGCCTACGGGGCTGCAGGGGAATCCACATTTGGAAGGTACCTGAAGATGTGTGCCTGTTCTTGGAGCTCCGCTAGTAGGGTAGCAAAGACACTCGTAGGCAGTACTGAATGCTGCTCCGTGCTACTTCTCCTCCGCTGGCAAATGCTTCACAGTCGCCCGAGGAAAGACGTTTAACAATCGATCTCCAAGAGAAACGAAACACATGATGCCATAAGGCGAAAGAATAGCAGGGCATCTCTTCACAAGCTTGTCCCTGATGTATAGCTGAGGGCAAACACTTGTGTGCTTGTGGGAGAGCCTGTGTCTTTCCTGGAAGCGTTTGGGAGTTTTGCTCAGACGCGTGTTTCCTCAAGTTCAAGAATCAAGATCTAGGATACCTGCAGACAGGTGCCTGTTTGTGTGGAGACAGTCTGTTTGAAACTGTGTTCCTCAGCGCCCGCTCTTTCTCCCCGTCGCTCCACACGCCTGGGAGTCCCTTTCTTTCTCTCCACAAGCACGTGTGTTGACTTCGTCGCACATGTGCATCTGCACAAGCGTTGAGCTCAGCAGAGTGTGTCTCTTGACACTTGATGTGCGTTGGCTGTGTCTGCGTGCTCCAGTGAAGAGAGAAACGGGAAATCATCTTGGTAGAGGCAACAAAGCAAAAGCGAGGCAGGATTGACATCTGCTCAACAGAGACGGATTCCCTGCGCTGACACAGTTCACAGTTACACGAGAAGCAATCTGAGCGGTCCATCGACCGGAGACGTGTTTCCCAAGAGGTCGTTTAGCGAGTGAACAGCAGTGTGCGCGACTTTCAGGAGTGTGCCTGGAAAGTGCCAGAATCACCAGAGCATCTGTGCAAAAGCTGCTGCCTCTGTGACCGCATTGAGGCACGTTCCCGTGTCTGCGAGTATATAGACGGCTCTTTCGCGTTCGCTCCGAGGGAAACGGTCCGCTATTGCTTCTGTGCGTACAGACGCGATTCCCTTGTCTCTTGCGAACACAGGGAACTCTGTGCATCCAAATCTACAGGCTAAGGACGCGTCTGCATATGTTTTGGTGAACAATCGAGTGTGCGTGTTCTGACAGCTGCCTCTATGCAGACGTCTCCACAGAGCCACTTCTGAATGCCCCGCAGCCCAGGACTGAATGGATACACTAACAAGTGCACCGGTGTGAGCAACCACATATGCAGAAGGACGTCTTTCATCTCACAGAAGCGCGAACGTCTTGGCGTTCAAGCACATGGCAGAAACAAGGTGTGAACAGATGAGCTGCTGCTATTTTCTCCGTTCGGCATGCTTCGTTGTAGCTCTCTTGCCGGTCGCCGGCTTAGCGGCTTGCTTTGCGCGACTAGGACTGGGGAGTGAAGGAGATAGCGCCGGAAACCTTGCCTTTTGCCTTCTTCGGCGCTGGAACCTGGTTGCTGCGCCTTCTCTTTGTCCATGTGCACACACACGATTCCTCAGCGAAAACCATGCAGAAACCTTACCTCGAGCACCCAGGGATGTGCACCCAGCACCACGTGCACGCACACGCAGCTAGAGAAAAGCACCTACCTTTTCACACACTGATGCCTAAGCAAACGCGTGGCCACACACACGCACACATCCGCAAGCGCGCCTACTCCCATCTATCGAGGGAAAGACGGACGAGCAACGTCCTGACAGGCTTGAGGGGAAAAACGTCCGTTGATGGTTGGCGTACTGCACGCCCGCCTACGGGGCTGCTGGGGAATCCACATTTGGAAGGTACCTGAAGATGTGTGCCTGTTCTTGGAGCTCCGCTAGTAGGGTAGCAAAGACACTCGTAGGCAGTACTGAATGCTGCTCCGTGCTACTTCTCCTCCGCTGGCAAATGCTTCACAGTCGCCCGAGGAAAGACGTTTAACAATCGATCTCCAAGAGAAACGAAACACATGATGCCATAAGGCGAAAGAATAGCAGGGCATCTCTTCACAAGCTTGTCCCTGATCTATAGCTGAGGGCAAACACTTGTGTGCTTGTGGGAGAGCCTGTGTCTTTCCTGGAAGCGTTTGGGAGTTTTGCTCAGACGCGTGTTTCCTCAAGTTCAAGAATCAAGATCTAGGATACCTGCAGACAGGTGCCTGTTTGTGTGGAGACAGTCTGTTTGAAACTGTGTTCCTCAGCGCCCGCTCTTTCTCCCCGTCGCTCCACACGCCTGGGAGTCCCTTTCTTTCTCTCCACAAGCACGTGTGTTGACTTCGTCGCACATGTGCATCTGCACAAGCGTTGAGCTCAGCAGAGTGTGTCTCTTGACACTTGATGTGCGTTGGCTGTGTCTGCGTGCTCCAGTGAAGAGAGAAACGGGAAATCATCTTGGTAGAGGCAACAAAGCAAAAGCGAGGCAGGATTGACATCTGCTCAACAGAGACGGATTCCCTGCGCTGACACAGTTCACAGTTACACGAGAAGCAATCTGAGCGGTCCATCGACCGGAGACGTGTTTCCCAAGAGGTCGTTTAGCGAGTGAACAGCAGTGTGCGCGACTTTCAGGAGTGTGCCTGGAAAGTGCCAGAATCACCAGAGCATCTGTGCAAAAGCTGCTGCCTCTGTGACCGCATTGAGGCACGTTCCTGTGTCTGCGAGTATATAGACGGCTCTTTCGCGTTCGCTCCGAGGGAAACGGTCCGCTATTGCTTCTGTGCGTACAGACGCGATTCCCTTGTCTCTTGCGAACACAGGGAACTCTGTGCATCCAAATCTACAGGCTAAGGACGCGTCTGCATATGTTTTGGTGAACAATCGAGTGTGCGTGTTCTGACAGCTGCCTCTATGCAGACGTCTCCACAGAGCCACTTCTGAATGCCCCGCAGCCCAGGACTGAATGGATACACTAACAAGTGCACCGGTGTGAGCAACCACATATGCAGAAGGACGTCTTTCATCTCACAGAAGCGCGAACGTCTTGGCGTTCAAGCACATGGCAGAAACAAGGTGTGAACAGATGAGCTGCTGCTATTTTCTCCGTTCGGCATGCTTCGTTGTAGCTCTCTTGCCGGTCGCCGGCTTAGCGGCTTGCTTTGCGCGACTAGGACTGGGGAGTGAAGGAGATAGCGCCGGAAACCTTGCCTTTTGCCTTCTTCGGCGCTGGAACCTGGTTGCTGCGCCTTCTCTTTGTCCATGTGCACACACACGATTCCTCAGCGAAAACCATGCAGAAACCTTACCTCGAGCACCCAGGGATGTGTACCCAGCACCACGTGCACGCACACGCAGCTAGAGAAAAGCACCTACCTTTTCACACACTGATGCCTAAGCAAACGCGTGGCCACACACACGCACACATCCGCAAGCGCGCCTACTCCCATCTATTGAGGGAAAGACGGACGAGCAACGTCCTGACAGGCTTGAGGGGAAAAACGTCCGTTGATGGTTGGCGTACTGCACGCCCGCCTACGGGGCTGCAGGGGAATCCACATTTGGAAGGTACCTGAAGATGTGTGCCTGTTCTTGGAGCTCCGCTAGTAGGGTAGCAAAGACACTCGTAGGCAGTACTGAATGCTGCTCCGTGCTACTTCTCCTCCGCTGGCAAATGCTTCACAGTCGCCCGAGGAAAGACGTTTAACAATCGATCTCCAAGAGAAACGAAACACATGATGCCATAAGGCGAAAGAATAGCAGGGCATCTCTTCACAAGCTTGTCCCTGATGTATAGCTGAGGGCAAACACTTGTGTGCTTGTGGGAGAGCCTGTGTCTTTCCTGGAAGCGTTTGGGAGTTTTGCTCAGACGCGTGTTTCCTCAAGTTCAAGAATCAAGATCTAGGATACCTGCAGACAGGTGCCTGTTTGTGTGGAGACAGTCTGTTTGAAACTGTGTTCCTCAGCGCCCGCTCTTTCTCCCCGTCGCTCCACACGCCTGGGAGTCCCTTTCTTTCTCTCCACAAGCACGTGTGTTGACTTCGTCGCACATGTGCATCTGCACAAGCGTTGAGCTCAGCAGAGTGTGTCTCTTGACACTTGATGTGCGTTGGCTGTGTCTGCGTGCTCCAGTCAAGAGAGAAACGGGAAATCATCTTGGTAGAGGCAACAAAGCAAAAGCGAGGCAGGATTGACATCTGCTCAACAGAGACGGATTCCCTGCGCTGACACAGTTCACAGTTACACGAGAAGCAATCTGAGCGGTCCATCGACCGGAGACGTGTTTCCCAAGAGGTCGTTTAGCGAGTGAACAGCAGTGTGCGCGACTTTCAGGAGCGTGCCTGGAAAGTGCCAGAATCACCAGAGCATCTGTGCAAAAGCTGCTGCCTCTGTGACCGCATTGAGGCACGTTCCCGTGTCTCCGAGTACATAGACGGCTCTTCCGCGTTCACTCCGAGGGAAACGGTCCGCTATTGCTTCTGTGCGTACAGACGCGATTCCCTTGTCTCTTGCGAACACAGGGAACTCTGTGCATCCAAATCTACAGGCTAAGGACGCGTCTGCATATGTTTTGGTGAACAATCGAGTGTGCGTGTTCTGACAGCTGCCTCTATGCAGACGTCTCCACAGAGCCACTTCTGAATGCCCCGCAGCCCAGGACTGAATGGATACACTAACAAGTGCACCGGTGTGAGCAACCACATATGCAGAAGGACGTCTTTCATCTCACAGAAGCGCGAACGTCTTGGCGTTCAAGCACATGGCAGAAACAAGGTGTGAACAGATGCGCTGCTGCTATTTTCTCCGTTCGGCATGCTTCGTTGTAGCTCTCTTGCCGGTCGCCGGCTTAGCGGCTTGCTTTGCGCGACTAGGTCTGCGGAGAGAAGGAGATAGCGCCGGAAACCTTGCCTTTTGCCTTCTTCGGCGCTGGAACCTGGTTGCTGCGCCTTCTCTTTGTCCATGTGCACACACACGATTCCTCAGCGAAAACCATGCAGAAACCTTACCTCGAGCACCCAGGGATGTGCACCCAGCACCACGTGCACGCACACGCAGCTAGAGAAAAGCACCTACCTTTTCACACACTGATGCCTAAGCAAACGCGTGGCCACACACACGCACACATCCGCAAGCGCGCCTACTCCCATCTATTGAGGGAAAGACGGACGAGCAACGTCCTGACAGGCTTGAGGGGAAAAACGTCCGTTGATGGTTGGCGTACTGCACGCCCGCCTACGGGGCTGCAGGGGAATCCACATTTGGAAGGTACCTGAAGATGTGTGCCTGTTCTTGGAGCTCCGCTAGTAGGGTAGCAAAGACACTCGTAGGCAGTACTGAATGCTGCTCCGTGCTACTTCTCCTCCGCTGGCAAATGCTTCACAGTCGCCCGAGGAAAGACGTTTAACAATCGATCTCCAAGAGAAACGAAACACATGATGCCATAAGGCGAAAGAATAGCAGGGCATCTCTTCACAAGCTTGTCCCTGATGTATAGCTGAGGGCAAACACTTGTGTGCTTGTGGGAGAGCCTGTGTCTTTCCTGGAAGCGTTTGGGAGTTTTGCTCAGACGCGTGTTTCCTCAAGTTCAAGAATCAAGATCTAGGATACCTGCAGACAGGTGCCTGTTTGTGTGGAGACAGTCTGTTTGAAACTGTGTTCCTCAGCGCCCGCTCTTTCTCCCCGTCGCTCCACACGCCTGGGAGTCCCTTTCTTTCTCTCCACAAGCACGTGTGTTGACTTCGTCGCACATGTGCATCTGCACAAGCGTTGAGCTCAGCAGAGTGTGTCTCTTGACACTTGATGTGCGTTGGCTGTGTCTGCGTGCTCCAGTGAAGAGAGAAACGGGAAATCATCTTGGTAGAGGCAACAAAGCAAAAGCGAGGCAGGATTGACATCTGCTCAACAGAGACGGATTCCCTGCGCTGACACAGTTCACAGTTACACGAGAAGCAATCTGAGCGGTCCATCGACCGGAGACGTGTTTCCCAAGAGGTCGTTTAGCGAGTGAACAGCAGTGTGCGCGACTTTCAGGAGTGTGCCTGGAAAGTGCCAGAATCACCAGAGCATCTGTGCAAAAGCTGCTGCCTCTGTGACCGCATTGAGGCACGTTCCCGTGTCTGCGAGTATATAGACGGCTCTTTCGCGTTCGCTCCGAGGGAAACGGTCCGCTATTGCTTCTGTGCGTACAGACGCGATTCCCTTGTCTCTTGCGAACACAGGGAACTCTGTGCATCCAAATCTACAGGCTAAGGACGCGTCTGCATATGTTTTGGTGAACAATCGAGTGTGCGTGTTCTGACAGCTGCCTCTATGCAGACGTCTCCACAGAGCCACTTCTGAATGCCCCGCAGCCCAGGACTGAATGGATACACTAACAAGTGCACCGGTGTGAGCAACCACATATGCAGAAGGACGTCTTTCATCTCACAGAAGCGCGAACGTCTTGGCGTTCAAGCACATGGCAGAAACAAGGTGTGAACAGATGAGCTGCTGCTATTTTCTCCGTTCGGCATGCTTCGTTGTAGCTCTCTTGCCGGTCGCCGGCTTAGCGGCTTGCTTTGCGCGACTAGGACTGGGGAGTGAAGGAGATAGCGCCGGAAACCTTGCCTTTTGCCTTCTTCGGCGCTGGAACCTGGTTGCTGCGCCTTCTCTTTGTCCATGTGCACACACACGATTCCTCAGCGAAAACCATGCAGAAACCTTACCTCGAGCACCCAGGGATGTGCACCCAGCACCACGTGCACGCACACGCAGCTAGAGAAAAGCACCTACCTTTTCACACACTGATGCCTAAGCAAACGCGTGGCCACACACACGCACACATCCGCAAGCGCGCCTACTCCCATCTATTGAGGGAAAGACGGACGAGCAACGTCCTGACAGGCTTGAGGGGAAAAACGTCCGTTGATGGTTGGCGTACTGCACGCCCGCCTACGGGGCTGCTGGGGAATCCACATTTGGAAGGTACCTGAAGATGTGTGCCTGTTCTTGGAGCTCCGCTAGTAGGGTAGCAAAGACACTCGTAGGCAGTACTGAATGCTGCTCCGTGCTACTTCTCCTCCGCTGGCAAATGCTTCACAGTCGCCCGAGGAAAGACGTTTAACAATCGATCTCCAAGAGAAACGAAACACATGATGCCATAAGGCGAAAGAATAGCAGGGCATCTCTTCACAAGCTTGTCCCTGATGTATAGCTGAGGGCAAACACTTGTGTGCTTGTGGGAGAGCCTGTGTCTTTCCTGGAAGCGTTTGGGAGTTTTGCTCAGACGCGTGTTTCCTCAAGTTCAAGAATCAAGATCTAGGATACCTGCAGACAGGTGCCTGTTTGTGTGGAGACAGTCTGTTTGAAACTGTGTTCCTCAGCGCCCGCTCTTTCTCCCCGTCGCTCCACACGCCTGGGAGTCCCTTTCTTTCTCTCCACAAGCACGTGTGTTGACTTCGTCGCACATGTGCATCTGCACAAGCGTTGAGCTCAGCAGAGTGTGTCTCTTGACACTTGATGTGCGTTGGCTGTGTCTGCGTGCTCCAGTGAAGAGAGAAACGGGAAATCATCTTGGTAGAGGCAACAAAGCAAAAGCGAGGCAGGATTGACATCTGCTCAACAGAGACGGATTCCCTGCGCTGACACAGTTCACAGTTACACGAGAAGCAATCTGAGCGGTCCATCGACCGGAGACGTGTTTCCCAAGAGGTCGTTTAGCGAGTGAACAGCAGTGTGCGCGACTTTCAGGAGTGTGCCTGGAAAGTGCCAGAATCACCAGAGCATCTGTGCAAAAGCTGCTGCCTCTGTGACCGCATTGAGGCACGTTCCCGTGTCTCCGAGTACATAGACGGCTCTTTCGCGTTCGCTCCGAGGGAAACGGTCCGCTATTGCTTCTGTGCGTACAGACGCGATTCCCTTGTCTCTTGCGAACACAGGGAACTCTGTGCATCCAAATCTACAGGCTAAGGACGCGTCTGCATATGTTTTGGTGAACAATCGAGTGTGCGTGTTCTGACAGCTGCCTCTATGCAGACGTCTCCACAGAGCCACTTCTGAATGCCCCGCAGCCCAGGACTGAATGGATACACTAACAAGTGCACCGGTGTGAGCAACCACATATGCAGAAGGACGTCTTTCATCTCACAGAAGCGCGAACGTCTTGGCGTTCAAGCACATGGCAGAAACAAGGTGTGAACAGATGAGCTGCTGCTATTTTCTCCGTTCGGCATGCTTCGTTGTAGCTCTCTTGCCGGTCGCCGGCTTAGCGGCTTGCTTTGCGCGACTAGGACTGGGGAGTGAAGGAGATAGCGCCGGAAACCTTGCCTTTTGCCTTCTTCAGCGCTGGAACCTGGTTGCTGCGCCTTCTCTTTGTCCATGTGCACACACACGATTCCTCAGCGAAAACCATGCAGAAACCTTACCTCGAGCACCCAGGGATGTGCACCCAGCACCACGTGCACGCACACGCAGCTAGAGAAAAGCACCTACCTTTTCACACACTGATGCCTAAGCAAACGCGTGGCCACACACACGCACACATCCGCAAGCGCGCCTACTCCCATCTATTGAGGGAAAGACGGACGAGCAACGTCCTGACAGGCTTGAGGGGAAAAACGTCCGTTGATGGTTGGCGTACTGCACGCCCGCCTACGGGGCTGCTGGGGAATCCACATTTGGAAGGTACCTGAAGATGTGTGCCTGTTCTTGGAGCTCCGCTAGTAGGGTAGCAAAGACACTCGTAGGCAGTACTGAATGCTGCTCCGTGCTACTTCTCCTCCGCTGGCAAATGCTTCACAGTCGCCCGAGGAAAGACGTTTAACAATCGATCTCCAAGAGAAACGAAACACATGATGCCATAAGGCGAAAGAATAGCAGGGCATCTCTTCACAAGCTTGTCCCTGATGTATAGCTGAGGGCAAACACTTGTGTGCTTGTGGGAGAGCCTGTGTCTTTCCTGGAAGCGTTTGGGAGTTTTGCTCAGACGCGTGTTTCCTCAAGTTCAAGAATCAAGATCTAGGATACCTGCAGACAGGTGCCTGTTTGTGTGGAGACAGTCTGTTTGAAACTGTGTTCCTCAGCGCCCGCTCTTTCTCCCCGTCGCTCCACACGCCTGGGAGTCCCTTTCTTTCTCTCCACAAGCACGTGTGTTGACTTCGTCGCACATGTGCATCTGCACAAGCGTTGAGCTCAGCAGAGTGTGTCTCTTGACACTTGATGTGCGTTGGCTGTGTCTGCGTGCTCCAGTGAAGAGAGAAACGGGAAATCATCTTGGTAGAGGCAACAAAGCAAAAGCGAGGCAGGATTGACATCTGCTCAACAGAGACGGATTCCCTGCGCTGACACAGTTCACAGTTACACGAGAAGCAATCTGAGCGGTCCATCGACCGGAGACGTGTTTCCCAAGAGGTCGTTTAGCGAGTGAACAGCAGTGTGCGCGACTTTCAGGAGTGTGCCTGGAAAGTGCCAGAATCACCAGAGCATCTGTGCAAAAGCTGCTGCCTCTGTGACCGCATTGAGGCACGTTCCCGTGTCTGCGAGTATATAGACGGCTCTTTCGCGTTCGCTCCGAGGGAAACGGTCCGCTATTGCTTCTGTGCGTACAGACGCGATTCCCTTGTCTCTTGCGAACACAGGGAACTCTGTGAATCCAAATCTACAGGCTAAGGACGCGTCTGCATATGTTTTGGTGAACAATCGAGTGTGCGTGTTCTGACAGCTGCCTCTATGCAGACGTCTCCACAGAGCCACTTCTGAATGCCCCGCAGCCCAGGACTGAATGGATACACTAACAAGTGCACCGGTGTGAGCAACCACATATGCAGAAGGACGTCTTTCATCTCACAGAAGCGCGAACGTCTTGGCGTTCAAGCACATGGCAGAAACAAGGTGTGAACAGATGAGCTGCTGCTATTTTCTCCGTTCGGCATGCTTCGTTGTAGCTCTCTTGCCGGTCGCCGGCTTAGCGGCTTGCTTTGCGCGACTAGGACTGGGGAGTGAAGGAGATAGCGCCGGAAACCTTGCCTTTTGCCTTCTTCGGCGCTGGAACCTGGTTGCTGCGCCTTCTCTTTGTCCATGTGCACACACACGATTCCTCAGCGAAAACCATGCAGAAACCTTACCTCGAGCACCCAGGGATGTGCACCCAGCACCACGTGCACGCACACGCAGCTAGAGAAAAGCACCTACCTTTTCACACACTGATGCCTAAGCAAACGCGTGGCCACACACACGCACACATCCGCAAGCGCGCCTACTCCCATCTATCGAGGGAAAGACGGACGAGCAACGTCCTGACAGGCTTGAGGGGAAAAACGTCCGTTGATGGTTGGCGTACTGCACGCCCGCCTACGGGGCTGCTGGGGAATCCACATTTGGAAGGTACCTGAAGATGTGTGCCTGTTCTTGGAGCTCCGCTAGTAGGGTAGCAAAGACACTCGTAGGCAGTACTGAATGCTGCTCCGTGCTACTTCTCCTCCGCTGGCAAATGCTTCACAGTCGCCCGAGGAAAGACGTTTAACAATCGATCTCCAAGAGAAACGAAACACATGATGCCATAAGGCGAAAGAATAGCAGGGCATCTCTTCACAAGCTTGTCCCTGATCTATAGCTGAGGGCAAACACTTGTGTGCTTGTGGGAGAGCCTGTGTCTTTCCTGGAAGCGTTTGGGAGTTTTGCTCAGACGCGTGTTTCCTCAAGTTCAAGAATCAAGATCTAGGATACCTGCAGACAGGTGCCTGTTTGTGTGGAGACAGTCTGTTTGAAACTGTGTTCCTCAGCGCCCGCTCTTTCTCCCCGTCGCTCCACACGCCTGGGAGTCCCTTTCTTTCTCTCCACAAGCACGTGTGTTGACTTCGTCGCACATGTGCATCTGCACAAGCGTTGAGCTCAGCAGAGTGTGTCTCTTGACACTTGATGTGCGTTGGCTGTGTCTGCGTGCTCCAGTGAAGAGAGAAACGGGAAATCATCTTGGTAGAGGCAACAAAGCAAAAGCGAGGCAGGATTGACATCTGCTCAACAGAGACGGATTCCCTGCGCTGACACAGTTCACAGTTACACGAGAAGCAATCTGAGCGGTCCATCGACCGGAGACGTGTTTCCCAAGAGGTCGTTTAGCGAGTGAACAGCAGTGTGCGCGACTTTCAGGAGTGTGCCTGGAAAGTGCCAGAATCACCAGAGCATCTGTGCAAAAGCTGCTGCCTCTGTGACCGCATTGAGGCACGTTCCCGTGTCTGCGAGTATATAGACGGCTCTTTCGCGTTCGCTCCGAGGGAAACGGTCCGCTATTGCTTCTGTGCGTACAGACGCGATTCCCTTGTCTCTTGCGAACACAGGGAACTCTGTGCATCCAAATCTACAGGCTAAGGACGCGTCTGCATATGTTTTGGTGAACAATCGAGTGTGCGTGTTCTGACAGCTGCCTCTATGCAGACGTCTCCACAGAGCCACTTCTGAATGCCCCGCAGCCCAGGACTGAATGGATACACTAACAAGTGCACCGGTGTGAGCAACCACATATGCAGAAGGACGTCTTTCATCTCACAGAAGCGCGAACGTCTTGGCGTTCAAGCACATGGCAGAAACAAGGTGTGAACAGATGAGCTGCTGCTATTTTCTCCGTTCGGCATGCTTCGTTGTAGCTCTCTTGCCGGTCGCCGGCTTAGCGGCTTGCTTTGCGCGACTAGGACTGGGGAGTGAAGGAGATAGCGCCGGAAACCTTGCCTTTTGCCTTCTTCGGCGCTGGAACCTGGTTGCTGCGCCTTCTCTTTGTCCATGTGCACACACACGATTCCTCAGCGAAAACCATGCAGAAACCTTACCTCGAGCACCCAGGGATGTGCACCCAGCACCACGTGCACGCACACGCAGCTAGAGAAAAGCACCTACCTTTTCACACACTGATGCCTAAGCAAACGCGTGGCCACACACACGCACACATCCGCAAGCGCGCCTACTCCCATCTATTGAGGGAAAGACGGACGAGCAACGTCCTGACAGGCTTGAGGGGAAAAACGTCCGTTGATGGTTGGCGTACTGCACGCCCGCCTACGGGGCTGCAGGGGAATCCACATTTGGAAGGTACCTGAAGATGTGTGCCTGTTCTTGGAGCTCCGCTAGTAGGGTAGCAAAGACACTCGTAGGCAGTACTGAATGCTGCTCCGTGCTACTTCTCCTCCGCTGGCAAATGCTTCACAGTCGCCCGAGGAAAGACGTTTAACAATCGATCTCCAAGAGAAACGAAACACATGATGCCATAAGGCGAAAGAATAGCAGGGCATCTCTTCACAAGCTTGTCCCTGATCTATAGCTGAGGGCAAACACTTGTGTGCTTGTGGGAGAGCCTGTGTCTTTCCTGGAAGCGTTTGGGAGTTTTGCTCAGACGCGTGTTTCCTCAAGTTCAAGAATCAAGATCTAGGATACCTGCAGACAGGTGCCTGTTTGTGTGGAGACAGTCTGTTTGAAACTGTGTTCCTCAGCGCCCGCTCTTTCTCCCCGTCGCTCCACACGCCTGGGAGTCCCTTTCTTTCTCTCCACAAGCACGTGTGTTGACTTCGTCGCACATGTGCATCTGCACAAGCGTTGAGCTCAGCAGAGTGTGTCTCTTGACACTTGATGTGCGTTGGCTGTGTCTGCGTGCTCCAGTGAAGAGAGAAACGGGAAATCATCTTGGTAGAGGCAACAAAGCAAAAGCGAGGCAGGATTGACATCTGCTCAACAGAGACGGATTCCCTGCGCTGACACAGTTCACAGTTACACGAGAAGCAATCTGAGCGGTCCATCGACCGGAGACGTGTTTCCCAAGAGGTCGTTTAGCGAGTGAACAGCAGTGTGCGCGACTTTCAGGAGCGTGCCTGGAAAGTGCCAGAATCACCAGAGCATCTGTGCAAAAGCTGCTGCCTCTGTGACCGCATTGAGGCACGTTCCCGTGTCTCCGAGTACATAGACGGCTCTTCCGCGTTCACTCCGAGGGAAACGGTCCGCTATTGCTTCTGTGCGTACAGACGCGATTCCCTTGTCTCTTGCGAACACAGGGAACTCTGTGCATCCAAATCTACAGGCTAAGGACGCGTCTGCATATGTTTTGGTGAACAATCGAGTGTGCGTGTTCTGACAGCTGCCTCTATGCAGACGTCTCCACAGAGCCACTTCTGAATGCCCCGCAGCCCAGGACTGAATGGATACACTAACAAGTGCACCGGTGTGAGCAACCACATATGCAGAAGGACGTCTTTCATCTCACAGAAGCGCGAACGTCTTGGCGTTCAAGCACATGGCAGAAACAAGGTGTGAACAGATGCGCTGCTGCTATTTTCTCCGTTCGGCATGCTTCGTTGTAGCTCTCTTGCCGGTCGCCGGCTTAGCGGCTTGCTTTGCGCGACTAGGTCTGCGGAGAGAAGGAGATAGCGCCGGAAACCTTGCCTTTTGCCTTCTTCGGCGCTGGAACCTGGTTGCTGCGCCTTCTCTTTGTCCATGTGCACACACACGATTCCTCAGCGAAAACCATGCAGAAACCTTACCTCGAGCACCCAGGGATGTGCACCCAGCCCCACGTGCACGCACACGCAGCTAGAGAAAAGCACCTACCTTTTCACACACTGATGCCTAAGCAAACGCGTGGCCACACACACGCACACATCCGCAAGCGCGCCTACTCCCATCTATCGAGGGAAAGACGGACGAGCAACGTCCTGACAGGCTTGAGGGGAAAAACGTCCGTTGATGGTTGGCGTACTGCACGCCCGCCTACGGGGCTGCAGGGGAATCCACATTTGGAAGGTACCTGAAGATGTGTGCCTGTTCTTGGAGCTCCGCTAGTAGGGTAGCAAAGACACTCGTAGGCAGTACTGAATGCTGCTCCGTGCTACTTCTCCTCCGCTGGCAAATGCTTCACAGTCGCCCGAGGAAAGACGTTTAACAATCGATGTCCAAGAGAAACGAAACACATGATGCCATAAGGCGAAAGAATAGCAGGGCATCTCTTCACAAGCTTGTCCCTGATGTATAGCTGAGGGCAAACACTTGTGTGCTTGTGGGAGAGCCTGTGTCTTTCCTGGAAGCGTTTGGGAGTTTTGCTCAGACGCGTGTTTCCTCAAGTTCAAGAATCAAGATCTAGGATACCTGCAGACAGGTGCCTGTTTGTGTGGAGACAGTCTGTTTGAAACTGTGTTCCTCAGCGCCCGCTCTTTCTCCCCGTCGCTCCACACGCCTGGGAGTCCCTTTCTTTCTCTCCACAAGCACGTGTGTTGACTTCGTCGCACATGTGCATCTGCACAAGCGTTGAGCTCAGCAGAGTGTGTCTCTACCCTTGATGTGCGTTGGCTGTGTCTGCGTGCTCCAGTGAAGAGAGAAACGGGAAATCATCTTAGTAGAGGCAACAAAGCAAAAGCGAGGCAGGATTGACATCTGCTCAACAGAGACGGATTCTCTGCGCTGACACAGTTCACAGTTACACGAGAAGCAATCTGAGCGGTCCATCGACCGGAGACGTGTTTCCCAAGAGGTCGTTTAGCGAGTGAACAGCAGTGTGCGCGACTTTCAGGAGTGTGCCTGGAAAGTGCCAGAATCACCAGAGCATCTGTGCAAAAGCTGCTGCCTCTGTGACCGCATTGAGGCACGTTCCCGTTTCTCCGAGTACATAGACGGCTCTCCCGCGTTCACTCCGAGGGAAACGGTCCGCTATTGCTTCTGTGCGTACAGACGCGATTCGCTTGTCTCTTGCGAACACAGGGAACTCTGTGCATCCAAATCTACAGGCTAAGGACGCGTCTGCATATGTTTTGGTGAACAATCGAGTGTGCGTGTTCTGACAGCTGCCTCTATGCAGACGTCTCCACAGAGCCGCTTCTGAATGCCCCGCAGCCCAGGACTGAATGGATACACTAACAAGTGCACCGGTGTGAGCAACCACATATGCAGAAGGACGTCTTTCATCTCACAGAAGCGCGAACGTCTTGGCGTTCAAGCACATGGCAGAAACAAGGTGTGAACAGATGCGCTGCTGCTATTTTCTCCGTTCGGCATGCTTCGTTGTAGCTCTCTTGCCGGTCGCCGGCTTAGCGGCTTCCTTTGCGCGACTAGGTCTGCGGAGAGAAGGAGATAGCGCCGGAAACCTTGCCTTTTGCCTTCTTCGGCGCTGGAACCTGGTTGCTGCGCCTTCTCTTTGTCCATGTGCACACACACGATTCCTCAGCGAAAACCATGCAGAAACCTTACCTCGAGCACCCAGGGATGTGCACCCAGCACCACGTGCACGCACACGCAGCTAGAGAAAAGCACCTACCTTTTCACACACTGATGCCTAAGCAAACGCGTGGCCACACACACGCACACATCCGCAAGCGCGCCTACTCCCATCTATCGAGGGAAAGACGGACGAGCAACGTCCTGACAGGCTTGAGGGGAAAAACGTCCGTTGATGGTTGGCGTACTGCACGCCCGCCTACGGGGCTGCTGGGGAATCCACATTTGGAAGGTACCTGAAGATGTGTGCCTGTTCTTGGAGCTCCGCTAGTAGGGTAGCAAAGACACTCGTAGGCAGTACTGAATGCTGCTCCGTGCTACTTCTCCTCCGCTGGCAAATGCTTCACAGTCGCCCGAGGAAAGACGTTTAACAATCGATCTCCAAGAGAAACGAAACACATGATGCCATAAGGCGAAAGAATAGCAGGGCATCTCTTCACAAGCTTGTCCCTGATGTATAGCTGAGGGCAAACACTTGTGTGCTTGTGGGAGAGCCTGTGTCTTTCCTGGAAGCGTTTGGGAGTTTTGCTCAGACGCGTGTTTCCTCAAGTTCAAGAATCAAGATCTAGGATACCTGCAGACAGGTGCCTGTTTGTGTGGAGACAGTCTGTTTGAAACTGTGTTCCTCAGCGCCCGCTCTTTCTCCCCGTCGCTCCACACGCCTGGGAGTCCCTTTCTTTCTCTCCACAAGCACGTGTGTTGACTTCGTCGCACATGTGCATCTGCACAAGCGTTGAGCTCAGCAGAGTGTGTCTCTTGACACTTGATGTGCGTTGGCTGTGTCTGCGTGCTCCAGTGAAGAGAGAAACGGGAAATCATCTTGGTAGAGGCAACAAAGCAAAAGCGAGGCAGGATTGACATCTGCTCAACAGAGACGGATTCCCTGCGCTGACACAGTTCACAGTTACACGAGAAGCAATCTGAGCGGTCCATCGACCGGAGACGTGTTTCCCAAGAGGTCGTTTAGCGAGTGAACAGCAGTGTGCGCGACTTTCAGGAGTGTGCCTGGAAAGTGCCAGAATCACCAGAGCATCTGTGCAAAAGCTGCTGCCTCTGTGACCGCATTGAGGCACGTTCCTGTGTCTGCGAGTATATAGACGGCTCTTTCGCGTTCGCTCCGAGGGAAACGGTCCGCTATTGCTTCTGTGCGTACAGACGCGATTCCCTTGTCTCTTGCGAACACAGGGAACTCTGTGCATCCAAATCTACAGGCTAAGGACGCGTCTGCATATGTTTTGGTGAACAATCGAGTGTGCGTGTTCTGACAGCTGCCTCTATGCAGACGTCTCCACAGAGCCACTTCTGAATGCCCCGCAGCCCAGGACTGAATGGATACACTAACAAGTGCACCGGTGTGAGCAACCACATATGCAGAAGGACGTCTTTCATCTCACAGAAGCGCGAACGTCTTGGCGTTCAAGCACATGGCAGAAACAAGGTGTGAACAGATGCGCTGCTGCTATTTTCTCCGTTCGGCATGCTTCGTTGTAGCTCTCTTGCCGGTCGCCGGCTTAGCGGCTTGCTTTGCGCGACTAGGTCTGCGGAGAGAAGGAGATAGCGCCGGAAACCTTGCCTTTTGCCTTCTTCGGCGCTGGAACCTGGTTGCTGCGCCTTCTCTTTGTCCATGTGCACACACACGATTCCTCAGCGAAAACCATGCAGAAACCTTACCTCGAGCACCCAGGGATGTGCACCCAGCCCCACGTGCACGCACACGCAGCTAGAGAAAAGCACCTACCTTTTCACACACTGATGCCTAAGCAAACGCGTGGCCACACACACGCACACATCCGCAAGCGCGCCTGCTCCCATCTATTGAGGGAAAGACGGACGAGCAACGTCCTGACAGGCTTGAGGGGAAAAACGTCCGTTGATGGTTGGCGTACTGCACGCCCGCCTACGGGGCTGCAGGGGAATCCACATTTGGAAGGTACCTGAAGATGTGTGCCTGTTCTTGGAGCTCCGCTAGTAGGGTAGCAAAGACACTCGTAGGCAGTACTGAATGCTGCTCCGTGCTACTTCTCCTCCGCTGGCAAATGCTTCACAGTCGCCCGAGGAAAGACGTTTAACAATCGATCTCCAAGAGAAACGAAACACATGATGCCATAAGGCGAAAGAATAGCAGGGCATCTCTTCACAAGCTTGTCCCTGATCTATAGCTGAGGGCAAACACTTGTGTGCTTGTGGGAGAGCCTGTGTCTTTCCTGGAAGCGTTTGGGAGTTTTGCTCAGACGCGTGTTTCCTCAAGTTCAAGAATCAAGATCTAGGATACCTGCAGACAGGTGCCTGTTTGTGTGGAGACAGTCTGTTTGAAACTGTGTTCCTCAGCGCCCGCTCTTTCTCCCCGTCGCTCCACACGCCTGGGAGTCCCTTTCTTTCTCTCCACAAGCACGTGTGTTGACTTCGTCGCACATGTGCATCTGCACAAGCGTTGAGCTCAGCAGAGTGTGTCTCTTGACACTTGATGTGCGTTGGCTGTGTCTGCGTGCTCCAGTGAAGAGAGAAACGGGAAATCATCTTGGTAGAGGCAACAAAGCAAAAGCGAGGCAGGATTGACATCTGCTCAACAGAGACGGATTCCCTGCGCTGACACAGTTCACAGTTACACGAGAAGCAATCTGAGCGGTCCATCGACCGGAGACGTGTTTCCCAAGAGGTCGTTTAGCGAGTGAACAGCAGTGTGCGCGACTTTCAGGAGTGTGCCTGGAAAGTGCCAGAATCACCAGAGCATCTGTGCAAAAGCTGCTGCCTCTGTGACCGCATTGAGGCACGTTCCCGTGTCTCCGAGTACATAGACGGCTCTCCCGCGTTCACTCCGAGGGAAACGGTCCGCTATTGCTTCTGTGCGTACAGACGCGATTCCCTTGTCTCTTGCGAACACAGGGAACTCTGTGCATCCAAATCTACAGGCTAAGGACGCGTCTGCATATGTTTTGGTGAACAATCGAGTGTGCGTGTTCTGACAGCTGCCTCTATGCAGACGTCTCCACAGAGCCACTTCTGAATGCCCCGCAGCCCAGGACTGAATGGATACACTAACAAGTGCACCGGTGTGAGCAACCACATATGCAGAAGGACGTCTTTCATCTCACAGAAGCGCGAACGTCTTGGCGTTCAAGCACATGGCAGAAACAAGGTGTGAACAGATGAGCTGCTGCTATTTTCTCCGTTCGGCATGCTTCGTTGTAGCTCTCTTGCCGGTCGCCGGCTTAGCGGCTTGCTTTGCGCGACTAGGACTGGGGAGTGAAGGAGATAGCGCCGGAAACCTTGCCTTTTGCCTTCTTCGGCGCTGGAACCTGGTTGCTGCGCCTTCTCTTTGTCCATGTGCACACACACGATTCCTCAGCGAAAACCATGCAGAAACCTTACCTCGAGCACCCAGGGATGTGCACCCAGCACCACGTGCACGCACACGCAGCTAGAGAAAAGCACCTACCTTTTCACACACTGATGCCTAAGCAAACGCGTGGCCACACACACGCACACATCCGCAAGCGCGCCTACTCCCATCTATCGAGGGAAAGACGGACGAGCAACGTCCTGACAGGCTTGAGGGGAAAAACGTCCGTTGATGGTTGGCGTACTGCACGCCCGCCTACGGGGCTGCTGGGGAATCCACATTTGGAAGGTACCTGAAGATGTGTGCCTGTTCTTGGAGCTCCGCTAGTAGGGTAGCAAAGACACTCGTAGGCAGTACTGAATGCTGCTCCGTGCTACTTCTCCTCCGCTGGCAAATGCTTCACAGTCGCCCGAGGAAAGACGTTTAACAATCGATCTCCAAGAGAAACGAAACACATGATGCCATAAGGCGAAAGAATAGCAGGGCATCTCTTCACAAGCTTGTCCCTGATGTATAGCTGAGGGCAAACACTTGTGTGCTTGTGGGAGAGCCTGTGTCTTTCCTGGAAGCGTTTGGGAGTTTTGCTCAGACGCGTGTTTCCTCAAGTTCAAGAATCAAGATCTAGGATACCTGCAGACAGGTGCCTGTTTGTGTGGAGACAGTCTGTTTGAAACTGTGTTCCTCAGCGCCCGCTCTTTCTCCCCGTCGCTCCACACGCCTGGGAGTCCCTTTCTTTCTCTCCACAAGCACGTGTGTTGACTTCGTCGCACATGTGCATCTGCACAAGCGTTGAGCTCAGCAGAGTGTGTCTCTTGACACTTGATGTGCGTTGGCTGTGTCTGCGTGCTCCAGTGAAGAGAGAAACGGGAAATCATCTTGGTAGAGGCAACAAAGCAAAAGCGAGGCAGGATTGACATCTGCTCAACAGAGACGGATTCCCTGCGCTGACACAGTTCACAGTTACACGAGAAGCAATCTGAGCGGTCCATCGACCGGAGACGTGTTTCCCAAGAGGTCGTTTAGCGAGTGAACAGCAGTGTGCGCGACTTTCAGGAGTGTGCCTGGAAAGTGCCAGAATCACCAGAGCATCTGTGCAAAAGCTGCTGCCTCTGTGACCGCATTGAGGCACGTTCCTGTGTCTGCGAGTATATAGACGGCTCTTTCGCGTTCGCTCCGAGGGAAACGGTCCGCTATTGCTTCTGTGCGTACAGACGCGATTCCCTTGTCTCTTGCGAACACAGGGAACTCTGTGCATCCAAATCTACAGGCTAAGGACGCGTCTGCATATGTTTTGGTGAACAATCGAGTGTGCGTGTTCTGACAGCTGCCTCTATGCAGACGTCTCCACAGAGCCACTTCTGAATGCCCCGCAGCCCAGGACTGAATGGATACACTAACAAGTGCACCGGTGTGAGCAACCACATATGCAGAAGGACGTCTTTCATCTCACAGAAGCGCGAACGTCTTGGCGTTCAAGCACATGGCAGAAACAAGGTGTGAACAGATGCGCTGCTGCTATTTTCTCCGTTCGGCATGCTTCGTTGTAGCTCTCTTGCCGGTCGCCGGCTTAGCGGCTTGCTTTGCGCGACTAGGTCTGCGGAGAGAAGGAGATAGCGCCGGAAACCTTGCCTTTTGCCTTCTTCGGCGCTGGAACCTGGTTGCTGCGCCTTCTCTTTGTCCATGTGCACACACACGATTCCTCAGCGAAAACCATGCAGAAACCTTACCTCGAGCACCCAGGGATGTGCACCCAGCCCCACGTGCACGCACACGCAGCTAGAGAAAAGCACCTACCTTTTCACACACTGATGCCTAAGCAAACGCGTGGCCACACACACGCACACATCCGCAAGCGCGCCTGCTCCCATCTATTGAGGGAAAGACGGACGAGCAACGTCCTGACAGGCTTGAGGGGAAAAACGTCCGTTGATGGTTGGCGTACTGCACGCCCGCCTACGGGGCTGCAGGGGAATCCACATTTGGAAGGTACCTGAAGATGTGTGCCTGTTCTTGGAGCTCCGCTAGTAGGGTAGCAAAGACACTCGTAGGCAGTACTGAATGCTGCTCCGTGCTACTTCTCCTCCGCTGGCAAATGCTTCACAGTCGCCCGAGGAAAGACGTTTAACAATCGATCTCCAAGAGAAACGAAACACATGATGCCATAAGGCGAAAGAATAGCAGGGCATCTCTTCACAAGCTTGTCCCTGATCTATAGCTGAGGGCAAACACTTGTGTGCTTGTGGGAGAGCCTGTGTCTTTCCTGGAAGCGTTTGGGAGTTTTGCTCAGACGCGTGTTTCCTCAAGTTCAAGAATCAAGATCTAGGATACCTGCAGACAGGTGCCTGTTTGTGTGGAGACAGTCTGTTTGAAACTGTGTTCCTCAGCGCCCGCTCTTTCTCCCCGTCGCTCCACACGCCTGGGAGTCCCTTTCTTTCTCTCCACAAGCACGTGTGTTGACTTCGTCGCACATGTGCATCTGCACAAGCGTTGAGCTCAGCAGAGTGTGTCTCTTGACACTTGATGTGCGTTGGCTGTGTCTGCGTGCTCCAGTGAAGAGAGAAACGGGAAATCATCTTGGTAGAGGCAACAAAGCAAAAGCGAGGCAGGATTGACATCTGCTCAACAGAGACGGATTCCCTGCGCTGACACAGTTCACAGTTACACGAGAAGCAATCTGAGCGGTCCATCGACCGGAGACGTGTTTCCCAAGAGGTCGTTTAGCGAGTGAACAGCAGTGTGCGCGACTTTCAGGAGCGTGCCTGGAAAGTGCCAGAATCACCAGAGCATCTGTGCAAAAGCTGCTGCCTCTGTGACCGCATTGAGGCACGTTCCCGTGTCTCCGAGTACATAGACGGCTCTTCCGCGTTCACTCCGAGGGAAACGGTCCGCTATTGCTTCTGTGCGTACAGACGCGATTCCCTTGTCTCTTGCGAACACAGGGAACTCTGTGCATCCAAATCTACAGGCTAAGGACGCGTCTGCATATGTTTTGGTGAACAATCGAGTGTGCGTGTTCTGACAGCTGCCTCTATGCAGACGTCTCCACAGAGCCACTTCTGAATGCCCCGCAGCCCAGGACTGAATGGATACACTAACAAGTGCACCGGTGTGAGCAACCACATATGCAGAAGGACGTCTTTCATCTCACAGAAGCGCGAACGTCTTGGCGTTCAAGCACATGGCAGAAACAAGGTGTGAACAGATGCGCTGCTGCTATTTTCTCCGTTCGGCATGCTTCGTTGTAGCTCTCTTGCCGGTCGCCGGCTTAGCGGCTTGCTTTGCGCGACTAGGTCTGCGGAGAGAAGGAGATAGCGCCGGAAACCTTGCCTTTTGCCTTCTTCGGCGCTGGAACCTGGTTGCTGCGCCTTCTCTTTGTCCATGTGCACACACACGATTCCTCAGCGAAAACCATGCAGAAACCTTACCTCGAGCACCCAGGGATGTGCACCCAGCCCCACGTGCACGCACACGCAGCTAGAGAAAAGCACCTACCTTTTCACACACTGATGCCTAAGCAAACGCGTGGCCACACACACGCACACATCCGCAAGCGCGCCTGCTCCCATCTATTGAGGGAAAGACGGACGAGCAACGTCCTGACAGGCTTGAGGGGAAAAACGTCCGTTGATGGTTGGCGTACTGCACGCCCGCCTACGGGGCTGCAGGGGAATCCACATTTGGAAGGTACCTGAAGATGTGTGCCTGTTCTTGGAGCTCCGCTAGTAGGGTAGCAAAGACACTCGTAGGCAGTACTGAATGCTGCTCCGTGCTACTTCTCCTCCGCTGGCAAATGCTTCACAGTCGCCCGAGGAAAGACGTTTAACAATCGATCTCCAAGAGTAACGAAACACATGATGCCATAAGGCGAAAGAATAGCAGGGCATCTCTTCACAAGCTTGTCCCTGATCTATAGCTGAGGGCAAACACTTGTGTGCTTGTGGGAGAGCCTGTGTCTTTCCTGGAAGCGTTTGGGAGTTTTGCTCAGACGCGTGTTTCCTCAAGTTCAAGAATCAAGATCTAGGATACCTGCAGACAGGTGCCTGTTTGTGTGGAGACAGTCTGTTTGAAACTGTGTTCCTCAGCGCCCGCTCTTTCTCCCCGTCGCTCCACACGCCTGGGAGTCCCTTTCTTTCTCTCCACAAGCACGTGTGTTGACTTCGTCGCACATGTGCATCTGCACAAGCGTTGAGCTCAGCAGAGTGTGTCTCTTGACACTTGATGTGCGTTGGCTGTGTCTGCGTGCTCCAGTGAAGAGAGAAACGGGAAATCATCTTGGTAGAGGCAACAAAGCAAAAGCGAGGCAGGATTGACATCTGCTCAACAGAGACGGATTCCCTGCGCTGACACAGTTCACAGTTACACGAGAAGCAATCTGAGCGGTCCATCGACCGGAGACGTGTTTCCCAAGAGGTCGTTTAGCGAGTGAACAGCAGTGTGCGCGACTTTCAGGAGTGTGCCTGGAAAGTGCCAGAATCACCAGAGCATCTGTGCAAAAGCTGCTGCCTCTGTGACCGCATTGAGGCACGTTCCCGTGTCTCCGAGTACATAGACGGCTCTCCCGCGTTCACTCCGAGGGAAACGGTCCGCTATTGCTTCTGTGCGTACAGACGCGATTCCCTTGTCTCTTGCGAACACAGGGAACTCTGTGCATCCAAATCTACAGGCTAAGGACGCGTCTGCATATGTTTTGGTGAACAATCGAGTGTGCGTGTTCTGACAGCTGCCTCTATGCAGACGTCTCCACAGAGCCACTTCTGAATGCCCCGCAGCCCAGGACTGAATGGATACACTAACAAGTGCACCGGTGTGAGCAACCACATATGCAGAAGGACGTCTTTCATCTCACAGAAGCGCGAACGTCTTGGCGTTCAAGCACATGGCAGAAACAAGGTGTGAACAGATGAGCTGCTGCTATTTTCTCCGTTCGGCATGCTTCGTTGTAGCTCTCTTGCCGGTCGCCGGCTTAGCGGCTTGCTTTGCGCGACTAGGACTGGGGAGTGAAGGAGATAGCGCCGGAAACCTTGCCTTTTGCCTTCTTCGGCGCTGGAACCTGGTTGCTGCGCCTTCTCTTTGTCCATGTGCACACACACGATTCCTCAGCGAAAACCATGCAGAAACCTTACCTCGAGCACCCAGGGATGTGCACCCAGCACCACGTGCACGCACACGCAGCTAGAGAAAAGCACCTACCTTTTCACACACTGATGCCTAAGCAAACGCGTGGCCACACACACGCACACATCCGCAAGCGCGCCTACTCCCATCTATTGAGGGAAAGACGGACGAGCAACGTCCTGACAGGCTTGAGGGGAAAAACGTCCGTTGATGGTTGGCGTACTGCACGCCCGCCTACGGGGCTGCAGGGGAATCCACATTTGGAAGGTACCTGAAGATGTGTGCCTGTTCTTGGAGCTCCGCTAGTAGGGTAGCAAAGACACTCGTAGGCAGTACTGAATGCTGCTCCGTGCTACTTCTCCTCCGCTGGCAAATGCTTCACAGTCGCCCGAGGAAAGACGTTTAACAATCGATCTCCAAGAGAAACGAAACACATGATGCCATAAGGCGAAAGAATAGCAGGGCATCTCTTCACAAGCTTGTCCCTGATCTATAGCTGAGGGCAAACACTTGTGTGCTTGTGGGAGAGCCTGTGTCTTTCCTGGAAGCGTTTGGGAGTTTTGCTCAGACGCGTGTTTCCTCAAGTTCAAGAATCAAGATCTAGGATACCTGCAGACAGGTGCCTGTTTGTGTGGAGACAGTCTGTTTGAAACTGTGTTCCTCAGCGCCCGCTCTTTCTCCCCGTCGCTCCACACGCCTGGGAGTCCCTTTCTTTCTCTCCACAAGCACGTGTGTTGACTTCGTCGCACATGTGCATCTGCACAAGCGTTGAGCTCAGCAGAGTGTGTCTCTTGACACTTGATGTGCGTTGGCTGTGTCTGCGTGCTCCAGTGAAGAGAGAAACGGGAAATCATCTTGGTAGAGGCAACAAAGCAAAAGCGAGGCAGGATTGACATCTGCTCAACAGAGACGGATTCCCTGCGCTGACACAGTTCACAGTTACACGAGAAGCAATCTGAGCGGTCCATCGACCGGAGACGTGTTTCCCAAGAGGTCGTTTAGCGAGTGAACAGCAGTGTGCGCGACTTTCAGGAGTGTGCCTGGAAAGTGCCAGAATCACCAGAGCATCTGTGCAAAAGCTGCTGCCTCTGTGACCGCATTGAGGCACGTTCCCGTGTCTGGGAGTATATAGACGGCTCTTTCGCGTTCGCTCCGAGGGAAACGGTCCGCTATTGCTTCTGTGCGTACAGACGCGATTCCCTTGTCTCTTGCGAACACAGGGAACTCTGTGCATCCAAATCTACAGGCTAAGGACGCGTCTGCATATGTTTTGGTGAACAATCGAGTGTGCGTGTTCTGACAGCTGCCTCTATGCAGACGTCTCCACAGAGCCACTTCTGAATGCCCCGCAGCCCAGGACTGAATGGATACACTAACAAGTGCACCGGTGTGAGCAACCACATATGCAGAAGGACGTCTTTCATCTCACAGAAGCGCGAACGTCTTGGCGTTCAAGCACATGGCAGAAACAAGGTGTGAACAGATGAGCTGCTGCTATTTTCTCCGTTCGGCATGCTTCGTTGTAGCTCTCTTGCCGGTCGCCGGCTTAGCGGCTTGCTTTGCGCGACTAGGACTGGGGAGTGAAGGAGATAGCGCCGGAAACCTTGCCTTTTGCCTTCTTCGGCGCTGGAACCTGGTTGCTGCGCCTTCTCTTTGTCCATGTGCACACACACGATTCCTCAGCGAAAACCATGCAGAAACCTTACCTCGAGCACCCAGGGATGTGCACCCAGCACCACGTGCACGCACACGCAGCTAGAGAAAAGCACCTACCTTTTCACACACTGATGCCTAAGCAAACGCGTGGCCACACACACGCACACATCCGCAAGCGCGCCTACTCCCATCTATTGAGGGAAAGACGGACGAGCAACGTCCTGACAGGCTTGAGGGGAAAAACGTCCGTTGATGGTTGGCGTACTGCACGCCCGCCTACGGGGCTGCAGGGGAATCCACATTTGGAAGGTACCTGAAGATGTGTGCCTGTTCTTGGAGCTCCGCTAGTAGGGTAGCAAAGACACTCGTAGGCAGTACTGAATGCTGCTCCGTGCTACTTCTCCTCCGCTGGCAAATGCTTCACAGTCGCCCGAGGAAAGACGTTTAACAATCGATCTCCAAGAGAAACGAAACACATGATGCCATAAGGCGAAAGAATAGCAGGGCATCTCTTCACAAGCTTGTCCCTGATCTATAGCTGAGGGCAAACACTTGTGTGCTTGTGGGAGAGCCTGTGTCTTTCCTGGAAGCGTTTGGGAGTTTTGCTCAGACGCGTGTTTCCTCAAGTTCAAGAATCAAGATCTAGGATACCTGCAGACAGGTGCCTGTTTGTGTGGAGACAGTCTGTTTGAAACTGTGTTCCTCAGCGCCCGCTCTTTCTCCCCGTCGCTCCACACGCCTGGGAGTCCCTTTCTTTCTCTCCACAAGCACGTGTGTTGACTTCGTCGCACATGTGCATCTGCACAAGCGTTGAGCTCAGCAGAGTGTGTCTCTTGACACTTGATGTGCGTTGGCTGTGTCTGCGTGCTCCAGTGAAGAGAGAAACGGGAAATCATCTTGGTAGAGGCAACAAAGCAAAAGCGAGGCAGGATTGACATCTGCTCAACAGAGACGGATTCCCTGCGCTGACACAGTTCACAGTTACACGAGAAGCAATCTGAGCGGTCCATCGACCGGAGACGTGTTTCCCAAGAGGTCGTTTAGCGAGTGAACAGCAGTGTGCGCGACTTTCAGGAGTGTGCCTGGAAAGTGCCAGAATCACCAGAGCATCTGTGCAAAAGCTGCTGCCTCTGTGACCGCATTGAGGCACGTTCCCGTGTCTGGGAGTATATAGACGGCTCTTTCGCGTTCGCTCCGAGGGAAACGGTCCGCTATTGCTTCTGTGCGTACAGACGCGATTCCCTTGTCTCTTGCGAACACAGGGAACTCTGTGCATCCAAATCTACAGGCTAAGGACGCGTCTGCATATGTTTTGGTGAACAATCGAGTGTGCGTGTTCTGACAGCTGCCTCTATGCAGACGTCTCCACAGAGCCACTTCTGAATGCCCCGCAGCCCAGGACTGAATGGATACACTAACAAGTGCACCGGTGTGAGCAACCACATATGCAGAAGGACGTCTTTCATCTCACAGAAGCGCGAACGTCTTGGCGTTCAAGCACATGGCAGAAACAAGGTGTGAACAGATGAGCTGCTGCTATTTTCTCCGTTCGGCATGCTTCGTTGTAGCTCTCTTGCCGGTCGCCGGCTTAGCGGCTTGCTTTGCGCGACTAGGACTGGGGAGTGAAGGAGATAGCGCCGGAAACCTTGCCTTTTGCCTTCTTCGGCGCTGGAACCTGGTTGCTGCGCCTTCTCTTTGTCCATGTGCACACACACGATTCCTCAGCGAAAACCATGCAGAAACCTTACCTCGAGCACCCAGGGATGTGTACCCAGCACCACGTGCACGCACACGCAGCTAGAGAAAAGCACCTACCTTTTCACACACTGATGCCTAAGCAAACGCGTGGCCACACACACGCACACATCCGCAAGCGCGCCTACTCCCATCTATTGAGGGAAAGACGGACGAGCAACGTCCTGACAGGCTTGAGGGGAAAAACGTCCGTTGATGGTTGGCGTACTGCACGCCCGCCTACGGGGCTGCAGGGGAATCCACATTTGGAAGGTACCTGAAGATGTGTGCCTGTTCTTGGAGCTCCGCTAGTAGGGTAGCAAAGACACTCGTAGGCAGTACTGAATGCTGCTCCGTGCTACTTCTCCTCCGCTGGCAAATGCTTCACAGTCGCCCGAGGAAAGACGTTTAACAATCGATCTCCAAGAGAAACGAAACACATGATGCCATAAGGCGAAAGAATAGCAGGGCATCTCTTCACAAGCTTGTCCCTGATCTATAGCTGAGGGCAAACACTTGTGTGCTTGTGGGAGAGCCTGTGTCTTTCCTGGAAGCGTTTGGGAGTTTTGCTCAGACGCGTGTTTCCTCAAGTTCAAGAATCAAGATCTAGGATACCTGCAGACAGGTGCCTGTTTGTGTGGAGACAGTCTGTTTGAAACTGTGTTCCTCAGCGCCCGCTCTTTCTCCCCGTCGCTCCACACGCCTGGGAGTCCCTTTCTTTCTCTCCACAAGCACGTGTGTTGACTTCGTCGCACATGTGCATCTGCACAAGCGTTGAGCTCAGCAGAGTGTGTCTCTTGACACTTGATGTGCGTTGGCTGTGTCTGCGTGCTCCAGTGAAGAGAGAAACGGGAAATCATCTTGGTAGAGGCAACAAAGCAAAAGCGAGGCAGGATTGACATCTGCTCAACAGAGACGGATTCCCTGCGCTGACACAGTTCACAGTTACACGAGAAGCAATCTGAGCGGTCCATCGACCGGAGACGTGTTTCCCAAGAGGTCGTTTAGCGAGTGAACAGCAGTGTGCGCGACTTTCAGGAGTGTGCCTGGAAAGTGCCAGAATCACCAGAGCATCTGTGCAAAAGCTGCTGCCTCTGTGACCGCATTGAGGCACGTTCCCGTTTCTCCGAGTACATAGACGGCTCTCCCGCGTTCACTCCGAGGGAAACGGTCCGCTATTGCTTCTGTGCGTACAGACGCGATTCGCTTGTCTCTTGCGAACACAGGGAACTCTGTGCATCCAAATCTACAGGCTAAGGACGCGTCTGCATATGTTTTGGTGAACAATCGAGTGTGCGTGTTCTGACAGCTGCCTCTATGCAGACGTCTCCACAGAGCCGCTTCTGAATGCCCCGCAGCCCAGGACTGAATGGATACACTAACAAGTGCACCGGTGTGAGCAACCACATATGCAGAAGGACGTCTTTCATCTCACAGAAGCGCGAACGTCTTGGCGTTCAAGCACATGGCAGAAACAAGGTGTGAACAGATGCGCTGCTGCTATTTTCTCCGTTCGGCATGCTTCGTTGTAGCTCTCTTGCCGGTCGCCGGCTTAGCGGCTTGCTTTGCGCGACTAGGTCTGCGGAGAGAAGGAGATAGCGCCGGAAACCTTGCCTTTTGCCTTCTTCGGCGCTGGAACCTGGTTGCTGCGCCTTCTCTTTGTCCATGTGCACACACACGATTCCTCAGCGAAAACCATGCAGAAACCTTTCCACGAGCACCCAGGGATGTGCACTCAGCCCCACGTGCACGCACACGCAGCTAGAGAAAAGCACCTACCTTTTCACACACTGATGCCTAAGCAAACGCGTGGCCACACACACGCACACATCCGCAAGCGCGCCTGCTCCCATCTATTGAGGGAAAGACGGACGAGCAACGTCCTGACAGGCTTGAGGGGAAAAACGTCCGTTGATGGTTGGCGTACTGCACGCCCGCCTACGGGGCTGCAGGGGAATCCACATTTGGAAGGTACCTGAAGATGTGTGCCTGTTCTTGGAGCTCCGCTAGTAGGGTAGCAAAGACACTCGTAGGCAGTACTGAATGCTGCTCCGTGCTACTTTTCCGCCGGTGGCAAATGCTTCACAGTCGCCCGAGGAAAGACGTTTAACAATCGATCTCCAAGAGAAACGAAACACATGATGCCATAAGGCGAAAGAATAGCAGGGCATCTCTTCACAAGCTTGTCCCTGATCTATAGCTGAGGGCAAACACTTGTGTGCTTGTGGGAGAGCCTGTGTCTTTCCTGGAAGCGTTTGGGAGTTTTGCTCAGACGCGTGTTTCCTCAAGTTCAAGAATCAAGATCTAGGATACCTGCAGACAGGTGCCTGTTTGTGTGGAGACAGTCTGTTTGAAACTGTGTTCCTCAGCGCCCGCTCTTTCTCCCCGTCGCTCCACACGCCTGGGAGTCCCTTTCTTTCTCTCCACAAGCACGTGTGTTGACTTCGTCGCACATGTGCATCTGCACAAGCGTTGAGCTCAGCAGAGTGTGTCTCTTGACACTTGATGTGCGTTGGCTGTGTCTGCGTGCTCCAGTGAAGAGAGAAACGGGAAATCATCTTGGTAGAGGCAACAAAGCAAAAGCGAGGCAGGATTGACATCTGCTCAACAGAGAGGGATTCCCTGCGCTGACACAGTTCACAGTTACACGAGAAGCAATCTGAGCGGTCCATCGACCGGAGACGTGTTTCCCAAGAGGTCGTTTAGCGAGTGAACAGCAGTGTGCGCGACTTTCAGGAGTGTGCCTGGAAAGTGCCAGAATCACCAGAGCACCTGTGCAAAAGCTGCTGCCTCTGTGACCGCATTGAGGCACGTTCCCGTGTCTGCGAGTATATAGACGGCTCTTTCGCGTTCACTCCGAGGGAAACGGTCCGCTATTGCTTCTGTGCGTACAGACGCGATTCCCTTGTCTCTTGCGAACACAGGGAACTCTGTGCATCCAAATCTACAGGCTAAGGACGCGTCTGCATATGTTTTGGTGAACAATCGAGTGTGCGTGTTCTGACAGCTGCCTCTATGCAGACGTCTCCACAGAGCCACTTCTGAATGCCCCGCAGCCCAGGACTGAATGGATACACTAACAAGTGCACCGGTGTGAGCAACCACATATGCAGAAGGACGTCTTTCATCTCACAGAAGCGCGAACGTCTTGGCGTTCAAGCACATGGCAGAAACAAGGTGTGAACAGATGAGCTGCTGCTATTTTCTCCGTTCGGCATGCTTCGTTGTAGCTCTCTTGCCGGTCGCCGGCTTAGCGGCTTGCTTTGCGCGACTAGGTCTGCGGAGAGAAGGAGATAGCGCCGGAAACCTTGCCTTTTGCCTTCTTCGGCGCTGGAACCTGGTTGCTGCGCCTTCTCTTTGTCCATGTGCACACACACGATTCCTCAGCGAAAACCATGCAGAAACCTTACCTCGAGCACCCAGGGATGTGCACCCAGCACCACGTGCACGCACACGCAGCTAGAGAAAAGCACCTACCTTTTCACACACTGATGCCTAAGCAAACGCGTGGCCACACACACGCACACATCCGCAAGCGCGCCTACTCCCATCTATTGAGGGAAAGACGGACGAGCAACGTCCTGACAGGCTTGAGGGGAAAAACGTCCGTTGATGGTTGGCGTACTGCACGCCCGCCTACGGGGCTGCAGGGGAATCCACATTTGGAAGGTACCTGAAGATGTGTGCCTGTTCTTGGAGCTCCGCTAGTAGGGTAGCAAAGACACTCGTAGGCAGTACTGAATGCTGCTCCGTGCTACTTTTCCGCCGGTGGCAAATGCTTCACAGTCGCCCGAGGAAAGACGTTTAACAATCCATCTCCAAGAGAAACGAAACACATGATGCCATAAGGCGAAAGAATAGCAGGGCATCTCTTCACAAGCTTGTCCCTGATCTATAGCTGAGGGCAAACACTTGTGTGCTTGTGGGAGAGCCTGTGTCTTTCCTGGAAGCGTTTGGGAGTTTTGCTCAGACGCGTGTTTCCTCAAGTTCAAGAATCAAGATCTAGGATACCTGCAGACAGGTGCCTGTTTGTGTGGAGACAGTCTGTTTGAAACTGTGTTCCTCAGCGCCCGCTCTTTCTCCCCGTCGCTCCACACGCCTGGGAGTCCCTTTCTTTCTCTCCACAAGCACGTGTGTTGACTTCGTCGCACATGTGCATCTGCACAAGCGTTGAGCTCAGCAGAGTGTGTCTCTTGACACTTGATGTGCGTTGGCTGTGTCTGCGTGCTCCAGTGAAGAGAGAAACGGGAAATCATCTTGGTAGAGGCAACAAAGCAAAAGCGAGGCAGGATTGACATCTGCTCAACAGAGAGGGATTCCCTGCGCTGACACAGTTCACAGTTACACGAGAAGCAATCTGAGCGGTCCATCGACCGGAGACGTGTTTCCCAAGAGGTCGTTTAGCGAGTGAACAGCAGTGTGCGCGACTTTCAGGAGTGTGCCTGGAAAGTGCCAGAATCACCAGAGCACCTGTGCAAAAGCTGCTGCCTCTGTGACCGCATTGAGGCACGTTCCCGTGTCTGCGAGTATATAGACGGCTCTTTCGCGTTCACTCCGAGGGAAACGGTCCGCTATTGCTTCTGTGCGTACAGACGCGATTCCCTTGTCTCTTGCGAACACAGGGAACTCTGTGCATCCAAATCTACAGGCTAAGGACGCGTCTGCATATGTTTTGGTGAACAATCGAGTGTGCGTGTTCTGACAGCTGCCTCTATGCAGACGTCTCCACAGAGCCACTTCTGAATGCCCCGCAGCCCAGGACTGAATGGATACACTAACAAGTGCACCGGTGTGAGCAACCACATATGCAGAAGGACGTCTTTCATCTCACAGAAGCGCGAACGTCTTGGCGTTCAAGCACATGGCAGAAACAAGGTGTGAACAGATGAGCTGCTGCTATTTTCTCCGTTCGGCATGCTTCGTTGTAGCTCTCTTGCCGGTCGCCGGCTTAGCGGCTTGCTTTGCGCGACTCGGTCTGGGGAGAGAAGGAGATAGCGCCGGAAACCTTGCCTTTTGCCTTCTTCGGCGCTGGAACCTGGTTGCTGCGCCTTCTCTTTGTCCATGTGCACACACACGATTCCTCAGCGAAAACCATGCAGAAACCTTACCTCGAGCACCCAGGGATGTGCACCCAGCACCACGTGCACGCACACGCAGCTAGAGAAAAGCACCTACCTTTTCACACACTGATGCCTAAGCAAACGCGTGGCCACACACACGCACACATCCGCAAGCGCGCCTACTCCCATCTATTGAGGGAAAGACGGACGAGCAACGTCCTGACAGGCTTGAGGGGAAAAACGTCCGTTGATGGTTGGCGTACTGCACGCCCGCCTACGGGGCTGCAGGGGAATCCACATTTGGAAGGTACCTGAAGATGTGTGCCTGTTCTTGGAGCTCCGCTAGTAGGGTAGCAAAGACACTCGTAGGCAGTACTGAATGCTGCTCCGTGCTACTTCTCCTCCGCTGGCAAATGCTTCACAGTCGCCCGAGGAAAGACGTTTAACAATCGATCTCCAAGAGAAACGAAACACATGATGCCATAAGGCGAAAGAATAGCAGGGCATCTCTTCACAAGCTTGTCCCTGATCTATAGCTGAGGGCAAACACTTGTGTGCTTGTGGGAGAGCCTGTGTCTTTCCTGGAAGCGTTTGGGAGTTTTGCTCAGACGCGTGTTTCCTCAAGTTCAAGAATCAAGATCTAGGATACCTGCAGACAGGTGCCTGTTTGTGTGGAGACAGTCTGTTTGAAACTGTGTTCCTCAGCGCCCGCTCTTTCTCCCCGTCGCTCCACACGCCTGGGAGTCCCTTTCTTTCTCTCCACAAGCACGTGTGTTGACTTCGTCGCACATGTGCATCTGCACAAGCGTTGAGCTCAGCAGAGTGTGTCTCTTGACACTTGATGTGCGTTGGCTGTGTCTGCCTGCTCCAGTGAAGAGAGAAACGGGAAATCATCTTGGTAGAGGCAACAAAGCAAAAGCGAGGCAGGATTGACATCTGCTCAACAGAGACGGATTCCCTGCGCTGACACAGTTCACAGATACACGAGAAGCAATCTGAGCGGTCCATCGACCGGAGACGTGTTTCCCAAGAGGTCGTTTAGCGAGTGAACAGCAGTGTGCGCGACTTTCAGGAGTGTGCCTGGAAAGTGCCAGAATCACCAGAGCATCTGTGCAAAAGCTGCTGCCTCTGTGACCGCATTGAGGCACGTTCCCGTTTCTCCGAGTACATAGACGGCTCTCCCGCGTTCACTCCGAGGGAAACGGTCCGCTATTGCTTCTGTGCGTACAGACGCGATTCGCTTGTCTCTTGCGAACACAGGGAACTCTGTGCATCCAAATCTACAGGCTAAGGACGCGTCTGCATATGTTTTGGTGAACAATCGAGTGTGCGTGTTCTGACAGCTGCCTCTATGCAGACGTCTCCACAGAGCCGCTTCTGAATGCCCCGCAGCCCAGGACTGAATGGATACACTAACAAGTGCACCGGTGTGAGCAACCACATATGCAGAAGGACGTCTTTCATCTCACAGAAGCGCGAACGTCTTGGCGTTCAAGCACATGGCAGAAACAAGGTGTGAACAGATGCGCTGCTGCTATTTTCTCCGTTCGGCATGCTTCGTTGTAGCTCTCTTGCCGGTCGCCGGCTTAGCGGCTTGCTTTGCGCGACTAGGTCTGCGGAGAGAAGGAGATAGCGCCGGAAACCTTGCCTTTTGCCTTCTTCGGCGCTGGAACCTGGTTGCTGCGCCTTCTCTTTGTCCATGTGCACACACACGATTCCTCAGCGAAAACCATGCAGAAACCTTTCCACGAGCACCCAGGGATGTGCACTCAGCCCCACGTGCACGCACACGCAGCTAGAGAAAAGCACCTACCTTTTCACACACTGATGCCTAAGCAAACGCGTGGCCACACACACGCACACATCCGCAAGCGCGCCTGCTCCCATCTATTGAGGGAAAGACGGACGAGCAACGTCCTGACAGGCTTGAGGGGAAAAACGTCCGTTGATGGTTGGCGTACTGCACGCCCGCCTACGGGGCTGCAGGGGAATCCACATTTGGAAGGTACCTGAAGATGTGTGCCTGTTCTTGGAGCTCCGCTAGTAGGGTAGCAAAGACACTCGTAGGCAGTACTGAATGCTGCTCCGTGCTACTTTTCCGCCGGTGGCAAATGCTTCACAGTCGCCCGAGGAAAGACGTTTAACAATCCATCTCCAAGAGAAACGAAACACATGATGCCATAAGGCGAAAGAATAGCAGGGCATCTCTTCACAAGCTTGTCCCTGATCTATAGCTGAGGGCAAACACTTGTGTGCTTGTGGGAGAGCCTGTGTCTTTCCTGGAAGCGTTTGGGAGTTTTGCTCAGACGCGTGTTTCCTCAAGTTCAAGAATCAAGATCTAGGATACCTGCAGACAGGTGCCTGTTTGTGTGGAGACAGTCTGTTTGAAACTGTGTTCCTCAGCGCCCGCTCTTTCTCCCCGTCGCTCCACACGCCTGGGAGTCCCTTTCTTTCTCTCCACAAGCACGTGTGTTGACTTCGTCGCACATGTGCATCTGCACAAGCGTTGAGCTCAGCAGAGTGTGTCTCTTGACACTTGATGTGCGTTGGCTGTGTCTGCGTGCTCCAGTGAAGAGAGAAACGGGAAATCATCTTGGTAGAGGCAACAAAGCAAAAGCGAGGCAGGATTGACATCTGCTCAACAGAGACGGATTCCCTGCGCTGACACAGTTCACAGTTACACGAGAAGCAATCTGAGCGGTCCATCGACCGGAGACGTGTTTCCCAAGAGGTCGTTTAGCGAGTGAACAGCAGTGTGCGCGACTTTCAGGAGTGTGCCTGGAAAGTGCCAGAATCACCAGAGCACCTGTGCAAAAGCTGCTGCCTCTGTGACCGCATTGAGGCACGTTCCCGTGTCTGCGAGTATATAGACGGCTCTTTCGCGTTCACTCCGAGGGAAACGGTCCGCTATTGCTTCTGTGCGTACAGACGCGATTCCCTTGTCTCTTGCGAACACAGGGAACTCTGTGCATCCAAATCTACAGGCTAAGGACGCGTCTGCATATGTTTTGGTGAACAATCGAGTGTGCGTGTTCTGACAGCTGCCTCTATGCAGACGTCTCCACAGAGCCACTTCTGAATGCCCCGCAGCCCAGGACTGAATGGATACACTAACAAGTGCACCGGTGTGAGCAACCACATATGCAGAAGGACGTCTTTCATCTCACAGAAGCGCGAACGTCTTGGCGTTCAAGCACATGGCAGAAACAAGGTGTGAACAGATGCGCTGCTGCTAGTTTCTCCGTTCGGCATGCTTCGTTGTAGCTCTCTTGCCGGTCGCCGGCTTAGCGGCTTGCTTTGCGCGACTCGGTCTGGGGAGAGAAGGAGATAGCGCCGGAAACCTTGCCTTTTGCCTTCTTCGGCGCTGGAACCTGGTTGCTGCGCCTTCTCTTTGTCCATGTGCACACACACGATTCCTCAGCGAAAACCATGCAGAAACCTTACCTCGAGCACCCAGGGATGTGCACCCAGCACCACGTGCACGCACACGCAGCTAGAGAAAAGCACCTACCTTTTCACACACTGATGCCTAAGCAAACGCGTGGCCACACACACGCACACATCCGCAAGCGCGCCTACTCCCATCTATTGAGGGAAAGACGGACGAGCAACGTCCTGACAGGCTTGAGGGGAAAAACGTCCGTTGATGGTTGGCGTACTGCACGCCCGCCTACGGGGCTGCAGGGGAATCCACATTTGGAAGGTACCTGAAGATGTGTGCCTGTTCTTGGAGCTCCGCTAGTAGGGTAGCAAAGACACTCGTAGGCAGTACTGAATGCTGCTCCGTGCTACTTTTCCGCCGGTGGCAAATGCTTCACAGTCGCCCGAGGAAAGACGTTTAACAATCGATCTCCAAGAGAAACGAAACACATGATGCCATAAGGCGAAAGAATAGCAGGGCATCTCTTCACAAGCTTGTCCCTGATCTATAGCTGAGGGCAAACACTTGTGTGCTTGTGGGAGAGCCTGTGTCTTTCCTGGAAGCGTTTGGGAGTTTTGCTCAGACGCGTGTTTCCTCAAGTTCAAGAATCAAGATCTAGGATACCTGCAGACAGGTGCCTGTTTGTGTGGAGACAGTCTGTTTGAAACTGTGTTCCTCAGCGCCCGCTCTTTCTCCCCGTCGCTCCACACGCCTGGGAGTCCCTTTCTTTCTCTCCACAAGCACGTGTGTTGACTTCGTCGCACATGTGCATCTGCACAAGCGTTGAGCTCAGCAGAGTGTGTCTCTTGACACTTGATGTGCGTTGGCTGTGTCTGCGTGCTCCAGTGAAGAGAGAAACGGGAAATCATCTTGGTAGAGGCAACAAAGCAAAAGCGAGGCAGGATTGACATCTGCTCAACAGAGACGGATTCCCTGCGCTGACACAGTTCACAGTTACACGAGAAGCAATCTGAGCGGTCCATCGACCGGAGACGTGTTTCCCAAGAGGTCGTTTAGCGAGTGAACAGCAGTGTGCGCGACTTTCAGGAGTGTGCCTGGAAAGTGCCAGAATCACCAGAGCACCTGTGCAAAAGCTGCTGCCTCTGTGACCGCATTGAGGCACGTTCCCGTGTCTGCGAGTATATAGACGGCTCTTTCGCGTTCACTCCGAGGGAAACGGTCCGCTATTGCTTCTGTGCGTACAGACGCGATTCCCTTGTCTCTTGCGAACACAGGGAACTCTGTGCATCCAAATCTACAGGCTAAGGACGCGTCTGCATATGTTTTGGTGAACAATCGAGTGTGCGTGTTCTGACAGCTGCCTCTATGCAGACGTCTCCACAGAGCCACTTCTGAATGCCCCGCAGCCCAGGACTGAATGGATACACTAACAAGTGCACCGGTGTGAGCAACCACATATGCAGAAGGACGTCTTTCATCTCACAGAAGCGCGAACGTCTTGGCGTTCAAGCACATGGCAGAAACAAGGTGTGAACAGATGAGCTGCTGCTATTTTCTCCGTTCGGCATGCTTCGTTGTAGCTCTCTTGCCGGTCGCCGGCTTAGCGGCTTGCTTTGCGCGACTAGGTCTGCGGAGAGAAGGAGATAGCGCCGGAAACCTTGCCTTTTGCCTTCTTCGGCGCTGGAACCTGGTTGCTGCGCCTTCTCTTTGTCCATGTGCACACACACGATTCCTCAGCGAAAACCATGCAGAAACCTTACCTCGAGCACCCAGGGATGTGCACCCAGCACCACGTGCACGCACACGCAGCTAGAGAAAAGCACCTACCTTTTCACACACTGATGCCTAAGCAAACGCGTGGCCACACACACGCACACATCCGCAAGCGCGCCTACTCCCATCTATTGAGGGAAAGACGGACGAGCAACGTCCTGACAGGCTTGAGGGGAAAAACGTCCGTTGATGGTTGGCGTACTGCACGCCCGCCTACGGGGCTGCAGGGGAATCCACATTTGGAAGGTACCTGAAGATGTGTGCCTGTTCTTGGAGCTCCGCTAGTAGGGTAGCAAAGACACTCGTAGGCAGTACTGAATGCTGCTCCGTGCTACTTTTCCGCCGGTGGCAAATGCTTCACAGTCGCCCGAGGAAAGACGTTTAACAATCGATCTCCAAGAGAAACGAAACACATGATGCCATAAGGCGAAAGAATAGCAGGGCATCTCTTCACAAGCTTGTCCCTGATGTATAGCTGAGGGCAAACACTTGTGTGCTTGTGGGAGAGCCTGTGTCTTTCCTGGAAGCGTTTGGGAGTTTTGCTCAGACGCGTGTTTCCTCAAGTTCAAGAATCAAGATCTAGGATACCTGCAGACAGGTGCCTGTTTGTGTGGAGACAGTCTGTTTGAAACTGTGTTCCTCAGCGCCCGCTCTTTCTCCCCGTCGCTCCACACGCCTGGGAGTCCCTTTCTTTCTCTCCACAAGCACGTGTGTTGACTTCGTCGCACATGTGCATCTGCACAAGCGTTGAGCTCAGCAGAGTGTGTCTCTTGACACTTGATGTGCGTTGGCTGTGTCTGCCTGCTCCAGTGAAGAGAGAAACGGGAAATCATCTTGGTAGAGGCAACAAAGCAAAAGCGAGGCAGGATTGACATCTGCTCAACAGAGACGGATTCCCTGCGCTGACACAGTTCACAGATACACGAGAAGCAATCTGAGCGGTCCATCGACCGGAGACGTGTTTCCCAAGAGGTCGTTTAGCGAGTGAACAGCAGTGTGCGCGACTTTCAGGAGTGTGCCTGGAAAGTGCCAGAATCACCAGAGCATCTGTGCAAAAGCTGCTGCCTCTGTGACCGCATTGAGGCACGTTCCCGTTTCTCCGAGTACATAGACGGCTCTCCCGCGTTCACTCCGAGGGAAACGGTCCGCTATTGCTTCTGTGCGTACAGACGCGATTCGCTTGTCTCTTGCGAACACAGGGAACTCTGTGCATCCAAATCTACAGGCTAAGGACGCGTCTGCATATGTTTTGGTGAACAATCGAGTGTACGTGTTCTGACAGCTGCCTCTATGCAGACGTCTCCACAGAGCCGCTTCTGAATGCCCCGCAGCCCAGGACTGAATGGATACACTAACAAGTGCACCGGTGTGAGCAACCACATATGCAGAAGGACGTCTTTCATCTCACAGAAGCGCGAACGTCTTGGCGTTCAAGCACATGGCAGAAACAAGGTGTGAACAGATGCGCTGCTGCTATTTTCTCCGTTCGGCATGCTTCGTTGTAGCTCTCTTGCCGGTCGCCGGCTTAGCGGCTTGCTTTGCGCGACTAGGTCTGCGGAGAGAAGGAGATAGCGCCGGAAACCTTGCCTTTTGCCTTCTTCGGCGCTGGAACCTGGTTGCTGCGCCTTCTCTTTGTCCATGTGCACACACACGATTCCTCAGCGAAAACCATGCAGAAACCTTTCCACGAGCACCCAGGGATGTGCACTCAGCCCCACGTGCACGCACACGCAGCTAGAGAAAAGCACCTACCTTTTCACACACTGATGCCTAAGCAAACGCGTGGCCACACACACGCACACATCCGCAAGCGCGCCTGCTCCCATCTATTGAGGGAAAGACGGACGAGCAACGTCCTGACAGGCTTGAGGGGAAAAACGTCCGTTGATGGTTGGCGTACTGCACGCCCGCCTACGGGGCTGCAGGGGAATCCACATTTGGAAGGTACCTGAAGATGTGTGCCTGTTCTTGGAGCTCCGCTAGTAGGGTAGCAAAGACACTCGTAGGCAGTACTGAATGCTGCTCCGTGCTACTTTTCCGCCGGTGGCAAATGCTTCACAGTCGCCCGAGGAAAGACGTTTAACAATCCATCTCCAAGAGAAACGAAACACATGATGCCATAAGGCGAAAGAATAGCAGGGCATCTCTTCACAAGCTTGTCCCTGATCTATAGCTGAGGGCAAACACTTGTGTGCTTGTGGGAGAGCCTGTGTCTTTCCTGGAAGCGTTTGGGAGTTTTGCTCAGACGCGTGTTTCCTCAAGTTCAAGAATCAAGATCTAGGATACCTGCAGACAGGTGCCTGTTTGTGTGGAGACAGTCTGTTTGAAACTGTGTTCCTCAGCGCCCGCTCTTTCTCCCCGTCGCTCCACACGCCTGGGAGTCCCTTTCTTTCTCTCCACAAGCACGTGTGTTGACTTCGTCGCACATGTGCATCTGCACAAGCGTTGAGCTCAGCAGAGTGTGTCTCTTGACACTTGATGTGCGTTGGCTGTGTCTGCGTGCTCCAGTGAAGAGAGAAACGGGAAATCATCTTGGTAGAGGCAACAAAGCAAAAGCGAGGCAGGATTGACATCTGCTCAACAGAGACGGATTCCCTGCGCTGACACAGTTCACAGTTACACGAGAAGCAATCTGAGCGGTCCATCAACCGGAGACGTGTTTCCCAAGAGGTCGTTTAGCGAGTGAACAGCAGTGTGCGCGACTTTCAGGAGTGTGCCTGGAAAGTGCCAGAATCACCAGAGCACCTGTGCAAAAGCTGCTGCCTCTGTGACCGCATTGAGGCACGTTCCCGTGTCTGCGAGTATATAGACGGCTCTTTCGCGTTCACTCCGAGGGAAACGGTCCGCTATTGCTTCTGTGCGTACAGACGCGATTCCCTTGTCTCTTGCGAACACAGGGAACTCTGTGCATCCAAATCTACAGGCTAAGGACGCGTCTGCATATGTTTTGGTGAACAATCGAGTGTGCGTGTTCTGACAGCTGCCTCTATGCAGACGTCTCCACAGAGCCACTTCTGAATGCCCCGCAGCCCAGGACTGAATGGATACACTAACAAGTGCACCGGTGTGAGCAACCACATATGCAGAAGGACGTCTTTCATCTCACAGAAGCGCGAACGTCTTGGCGTTCAAGCACATGGCAGAAACAAGGTGTGAACAGATGCGCTGCTGCTATTTTCTCCGTTCGGCATGCTTCGTTGTAGCTCTCTTGCCGGTCGCCGGCTTAGCGGCTTGCTTTGCGCGACTAGGTCTGCGGAGAGAAGGAGATAGCGCCGGAAACCTTGCCTTTTGCCTTCTTCGGCGCTGGAACCTGGTTGCTGCGCCTTCTCTTTGTCCATGTGCACACACACGATTCCTCAGCGAAAACCATGCAGAAACCTTTCCACGAGCACCCAGGGATGTGCACTCAGCCCCACGTGCACGCACACGCAGCTAGAGAAAAGCACCTACCTTTTCACACACTGATGCCTAAGCAAACGCGTGGCCACACACACGCACACATCCGCAAGCGCGCCTGCTCCCATCTATTGAGGGAAAGACGGACGAGCAACGTCCTGACAGGCTTGAGGGGAAAAACGTCCGTTGATGGTTGGCGTACTGCACGCCCGCCTACGGGGCTGCAGGGGAATCCACATTTGGAAGGTACCTGAAGATGTGTGCCTGTTCTTGGAGCTCCGCTAGTAGGGTAGCAAAGACACTCGTAGGCAGTACTGAATGCTGCTCCGTGCTACTTTTCCGCCGGTGGCAAATGCTTCACAGTCGCCCGAGGAAAGACGTTTAACAATCCATCTCCAAGAGAAACGAAACACATGATGCCATAAGGCGAAAGAATAGCAGGGCATCTCTTCACAAGCTTGTCCCTGATCTATAGCTGAGGGCAAACACTTGTGTGCTTGTGGGAGAGCCTGTGTCTTTCCTGGAAGCGTTTGGGAGTTTTGCTCAGACGCGTGTTTCCTCAAGTTCAAGAATCAAGATCTAGGATACCTGCAGACAGGTGCCTGTTTGTGTGGAGACAGTCTGTTTGAAACTGTGTTCCTCAGCGCCCGCTCTTTCTCCCCGTCGCTCCACACGCCTGGGAGTCCCTTTCTTTCTCTCCACAAGCACGTGTGTTGACTTCGTCGCACATGTGCATCTGCACAAGCGTTGAGCTCAGCAGAGTGTGTCTCTTGACACTTGATGTGCGTTGGCTGTGTCTGCGTGCTCCAGTGAAGAGAGAAACGGGAAATCATCTTGGTAGAGGCAACAAAGCAAAAGCGAGGCAGGATTGACATCTGCTCAACAGAGACGGATTCCCTGCGCTGACACAGTTCACAGTTACACGAGAAGCAATCTGAGCGGTCCATCAACCGGAGACGTGTTTCCCAAGAGGTCGTTTAGCGAGTGAACAGCAGTGTGCGCGACTTTCAGGAGTGTGCCTGGAAAGTGCCAGAATCACCAGAGCACCTGTGCAAAAGCTGCTGCCTCTGTGACCGCATTGAGGCACGTTCCCGTGTCTGCGAGTATATAGACGGCTCTTTCGCGTTCACTCCGAGGGAAACGGTCCGCTATTGCTTCTGTGCGTACAGACGCGATTCCCTTGTCTCTTGCGAACACAGGGAACTCTGTGCATCCAAATCTACAGGCTAAGGACGCGTCTGCATATGTTTTGGTGAACAATCGAGTGTGCGTGTTCTGACAGCTGCCTCTATGCAGACGTCTCCACAGAGCCACTTCTGAATGCCCCGCAGCCCAGGACTGAATGGATACACTAACAAGTGCACCGGTGTGAGCAACCACATATGCAGAAGGACGTCTTTCATCTCACAGAAGCGCGAACGTCTTGGCGTTCAAGCACATGGCAGAAACAAGGTGTGAACAGATGCGCTGCTGCTATTTTCTCCGTTCGGCATGCTTCGTTGTAGCTCTCTTGCCGGTCGCCGGCTTAGCGGCTTGCTTTGCGCGACTAGGTCTGCGGAGAGAAGGAGATAGCGCCGGAAACCTTGCCTTTTGCCTTCTTCGGCGCTGGAACCTGGTTGCTGCGCCTTCTCTTTGTCCATGTGCACACACACGATTCCTCAGCGAAAACCATGCAGAAACCTTTCCACGAGCACCCAGGGATGTGCACTCAGCCCCACGTGCACGCACACGCAGCTAGAGAAAAGCACCTACCTTTTCACACACTGATGCCTAAGCAAACGCGTGGCCACACACACGCACACATCCGCAAGCGCGCCTGCTCCCATCTATTGAGGGAAAGACGGACGAGCAACGTCCTGACAGGCTTGAGGGGAAAAACGTCCGTTGATGGTTGGCGTACTGCACGCCCGCCTACGGGGCTGCAGGGGAATCCACATTTGGAAGGTACCTGAAGATGTGTGCCTGTTCTTGGAGCTCCGCTAGTAGGGTAGCAAAGACACTCGTAGGCAGTACTGAATGCTGCTCCGTGCTACTTTTCCGCCGGTGGCAAATGCTTCACAGTCGCCCGAGGAAAGACGTTTAACAATCCATCTCCAAGAGAAACGAAACACATGATGCCATAAGGCGAAAGAATAGCAGGGCATCTCTTCACAAGCTTGTCCCTGATCTATAGCTGAGGGCAAACACTTGTGTGCTTGTGGGAGAGCCTGTGTCTTTCCTGGAAGCGTTTGGGAGTTTTGCTCAGACGCGTGTTTCCTCAAGTTCAAGAATCAAGATCTAGGATACCTGCAGACAGGTGCCTGTTTGTGTGGAGACAGTCTGTTTGAAACTGTGTTCCTCAGCGCCCGCTCTTTCTCCCCGTCGCTCCACACGCCTGGGAGTCCCTTTCTTTCTCTCCACAAGCACGTGTGTTGACTTCGTCGCACATGTGCATCTGCACAAGCGTTGAGCTCAGCAGAGTGTGTCTCTTGACCCTTGATGTGCGTTGGCTGTGTCTGCGTGCTCCAGTGAAGAGAGAAACGGGAAATCATCTTGGTAGAGGCAACAAAGCAAAAGCGAGGCAGGATTGACATCTGCTCAACAGAGACGGATTCCCTGCGCTGACACAGTTCACAGTTACACGAGAAGCAATCTGAGCGGTCCATCAACCGGAGACGTGTTTCCCAAGAGGTCGTTTAGCGAGTGAACAGCAGTGTGCGCGACTTTCAGGAGTGTGCCTGGAAAGTGCCAGAATCACCAGAGCACCTGTGCAAAAGCTGCTGCCTCTGTGACCGCATTGAGGCACGTTCCCGTGTCTGCGAGTATATAGACGGCTCTTTCGCGTTCGCTCCGAGGGAAACGGTCCGCTATTGCTTCTGTGCGTACAGACGCGATTCCCTTGTCTCTTGCGAACACAGGGAACTCTGTGCATCCAAATCTACAGGCTAAGGACGCGTCTGCATATGTTTTGGTGAACAATCGAGTGTGCGTGTTCTGACAGCTGCCTCTATGCAGACGTCTCCACAGAGCCACTTCTGAATGCCCCGCAGCCCAGGACTGAATGGATACACTAACAAGTGCACCGGTGTGAGCAACCACATATGCAGAAGGACGTCTTTCATCTCACAGAAGCGCGAACGTCTTGGCGTTCAAGCACATGGCAGAAACAAGGTGTGAACAGATGCGCTGCTGCTATTTTCTCCGTTCGGCATGCTTCGTTGTAGCTCTCTTGCCGGTCGCCGGCTTAGCGGCTTGCTTTGCGCGACTCGGTCTGGGGAGAGAAGGAGATAGCGCCGGAAACCTTGCCTTTTGCCTTCTTCGGCGCTGGAACCTGGTTGCTGCGCCTTCTCTTTGTCCATGTGCACACACACGATTCCTCAGCGAAAACCATGCAGAAACCTTACCTCGAGCACCCAGGGATGTGCACCCAGCACCACGTGCACGCACACGCAGCTAGAGAAAAGCACCTACCTTTTCACACACTGATGCCTAAGCAAACGCGTGGCCACACACACGCACACATCCGCAAGCGCGCCTACTCCCATCTATTGAGGGAAAGACGGACGAGCAACGTCCTGACAGGCTTGAGGGGAAAAACGTCCGTTGATGGTTGGCGTACTGCACGCCCGCCTACGGGGCTGCAGGGGAATCCACATTTGGAAGGTACCTGAAGATGTGTGCCTGTTCTTGGAGCTCCGCTAGTAGGGTAGCAAAGACACTCGTAGGCAGTACTGAATGCTGCTCCGTGCTACTTCTCCTCCGCTGGCAAATGCTTCACAGTCGCCCGAGGAAAGACGTTTAACAATCGATCTCCAAGAGAAACGAAACACATGATGCCATAAGGCGAAAGAATAGCAGGGCATCTCTTCACAAGCTTGTCCCTGATCTATAGCTGAGGGCAAACACTTGTGTGCTTGTGGGAGAGCCTGTGTCTTTCCTGGAAGCGTTTGGGAGTTTTGCTCAGACGCGTGTTTCCTCAAGTTCAAGAATCAAGATCTAGGATACCTGCAGACAGGTGCCTGTTTGTGTGGAGACAGTCTGTTTGAAACTGTGTTCCTCAGCGCCCGCTCTTTCTCCCCGTCGCTCCACACGCCTGGGAGTCCCTTTCTTTCTCTCCACAAGCACGTGTGTTGACTTCGTCGCACATGTGCATCTGCACAAGCGTTGAGCTCAGCAGAGTGTGTCTCTTGACACTTGATGTGCGTTGGCTGTGTCTGCGTGCTCCAGTGAAGAGAGAAACGGGAAATCATCTTGGTAGAGGCAACAAAGCAAAAGCGAGGCAGGATTGACATCTGCTCAACAGAGAGGGATTCCCTGCGCTGACACAGTTCACAGTTACACGAGAAGCAATCTGAGCGGTCCATCGACCGGAGACGTGTTTCCCAAGAGGTCGTTTAGCGAGTGAACAGCAGTGTGCGCGACTTTCAGGAGTGTGCCTGGAAAGTGCCAGAATCACCAGAGCACCTGTGCAAAAGCTGCTGCCTCTGTGACCGCATTGAGGCACGTTCCCGTGTCTGCGAGTATATAGACGGCTCTTTCGCGTTCACTCCGAGGGAAACGGTCCGCTATTGCTTCTGTGCGTACAGACGCGATTCCCTTGTCTCTTGCGAACACAGGGAACTCTGTGCATCCAAATCTACAGGCTAAGGACGCGTCTGCATATGTTTTGGTGAACAATCGAGTGTGCGTGTTCTGACAGCTGCCTCTATGCAGACGTCTCCACAGAGCCACTTCTGAATGCCCCGCAGCCCAGGACTGAATGGATACACTAACAAGTGCACCGGTGTGAGCAACCACATATGCAGAAGGACGTCTTTCATCTCACAGAAGCGCGAACGTCTTGGCGTTCAAGCACATGGCAGAAACAAGGTGTGAACAGATGAGCTGCTGCTATTTTCTCCGTTCGGCATGCTTCGTTGTAGCTCTCTTGCCGGTCGCCGGCTTAGCGGCTTCCTTTGCGCGACTAGGTCTGCGGAGAGAAGGAGATAGCGCCGGAAACCTTGCCTTTTGCCTTCTTCGGCGCTGGAACCTGGTTGCTGCGCCTTCTCTTTGTCCATGTGCACACACACGATTCCTCAGCGAAAACCATGCAGAAACCTTACCTCGAGCACCCAGGGATGTGCACCCAGCACCACGTGCACGCACACGCAGCTAGAGAAAAGCACCTACCTTTTCACACACTGATGCCTAAGCAAACGCGTGGCCACACACACGCACACATGCGCAAGCGCGCCTACTCCCATCTATTGAGGGAAAGACGGACGAGCAACGTCCTGACAGGCTTGAGGGGAAAAACGTCCGTTGATGGTTGGCGTACTGCACGCCCGCCTACGGGGCTGCAGGGGAATCCACATTTGGAAGGTACCTGAAGATGTGTGCCTGTTCTTGGAGCTCCGCTAGTAGGGTAGCAAAGACACTCGTAGGCAGTACTGAATGCTGCTCCGTGCTACTTCTCCTCCGCTGGCAAATGCTTCACAGTCGCCCGAGGAAAGACGTTTAACAATCGATCTCCAAGAGAAACGAAACACATGATGCCATAAGGCGAAAGAATAGCAGGGCATCTCTTCACAAGCTTGTCCCTGATGTATAGCTGAGGGCAAACACTTGTGTGCTTGTGGGAGAGCCTGTGTCTTTTCTGGAAGCGTTTGGGAGTTTTGCTCAGACGCGTGTTTCCTCAAGTTCAAGAATCAAGATCTAGGATACCTGCAGACAGGTGCCTGTTTGTGTGGAGACAGTCTGTTTGAAACTGTGTTCCTCAGCGCCCGCTCTTTCTCCCCGTCGCTCCACACGCCTGGGAGTCCCTTTCTTTCTCTCCACAAGCACGTGTGTTGACTTCGTCGCACATGTGCATCTGCACAAGCGTTGAGCTCAGCAGAGTGTGTCTCTTGACACTTGATGTGCGTTGGCTGTGTCTGCGTGCTCCAGTGAAGAGAGAAACGGGAAATCATCTTGGTAGAGGCAACAAAGCAAAAGCGAGGCAGGATTGACATCTGCTCAACAGAGACGGATTCCCTGCGCTGACACAGTTCACAGTTACACGAGAAGCAATCTGAGCGATCCATCGACCGGAGACGTGTTTCCCAAGAGGTCGTTTAGCGAGTGAACAGCAGTGTGCGCGACTTTCAGGAGTGTGCCTGGAAAGTGCCAGAATCACCAGAGCATCTGTGCAAAAGCTGCTGCCTCTGTGACCGCATTGAGGCACGTTCCCGTGTCTGCGAGTATATAGACGGCTCTTTCGCGTTCGCTCCGAGGGAAACGGTCCGCTATTGCTTCTGTGCGTACAGACGCGATTCCCTTGTCTCTTGCGAACACAGGGAACTCTGTGCATCCAAATCTACAGGCTAAGGACGCGTCTGCATATGTTTTGGTGAACAATCGAGTGTGCGTGTTCTGACAGCTGCCTCTATGCAGACGTCTCCACAGAGCCACTTCTGAATGCCCCGCAGCCCAGGACTGAATGGATACACTAACAAGTGCACCGGTGTGAGCAACCACATATGCAGAAGGACGTCTTTCATCTCACAGAAGCGCGAACGTCTTGGCGTTCAAGCACATGGCAGAAACAAGGTGTGAACAGATGAGCTGCTGCTATTTTCTCCGTTCGACATGCTTCGTTGTAGCTCTCTTGCCGGTCGCCGGCTTAGCGGCTTGCTTTGCGCGACTAGGACTGGGGAGTGAAGGAGATAGCGCCGGAAACCTTGCCTTTTGCCTTCTTCGGCGCTGGAACCTGGTTGCTGCGCCTTCTCTTTGTCCATGTGCACACACACGATTCCTCAGCGAAAACCATGCAGAAACCTTACCTCGAGCACCCAGGGATGTGCACCCAGCACCACGTGCACGCACACGCAGCTAGAGAAAAGCACCTACCTTTTCACACACTGATGCCTAAGCAAACGCGTGGCCACACACACGCACACATCCGCAAGCGCGCCTACTCCCATCTATTGAGGGAAAGACGGACGAGCAACGTCCTGACAGGCTTGAGGGGAAAAACGTCCGTTGATGGTTGGCGTACTGCACGCCCGCCTACGGGGCTGCTGGGGAATCCACATTTGGAAGGTACCTGAAGATGTGTGCCTGTTCTTGGAGCTCCGCTAGTAGGGTAGCAAAGACACTCGTAGGCAGTACTGAATGCTGCTCCGTGCTACTTCTCCTCCGCTGGCAAATGCTTCACAGTCGCCCGAGGAAAGACGTTTAACAATCGATCTCCAAGAGAAACGAAACACATGATGCCATAAGGCGAAAGAATAGCAGGGCATCTCTTCACAAGCTTGTCCCTGATGTATAGCTGAGGGCAAACACTTGTGTGCTTGTGGGAGAGCCTGTGTCTTTCCTGGAAGCGTTTGGGAGTTTTGCTCAGACGCGTGTTTCCTCAAGTTCAAGAATCAAGATCTAGGATACCTGCAGACAGGTGCCTGTTTGTGTGGAGACAGTCTGTTTGAAACTGTGTTCCTCAGCGCCCGCTCTTTCTCCCCGTCGCTCCACACGCCTGGGAGTCCCTTTCTTTCTCTCCACAAGCACGTGTGTTGACTTCGTCGCACATGTGCATCTGCACAAGCGTTGAGCTCAGCAGAGTGTGTCTCTTGACACTTGATGTGCGTTGGCTGTGTCTGCGTGCTCCAGTGAAGAGAGAAACGGGAAATCATCTTGGTAGAGGCAACAAAGCAAAAGCGAGGCAGGATTGACATCTGCTCAACAGAGACGGATTCCCTGCGCTGACACAGTTCACAGTTACACGAGAAGCAATCTGAGCGGTCCATCGACCGGAGACGTGTTTCCCAAGAGGTCGTTTAGCGAGTGAACAGCAGTGTGCGCGACTTTCAGGAGTGTGCCTGGAAAGTGCCAGAATCACCAGAGCATCTGTGCAAAAGCTGCTGCCTCTGTGACCGCATTGAGGCACGTTCCCGTGTCTCCGAGTACATAGACGGCTCTTTCGCGTTCACTCCGAGGGAAACGGTCCGCTATTGCTTCTGTGCGTACAGACGCGATTCGCTTGTCTCTTGCGAACACAGGGAACTCTGTGCATCCAAATCTACAGGCTAAGGACGCGTCTGCATATGTTTTGGTGAACAATCGAGTGTGCGTGTTCTGACAGCTGCCTCTATGCAGACGTCTCCACAGAGCCGCTTCTGAATGCCCCGCAGCCCAGGACTGAATGGATACACTAACAAGTGCACCGGTGTGAGCAACCACATATGCAGAAGGACGTCTTTCATCTCACAGAAGCGCGAACGTCTTGGCGTTCAAGCACATGGCAGAAACAAGGTGTGAACAGATGCGCTGCTGCTATTTTCTCCGTTCGGCATGCTTCGTTGTAGCTCTCTTGCCGGTCGCCGGCTTAGCGGCTTGCTTTGCGCGACTAGGACTGGGGAGTGAAGGAGATAGCGCCGGAAACCTTGCCTTTTGCCTTCTTCGGCGCTGGAACCTGGTTGCTGCGCCTTCTCTTTGTCCATGTGCACACACACGATTCCTCAGCGAAAACCATGCAGAAACCTTACCTCGAGCACCCAGGGATGTGCACCCAGCCCCACGTGCACGCACACGCAGCTAGAGAAAAGCACCTACCTTTTCACACACTGATGCCTAAGCAAACGCGTGGCCACACACACGCACACATCCGCAAGCGCGCCTACTCCCATCTATTGAGGGAAAGACGGACGAGCAACGTCCTGACAGGCTTGAGGGGAAAAACGTCCGTTGATGGTTGGCGTACTGCACGCCCGCCTACGGGGCTGCAGGGGAATCCACATTTGGAAGGTACCTGAAGATGTGTGCCTGTTCTTGGAGCTCCGCTAGTAGGGTAGCAAAGACACTCGTAGGCAGTACTGAATGCTGCTCCGTGCTACTTCTCCTCCGCTGGCAAATGCTTCACAGTCGCCCGAGGAAAGACGTTTAGCAATCGATCTCCAAGAGAAACGAAACACATGATGCCATAAGGCGAAAGAATAGCAGGGCATCTCTTCACAAGCTTGTCCCTGATCTATAGCTGAGGGCAAACACTTGTGTGCTTGTGGGAGAGCCTGTGTCTTTCCTGGAAGCGTTTGGGAGTTTTGCTCAGACGCGTGTTTCCTCAAGTTCAAGAATCAAGATCTAGGATACCTGCAGACAGGTGCCTGTTTGTGTGGAGACAGTCTGTTTGAAACTGTGTTCCTCAGCGCCCGCTCTTTCTCCCCGTCGCTCCACACGCCTGGGAGTCCCTTTCTTTCTCTCCACAAGCACGTGTGTTGACTTCGTCGCACATGTGCATCTGCACAAGCGTTGAGCTCAGCAGAGTGTGTCTCTTGACACTTGATGTGCGTTGGCTGTGTCTGCGTGCTCCAGTGAAGAGAGAAACGGGAAATCATCTTGGTAGAGGCAACAAAGCAAAAGCGAGGCAGGATTGACATCTGCTCAACAGAGACGGATTCCCTGCGCTGACACAGTTCACAGTTACACGAGAAGCAATCTGAGCGGTCCATCGACCGGAGACGTGTTTCCCAAGAGGTCGTTTAGCGAGTGAACAGCAGTGTGCGCGACTTTCAGGAGTGTGCCTGGAAAGTGCCAGAATCACCAGAGCATCTGTGCAAAAGCTGCTGCCTCTGTGACCGCATTGAGGCACGTTCCCGTGTCTCCGAGTACATAGACGGCTCTTTCGCGTTCACTCCGAGGGAAACGGTCCGCTATTGCTTCTGTGCGTACAGACGCGATTCCCTTGTCTCTTGCGAACACAGGGAACTCTGTGCATCCAAATCTACAGGCTAAGGACGCGTCTGCATATGTTTTGGTGAACAATCGAGTGTGCGTGTTCTGACAGCTGCCTCTATGCAGACGTCTCCACAGAGCCACTTCTGAATGCCCCGCAGCCCAGGACTGAATGGATACACTAACAAGTGCACCGGTGTGAGCAACCACATATGCAGAAGGACGTCTTTCATCTCACAGAAGCGCGAACGTCTTGGCGTTCAAGCACATGGCAGAAACAAGGTGTGAACAGATGCGCTGCTGCTATTTTCTCCGTTCGGCATGCTTCGTTGTAGCTCTCTTGCCGGTCGCCGGCTTAGCGGCTTGCTTTGCGCGACTAGGTCTGCGGAGAGAAGGAGATAGCGCCGGAAACCTTGCCTTTTGCCTTCTTCGGCGCTGGAACCTGGTTGCTGCGCCTTCTCTTTGTCCATGTGCACACACACGATTCCTCAGCGAAAACCATGCAGAAACCTTACCTCGAGCACCCAGGGATGTGCACCCAGCCCCACGTGCACGCACACGCAGCTAGAGAAAAGCACCTACCTTTTCACACACTGATGCCTAAGCAAACGCGTGGCCACACACACGCACACATCCGCAAGCGCGCCTACTCCCATCTATTGAGGGAAAGACGGACGAGCAACGTCCTGACAGGCTTGAGGGGAAAAACGTCCGTTGATGGTTGGCGTACTGCACGCCCGCCTACGGGGCTGCAGGGGAATCCACATTTGGAAGGTACCTGGAGATGTGTGCCTGTTCTTGGAGCTCCGCTAGTAGGGTAGCAAAGACACTCGTAGGCAGTACTGAATGCTGCTCCGTGCTACTTCTCCTCCGCTGGCAAATGCTTCACAGTCGCCCGAGGAAAGACGTTTAACAATCGATCTCCAAGAGAAACGAAACACATGATGCCATAAGGCGAAAGAATAGCAGGGCATCTCTTCACAAGCTTGTCCCTGATCTATAGCTGAGGGCAAACACTTGTGTGCTTGTGGGAGAGCCTGTGTCTTTCCTGGAAGCGTTTGGGAGTTTTGCTCAGACGCGTGTTTCCTCAAGTTCAAGAATCAAGATCTAGGATACCTGCAGACAGGTGCCTGTTTGTGTGGAGACAGTCTGTTTGAAACTGTGTTCCTCAGCGCCCGCTCTTTCTCCCCGTCGCTCCACACGCCTGGGAGTCCCTTTCTTTCTCTCCACAAGCACGTGTGTTGACTTCGTCGCACATGTGCATCTGCACAAGCGTTGAGCTCAGCAGAGTGTGTCTCTTGACCCTTGATGTGCGTTGGCTGTGTCTGCGTGCTCCAGTGAAGAGAGAAACGGGAAATCATCTTGGTAGAGGCAACAAAGCAAAAGCGAGGCAGGATTGACATCTGCTCAACAGAGACGGATTCCCTGCGCTGACACAGTTCACAGTTACACGAGAAGCAATCTGAGCGGTCCATCGACCGGAGACGTGTTTCCCAAGAGGTCGTTTAGCGAGTGAACAGCAGTGTGCGCGACTTTCAGGAGTGTGCCTGGAAAGTGCCAGAATCACCAGAGCATCTGTGCAAAAGCTGCTGCCTCTGTGACCGCATTGAGGCACGTTCCCGTGTCTCCGAGTACATAGACGGCTCTTTCGCGTTCACTCCGAGGGAAACGGTCCGCTATTGCTTCTGTGCGTACAGACGCGATTCCCTTGTCTCTTGCGAACACAGGGAACTCTGTGCATCCAAATCTACAGGCTAAGGACGCGTCTGCATATGTTTTGGTGAACAATCGAGTGTGCGTGTTCTGACAGCTGCCTCTATGCAGACGTCTCCACAGAGCCACTTCTGAATGCCCCGCAGCCCAGGACTGAATGGATACACTAACAAGTGCACCGGTGTGAGCAACCACATATGCAGAAGGACGTCTTTCATCTCACAGAAGCGCGAACGTCTTGGCGTTCAAGCACATGGCAGAAACAAGGTGTGAACAGATGCGCTGCTGCTATTTTCTCCGTTCGGCATGCTTCGTTGTAGCTCTCTTGCCGGTCGCCGGCTTAGCGGCTTGCTTTGCGCGACTAGGTCTGCGGAGAGAAGGAGATAGCGCCGGAAACCTTGCCTTTTGCCTTCTTCGGCGCTGGAACCTGGTTGCTGCGCCTTCTCTTTGTCCATGTGCACACACACGATTCCTCAGCGAAAACCATGCAGAAACCTTACCTCGAGCACCCAGGGATGTGCACCCAGCCCCACGTGCACGCACACGCAGCTAGAGAAAAGCACCTACCTTTTCACACACTGATGCCTAAGCAAACGCGTGGCCACACACACGCACACATCCGCAAGCGCGCCTACTCCCATCTATTGAGGGAAAGACGGACGAGCAACGTCCTGACAGGCTTGAGGGGAAAAACGTCCGTTGATGGTTGGCGTACTGCACGCCCGCCTACGGGGCTGCAGGGGAATCCACATTTGGAAGGTACCTGGAGATGTGTGCCTGTTCTTGGAGCTCCGCTAGTAGGGTAGCAAAGACACTCGTAGGCAGTACTGAATGCTGCTCCGTGCTACTTCTCCTCCGCTGGCAAATGCTTCACAGTCGCCCGAGGAAAGACGTTTAACAATCGATCTCCAAGAGAAACGAAACACATGATGCCATAAGGCGAAAGAATAGCAGGGCATCTCTTCACAAGCTTGTCCCTGATCTATAGCTGAGGGCAAACACTTGTGTGCTTGTGGGAGAGCCTGTGTCTTTCCTGGAAGCGTTTGGGAGTTTTGCTCAGACGCGTGTTTCCTCAAGTTCAAGAATCAAGATCTAGGATACCTGCAGACAGGTGCCTGTTTGTGTGGAGACAGTCTGTTTGAAACTGTGTTCCTCAGCGCCCGCTCTTTCTCCCCGTCGCTCCACACGCCTGGGAGTCCCTTTCTTTCTCTCCACAAGCACGTGTGTTGACTTCGTCGCACATGTGCATCTGCACAAGCGTTGAGCTCAGCAGAGTGTGTCTCTTGACCCTTGATGTGCGTTGGCTGTGTCTGCGTGCTCCAGTGAAGAGAGAAACGGGAAATCATCTTGGTAGAGGCAACAAAGCAAAAGCGAGGCAGGATTGACATCTGCTCAACAGAGACGGATTCCCTGCGCTGACACAGTTCACAGTTACACGAGAAGCAATCTGAGCGGTCCATCGACCGGAGACGTGTTTCCCAAGAGGTCGTTTAGCGAGTGAACAGCAGTGTGCGCGACTTTCAGGAGTGTGCCTGGAAAGTGCCAGAATCACCAGAGCATCTGTGCAAAAGCTGCTGCCTCTGTGACCGCATTGAGGCACGTTCCCGTGTCTCCGAGTACATAGACGGCTCTTTCGCGTTCACTCCGAGGGAAACGGTCCGCTATTGCTTCTGTGCGTACAGACGCGATTCCCTTGTCTCTTGCGAACACAGGGAACTCTGTGCATCCAAATCTACAGGCTAAGGACGCGTCTGCATATGTTTTGGTGAACAATCGAGTGTGCGTGTTCTGACAGCTGCCTCTATGCAGACGTCTCCACAGAGCCACTTCTGAATGCCCCGCAGCCCAGGACTGAATGGATACACTAACAAGTGCACCGGTGTGAGCAACCACATATGCAGAAGGACGTCTTTCATCTCACAGAAGCGCGAACGTCTTGGCGTTCAAGCACATGGCAGAAACAAGGTGTGAACAGATGCGCTGCTGCTATTTTCTCCGTTCGGCATGCTTCGTTGTAGCTCTCTTGCCGGTCGCCGGCTTAGCGGCTTGCTTTGCGCGACTAGGTCTGCGGAGAGAAGGAGATAGCGCCGGAAACCTTGCCTTTTGCCTTCTTCGGCGCTGGAACCTGGTTGCTGCGCCTTCTCTTTGTCCATGTGCACACACACGATTCCTCAGCGAAAACCATGCAGAAACCTTACCTCGAGCACCCAGGGATGTGCACCCAGCCCCACGTGCACGCACACGCAGCTAGAGAAAAGCACCTACCTTTTCACACACTGATGCCTAAGCAAACGCGTGGCCACACACACGCACACATCCGCAAGCGCGCCTACTCCCATCTATTGAGGGAAAGACGGACGAGCAACGTCCTGACAGGCTTGAGGGGAAAAACGTCCGTTGATGGTTGGCGTACTGCACGCCCGCCTACGGGGCTGCAGGGGAATCCACATTTGGAAGGTACCTGGAGATGTGTGCCTGTTCTTGGAGCTCCGCTAGTAGGGTAGCAAAGACACTCGTAGGCAGTACTGAATGCTGCTCCGTGCTACTTCTCCTCCGCTGGCAAATGCTTCACAGTCGCCCGAGGAAAGACGTTTAACAATCGATCTCCAAGAGAAACGAAACACATGATGCCATAAGGCGAAAGAATAGCAGGGCATCTCTTCACAAGCTTGTCCCTGATCTATAGCTGAGGGCAAACACTTGTGTGCTTGTGGGAGAGCCTGTGTCTTTCCTGGAAGCGTTTGGGAGTTTTGCTCAGACGCGTGTTTCCTCAAGTTCAAGAATCAAGATCTAGGATACCTGCAGACAGGTGCCTGTTTGTGTGGAGACAGTCTGTTTGAAACTGTGTTCCTCAGCGCCCGCTCTTTCTCCCCGTCGCTCCACACGCCTGGGAGTCCCTTTCTTTCTCTCCACAAGCACGTGTGTTGACTTCGTCGCACATGTGCATCTGCACAAGCGTTGAGCTCAGCAGAGTGTGTCTCTTGACCCTTGATGTGCGTTGGCTGTGTCTGCGTGCTCCAGTGAAGAGAGAAACGGGAAATCATCTTGGTAGAGGCAACAAAGCAAAAGCGAGGCAGGATTGACATCTGCTCAACAGAGACGGATTCTCTGCGCTGACACAGTTCACAGTTACACGAGAAGCAATCTGAGCGGTCCATCGACCGGAGACGTGTTTCCCAAGAGGTCGTTTAGCGAGTGAACAGCAGTGTGCGCGACTTTCAGGAGTGTGCCTGGAAAGTGCCAGAATCACCAGAGCATCTGTGCAAAAGCTGCTGCCTCTGTGACCGCATTGAGGCACGTTCCCGTGTCTCCGAGTACATAGACGGCTCCTTCGCGTTCGCTCCGAGGGAAACGGTCCGCTATTGCTTCTGTGCGTACAGACGCGATTCGCTTGTCTCTTGCGAACACAGGGAACTCTGTGCATCCAAATCTACAGGCTAAGGACGCGTCTGCATATGTTTTGGTGAACAATCGAGTGTGCGTGTTCTGACAGCTGCCTCTATGCAGACGTCTCCACAGAGCCGCTTCTGAATGCCCCGCAGCCCAGGACTGAATGGATACACTAACAAGTGCACCGGTGTGAGCAACCACATATGCAGAAGGACGTCTTTCATCTCACAGAAGCGCGAACGTCTTGGCGTTCAAGCACATGGCAGAAACAAGGTGTGAACAGATGAGCTGCTGCTATTTTCTCCGTTCGGCATGCTTCGTTGTAGCTCTCTTGCCGGTCGCCGGCTTAGCGGCTTGCTTTGCGCGACTAGGACTGGGGAGTGAAGGAGATAGCGCCGGAAACCTTGCCTTTTGCCTTCTTCGGCGCTGGAACCTGGTTGCTGCGCCTTCTCTTTGTCCATGTGCACACACACGATTCCTCAGCGAAAACCATGCAGAAACCTTACCTCGAGCACCCAGGGATGTGCACCCAGCCCCACGTGCACGCACACGCAGCTAGAGAAAAGCACCTACCTTTTCACACACTGATGCCTAAGCAAACGCGTGGCCACACACACGCACACATCCGCAAGCGCGCCTACTCCCATCTATTGAGGGAAAGACGGACGAGCAACGTCCTGACAGGCTTGAGGGGAAAAACGTCCGTTGATGGTTGGCGTACTGCACGCCCGCCTACGGGGCTGCAGGGGAATCCACATTTGGAAGGTACCTGGAGATGTGTGCCTGTTCTTGGAGCTCCGCTAGTAGGGTAGCAAAGACACTCGTAGGCAGTACTGAATGCTGCTCCGTGCTACTTCTCCTCCGCTGGCAAATGCTTCACAGTCGCCCGAGGAAAGACGTTTAACAATCGATCTCCAAGAGAAACGAAACACATGATGCCATAAGGCGAAAGAATAGCAGGGCATCTCTTCACAAGCTTGTCCCTGATCTATAGCTGAGGGCAAACACTTGTGTGCTTGTGGGAGAGCCTGTGTCTTTCCTGGAAGCGTTTGGGAGTTTTGCTCAGACGCGTGTTTCCTCAAGTTCAAGAATCAAGATCTAGGATACCTGCAGACAGGTGCCTGTTTGTGTGGAGACAGTCTGTTTGAAACTGTGTTCCTCAGCGCCCGCTCTTTCTCCCCGTCGCTCCACACGCCTGGGAGTCCCTTTCTTTCTCTCCACAAGCACGTGTGTTGACTTCGTCGCACATGTGCATCTGCACAAGCGTTGAGCTCAGCAGAGTGTGTCTCTTGACCCTTGATGTGCGTTGGCTGTGTCTGCGTGCTCCAGTGAAGAGAGAAACGGGAAATCATCTTGGTAGAGGCAACAAAGCAAAAGCGAGGCAGGATTGACATCTGCTCAACAGAGACGGATTCCCTGCGCTGACACAGTTCACAGTTACACGAGAAGCAATCTGAGCGGTCCATCGACCGGAGACGTGTTTCCCAAGAGGTCGTTTAGCGAGTGAACAGCAGTGTGCGCGACTTTCAGGAGTGTGCCTGGAAAGTGCCAGAATCACCAGAGCATCTGTGCAAAAGCTGCTGCCTCTGTGACCGCATTGAGGCACGTTCCCGTGTCTCCGAGTACATAGACGGCTCTTTCGCGTTCACTCCGAGGGAAACGGTCCGCTATTGCTTCTGTGCGTACAGACGCGATTCCCTTGTCTCTTGCGAACACAGGGAACTCTGTGCATCCAAATCTACAGGCTAAGGACGCGTCTGCATATGTTTTGGTGAACAATCGAGTGTGCGTGTTCTGACAGCTGCCTCTATGCAGACGTCTCCACAGAGCCACTTCTGAATGCCCCGCAGCCCAGGACTGAATGGATACACTAACAAGTGCACCGGTGTGAGCAACCACATATGCAGAAGGACGTCTTTCATCTCACAGAAGCGCGAACGTCTTGGCGTTCAAGCACATGGCAGAAACAAGGTGTGAACAGATGCGCTGCTGCTATTTTCTCCGTTCGGCATGCTTCGTTGTAGCTCTCTTGCCGGTCGCCGGCTTAGCGGCTTGCTTTGCGCGACTAGGTCTGCGGAGAGAAGGAGATAGCGCCGGAAACCTTGCCTTTTGCCTTCTTCGGCGCTGGAACCTGGTTGCTGCGCCTTCTCTTTGTCCATGTGCACACACACGATTCCTCAGCGAAAACCATGCAGAAACCTTACCTCGAGCACCCAGGGATGTGCACCCAGCCCCACGTGCACGCACACGCAGCTAGAGAAAAGCACCTACCTTTTCACACACTGATGCCTAAGCAAACGCGTGGCCACACACACGCACACATCCGCAAGCGCGCCTACTCCCATCTATTGAGGGAAAGACGGACGAGCAACGTCCTGACAGGCTTGAGGGGAAAAACGTCCGTTGATGGTTGGCGTACTGCACGCCCGCCTACGGGGCTGCAGGGGAATCCACATTTGGAAGGTACCTGGAGATGTGTGCCTGTTCTTGGAGCTCCGCTAGTAGGGTAGCAAAGACACTCGTAGGCAGTACTGAATGCTGCTCCGTGCTACTTCTCCTCCGCTGGCAAATGCTTCACAGTCGCCCGAGGAAAGACGTTTAACAATCGATCTCCAAGAGAAACGAAACACATGATGCCATAAGGCGAAAGAATAGCAGGGCATCTCTTCACAAGCTTGTCCCTGATCTATAGCTGAGGGCAAACACTTGTGTGCTTGTGGGAGAGCCTGTGTCTTTCCTGGAAGCGTTTGGGAGTTTTGCTCAGACGCGTGTTTCCTCAAGTTCAAGAATCAAGATCTAGGATACCTGCAGACAGGTGCCTGTTTGTGTGGAGACAGTCTGTTTGAAACTGTGTTCCTCAGCGCCCGCTCTTTCTCCCCGTCGCTCCACACGCCTGGGAGTCCCTTTCTTTCTCTCCACAAGCACGTGTGTTGACTTCGTCGCACATGTGCATCTGCACAAGCGTTGAGCTCAGCAGAGTGTGTCTCTTGACCCTTGATGTGCGTTGGCTGTGTCTGCGTGCTCCAGTGAAGAGAGAAACGGGAAATCATCTTGGTAGAGGCAACAAAGCAAAAGCGAGGCAGGATTGACATCTGCTCAACAGAGACGGATTCTCTGCGCTGACACAGTTCACAGTTACACGAGAAGCAATCTGAGCGGTCCATCGACCGGAGACGTGTTTCCCAAGAGGTCGTTTAGCGAGTGAACAGCAGTGTGCGCGACTTTCAGGAGTGTGCCTGGAAAGTGCCAGAATCACCAGAGCATCTGTGCAAAAGCTGCTGCCTCTGTGACCGCATTGAGGCACGTTCCCGTGTCTCCGAGTACATAGACGGCTCCTTCGCGTTCGCTCCGAGGGAAACGGTCCGCTATTGCTTCTGTGCGTACAGACGCGATTCGCTTGTCTCTTGCGAACACAGGGAACTCTGTGCATCCAAATCTACAGGCTAAGGACGCGTCTGCATATGTTTTGGTGAACAATCGAGTGTGCGTGTTCTGACAGCTGCCTCTATGCAGACGTCTCCACAGAGCCGCTTCTGAATGCCCCGCAGCCCAGGACTGAATGGATACACTAACAAGTGCACCGGTGTGAGCAACCACATATGCAGAAGGACGTCTTTCATCTCACAGAAGCGCGAACGTCTTGGCGTTCAAGCACATGGCAGAAACAAGGTGTGAACAGATGAGCTGCTGCTATTTTCTCCGTTCGGCATGCTTCGTTGTAGCTCTCTTGCCGGTCGCCGGCTTAGCGGCTTGCTTTGCGCGACTAGGACTGGGGAGTGAAGGAGATAGCGCCGGAAACCTTGCCTTTTGCCTTCTTCGGCGCTGGAACCTGGTTGCTGCGCCTTCTCTTTGTCCATGTGCACACACACGATTCCTCAGCGAAAACCATGCAGAAACCTTACCTCGAGCACCCAGGGATGTGCACCCAGCACCACGTGCACGCACACGCAGCTAGAGAAAAGCACCTACCTTTTCACACACTGATGCCTAAGCAAACGCGTGGCCACACACACGCACACATCCGCAAGCGCGCCTACTCCCATCTATTGAGGGAAAGACGGACGAGCAACGTCCTGACAGGCTTGAGGGGAAAAACGTCCGTTGATGGTTGGCGTACTGCACGCCCGCCTACGGGGCTGCAGGGGAATCCACATTTGGAAGGTACCTGAAGATGTGTGCCTGTTCTTGGAGCTCCGCTAGTAGGGTAGCAAAGACACTCGTAGGCAGTACTGAATGCTGCTCCGTGCTACTTTTCCGCCGGTGGCAAATGCTTCACAGTCGCCCGAGGAAAGACGTTTAACAATCCATCTCCAAGAGAAACGAAACACATGATGCCATAAGGCGAAAGAATAGCAGGGCATCTCTTCACAAGCTTGTCCCTGATCTATAGCTGAGGGCAAACACTTGTGTGCTTGTGGGAGAGCCTGTGTCTTTCCTGGAAGCGTTTGGGAGTTTTGCTCAGACGCGTGTTTCCTCAAGTTCAAGAATCAAGATCTAGGATACCTGCAGACAGGTGCCTGTTTGTGTGGAGACAGTCTGTTTGAAACTGTGTTCCTCAGCGCCCGCTCTTTCTCCCCGTCGCTCCACACGCCTGGGAGTCCCTTTCTTTCTCTCCACAAGCACGTGTGTTGACTTCGTCGCACATGTGCATCTGCACAAGCGTTGAGCTCAGCAGAGTGTGTCTCTTGACACTTGATGTGCGTTGGCTGTGTCTGCGTGCTCCAGTGAAGAGAGAAACGGGAAATCATCTTGGTAGAGGCAACAAAGCAAAAGCGAGGCAGGATTGACATCTGCTCAACAGAGAGGGATTCCCTGCGCTGACACAGTTCACAGTTACACGAGAAGCAATCTGAGCGGTCCATCGACCGGAGACGTGTTTCCCAAGAGGTCGTTTAGCGAGTGAACAGCAGTGTGCGCGACTTTCAGGAGTGTGCCTGGAAAGTGCCAGAATCACCAGAGCACCTGTGCAAAAGCTGCTGCCTCTGTGACCGCATTGAGGCACGTTCCCGTGTCTGCGAGTATATAGACGGCTCTTTCGCGTTCACTCCGAGGGAAACGGTCCGCTATTGCTTCTGTGCGTACAGACGCGATTCCCTTGTCTCTTGCGAACACAGGGAACTCTGTGCATCCAAATCTACAGGCTAAGGACGCGTCTGCATATGTTTTGGTGAACAATCGAGTGTGCGTGTTCTGACAGCTGCCTCTATGCAGACGTCTCCACAGAGCCACTTCTGAATGCCCCGCAGCCCAGGACTGAATGGATACACTAACAAGTGCACCGGTGTGAGCAACCACATATGCAGAAGGACGTCTTTCATCTCACAGAAGCGCGAACGTCTTGGCGTTCAAGCACATGGCAGAAACAAGGTGTGAACAGATGAGCTGCTGCTATTTTCTCCGTTCGGCATGCTTCGTTGTAGCTCTCTTGCCGGTCGCCGGCTTAGCGGCTTCCTTTGCGCGACTAGGTCTGCGGAGAGAAGGAGATAGCGCCGGAAACCTTGCCTTTTGCCTTCTTCGGCGCTGGAACCTGGTTGCTGCGCCTTCTCTTTGTCCATGTGCACACACACGATTCCTCAGCGAAAACCATGCAGAAACCTTACCTCGAGCACCCAGGGATGTGCACCCAGCACCACGTGCAGGCACACGCAGCTAGAGAAAAGCACCTACCTTTTCACACACTGATGCCTAAGCAAACGCGTGGCCACACACACGCACACATCCGCAAGCGCGCCTACTCCCATCTATTGAGGGAAAGACGGACGAGCAACGTCCTGACAGGCTTGAGGGGAAAAACGTCCGTTGATGGTTGGCGTACTGCACGCCCGCCTACGGGGCTGCAGGGGAATCCACATTTGGAAGGTACCTGAAGATGTGTGCCTGTTCTTGGAGCTCCGCTAGTAGGGTAGCAAAGACACTCGTAGGCAGTACTGAATGCTGCTCCGTGCTACTTCTCCGCCGGTGGCAAATGCTTCACAGTCGCCCGAGGAAAGACGTTTAACAATCGATCTCCAAGAGAAACGAAACACATGATGCCATAAGGCGAAAGAATAGCAGGGCATCTCTTCACAAGCTTGTCCCTGATCTATAGCTGAGGGCAAACACTTGTGTGCTTGTGGGAGAGCCTGTGTCTTTCCTGGAAGCGTTTGGGAGTTTTGCTCAGACGCGTGTTTCCTCAAGTTCAAGAATCAAGATCTAGGATACCTGCAGACAGGTGCCTGTTTGTGTGGAGACAGTCTGTTTGAAACTGTGTTCCTCAGCGCCCGCTCTTTCTCCCCGTCGCTCCACACGCCTGGGAGTCCCTTTCTTTCTCTCCACAAGCACGTGTGTTGACTTCGTCGCACATGTGCATCTGCACAAGCGTTGAGCTCAGCAGAGTGTGTCTCTTGACACTTGATGTGCGTTGGCTGTGTCTGCGTGCTCCAGTGAAGAGAGAAACGGGAAATCATCTTGGTAGAGGCAACAAAGCAAAAGCGAGGCAGGATTGACATCTGCTCAACAGAGAGGGATTCCCTGCGCTGACACAGTTCACAGTTACACGAGAAGCAATCTGAGCGGTCCATCGACCGGAGACGTGTTTCCCAAGAGGTCGTTTAGCGAGTGAACAGCAGTGTGCGCGACTTTCAGGAGTGTGCCTGGAAAGTGCCAGAATCACCAGAGCACCTGTGCAAAAGCTGCTGCCTCTGTGACCGCATTGAGGCACGTTCCCGTGTCTGCGAGTATATAGACGGCTCTTTCGCGTTCACTCCGAGGGAAACGGTCCGCTATTGCTTCTGTGCGTACAGACGCGATTCCCTTGTCTCTTGCGAACACAGGGAACTCTGTGCATCCAAATCTACAGGCTAAGGACGCGTCTGCATATGTTTTGGTGAACAATCGAGTGTGCGTGTTCTGACAGCTGCCTCTATGCAGACGTCTCCACAGAGCCACTTCTGAATGCCCCGCAGCCCAGGACTGAATGGATACACTAACAAGTGCACCGGTGTGAGCAACCACATATGCAGAAGGACGTCTTTCATCTCACAGAAGCGCGAACGTCTTGGCGTTCAAGCACATGGCAGAAACAAGGTGTGAACAGATGAGCTGCTGCTATTTTCTCCGTTCGGCATGCTTCGTTGTAGCTCTCTTGCCGGTCGCCGGCTTAGCGGCTTCCTTTGCGCGACTAGGTCTGCGGAGAGAAGGAGATAGCGCCGGAAACCTTGCCTTTTGCCTTCTTCGGCGCTGGAACCTGGTTGCTGCGCCTTCTCTTTGTCCATGTGCACACACACGATTCCTCAGCGAAAACCATGCAGAAACCTTACCTCGAGCACCCAGGGATGTGCACCCAGCACCACGTGCACGCACACGCAGCTAGAGAAAAGCACCTACCTTTTCACACACTGATGCCTAAGCAAACGCGTGGCCACACACACGCACACATCAGCAAGCGCGCCTACTCCCATCTATTGAGGGAAAGACGGACGAGCAACGTCCTGACAGGCTTGAGGGGAAAAACGTCCGTTGATGGTTGGCGTACTGCACGCCCGCCTACGGGGCTGCAGGGGAATCCACATTTGGAAGGTACCTGAAGATGTGTGCCTGTTCTTGGAGCTCCGCTAGTAGGGTAGCAAAGACACTCGTAGGCAGTACTGAATGCTGCTCCGTGCTACTTCTCCTCCGCTGGCAAATGCTTCACAGTCGCCCGAGGAAAGACGTTTAGCAATCGATCTCCAAGAGAAACGAAACACATGATGCCATAAGGCGAAAGAATAGCAGGGCATCTCTTCACAAGCTTGTCCCTGATCTATAGCTGAGGGCAAACACTTGTGTGCTTGTGGGAGAGCCTGTGTCTTTCCTGGAAGCGTTTGGGAGTTTTGCTCAGACGCGTGTTTCCTCAAGTTCAAGAATCAAGATCTAGGATACCTGCAGACAGGTGCCTGTTTGTGTGGAGACAGTCTGTTTGAAACTGTGTTCCTCAGCGCCCGCTCTTTCTCCCCGTCGCTCCACACGCCTGGGAGTCCCTTTCTTTCTCTCCACAAGCACGTGTGTTGACTTCGTCGCACATGTGCATCTGCACAAGCGTTGAGCTCAGCAGAGTGTGTCTCTTGACACTTGATGTGCGTTGGCTGTGTCTGCGTGCTCCAGTGAAGAGAGAAACGGGAAATCATCTTGGTAGAGGCAACAAAGCAAAAGCGAGGCAGGATTGACATCTGCTCAACAGAGACGGATTCCCTGCGCTGACACAGTTCACAGTTACACGAGAAGCAATCTGAGCGGTCCGTCGACCGGAGACGTGTTTCCCAAGAGGTCGTTTAGCGAGTGAACAGCAGTGTGCGCGACTTTCAGGAGTGTGCCTGGAAAGTGCCAGAATCACCAGAGCACCTGTGCAAAAGCTGCTGCCTCTGTGACCGCATTGAGGCACGTTCCCGTGTCTGCGAGTATATAGACGGCTCTTTCGCGTTCACTCCGAGGGAAACGGTCCGCTATTGCTTCTGTGCGTACAGACGCGATTCCCTTGTCTCTTGCGAACACAGGGAACTCTGTGCATCCAAATCTACAGGCTAAGGACGCGTCTGCATATGTTTTGGTGAACAATCGAGTGTGCGTGTTCTGACAGCTGCCTCTATGCAGACGTCTCCACAGAGCCACTTCTGAATGCCCCGCAGCCCAGGACTGAATGGATACACTAACAAGTGCACCGGTGTGAGCAACCACATATGCAGAAGGACGTCTTTCATCTCACAGAAGCGCGAACGTCTTGGCGTTCAAGCACATGGCAGAAACAAGGTGTGAACAGATGAGCTGCTGCTATTTTCTCCGTTCGGCATGCTTCGTTGTAGCTCTCTTGCCGGTCGCCGGCTTAGCGGCTTCCTTTGCGCGACTAGGTCTGCGGAGAGAAGGAGATAGCGCCGGAAACCTTGCCTTTTGCCTTCTTCGGCGCTGGAACCTGGTTGCTGCGCCTTCTCTTTGTCCATGTGCACACACACGATTCCTCAGCGAAAACCATGCAGAAACCTTACCTCGAGCACCCAGGGATGTGCACCCAGCACCACGTGCACGCACACGCAGCTAGAGAAAAGCACCTACCTTTTCACACACTGATGCCTAAGCAAACGCGTGGCCACACACACGCACACATCCGCAAGCGCGCCTACTCCCATCTATTGAGGGAAAGACGGACGAGCAACGTCCTGACAGGCTTGAGGGGAAAAACGTCCGTTGATGGTTGGCGTACTGCACGCCCGCCTACGGGGCTGCAGGGGAATCCACATTTGGAAGGTACCTGAAGATGTGTGCCTGTTCTTGGAGCTCCGCTAGTAGGGTAGCAAAGACACTCGTAGGCAGTACTGAATGCTGCTCCGTGCTACTTCTCCTCCGCTGGCAAATGCTTCACAGTCGCCCGAGGAAAGACGTTTAACAATCGATCTCCAAGAGAAACGAAACACATGATGCCATAAGGCGAAAGAATAGCAGGGCATCTCTTCACAAGCTTGTCCCTGATCTATAGCTGAGGGCAAACACTTGTGTGCTTGTGGGAGAGCCTGTGTCTTTCCTGGAAGCGTTTGGGAGTTTTGCTCAGACGCGTGTTTCCTCAAGTTCAAGAATCAAGATCTAGGATACCTGCAGACAGGTGCCTGTTTGTGTGGAGACAGTCTGTTTGAAACTGTGTTCCTCAGCGCCCGCTCTTTCTCCCCGTCGCTCCACACGCCTGGGAGTCCCTTTCTTTCTCTCCACAAGCACGTGTGTTGACTTCGTCGCACATGTGCATCTGCACAAGCGTTGAGCTCAGCAGAGTGTGTCTCTTGACACTTGATGTGCGTTGGCTGTGTCTGCGTGCTCCAGTGAAGAGAGAAACGGGAAATCATCTTGGTAGAGGCAACAAAGCAAAAGCGAGGCAGGATTGACATCTGCTCAACAGAGAGGGATTCCCTGCGCTGACACAGTTCACAGTTACACGAGAAGCAATCTGAGCGGTCCATCGACCGGAGACGTGTTTCCCAAGAGGTCGTTTAGCGAGTGAACAGCAGTGTGCGCGACTTTCAGGAGTGTGCCTGGAAAGTGCCAGAATCACCAGAGCACCTGTGCAAAAGCTGCTGCCTCTGTGACCGCATTGAGGCACGTTCCCGTGTCTGCGAGTATATAGACGGCTCTTTCGCGTTCACTCCGAGGGAAACGGTCCGCTATTGCTTCTGTGCGTACAGACGCGATTCCCTTGTCTCTTGCGAACACAGGGAACTCTGTGCATCCAAATCTACAGGCTAAGGACGCGTCTGCATATGTTTTGGTGAACAATCGAGTGTGCGTGTTCTGACAGCTGCCTCTATGCAGACGTCTCCACAGAGCCACTTCTGAATGCCCCGCAGCCCAGGACTGAATGGATACACTAACAAGTGCACCGGTGTGAGCAACCACATATGCAGAAGGACGTCTTTCATCTCACAGAAGCGCGAACGTCTTGGCGTTCAAGCACATGGCAGAAACAAGGTGTGAACAGATGAGCTGCTGCTATTTTCTCCGTTCGGCATGCTTCGTTGTAGCTCTCTTGCCGGTCGCCGGCTTACCGGCTTCCTTTGCGCGACTAGGTCTGCGGAGAGAAGGAGATAGCGCCGGAAACCTTGCCTTTTGCCTTCTTCGGCGCTGGAACCTGGTTGCTGCGCCTTCTCTTTGTCCATGTGCACACACACGATTCCTCAGCGAAAACCATGCAGAAACCTTACCTCGAGCACCCAGGGATGTGCACCCAGCACCACGTGCACGCACACGCAGCTAGAGAAAAGCACCTACCTTTTCACACACTGATGCCTAAGCAAACGCGTGGCCACACACACGCACACATCCGCAAGCGCGCCTACTCCCATCTATTGAGGGAAAGACGGACGAGCAACGTCCTGACAGGCTTGAGGGGAAAAACGTCCGTTGATGGTTGGCGTACTGCACGCCCGCCTACGGGGCTGCAGGGGAATCCACATTTGGAAGGTACCTGAAGATGTGTGCCTGTTCTTGGAGCTCCGCTAGTAGGGTAGCAAAGACACTCGTAGGCAGTACTGAATGCTGCTCCGTGCTACTTCTCCTCCGCTGGCAAATGCTTCACAGTCGCCCGAGGAAAGACGTTTAACAATCGATCTCCAAGAGAAACGAAACACATGATGCCATAAGGCGAAAGAATAGCAGGGCATCTCTTCACAAGCTTGTCCCTGATCTATAGCTGAGGGCAAACACTTGTGTGCTTGTGGGAGAGCCTGTGTCTTTCCTGGAAGCGTTTGGGAGTTTTGCTCAGACGCGTGTTTCCTCAAGTTCAAGAATCAAGATCTAGGATACCTGCAGACAGGTGCCTGTTTGTGTGGAGACAGTCTGTTTGAAACTGTGTTCCTCAGCGCCCGCTCTTTCTCCCCGTCGCTCCACACGCCTGGGAGTCCCTTTCTTTCTCTCCACAAGCACGTGTGTTGACTTCGTCGCACATGTGCATCTGCACAAGCGTTGAGCTCAGCAGAGTGTGTCTCTTGACACTTGATGTGCGTTGGCTGTGTCTGCGTGCTCCAGTGAAGAGAGAAACGGGAAATCATCTTGGTAGAGGCAACAAAGCAAAAGCGAGGCAGGATTGACATCTGCTCAACAGAGAGGGATTCCCTGCGCTGACACAGTTCACAGTTACACGAGAAGCAATCTGAGCGGTCCATCGACCGGAGACGTGTTTCCCAAGAGGTCGTTTAGCGAGTGAACAGCAGTGTGCGCGACTTTCAGGAGTGTGCCTGGAAAGTGCCAGAATCACCAGAGCACCTGTGCAAAAGCTGCTGCCTCTGTGACCGCATTGAGGCACGTTCCCGTGTCTCCGAGTATATAGACGGCTCTTTCGCGTTCACTCCGAGGGAAACGGTCCGCTATTGCTTCTGTGCGTACAGACGCGATTCCCTTGTCTCTTGCGAACACAGGGAACTCTGTGCATCCAAATCTACAGGCTAAGGACGCGTCTGCATATGTTTTGGTGAACAATCGAGTGTGCGTGTTCTGACAGCTGCCTCTATGCAGACGTCTCCACAGAGCCACTTCTGAATGCCCCGCAGCCCAGGACTGAATGGATACACTAACAAGTGCACCGGTGTGAGCAACCACATATGCAGAAGGACGTCTTTCATCTCACAGAAGCGCGAACGTCTTGGCGTTCAAGCACATGGCAGAAACAAGGTGTGAACAGATGAGCTGCTGCTATTTTCTCCGTTCGGCATGCTTCGTTGTAGCTCTCTTGCCGGTCGCCGGCTTAGCGGCTTCCTTTGCGCGACTAGGTCTGCGGAGAGAAGGAGATAGCGCCGGAAACCTTGCCTTTTGCCTTCTTCGGCGCTGGAACCTGGTTGCTGCGCCTTCTCTTTGTCCATGTGCACACACACGATTCCTCAGCGAAAACCATGCAGAAACCTTACCTCGAGCACCCAGGGATGTGCACCCAGCACCACGTGCACGCACACGCAGCTAGAGAAAAGCACCTACCTTTTCACACACTGATGCCTAAGCAAACGCGTGGCCACACACACGCACACATCCGCAAGCGCGCCTACTCCCATCTATTGAGGGAAAGACGGACGAGCAACGTCCTGACAGGCTTGAGGGGAAAAACGTCCGTTGATGGTTGGCGTACTGCACGCCCGCCTACGGGGCTGCAGGGGAATCCACATTTGGAAGGTACCTGAAGATGTGTGCCTGTTCTTGGAGCTCCGCTAGTAGGGTAGCAAAGACACTCGTAGGCAGTACTGAATGCTGCTCCGTGCTACTTCTCCTCCGCTGGCAAATGCTTCACAGTCGCCCGAGGAAAGACGTTTAGCAATCGATCTCCAAGAGAAACGAAACACATGATGCCATAAGGCGAAAGAATAGCAGGGCATCTCTTCACAAGCTTGTCCCTGATCTATAGCTGAGGGCAAACACTTGTGTGCTTGTGGGAGAGCCTGTGTCTTTCCTGGAAGCGTTTGGGAGTTTTGCTCAGACGCGTGTTTCCTCAAGTTCAAGAATCAAGATCTAGGATACCTGCAGACAGGTGCCTGTTTGTGTGGAGACAGTCTGTTTGAAACTGTGTTCCTCAGCGCCCGCTCTTTCTCCCCGTCGCTCCACACGCCTGGGAGTCCCTTTCTTTCTCTCCACAAGCACGTGTGTTGACTTCGTCGCACATGTGCATCTGCACAAGCGTTGAGCTCAGCAGAGTGTGTCTCTTGACACTTGATGTGCGTTGGCTGTGTCTGCGTGCTCCAGTGAAGAGAGAAACGGGAAATCATCTTGGTAGAGGCAACAAAGCAAAAGCGAGGCAGGATTGACATCTGCTCAACAGAGACGGATTCCCTGCGCTGACACAGTTCACAGTTACACGAGAAGCAATCTGAGCGGTCCATCGACCGGAGACGTGTTTCCCAAGAGGTCGTTTAGCGAGTGAACAGCAGTGTGCGCGACTTTCAGGAGTGTGCCTGGAAAGTGCCAGAATCACCAGAGCACCTGTGCAAAAGCTGCTGCCTCTGTGACCGCATTGAGGCACGTTCCCGTGTCTGCGAGTATATAGACGGCTCTTTCGCGTTCACTCCGAGGGAAACGGTCCGCTATTGCTTCTGTGCGTACAGACGCGATTCCCTTGTCTCTTGCGAACACAGGGAACTCTGTGCATCCAAATCTACAGGCTAAGGACGCGTCTGCATATGTTTTGGTGAACAATCGAGTGTGCGTGTTCTGACAGCTGCCTCTATGCAGACGTCTCCACAGAGCCACTTCTGAATGCCCCGCAGCCCAGGACTGAATGGATACACTAACAAGTGCACCGGTGTGAGCAACCACATATGCAGAAGGACGTCTTTCATCTCACAGAAGCGCGAACGTCTTGGCGTTCAAGCACATGGCAGAAACAAGGTGTGAACAGATGAGCTGCTGCTATTTTCTCCGTTCGGCATGCTTCGTTGTAGCTCTCTTGCCGGTCGCCGGCTTACCGGCTTCCTTTGCGCGACTAGGTCTGCGGAGAGAAGGAGATAGCGCCGGAAACCTTGCCTTTTGCCTTCTTCGGCGCTGGAACCTGGTTGCTGCGCCTTCTCTTTGTCCATGTGCACACACACGATTCCTCAGCGAAAACCATGCAGAAACCTTACCTCGAGCACCCAGGGATGTGCACCCAGCACCACGTGCACGCACACGCAGCTAGAGAAAAGCACCTACCTTTTCACACACTGATGCCTAAGCAAACGCGTGGCCACACACACGCACACATCCGCAAGCGCGCCTACTCCCATCTATTGAGGGAAAGACGGACGAGCAACGTCCTGACAGGCTTGAGGGGAAAAACGTCCGTTGATGGTTGGCGTACTGCACGCCCGCCTACGGGGCTGCAGGGGAATCCACATTTGGAAGGTACCTGAAGATGTGTGCCTGTTCTTGGAGCTCCGCTAGTAGGGTAGCAAAGACACTCGTAGGCAGTACTGAATGCTGCTCCGTGCTACTTCTCCTCCGCTGGCAAATGCTTCACAGTCGCCCGAGGAAAGACGTTTAACAATCGATCTCCAAGAGAAACGAAACACATGATGCCATAAGGCGAAAGAATAGCAGGGCATCTCTTCACAAGCTTGTCCCTGATCTATAGCTGAGGGCAAACACTTGTGTGCTTGTGGGAGAGCCTGTGTCTTTCCTGGAAGCGTTTGGGAGTTTTGCTCAGACGCGTGTTTCCTCAAGTTCAAGAATCAAGATCTAGGATACCTGCAGACAGGTGCCTGTTTGTGTGGAGACAGTCTGTTTGAAACTGTGTTCCTCAGCGCCCGCTCTTTCTCCCCGTCGCTCCACACGCCTGGGAGTCCCTTTCTTTCTCTCCACAAGCACGTGTGTTGACTTCGTCGCACATGTGCATCTGCACAAGCGTTGAGCTCAGCAGAGTGTGTCTCTTGACACTTGATGTGCGTTGGCTGTGTCTGCGTGCTCCAGTGAAGAGAGAAACGGGAAATCATCTTGGTAGAGGCAACAAAGCAAAAGCGAGGCAGGATTGACATCTGCTCAACAGAGAGGGATTCCCTGCGCTGACACAGTTCACAGTTACACGAGAAGCAATCTGAGCGGTCCATCGACCGGAGACGTGTTTCCCAAGAGGTCGTTTAGCGAGTGAACAGCAGTGTGCGCGACTTTCAGGAGTGTGCCTGGAAAGTGCCAGAATCACCAGAGCACCTGTGCAAAAGCTGCTGCCTCTGTGACCGCATTGAGGCACGTTCCCGTGTCTCCGAGTATATAGACGGCTCTTTCGCGTTCACTCCGAGGGAAACGGTCCGCTATTGCTTCTGTGCGTACAGACGCGATTCCCTTGTCTCTTGCGAACACAGGGAACTCTGTGCATCCAAATCTACAGGCTAAGGACGCGTCTGCATATGTTTTGGTGAACAATCGAGTGTGCGTGTTCTGACAGCTGCCTCTATGCAGACGTCTCCACAGAGCCACTTCTGAATGCCCCGCAGCCCAGGACTGAATGGATACACTAACAAGTGCACCGGTGTGAGCAACCACATATGCAGAAGGACGTCTTTCATCTCACAGAAGCGCGAACGTCTTGGCGTTCAAGCACATGGCAGAAACAAGGTGTGAACAGATGAGCTGCTGCTATTTTCTCCGTTCGGCATGCTTCGTTGTAGCTCTCTTGCCGGTCGCCGGCTTAGCGGCTTCCTTTGCGCGACTAGGTCTGCGGAGAGAAGGAGATAGCGCCGGAAACCTTGCCTTTTGCCTTCTTCGGCGCTGGAACCTGGTTGCTGCGCCTTCTCTTTGTCCATGTGCACACACACGATTCCTCAGCGAAAACCATGCAGAAACCTTACCTCGAGCACCCAGGGATGTGCACCCAGCACCACGTGCACGCACACGCAGCTAGAGAAAAGCACCTACCTTTTCACACACTGATGCCTAAGCAAACGCGTGGCCACACACACGCACACATCCGCAAGCGCGCCTACTCCCATCTATTGAGGGAAAGACGGACGAGCAACGTCCTGACAGGCTTGAGGGGAAAAACGTCCGTTGATGGTTGGCGTACTGCACGCCCGCCTACGGGGCTGCAGGGGAATCCACATTTGGAAGGTACCTGAAGATGTGTGCCTGTTCTTGGAGCTCCGCTAGTAGGGTAGCAAAGACACTCGTAGGCAGTACTGAATGCTGCTCCGTGCTACTTCTCCTCCGCTGGCAAATGCTTCACAGTCGCCCGAGGAAAGACGTTTAGCAATCGATCTCCAAGAGAAACGAAACACATGATGCCATAAGGCGAAAGAATAGCAGGGCATCTCTTCACAAGCTTGTCCCTGATCTATAGCTGAGGGCAAACACTTGTGTGCTTGTGGGAGAGCCTGTGTCTTTCCTGGAAGCGTTTGGGAGTTTTGCTCAGACGCGTGTTTCCTCAAGTTCAAGAATCAAGATCTAGGATACCTGCAGACAGGTGCCTGTTTGTGTGGAGACAGTCTGTTTGAAACTGTGTTCCTCAGCGCCCGCTCTTTCTCCCCGTCGCTCCACACGCCTGGGAGTCCCTTTCTTTCTCTCCACAAGCACGTGTGTTGACTTCGTCGCACATGTGCATCTGCACAAGCGTTGAGCTCAGCAGAGTGTGTCTCTTGACACTTGATGTGCGTTGGCTGTGTCTGCGTGCTCCAGTGAAGAGAGAAACGGGAAATCATCTTGGTAGAGGCAACAAAGCAAAAGCGAGGCAGGATTGACATCTGCTCAACAGAGACGGATTCCCTGCGCTGACACAGTTCACAGTTACACGAGAAGCAATCTGAGCGGTCCATCGACCGGAGACGTGTTTCCCAAGAGGTCGTTTAGCGAGTGAACAGCAGTGTGCGCGACTTTCAGGAGTGTGCCTGGAAAGTGCCAGAATCACCAGAGCACCTGTGCAAAAGCTGCTGCCTCTGTGACCGCATTGAGGCACGTTCCCGTGTCTGCGAGTATATAGACGGCTCTTTCGCGTTCACTCCGAGGGAAACGGTCCGCTATTGCTTCTGTGCGTACAGACGCGATTCCCTTGTCTCTTGCGAACACAGGGAACTCTGTGCATCCAAATCTACAGGCTAAGGACGCGTCTGCATATGTTTTGGTGAACAATCGAGTGTGCGTGTTCTGACAGCTGCCTCTATGCAGACGTCTCCACAGAGCCACTTCTGAATGCCCCGCAGCCCAGGACTGAATGGATACACTAACAAGTGCACCGGTGTGAGCAACCACATATGCAGAAGGACGTCTTTCATCTCACAGAAGCGCGAACGTCTTGGCGTTCAAGCACATGGCAGAAACAAGGTGTGAACAGATGAGCTGCTGCTATTTTCTCCGTTCGGCATGCTTCGTTGTAGCTCTCTTGCCGGTCGCCGGCTTACCGGCTTCCTTTGCGCGACTAGGTCTGCGGAGAGAAGGAGATAGCGCCGGAAACCTTGCCTTTTGCCTTCTTCGGCGCTGGAACCTGGTTGCTGCGCCTTCTCTTTGTCCATGTGCACACACACGATTCCTCAGCGAAAACCATGCAGAAACCTTACCTCGAGCACCCAGGGATGTGCACCCAGCACCACGTGCACGCACACGCAGCTAGAGAAAAGCACCTACCTTTTCACACACTGATGCCTAAGCAAACGCGTGGCCACACACACGCACACATCCGCAAGCGCGCCTACTCCCATCTATTGAGGGAAAGACGGACGAGCAACGTCCTGACAGGCTTGAGGGGAAAAACGTCCGTTGATGGTTGGCGTACTGCACGCCCGCCTACGGGGCTGCAGGGGAATCCACATTTGGAAGGTACCTGAAGATGTGTGCCTGTTCTTGGAGCTCCGCTAGTAGGGTAGCAAAGACACTCGTAGGCAGTACTGAATGCTGCTCCGTGCTACTTCTCCTCCGCTGGCAAATGCTTCACAGTCGCCCGAGGAAAGACGTTTAACAATCGATCTCCAAGAGAAACGAAACACATGATGCCATAAGGCGAAAGAATAGCAGGGCATCTCTTCACAAGCTTGTCCCTGATCTATAGCTGAGGGCAAACACTTGTGTGCTTGTGGGAGAGCCTGTGTCTTTCCTGGAAGCGTTTGGGAGTTTTGCTCAGACGCGTGTTTCCTCAAGTTCAAGAATCAAGATCTAGGATACCTGCAGACAGGTGCCTGTTTGTGTGGAGACAGTCTGTTTGAAACTGTGTTCCTCAGCGCCCGCTCTTTCTCCCCGTCGCTCCACACGCCTGGGAGTCCCTTTCTTTCTCTCCACAAGCACGTGTGTTGACTTCGTCGCACATGTGCATCTGCACAAGCGTTGAGCTCAGCAGAGTGTGTCTCTTGACACTTGATGTGCGTTGGCTGTGTCTGCGTGCTCCAGTGAAGAGAGAAACGGGAAATCATCTTGGTAGAGGCAACAAAGCAAAAGCGAGGCAGGATTGACATCTGCTCAACAGAGAGGGATTCCCTGCGCTGACACAGTTCACAGTTACACGAGAAGCAATCTGAGCGGTCCATCGACCGGAGACGTGTTTCCCAAGAGGTCGTTTAGCGAGTGAACAGCAGTGTGCGCGACTTTCAGGAGTGTGCCTGGAAAGTGCCAGAATCACCAGAGCACCTGTGCAAAAGCTGCTGCCTCTGTGACCGCATTGAGGCACGTTCCCGTGTCTCCGAGTATATAGACGGCTCTTTCGCGTTCACTCCGAGGGAAACGGTCCGCTATTGCTTCTGTGCGTACAGACGCGATTCCCTTGTCTCTTGCGAACACAGGGAACTCTGTGCATCCAAATCTACAGGCTAAGGACGCGTCTGCATATGTTTTGGTGAACAATCGAGTGTGCGTGTTCTGACAGCTGCCTCTATGCAGACGTCTCCACAGAGCCACTTCTGAATGCCCCGCAGCCCAGGACTGAATGGATACACTAACAAGTGCACCGGTGTGAGCAACCACATATGCAGAAGGACGTCTTTCATCTCACAGAAGCGCGAACGTCTTGGCGTTCAAGCACATGGCAGAAACAAGGTGTGAACAGATGAGCTGCTGCTATTTTCTCCGTTCGGCATGCTTCGTTGTAGCTCTCTTGCCGGTCGCCGGCTTAGCGGCTTCCTTTGCGCGACTAGGTCTGCGGAGAGAAGGAGATAGCGCCGGAAACCTTGCCTTTTGCCTTCTTCGGCGCTGGAACCTGGTTGCTGCGCCTTCTCTTTGTCCATGTGCACACACACGATTCCTCAGCGAAAACCATGCAGAAACCTTACCTCGAGCACCCAGGGATGTGCACCCAGCACCACGTGCACGCACACGCAGCTAGAGAAAAGCACCTACCTTTTCACACACTGATGCCTAAGCAAACGCGTGGCCACACACACGCACACATCCGCAAGCGCGCCTACTCCCATCTATTGAGGGAAAGACGGACGAGCAACGTCCTGACAGGCTTGAGGGGAAAAACGTCCGTTGATGGTTGGCGTACTGCACGCCCGCCTACGGGGCTGCAGGGGAATCCACATTTGGAAGGTACCTGAAGATGTGTGCCTGTTCTTGGAGCTCCGCTAGTAGGGTAGCAAAGACACTCGTAGGCAGTACTGAATGCTGCTCCGTGCTACTTCTCCTCCGCTGGCAAATGCTTCACAGTCGCCCGAGGAAAGACGTTTAGCAATCGATCTCCAAGAGAAACGAAACACATGATGCCATAAGGCGAAAGAATAGCAGGGCATCTCTTCACAAGCTTGTCCCTGATCTATAGCTGAGGGCAAACACTTGTGTGCTTGTGGGAGAGCCTGTGTCTTTCCTGGAAGCGTTTGGGAGTTTTGCTCAGACGCGTGTTTCCTCAAGTTCAAGAATCAAGATCTAGGATACCTGCAGACAGGTGCCTGTTTGTGTGGAGACAGTCTGTTTGAAACTGTGTTCCTCAGCGCCCGCTCTTTCTCCCCGTCGCTCCACACGCCTGGGAGTCCCTTTCTTTCTCTCCACAAGCACGTGTGTTGACTTCGTCGCACATGTGCATCTGCACAAGCGTTGAGCTCAGCAGAGTGTGTCTCTTGACACTTGATGTGCGTTGGCTGTGTCTGCGTGCTCCAGTGAAGAGAGAAACGGGAAATCATCTTGGTAGAGGCAACAAAGCAAAAGCGAGGCAGGATTGACATCTGCTCAACAGAGACGGATTCCCTGCGCTGACACAGTTCACAGTTACACGAGAAGCAATCTGAGCGGTCCATCGACCGGAGACGTGTTTCCCAAGAGGTCGTTTAGCGAGTGAACAGCAGTGTGCGCGACTTTCAGGAGTGTGCCTGGAAAGTGCCAGAATCACCAGAGCACCTGTGCAAAAGCTGCTGCCTCTGTGACCGCATTGAGGCACGTTCCCGTGTCTGCGAGTATATAGACGGCTCTTTCGCGTTCACTCCGAGGGAAACGGTCCGCTATTGCTTCTGTGCGTACAGACGCGATTCCCTTGTCTCTTGCGAACACAGGGAACTCTGTGCATCCAAATCTACAGGCTAAGGACGCGTCTGCATATGTTTTGGTGAACAATCGAGTGTGCGTGTTCTGACAGCTGCCTCTATGCAGACGTCTCCACAGAGCCACTTCTGAATGCCCCGCAGCCCAGGACTGAATGGATACACTAACAAGTGCACCGGTGTGAGCAACCACATATGCAGAAGGACGTCTTTCATCTCACAGAAGCGCGAACGTCTTGGCGTTCAAGCACATGGCAGAAACAAGGTGTGAACAGATGAGCTGCTGCTATTTTCTCCGTTCGGCATGCTTCGTTGTAGCTCTCTTGCCGGTCGCCGGCTTAGCGGCTTCCTTTGCGCGACTAGGTCTGCGGAGAGAAGGAGATAGCGCCGGAAACCTTGCCTTTTGCCTTCTTCGGCGCTGGAACCTGGTTGCTGCGCCTTCTCTTTGTCCATGTGCACACACACGATTCCTCAGCGAAAACCATGCAGAAACCTTACCTCGAGCACCCAGGGATGTGCACCCAGCACCACGTGCACGCACACGCAGCTAGAGAAAAGCACCTACCTTTTCACACACTGATGCCTAAGCAAACGCGTGGCCACACACACGCACACATCCGCAAGCGCGCCTACTCCCATCTATTGAGGGAAAGACGGACGAGCAACGTCCTGACAGGCTTGAGGGGAAAAACGTCCGTTGATGGTTGGCGTACTGCACGCCCGCCTACGGGGCTGCAGGGGAATCCACATTTGGAAGGTACCTGAAGATGTGTGCCTGTTCTTGGAGCTCCGCTAGTAGGGTAGCAAAGACACTCGTAGGCAGTACTGAATGCTGCTCCGTGCTACTTCTCCTCCGCTGGCAAATGCTTCACAGTCGCCCGAGGAAAGACGTTTAGCAATCGATCTCCAAGAGAAACGAAACACATGATGCCATAAGGCGAAAGAATAGCAGGGCATCTCTTCACAAGCTTGTCCCTGATCTATAGCTGAGGGCAAACACTTGTGTGCTTGTGGGAGAGCCTGTGTCTTTCCTGGAAGCGTTTGGGAGTTTTGCTCAGACGCGTGTTTCCTCAAGTTCAAGAATCAAGATCTAGGATACCTGCAGACAGGTGCCTGTTTGTGTGGAGACAGTCTGTTTGAAACTGTGTTCCTCAGCGCCCGCTCTTTCTCCCCGTCGCTCCACACGCCTGGGAGTCCCTTTCTTTCTCTCCACAAGCACGTGTGTTGACTTCGTCGCACATGTGCATCTGCACAAGCGTTGAGCTCAGCAGAGTGTGTCTCTTGACACTTGATGTGCGTTGGCTGTGTCTGCGTGCTCCAGTGAAGAGAGAAATGGGAAATCATCTTGGTAGAGGCAACAAAGCAAAAGCGAGGCAGGATTGACATCTGCTCAACAGAGACGGATTCCCTGCGCTGACACAGTTCACAGTTACACGAGAAGCAATCTGAGCGGTCCATCGACCGGAGACGTGTTTCCCAAGAGGTCGTTTAGCGAGTGAACAGCAGTGTGCGCGACTTTCAGGAGTGTGCCTGGAAAGTGCCAGAATCACCAGAGCATCTGTGCAAAAGCTGCTGCCTCTGTGACCGCATTGAGGCACGTTCCCGTGTCTGGGAGTATATAGACGGCTCTTTCGCGTTCACTCCGAGGGAAACGGTCCGCTATTGCTTCTGTGCGTACAGACGCGATTCCCTTGTCTCTTGCGAACACAGGGAACTCTGTGCATCCAAATCTACAGGCTAAGGACGCGTCTGCATATGTTTTGGTGAACAATCGAGTGTGCGTGTTCTGACAGCTGCCTCTATGCAGACGTCTCCACAGAGCCACTTCTGAATGCCCCGCAGCTCAGGACTGAATGGATACACTAACAAGTGCACCGGTGTGAGCAACCACATATGCAGAAGGACGTCTTTCATCTCACAGAAGCGCGAACGTCTTGGCGTTCAAGCACATGGCAGAAACAAGGTGTGAACAGATGCGCTGCTGCTATTTTCTCCGTTCGGCATGCTTCGTTGTAGCTCTCTTGCCGGTCGCCGGCTTAGCGGCTTGCTTTGCGCGACTCGGTCTGGGGAGAGAAGGAGATAGCGCCGGAAACCTTGCCTTTTGCCTTCTTCGGCGCTGGAACCTGGTTGCTGCGCCTTCTCTTTGTCCATGTGCACACACACGATTCCTCAGCGAAAACCATGCAGAAACCTTACCTCGAGCACCCAGGGATGTGCACCCAGCACCACGTGCACGCACACGCAGCTAGAGAAAAGCACCTACCTTTTCACACACTGATGCCTAAGCAAACGCGTGGCCACACACACGCACACATCCGCAAGCGCGCCTACTCCCATCTATTGAGGGAAAGACGGACGAGCAACGTCCTGACAGGCTTGAGGGGAAAAACGTCCGTTGATGGTTGGCGTACTGCACGCCCGCCTACGGGGCTGCAGGGGAATCCACATTTGGAAGGTACCTGAAGATGTGTGCCTGTTCTTGGAGCTCCGCTAGTAGGGTAGCAAAGACACTCGTAGGCAGTACTGAATGCTGCTCCGTGCTACTTTTCCGCCGGTGGCAAATGCTTCACAGTCGCCCGAGGAAAGACGTTTAACAATCGATCTCCAAGAGAAACGAAACACATGATGCCATAAGGCGAAAGAATAGCAGGGCATCTCTTCACAAGCTTGTCCCTGATCTATAGCTGAGGGCAAACACTTGTGTGCTTGTGGGAGAGCCTGTGTCTTTCCTGGAAGCGTTTGGGAGTTTTGCTCAGACGCGTGTTTCCTCAAGTTCAAGAATCAAGATCTAGGATACCTGCAGACAGGTGCCTGTTTGTGTGGAGACAGTCTGTTTGAAACTGTGTTCCTCAGCGCCCGCTCTTTCTCCCCGTCGCTCCACACGCCTGGGAGTCCCTTTCTTTCTCTCCACAAGCACGTGTGTTGACTTCGTCGCACATGTGCATCTGCACAAGCGTTGAGCTCAGCAGAGTGTGTCTCTTGACACTTGATGTGCGTTGGCTGTGTCTGCGTGCTCCAGTGAAGAGAGAAACGGGAAATCATCTTGGTAGAGGCAACAAAGCAAAAGCGAGGCAGGATTGACATCTGCTCAACAGAGACGGATTCCCTGCGCTGACACAGTTCACAGTTACACGAGAAGCAATCTGAGCGGTCCGTCGACCGGAGACGTGTTTCCCAAGAGGTCGTTTAGCGAGTGAACAGCAGTGTGCGCGACTTTCAGGAGTGTGCCTGGAAAGTGCCAGAATCACCAGAGCACCTGTGCAAAAGCTGCTGCCTCTGTGACCGCATTGAGGCACGTTCCCGTGTCTGCGAGTATATAGACGGCTCTTTCGCGTTCACTCCGAGGGAAACGGTCCGCTATTGCTTCTGTGCGTACAGACGCGATTCCCTTGTCTCTTGCGAACACAGGGAACTCTGTGCATCCAAATCTACAGGCTAAGGACGCGTCTGCATATGTTTTGGTGAACAATCGAGTGTGCGTGTTCTGACAGCTGCCTCTATGCAGACGTCTCCACAGAGCCACTTCTGAATGCCCCGCAGCCCAGGACTGAATGGATACACTAACAAGTGCACCGGTGTGAGCAACCACATATGCAGAAGGACGTCTTTCATCTCACAGAAGCGCGAACGTCTTGGCGTTCAAGCACATGGCAGAAACAAGGTGTGAACAGATGAGCTGCTGCTATTTTCTCCGTTCGGCATGCTTCGTTGTAGCTCTCTTGCCGGTCGCCGGCTTACCGGCTTCCTTTGCGCGACTAGGTCTGCGGAGAGAAGGAGATAGCGCCGGAAACCTTGCCTTTTGCCTTCTTCGGCGCTGGAACCTGGTTGCTGCGCCTTCTCTTTGTCCATGTGCACACACACGATTCCTCAGCGAAAACCATGCAGAAACCTTACCTCGAGCACCCAGGGATGTGCACCCAGCACCACGTGCACGCACACGCAGCTAGAGAAAAGCACCTACCTTTTCACACACTGATGCCTAAGCAAACGCGTGGCCACACACACGCACACATCCGCAAGCGCGCCTACTCCCATCTATTGAGGGAAAGACGGACGAGCAACGTCCTGACAGGCTTGAGGGGAAAAACGTCCGTTGATGGTTGGCGTACTGCACGCCCGCCTACGGGGCTGCAGGGGAATCCACATTTGGAAGGTACCTGAAGATGTGTGCCTGTTCTTGGAGCTCCGCTAGTAGGGTAGCAAAGACACTCGTAGGCAGTACTGAATGCTGCTCCGTGCTACTTCTCCTCCGCTGGCAAATGCTTCACAGTCGCCCGAGGAAAGACGTTTAACAATCGATCTCCAAGAGAAACGAAACACATGATGCCATAAGGCGAAAGAATAGCAGGGCATCTCTTCACAAGCTTGTCCCTGATGTATAGCTGAGGGCAAACACTTGTGTGCTTGTGGGAGAGCCTGTGTCTTTCCTGGAAGCGTTTGGGAGTTTTGCTCAGACGCGTGTTTCCTCAAGTTCAAGAATCAAGATCTAGGATACCTGCAGACAGGTGCCTGTTTGTGTGGAGACAGTCTGTTTGAAACTGTGTTCCTCAGCGCCCGCTCTTTCTCCCCGTCGCTCCACACGCCTGGGAGTCCCTTTCTTTCTCTCCACAAGCACGTGTGTTGACTTCGTCGCACATGTGCATCTGCACAAGCGTTGAGCTCAGCAGAGTGTGTCTCTTGACACTTGATGTGCGTTGGCTGTGTCTGCGTGCTCCAGTGAAGAGAGAAACGGGAAATCATCTTGGTAGAGGCAACAAAGCAAAAGCGAGGCAGGATTGACATCTGCTCAACAGAGAGGGATTCCCTGCGCTGACACAGTTCACAGTTACACGAGAAGCAATCTGAGCGGTCCATCGACCGGAGACGTGTTTCCCAAGAGGTCGTTTAGCGAGTGAACAGCAGTGTGCGCGACTTTCAGGAGTGTGCCTGGAAAGTGCCAGAATCACCAGAGCACCTGTGCAAAAGCTGCTGCCTCTGTGACCGCATTGAGGCACGTTCCCGTGTCTGGGAGTATATAGACGGCTCTTTCGCGTTCACTCCGAGGGAAACGGTCCGCTATTGCTTCTGTGCGTACAGACGCGATTCCCTTGTCTCTTGCGAACACAGGGAACTCTGTGCATCCAAATCTACAGGCTAAGGACGCGTCTGCATATGTTTTGGTGAACAATCGAGTGTGCGTGTTCTGACAGCTGCCTCTATGCAGACGTCTCCACAGAGCCACTTCTGAATGCCCCGCAGCCCAGGACTGAATGGATACACTAACAAGTGCACCGGTGTGAGCAACCACATATGCAGAAGGACGTCTTTCATCTCACAGAAGCGCGAACGTCTTGGCGTTCAAGCACATGGCAGAAACAAGGTGTGAACAGATGAGCTGCTGCTATTTTCTCCGTTCGGCATGCTTCGTTGTAGCTCTCTTGCCGGTCGCCGGCTTAGCGGCTTCCTTTGCGCGACTAGGTCTGCGGAGAGAAGGAGATAGCGCCGGAAACCTTGCCTTTTGCCTTCTTCGGCGCTGGAACCTGGTTGCTGCGCCTTCTCTTTGTCCATGTGCACACACACGATTCCTCAGCGAAAACCATGCAGAAACCTTACCTCGAGCACCCAGGGATGTGCACCCAGCACCACGTGCACGCACACGCAGCTAGAGAAAAGCACCTACCTTTTCACACACTGATGCCTAAGCAAACGCGTGGCCACACACACGCACACATCCGCAAGCGCGCCTACTCCCATCTATTGAGGGAAAGACGGACGAGCAACGTCCTGACAGGCTTGAGGGGAAAAACGTCCGTTGATGGTTGGCGTACTGCACGCCCGCCTACGGGGCTGCAGGGGAATCCACATTTGGAAGGTACCTGAAGATGTGTGCCTGTTCTTGGAGCTCCGCTAGTAGGGTAGCAAAGACACTCGTAGGCAGTACTGAATGCTGCTCCGTGCTACTTCTCCTCCGCTGGCAAATGCTTCACAGTCGCCCGAGGAAAGACGTTTAGCAATCGATCTCCAAGAGAAACGAAACACATGATGCCATAAGGCGAAAGAATAGCAGGGCATCTCTTCACAAGCTTGTCCCTGATCTATAGCTGAGGGCAAACACTTGTGTGCTTGTGGGAGAGCCTGTGTCTTTCCTGGAAGCGTTTGGGAGTTTTGCTCAGACGCGTGTTTCCTCAAGTTCAAGAATCAAGATCTAGGATACCTGCAGACAGGTGCCTGTTTGTGTGGAGACAGTCTGTTTGAAACTGTGTTCCTCAGCGCCCGCTCTTTCTCCCCGTCGCTCCACACGCCTGGGAGTCCCTTTCTTTCTCTCCACAAGCACGTGTGTTGACTTCGTCGCACATGTGCATCTGCACAAGCGTTGAGCTCAGCAGAGTGTGTCTCTTGACACTTGATGTGCGTTGGCTGTGTCTGCGTGCTCCAGTGAAGAGAGAAACGGGAAATCATCTTGGTAGAGGCAACAAAGCAAAAGCGAGGCAGGATTGACATCTGCTCAACAGAGACGGATTCCCTGCGCTGACACAGTTCACAGTTACACGAGAAGCAATCTGAGCGGTCCATCGACCGGAGACGTGTTTCCCAAGAGGTCGTTTAGCGAGTGAACAGCAGTGTGCGCGACTTTCAGGAGTGTGCCTGGAAAGTGCCAGAATCACCAGAGCACCTGTGCAAAAGCTGCTGCCTCTGTGACCGCATTGAGGCACGTTCCCGTGTCTGCGAGTATATAGACGGCTCTTTCGCGTTCACTCCGAGGGAAACGGTCCGCTATTGCTTCTGTGCGTACAGACGCGATTCCCTTGTCTCTTGCGAACACAGGGAACTCTGTGCATCCAAATCTACAGGCTAAGGACGCGTCTGCATATGTTTTGGTGAACAATCGAGTGTGCGTGTTCTGACAGCTGCCTCTATGCAGACGTCTCCACAGAGCCACTTCTGAATGCCCCGCAGCCCAGGACTGAATGGATACACTAACAAGTGCACCGGTGTGAGCAACCACATATGCAGAAGGACGTCTTTCATCTCACAGAAGCGCGAACGTCTTGGCGTTCAAGCACATGGCAGAAACAAGGTGTGAACAGATGAGCTGCTGCTATTTTCTCCGTTCGGCATGCTTCGTTGTAGCTCTCTTGCCGGTCGCCGGCTTAGCGGCTTCCTTTGCGCGACTAGGTCTGCGGAGAGAAGGAGATAGCGCCGGAAACCTTGCCTTTTGCCTTCTTCGGCGCTGGAACCTGGTTGCTGCGCCTTCTCTTTGTCCATGTGCACACACACGATTCCTCAGCGAAAACCATGCAGAAACCTTACCTCGAGCACCCAGGGATGTGCACCCAGCACCACGTGCACGCACACGCAGCTAGAGAAAAGCACCTACCTTTTCACACACTGATGCCTAAGCAAACGCGTGGCCACACACACGCACACATCCGCAAGCGCGCCTACTCCCATCTATTGAGGGAAAGACGGACGAGCAACGTCCTGACAGGCTTGAGGGGAAAAACGTCCGTTGATGGTTGGCGTACTGCACGCCCGCCTACGGGGCTGCAGGGGAATCCACATTTGGAAGGTACCTGAAGATGTGTGCCTGTTCTTGGAGCTCCGCTAGTAGGGTAGCAAAGACACTCGTAGGCAGTACTGAATGCTGCTCCGTGCTACTTCTCCTCCGCTGGCAAATGCTTCACAGTCGCCCGAGGAAAGACGTTTAACAATCCATCTCCAAGAGAAACGAAACACATGATGCCATAAGGCGAAAGAATAGCAGGGCATCTCTTCACAAGCTTGTCCCTGATCTATAGCTGAGGGCAAACACTTGTGTGCTTGTGGGAGAGCCTGTGTCTTTCCTGGAAGCGTTTGGGAGTTTTGCTCAGACGCGTGTTTCCTCAAGTTCAAGAATCAAGATCTAGGATACCTGCAGACAGGTGCCTGTTTGTGTGGAGACAGTCTGTTTGAAACTGTGTTCCTCAGCGCCCGCTCTTTCTCCCCGTCGCTCCACACGCCTGGGAGTCCCTTTCTTTCTCTCCACAAGCACGTGTGTTGACTTCGTCGCACATGTGCATCTGCACAAGCGTTGAGCTCAGCAGAGTGTGTCTCTTGACACTTGATGTGCGTTGGCTGTGTCTGCGTGCTCCAGTGAAGAGAGAAACGGGAAATCATCTTGGTAGAGGCAACAAAGCAAAAGCGAGGCAGGATTGACATCTGCTCAACAGAGAGGGATTCCCTGCGCTGACACAGTTCACAGTTACACGAGAAGCAATCTGAGCGGTCCATCGACCGGAGACGTGTTTCCCAAGAGGTCGTTTAGCGAGTGAACAGCAGTGTGCGCGACTTTCAGGAGTGTGCCTGGAAAGTGCCAGAATCACCAGAGCACCTGTGCAAAAGCTGCTGCCTCTGTGACCGCATTGAGGCACGTTCCCGTGTCTCGGAGTATATAGACGGCTCTTTCGCGTTCACTCCGAGGGAAACGGTCCGCTATTGCTTCTGTGCGTACAGACGCGATTCCCTTGTCTCTTGCGAACACAGGGAACTCTGTGCATCCAAATCTACAGGCTAAGGACGCGTCTGCATATGTTTTGGTGAACAATCGAGTGTGCGTGTTCTGACAGCTGCCTCTATGCAGACGTCTCCACAGAGCCACTTCTGAATGCCCCGCAGCCCAGGACTGAATGGATACACTAACAAGTGCACCGGTGTGAGCAACCACATATGCAGAAGGACGTCTTTCATCTCACAGAAGCGCGAACGTCTTGGCGTTCAAGCACATGGCAGAAACAAGGTGTGAACAGATGAGCTGCTGCTATTTTCTCCGTTCGGCATGCTTCGTTGTAGCTCTCTTGCCGGTCGCCGGCTTAGCGGCTTCCTTTGCGCGACTAGGTCTGCGGAGAGAAGGAGATAGCGCCGGAAACCTTGCCTTTTGCCTTCTTCGGCGCTGGAACCTGGTTGCTGCGCCTTCTCTTTGTCCATGTGCACACACACGATTCCTCAGCGAAAACCATGCAGAAACCTTACCTCGAGCACCCAGGGATGTGCACCCAGCACCACGTGCACGCACACGCAGCTAGAGAAAAGCACCTACCTTTTCACACACTGATGCCTAAGCAAACGCGTGGCCACACACACGCACACATCCGCAAGCGCGCCTACTCCCATCTATTGAGGGAAAGACGGACGAGCAACGTCCTGACAGGCTTGAGGGGAAAAACGTCCGTTGATGGTTGGCGTACTGCACGCCCGCCTACGGGGCTGCAGGGGAATCCACATTTGGAAGGTACCTGAAGATGTGTGCCTGTTCTTGGAGCTCCGCTAGTAGGGTAGCAAAGACACTCGTAGGCAGTACTGAATGCTGCTCCGTGCTACTTCTCCTCCGCTGGCAAATGCTTCACAGTCGCCCGAGGAAAGACGTTTAGCAATCGATCTCCAAGAGAAACGAAACACATGATGCCATAAGGCGAAAGAATAGCAGGGCATCTCTTCACAAGCTTGTCCCTGATCTATAGCTGAGGGCAAACACTTGTGTGCTTGTGGGAGAGCCTGTGTCTTTCCTGGAAGCGTTTGGGAGTTTTGCTCAGACGCGTGTTTCCTCAAGTTCAAGAATCAAGATCTAGGATACCTGCAGACAGGTGCCTGTTTGTGTGGAGACAGTCTGTTTGAAACTGTGTTCCTCAGCGCCCGCTCTTTCTCCCCGTCGCTCCACACGCCTGGGAGTCCCTTTCTTTCTCTCCACAAGCACGTGTGTTGACTTCGTCGCACATGTGCATCTGCACAAGCGTTGAGCTCAGCAGAGTGTGTCTCTTGACACTTGATGTGCGTTGGCTGTGTCTGCGTGCTCCAGTGAAGAGAGAAATGGGAAATCATCTTGGTAGAGGCAACAAAGCAAAAGCGAGGCAGGATTGACATCTGCTCAACAGAGACGGATTCCCTGCGCTGACACAGTTCACAGTTACACGAGAAGCAATCTGAGCGGTCCATCGACCGGAGACGTGTTTCCCAAGAGGTCGTTTAGCGAGTGAACAGCAGTGTGCGCGACTTTCAGGAGTGTGCCTGGAAAGTGCCAGAATCACCAGAGCATCTGTGCAAAAGCTGCTGCCTCTGTGACCGCATTGAGGCACGTTCCCGTGTCTGCGAGTATATAGACGGCTCTTTCGCGTTCACTCCGAGGGAAACGGTCCGCTATTGCTTCTGTGCGTACAGACGCGATTCCCTTGTCTCTTGCGAACACAGGGAACTCTGTGCATCCAAATCTACAGGCTAAGGACGCGTCTGCATATGTTTTGGTGAACAATCGAGTGTGCGTGTTCTGACAGCTGCCTCTATGCAGACGTCTCCACAGAGCCACTTCTGAATGCCCCGCAGCTCAGGACTGAATGGATACACTAACAAGTGCACCGGTGTGAGCAACCACATATGCAGAAGGACGTCTTTCATCTCACAGAAGCGCGAACGTCTTGGCGTTCAAGCACATGGCAGAAACAAGGTGTGAACAGATGCGCTGCTGCTATTTTCTCCGTTCGGCATGCTTCGTTGTAGCTCTCTTGCCGGTCGCCGGCTTAGCGGCTTGCTTTGCGCGACTCGGTCTGGGGAGTGAAGGAGATAGCGCCGGAAACCTTGCCTTTTGCCTTCTTCGGCGCTGGAACCTGGTTGCTGCGCCTTCTCTTTGTCCATGTGCACACACACGATTCCTCAGCGAAAACCATGCAGAAACCTTACCTCGAGCACCCAGGGATGTGCACCCAGCACCACGTGCACGCACACGCAGCTAGAGAAAAGCACCTACCTTTTCACACACTGATGCCTAAGCAAACGCGTGGCCACACACACGCACACATCCGCAAGCGCGCCTACTCCCATCTATTGAGGGAAAGACGGACGAGCAACGTCCTGACAGGCTTGAGGGGAAAAACGTCCGTTGATGGTTGGCGTACTGCACGCCCGCCTACGGGGCTGCAGGGGAATCCACATTTGGAAGGTACCTGAAGATGTGTGCCTGTTCTTGGAGCTCCGCTAGTAGGGTAGCAAAGACACTCGTAGGCAGTACTGAATGCTGCTCCGTGCTACTTTTCCGCCGGTGGCAAATGCTTCACAGTCGCCCGAGGAAAGACGTTTAACAATCGATCTCCAAGAGAAACGAAACACATGATGCCATAAGGCGAAAGAATAGCAGGGCATCTCTTCACAAGCTTGTCCCTGATCTATAGCTGAGGGCAAACACTTGTGTGCTTGTGGGAGAGCCTGTGTCTTTCCTGGAAGCGTTTGGGAGTTTTGCTCAGACGCGTGTTTCCTCAAGTTCAAGAATCAAGATCTAGGATACCTGCAGACAGGTGCCTGTTTGTGTGGAGACAGTCTGTTTGAAACTGTGTTCCTCAGCGCCCGCTCTTTCTCCCCGTCGCTCCACACGCCTGGGAGTCCCTTTCTTTCTCTCCACAAGCACGTGTGTTGACTTCGTCGCACATGTGCATCTGCACAAGCGTTGAGCTCAGCAGAGTGTGTCTCTTGACACTTGATGTGCGTTGGCTGTGTCTGCGTGCTCCAGTGAAGAGAGAAACGGGAAATCATCTTGGTAGAGGCAACAAAGCAAAAGCGAGGCAGGATTGACATCTGCTCAACAGAGACGGATTCCCTGCGCTGACACAGTTCACAGTTACACGAGAAGCAATCTGAGCGGTCCGTCGACCGGAGACGTGTTTCCCAAGAGGTCGTTTAGCGAGTGAACAGCAGTGTGCGCGACTTTCAGGAGTGTGCCTGGAAAGTGCCAGAATCACCAGAGCACCTGTGCAAAAGCTGCTGCCTCTGTGACCGCATTGAGGCACGTTCCCGTGTCTGCGAGTATATAGACGGCTCTTTCGCGTTCACTCCGAGGGAAACGGTCCGCTATTGCTTCTGTGCGTACAGACGCGATTCCCTTGTCTCTTGCGAACACAGGGAACTCTGTGCATCCAAATCTACAGGCTAAGGACGCGTCTGCATATGTTTTGGTGAACAATCGAGTGTGCGTGTTCTGACAGCTGCCTCTATGCAGACGTCTCCACAGAGCCACTTCTGAATGCCCCGCAGCCCAGGACTGAATGGATACACTAACAAGTGCACCGCTGTGAGCAACCACATATGCAGAAGGACGTCTTTCATCTCACAGAAGCGCGAACGTCTTGGCGTTCAAGCACATGGCAGAAACAAGGTGTGAACAGATGAGCTGCTGCTATTTTCTCCGTTCGGCATGCTTCGTTGTAGCTCTCTTGCCGGTCGCCGGCTTAGCGGCTTCCTTTGCGCGACTAGGTCTGCGGAGAGAAGGAGATAGCGCCGGAAACCTTGCCTTTTGCCTTCTTCGGCGCTGGAACCTGGTTGCTGCGCCTTCTCTTTGTCCATGTGCACACACACGATTCCTCAGCGAAAACCATGCAGAAACCTTACCTCGAGCACCCAGGGATGTGCACCCAGCACCACGTGCACGCACACGCAGCTAGAGAAAAGCACCTACCTTTTCACACACTGATGCCTAAGCAAACGCGTGGCCACACACACGCACACATCCGCAAGCGCGCCTACTCCCATCTATTGAGGGAAAGACGGACGAGCAACGTCCTGACAGGCTTGAGGGGAAAAACGTCCGTTGATGGTTGGCGTACTGCACGCCCGCCTACGGGGCTGCAGGGGAATCCACATTTGGAAGGTACCTGAAGATGTGTGCCTGTTCTTGGAGCTCCGCTAGTAGGGTAGCAAAGACACTCGTAGGCAGTACTGAATGCTGCTCCGTGCTACTTCTCCTCCGCTGGCAAATGCTTCACAGTCGCCCGAGGAAAGACGTTTAACAATCGATCTCCAAGAGAAACGAAACACATGATGCCATAAGGCGAAAGAATAGCAGGGCATCTCTTCACAAGCTTGTCCCTGATGTATAGCTGAGGGCAAACACTTGTGTGCTTGTGGGAGAGCCTGTGTCTTTCCTGGAAGCGTTTGGGAGTTTTGCTCAGACGCGTGTTTCCTCAAGTTCAAGAATCAAGATCTAGGATACCTGCAGACAGGTGCCTGTTTGTGTGGAGACAGTCTGTTTGAAACTGTGTTCCTCAGCGCCCGCTCTTTCTCCCCGTCGCTCCACACGCCTGGGAGTCCCTTTCTTTCTCTCCACAAGCACGTGTGTTGACTTCGTCGCACATGTGCATCTGCACAAGCGTTGAGCTCAGCAGAGTGTGTCTCTTGACACTTGATGTGCGTTGGCTGTGTCTGCGTGCTCCAGTGAAGAGAGAAACGGGAAATCATCTTGGTAGAGGCAACAAAGCAAAAGCGAGGCAGGATTGACATCTGCTCAACAGAGACGGATTCCCTGCGCTGACACAGTTCACAGTTACACGAGAAGCAATCTGAGCGGTCCATCGACCGGAGACGTGTTTCCCAAGAGGTCGTTTAGCGAGTGAACAGCAGTGTGCGCGACTTTCAGGAGTGTGCCTGGAAAGTGCCAGAATCACCAGAGCACCTGTGCAAAAGCTGCTGCCTCTGTGACCGCATTGAGGCACGTTCCCGTGTCTCCGAGTATATAGACGGCTCTTTCGCGTTCACTCCGAGGGAAACGGTCCGCTATTGCTTCTGTGCGTACAGACGCGATTCCCTTGTCTCTTGCGAACACAGGGAACTCTGTGCATCCAAATCTACAGGCTAAGGACGCGTCTGCATATGTTTTGGTGAACAATCGAGTGTGCGTGTTCTGACAGCTGCCTCTATGCAGACGTCTCCACAGAGCCACTTCTGAATGCCCCGCAGCCCAGGACTGAATGGATACACTAACAAGTGCACCGGTGTGAGCAACCACATATGCAGAAGGACGTCTTTCATCTCACAGAAGCGCGAACGTCTTGGCGTTCAAGCACATGGCAGAAACAAGGTGTGAACAGATGAGCTGCTGCTATTTTCTCCGTTCGGCATGCTTCGTTGTAGCTCTCTTGCCGGTCGCCGGCTTAGCGGCTTGCTTTGCGCGACTAGGTCTGCGGAGAGAAGGAGATAGCGCCGGAAACCTTGCCTTTTGCCTTCTTCGGCGCTGGAACCTGGTTGCTGCGCCTTCTCTTTGTCCATGTGCACACACACGATTCCTCAGCGAAAACCATGCAGAAACCTTACCTCGAGCACCCAGGGATGTGCACCCAGCACCACGTGCACGCACACGCAGCTAGAGAAAAGCACCTACCTTTTCACACACTGATGCCTAAGCAAACGCGTGGCCACACACACGCACACATCCGCAAGCGCGCCTACTCCCATCTATTGAGGGAAAGACGGACGAGCAACGTCCTGACAGGCTTGAGGGGAAAAACGTCCGTTGATGGTTGGCGTACTGCACGCCCGCCTACGGGGCTGCAGGGGAATCCACATTTGGAAGGTACCTGAAGATGTGTGCCTGTTCTTGGAGCTCCGCTAGTAGGGTAGCAAAGACACTCGTAGGCAGTACTGAATGCTGCTCCGTGCTACTTCTCCTCCGCTGGCAAATGCTTCACAGTCGCCCGAGGAAAGACGTTTAGCAATCGATCTCCAAGAGAAACGAAACACATGATGCCATAAGGCGAAAGAATAGCAGGGCATCTCTTCACAAGCTTGTCCCTGATCTATAGCTGAGGGCAAACACTTGTGTGCTTGTGGGAGAGCCTGTGTCTTTCCTGGAAGCGTTTGGGAGTTTTGCTCAGACGCGTGTTTCCTCAAGTTCAAGAATCAAGATCTAGGATACCTGCAGACAGGTGCCTGTTTGTGTGGAGACAGTCTGTTTGAAACTGTGTTCCTCAGCGCCCGCTCTTTCTCCCCGTCGCTCCACACGCCTGGGAGTCCCTTTCTTTCTCTCCACAAGCACGTGTGTTGACTTCGTCGCACATGTGCATCTGCACAAGCGTTGAGCTCAGCAGAGTGTGTCTCTTGACACTTGATGTGCGTTGGCTGTGTCTGCGTGCTCCAGTGAAGAGAGAAATGGGAAATCATCTTGGTAGAGGCAACAAAGCAAAAGCGAGGCAGGATTGACATCTGCTCAACAGAGACGGATTCCCTGCGCTGACACAGTTCACAGTTACACGAGAAGCAATCTGAGCGGTCCATCGACCGGAGACGTGTTTCCCAAGAGGTCGTTTAGCGAGTGAACAGCAGTGTGCGCGACTTTCAGGAGTGTGCCTGGAAAGTGCCAGAATCACCAGAGCATCTGTGCAAAAGCTGCTGCCTCTGTGACCGCATTGAGGCACGTTCCCGTGTCTGGGAGTATATAGACGGCTCTTTCGCGTTCACTCCGAGGGAAACGGTCCGCTATTGCTTCTGTGCGTACAGACGCGATTCCCTTGTCTCTTGCGAACACAGGGAACTCTGTGCATCCAAATCTACAGGCTAAGGACGCGTCTGCATATGTTTTGGTGAACAATCGAGTGTGCGTGTTCTGACAGCTGCCTCTATGCAGACGTCTCCACAGAGCCACTTCTGAATGCCCCGCAGCTCAGGACTGAATGGATACACTAACAAGTGCACCGGTGTGAGCAACCACATATGCAGAAGGACGTCTTTCATCTCACAGAAGCGCGAACGTCTTGGCGTTCAAGCACATGGCAGAAACAAGGTGTGAACAGATGCGCTGCTGCTATTTTCTCCGTTCGGCATGCTTCGTTGTAGCTCTCTTGCCGGTCGCCGGCTTAGCGGCTTGCTTTGCGCGACTCGGTCTGGGGAGAGAAGGAGATAGCGCCGGAAACCTTGCCTTTTGCCTTCTTCGGCGCTGGAACCTGGTTGCTGCGCCTTCTCTTTGTCCATGTGCACACACACGATTCCTCAGCGAAAACCATGCAGAAACCTTACCTCGAGCACCCAGGGATGTGCACCCAGCACCACGTGCACGCACACGCAGCTAGAGAAAAGCACCTACCTTTTCACACACTGATGCCTAAGCAAACGCGTGGCCACACACACGCACACATCCGCAAGCGCGCCTACTCCCATCTATTGAGGGAAAGACGGACGAGCAACGTCCTGACAGGCTTGAGGGGAAAAACGTCCGTTGATGGTTGGCGTACTGCACTCCCGCCTACGGGGCTGCAGGGGAATCCACATTTGGAAGGTACCTGAAGATGTGTGCCTGTTCTTGGAGCTCCGCTAGTAGGGTAGCAAAGACACTCGTAGGCAGTACTGAATGCTGCTCCGTGCTACTTTTCCGCCGGTGGCAAATGCTTCACAGTCGCCCGAGGAAAGACGTTTAACAATCCATCTCCAAGAGAAACGAAACACATGATGCCATAAGGCGAAAGAATAGCAGGGCATCTCTTCACAAGCTTGTCCCTGATCTATAGCTGAGGGCAAACACTTGTGTGCTTGTGGGAGAGCCTGTGTCTTTCCTGGAAGCGTTTGGGAGTTTTGCTCAGACGCGTGTTTCCTCAAGTTCAAGAATCAAGATCTAGGATACCTGCAGACAGGTGCCTGTTTGTGTGGAGACAGTCTGTTTGAAACTGTGTTCCTCAGCGCCCGCTCTTTCTCCCCGTCGCTCCACACGCCTGGGAGTCCCTTTCTTTCTCTCCACAAGCACGTGTGTTGACTTCGTCGCACATGTGCATCTGCACAAGCGTTGAGCTCAGCAGAGTGTGTCTCTTGACACTTGATGTGCGTTGGCTGTGTCTGCGTGCTCCAGTGAAGAGAGAAACGGGAAATCATCTTGGTAGAGGCAACAAAGCAAAAGCGAGGCAGGATTGACATCTGCTCAACAGAGACGGATTCCCTGCGCTGACACAGTTCACAGTTACACGAGAAGCAATCTGAGCGGTCCGTCGACCGGAGACGTGTTTCCCAAGAGGTCGTTTAGCGAGTGAACAGCAGTGTGCGCGACTTTCAGGAGTGTGCCTGGAAAGTGCCAGAATCACCAGAGCACCTGTGCAAAAGCTGCTGCCTCTGTGACCGCATTGAGGCACGTTCCCGTGTCTGCGAGTATATAGACGGCTCTTTCGCGTTCACTCCGAGGGAAACGGTCCGCTATTGCTTCTGTGCGTACAGACGCGATTCCCTTGTCTCTTGCGAACACAGGGAACTCTGTGCATCCAAATCTACAGGCTAAGGACGCGTCTGCATATGTTTTGGTGAACAATCGAGTGTGCGTGTTCTGACAGCTGCCTCTATGCAGACGTCTCCACAGAGCCACTTCTGAATGCCCCGCAGCCCAGGACTGAATGGATACACTAACAAGTGCACCGGTGTGAGCAACCACATATGCAGAAGGACGTCTTTCATCTCACAGAAGCGCGAACGTCTTGGCGTTCAAGCACATGGCAGAAACAAGGTGTGAACAGATGAGCTGCTGCTATTTTCTCCGTTCGGCATGCTTCGTTGTAGCTCTCTTGCCGGTCGCCGGCTTAGCGGCTTGCTTTGCGCGACTAGGTCTGCGGAGAGAAGGAGATAGCGCCGGAAACCTTGCCTTTTGCCTTCTTCGGCGCTGGAACCTGGTTGCTGCGCCTTCTCTTTGTCCATGTGCACACACACGATTCCTCAGCGAAAACCATGCAGAAACCTTACCTCGAGCACCCAGGGATGTGCACCCAGCACCACGTGCACGCACACGCAGCTAGAGAAAAGCACCTACCTTTTCACACACTGATGCCTAAGCAAACGCGTGGCCACACACACGCACACATCCGCAAGCGCGCCTACTCCCATCTATTGAGGGAAAGACGGACGAGCAACGTCCTGACAGGCTTGAGGGGAAAAACGTCCGTTGATGGTTGGCGTACTGCACGCCCGCCTACGGGGCTGCAGGGGAATCCACATTTGGAAGGTACCTGAAGATGTGTGCCTGTTCTTGGAGCTCCGCTAGTAGGGTAGCAAAGACACTCGTAGGCAGTACTGAATGCTGCTCCGTGCTACTTCTCCTCCGCTGGCAAATGCTTCACAGTCGCCCGAGGAAAGACGTTTAACAATCGATCTCCAAGAGAAACGAAACACATGATGCCATAAGGCGAAAGAATAGCAGGGCATCTCTTCACAAGCTTGTCCCTGATCTATAGCTGAGGGCAAACACTTGTGTGCTTGTGGGAGAGCCTGTGTCTTTCCTGGAAGCGTTTGGGAGTTTTGCTCAGACGCGTGTTTCCTCAAGTTCAAGAATCAAGATCTAGGATACCTGCAGACAGGTGCCTGTTTGTGTGGAGACAGTCTGTTTGAAACTGTGTTCCTCAGCGCCCGCTCTTTCTCCCCGTCGCTCCACACGCCTGGGAGTCCCTTTCTTTCTCTCCACAAGCACGTGTGTTGACTTCGTCGCACATGTGCATCTGCACAAGCGTTGAGCTCAGCAGAGTGTGTCTCTTGACACTTGATGTGCGTTGGCTGTGTCTGCCTGCTCCAGTGAAGAGAGAAACGGGAAATCATCTTGGTAGAGGCAACAAAGCAAAAGCGAGGCAGGATTGACATCTGCTCAACAGAGACGGATTCCCTGCGCTGACACAGTTCACAGATACACGAGAAGCAATCTGAGCGGTCCATCGACCGGAGACGTGTTTCCCAAGAGGTCGTTTAGCGAGTGAACAGCAGTGTGCGCGACTTTCAGGAGTGTGCCTGGAAAGTGCCAGAATCACCAGAGCATCTGTGCAAAAGCTGCTGCCTCTGTGACCGCATTGAGGCACGTTCCCGTGTCTGGGAGTATATAGACGGCTCTTTCGCGTTCACTCCGAGGGAAACGGTCCGCTATTGCTTCTGTGCGTACAGACGCGATTCCCTTGTCTCTTGCGAACACAGGGAACTCTGTGCATCCAAATCTACAGGCTAAGGACGCGTCTGCATATGTTTTGGTGAACAATCGAGTGTGCGTGTTCTGACAGCTGCCTCTATGCAGACGTCTCCACAGAGCCACTTCTGAATGCCCCGCAGCTCAGGACTGAATGGATACACTAACAAGTGCACCGGTGTGAGCAACCACATATGCAGAAGGACGTCTTTCATCTCACAGAAGCGCGAACGTCTTGGCGTTCAAGCACATGGCAGAAACAAGGTGTGAACAGATGCGCTGCTGCTATTTTCTCCGTTCGGCATGCTTCGTTGTAGCTCTCTTGCCGGTCGCCGGCTTAGCGGCTTGCTTTGCGCGACTCGGTCTGGGGAGAGAAGGAGATAGCGCCGGAAACCTTGCCTTTTGCCTTCTTCGGCGCTGGAACCTGGTTGCTGCGCCTTCTCTTTGTCCATGTGCACACACACGATTCCTCAGCGAAAACCATGCAGAAACCTTACCTCGAGCACCCAGGGATGTGCACCCAGCACCACGTGCACGCACACGCAGCTAGAGAAAAGCACCTACCTTTTCACACACTGATGCCTAAGCAAACGCGTGGCCACACACACGCACACATCCGCAAGCGCGCCTACTCCCATCTATTGAGGGAAAGACGGACGAGCAACGTCCTGACAGGCTTGAGGGGAAAAACGTCCGTTGATGGTTGGCGTACTGCACTCCCGCCTACGGGGCTGCAGGGGAATCCACATTTGGAAGGTACCTGAAGATGTGTGCCTGTTCTTGGAGCTCCGCTAGTAGGGTAGCAAAGACACTCGTAGGCAGTACTGAATGCTGCTCCGTGCTACTTTTCCGCCGGTGGCAAATGCTTCACAGTCGCCCGAGGAAAGACGTTTAACAATCCATCTCCAAGAGAAACGAAACACATGATGCCATAAGGCGAAAGAATAGCAGGGCATCTCTTCACAAGCTTGTCCCTGATCTATAGCTGAGGGCAAACACTTGTGTGCTTGTGGGAGAGCCTGTGTCTTTCCTGGAAGCGTTTGGGAGTTTTGCTCAGACGCGTGTTTCCTCAAGTTCAAGAATCAAGATCTAGGATACCTGCAGACAGGTGCCTGTTTGTGTGGAGACAGTCTGTTTGAAACTGTGTTCCTCAGCGCCCGCTCTTTCTCCCCGTCGCTCCACACGCCTGGGAGTCCCTTTCTTTCTCTCCACAAGCACGTGTGTTGACTTCGTCGCACATGTGCATCTGCACAAGCGTTGAGCTCAGCAGAGTGTGTCTCTTGACACTTGATGTGCGTTGGCTGTGTCTGCGTGCTCCAGTGAAGAGAGAAACGGGAAATCATCTTGGTAGAGGCAACAAAGCAAAAGCGAGGCAGGATTGACATCTGCTCAACAGAGACGGATTCCCTGCGCTGACACAGTTCACAGTTACACGAGAAGCAATCTGAGCGGTCCGTCGACCGGAGACGTGTTTCCCAAGAGGTCGTTTAGCGAGTGAACAGCAGTGTGCGCGACTTTCAGGAGTGTGCCTGGAAAGTGCCAGAATCACCAGAGCACCTGTGCAAAAGCTGCTGCCTCTGTGACCGCATTGAGGCACGTTCCCGTGTCTGCGAGTATATAGACGGCTCTTTCGCGTTCACTCCGAGGGAAACGGTCCGCTATTGCTTCTGTGCGTACAGACGCGATTCCCTTGTCTCTTGCGAACACAGGGAACTCTGTGCATCCAAATCTACAGGCTAAGGACGCGTCTGCATATGTTTTGGTGAACAATCGAGTGTGCGTGTTCTGACAGCTGCCTCTATGCAGACGTCTCCACAGAGCCACTTCTGAATGCCCCGCAGCCCAGGACTGAATGGATACACTAACAAGTGCACCGGTGTGAGCAACCACATATGCAGAAGGACGTCTTTCATCTCACAGAAGCGCGAACGTCTTGGCGTTCAAGCACATGGCAGAAACAAGGTGTGAACAGATGAGCTGCTGCTATTTTCTCCGTTCGGCATGCTTCGTTGTAGCTCTCTTGCCGGTCGCCGGCTTAGCGGCTTGCTTTGCGCGACTAGGTCTGCGGAGAGAAGGAGATAGCGCCGGAAACCTTGCCTTTTGCCTTCTTCGGCGCTGGAACCTGGTTGCTGCGCCTTCTCTTTGTCCATGTGCACACACACGATTCCTCAGCGAAAACCATGCAGAAACCTTACCTCGAGCACCCAGGGATGTGCACCCAGCACCACGTGCACGCACACGCAGCTAGAGAAAAGCACCTACCTTTTCACACACTGATGCCTAAGCAAACGCGTGGCCACACACACGCACACATCCGCAAGCGCGCCTACTCCCATCTATTGAGGGAAAGACGGACGAGCAACGTCCTGACAGGCTTGAGGGGAAAAACGTCCGTTGATGGTTGGCGTACTGCACGCCCGCCTACGGGGCTGCAGGGGAATCCACATTTGGAAGGTACCTGAAGATGTGTGCCTGTTCTTGGAGCTCCGCTAGTAGGGTAGCAAAGACACTCGTAGGCAGTACTGAATGCTGCTCCGTGCTACTTCTCCTCCGCTGGCAAATGCTTCACAGTCGCCCGAGGAAAGACGTTTAACAATCGATCTCCAAGAGAAACGAAACACATGATGCCATAAGGCGAAAGAATAGCAGGGCATCTCTTCACAAGCTTGTCCCTGATCTATAGCTGAGGGCAAACACTTGTGTGCTTGTGGGAGAGCCTGTGTCTTTCCTGGAAGCGTTTGGGAGTTTTGCTCAGACGCGTGTTTCCTCAAGTTCAAGAATCAAGATCTAGGATACCTGCAGACAGGTGCCTGTTTGTGTGGAGACAGTCTGTTTGAAACTGTGTTCCTCAGCGCCCGCTCTTTCTCCCCGTCGCTCCACACGCCTGGGAGTCCCTTTCTTTCTCTCCACAAGCACGTGTGTTGACTTCGTCGCACATGTGCATCTGCACAAGCGTTGAGCTCAGCAGAGTGTGTCTCTTGACACTTGATGTGCGTTGGCTGTGTCTGCGTGCTCCAGTGAAGAGAGAAATGGGAAATCATCTTGGTAGAGGCAACAAAGCAAAAGCGAGGCAGGATTGACATCTGCTCAACAGAGACGGATTCCCTGCGCTGACACAGTTCACAGTTACACGAGAAGCAATCTGAGCGGTCCATCGACCGGAGACGTGTTTCCCAAGAGGTCGTTTAGCGAGTGAACAGCAGTGTGCGCGACTTTCAGGAGTGTGCCTGGAAAGTGCCAGAATCACCAGAGCATCTGTGCAAAAGCTGCTGCCTCTGTGACCGCATTGAGGCACGTTCCCGTGTCTGGGAGTATATAGACGGCTCTTTCGCGTTCACTCCGAGGGAAACGGTCCGCTATTGCTTCTGTGCGTACAGACGCGATTCCCTTGTCTCTTGCGAACACAGGGAACTCTGTGCATCCAAATCTACAGGCTAAGGACGCGTCTGCATATGTTTTGGTGAACAATCGAGTGTGCGTGTTCTGACAGCTGCCTCTATGCAGACGTCTCCACAGAGCCACTTCTGAATGCCCCGCAGCTCAGGACTGAATGGATACACTAACAAGTGCACCGGTGTGAGCAACCACATATGCAGAAGGACGTCTTTCATCTCACAGAAGCGCGAACGTCTTGGCGTTCAAGCACATGGCAGAAACAAGGTGTGAACAGATGCGCTGCTGCTATTTTCTCCGTTCGGCATGCTTCGTTGTAGCTCTCTTGCCGGTCGCCGGCTTAGCGGCTTGCTTTGCGCGACTCGGTCTGGGGAGAGAAGGAGATAGCGCCGGAAACCTTGCCTTTTGCCTTCTTCGGCGCTGGAACCTGGTTGCTGCGCCTTCTCTTTGTCCATGTGCACACACACGATTCCTCAGCGAAAACCATGCAGAAACCTTACCTCGAGCACCCAGGGATGTGCACCCAGCACCACGTGCACGCACACGCAGCTAGAGAAAAGCACCTACCTTTTCACACACTGATGCCTAAGCAAACGCGTGGCCACACACACGCACACATCCGCAAGCGCGCCTACTCCCATCTATTGAGGGAAAGACGGACGAGCAACGTCCTGACAGGCTTGAGGGGAAAAACGTCCGTTGATGGTTGGCGTACTGCACGCCCGCCTACGGGGCTGCAGGGGAATCCACATTTGGAAGGTACCTGAAGATGTGTGCCTGTTCTTGGAGCTCCGCTAGTAGGGTAGCAAAGACACTCGTAGGCAGTACTGAATGCTGCTCCGTGCTACTTTTCCGCCGGTGGCAAATGCTTCACAGTCGCCCGAGGAAAGACGTTTAACAATCGATCTCCAAGAGAAACGAAACACATGATGCCATAAGGCGAAAGAATAGCAGGGCATCTCTTCACAAGCTTGTCCCTGATCTATAGCTGAGGGCAAACACTTGTGTGCTTGTGGGAGAGCCTGTGTCTTTCCTGGAAGCGTTTGGGAGTTTTGCTCAGACGCGTGTTTCCTCAAGTTCAAGAATCAAGATCTAGGATACCTGCAGACAGGTGCCTGTTTGTGTGGAGACAGTCTGTTTGAAACTGTGTTCCTCAGCGCCCGCTCTTTCTCCCCGTCGCTCCACACGCCTGGGAGTCCCTTTCTTTCTCTCCACAAGCACGTGTGTTGACTTCGTCGCACATGTGCATCTGCACAAGCGTTGAGCTCAGCAGAGTGTGTCTCTTGACACTTGATGTGCGTTGGCTGTGTCTGCGTGCTCCAGTGAAGAGAGAAACGGGAAATCATCTTGGTAGAGGCAACAAAGCAAAAGCGAGGCAGGATTGACATCTGCTCAACAGAGACGGATTCCCTGCGCTGACACAGTTCACAGTTACACGAGAAGCAATCTGAGCGGTCCGTCGACCGGAGACGTGTTTCCCAAGAGGTCGTTTAGCGAGTGAACAGCAGTGTGCGCGACTTTCAGGAGTGTGCCTGGAAAGTGCCAGAATCACCAGAGCACCTGTGCAAAAGCTGCTGCCTCTGTGACCGCATTGAGGCACGTTCCCGTGTCTGCGAGTATATAGACGGCTCTTTCGCGTTCACTCCGAGGGAAACGGTCCGCTATTGCTTCTGTGCGTACAGACGCGATTCCCTTGTCTCTTGCGAACACAGGGAACTCTGTGCATCCAAATCTACAGGCTAAGGACGCGTCTGCATATGTTTTGGTGAACAATCGAGTGTGCGTGTTCTGACAGCTGCCTCTATGCAGACGTCTCCACAGAGCCACTTCTGAATGCCCCGCAGCCCAGGACTGAATGGATACACTAACAAGTGCACCGGTGTGAGCAACCACATATGCAGAAGGACGTCTTTCATCTCACAGAAGCGCGAACGTCTTGGCGTTCAAGCACATGGCAGAAACAAGGTGTGAACAGATGAGCTGCTGCTATTTTCTCCGTTCGGCATGCTTCGTTGTAGCTCTCTTGCCGGTCGCCGGCTTAGCGGCTTGCTTTGCGCGACTCGGTCTGGGGAGAGAAGGAGATAGCGCCGGAAACCTTGCCTTTTGCCTTCTTCGGCGCTGGAACCTGGTTGCTGCGCCTTCTCTTTGTCCATGTGCACACACACGATTCCTCAGCGAAAACCATGCAGAAACCTTACCTCGAGCACCCAGGGATGTGCACCCAGCACCACGTGCACGCACACGCAGCTAGAGAAAAGCACCTACCTTTTCACACACTGATGCCTAAGCAAACGCGTGGCCACACACACGCACACATCCGCAAGCGCGCCTACTCCCATCTATTGAGGGAAAGACGGACGAGCAACGTCCTGACAGGCTTGAGGGGAAAAACGTCCGTTGATGGTTGGCGTACTGCACGCCCGCCTACGGGGCTGCAGGGGAATCCACATTTGGAAGGTACCTGAAGATGTGTGCCTGTTCTTGGAGCTCCGCTAGTAGGGTAGCAAAGACACTCGTAGGCAGTACTGAATGCTGCTCCGTGCTACTTCTCCTCCGCTGGCAAATGCTTCACAGTCGCCCGAGGAAAGACGTTTAACAATCGATCTCCAAGAGAAACGAAACACATGATGCCATAAGGCGAAAGAATAGCAGGGCATCTCTTCACAAGCTTGTCCCTGATCTATAGCTGAGGGCAAACACTTGTGTGCTTGTGGGAGAGCCTGTGTCTTTCCTGGAAGCGTTTGGGAGTTTTGCTCAGACGCGTGTTTCCTCAAGTTCAAGAATCAAGATCTAGGATACCTGCAGACAGGTGCCTGTTTGTGTGGAGACAGTCTGTTTGAAACTGTGTTCCTCAGCGCCCGCTCTTTCTCCCCGTCGCTCCACACGCCTGGGAGTCCCTTTCTTTCTCTCCACAAGCACGTGTGTTGACTTCGTCGCACATGTGCATCTGCACAAGCGTTGAGCTCAGCAGAGTGTGTCTCTTGACACTTGATGTGCGTTGGCTGTGTCTGCGTGCTCCAGTGAAGAGAGAAACGGGAAATCATCTTGGTAGAGGCAACAAAGCAAAAGCGAGGCAGGATTGACATCTGCTCAACAGAGAGGGATTCCCTGCGCTGACACAGTTCACAGTTACACGAGAAGCAATCTGAGCGGTCCATCGACCGGAGACGTGTTTCCCAAGAGGTCGTTTAGCGAGTGAACAGCAGTGTGCGCGACTTTCAGGAGTGTGCCTGGAAAGTGCCAGAATCACCAGAGCACCTGTGCAAAAGCTGCTGCCTCTGTGACCGCATTGAGGCACGTTCCCGTGTCTCCGAGTATATAGACGGCTCTTTCGCGTTCACTCCGAGGGAAACGGTCCGCTATTGCTTCTGTGCGTACAGACGCGATTCCCTTGTCTCTTGCGAACACAGGGAACTCTGTGCATCCAAATCTACAGGCTAAGGACGCGTCTGCATATGTTTTGGTGAACAATCGAGTGTGCGTGTTCTGACAGCTGCCTCTATGCAGACGTCTCCACAGAGCCACTTCTGAATGCCCCGCAGCCCAGGACTGAATGGATACACTAACAAGTGCACCGGTGTGAGCAACCACATATGCAGAAGGACGTCTTTCATCTCACAGAAGCGCGAACGTCTTGGCGTTCAAGCACATGGCAGAAACAAGGTGTGAACAGATGAGCTGCTGCTATTTTCTCCGTTCGGCATGCTTCGTTGTAGCTCTCTTGCCGGTCGCCGGCTTAGCGGCTTCCTTTGCGCGACTAGGTCTGCGGAGAGAAGGAGATAGCGCCGGAAACCTTGCCTTTTGCCTTCTTCGGCGCTGGAACCTGGTTGCTGCGCCTTCTCTTTGTCCATGTGCACACACACGATTCCTCAGCGAAAACCATGCAGAAACCTTACCTCGAGCACCCAGGGATGTGCACCCAGCACCACGTGCACGCACACGCAGCTAGAGAAAAGCACCTACCTTTTCACACACTGATGCCTAAGCAAACGCGTGGCCACACACACGCACACATCCGCAAGCGCGCCTACTCCCATCTATTGAGGGAAAGACGGACGAGCAACGTCCTGACAGGCTTGAGGGGAAAAACGTCCGTTGATGGTTGGCGTACTGCACGCCCGCCTACGGGGCTGCAGGGGAATCCACATTTGGAAGGTACCTGAAGATGTGTGCCTGTTCTTGGAGCTCCGCTAGTAGGGTAGCAAAGACACTCGTAGGCAGTACTGAATGCTGCTCCGTGCTACTTCTCCTCCGCTGGCAAATGCTTCACAGTCGCCCGAGGAAAGACGTTTAACAATCCATCTCCAAGAGAAACGAAACACATGATGCCATAAGGCGAAAGAATAGCAGGGGATCTCTTCACAAGCTTGTCCCTGATCTATAGCTGAGGGCAAACACTTGTGTGCTTGTGGGAGAGCCTGTGTCTTTCCTGGAAGCGTTTGGGAGTTTTGCTCAGACGCGTGTTTCCTCAAGTTCAAGAATCAAGATCTAGGATACCTGCAGACAGGTGCCTGTTTGTGTGGAGACAGTCTGTTTGAAACTGTGTTCCTCAGCGCCCGCTCTTTCTCCCCGTCGCTCCACACGCCTGGGAGTCCCTTTCTTTCTCTCCACAAGCACGTGTGTTGACTTCGTCGCACATGTGCATCTGCACAAGCGTTGAGCTCAGCAGAGTGTGTCTCTTGACACTTGATGTGCGTTGGCTGTGTCTGCGTGCTCCAGTGAAGAGAGAAACGGGAAATCATCTTGGTAGAGGCAACAAAGCAAAAGCGAGGCAGGATTGACATCTGCTCAACAGAGACGGATTCCCTGCGCTGACACAGTTCACAGTTACACGAGAAGCAATCTGAGCGGTCCGTCGACCGGAGACGTGTTTCCCAAGAGGTCGTTTAGCGAGTGAACAGCAGTGTGCGCGACTTTCAGGAGTGTGCCTGGAAAGTGCCAGAATCACCAGAGCACCTGTGCAAAAGCTGCTGCCTCTGTGACCGCATTGAGGCACGTTCCCGTGTCTGCGAGTATATAGACGGCTCTTTCGCGTTCACTCCGAGGGAAACGGTCCGCTATTGCTTCTGTGCGTACAGACGCGATTCCCTTGTCTCTTGCGAACACAGGGAACTCTGTGCATCCAAATCTACAGGCTAAGGACGCGTCTGCATATGTTTTGGTGAACAATCGAGTGTGCGTGTTCTGACAGCTGCCTCTATGCAGACGTCTCCACAGAGCCACTTCTGAATGCCCCGCAGCCCAGGACTGAATGGATACACTAACAAGTGCACCGCTGTGAGCAACCACATATGCAGAAGGACGTCTTTCATCTCACAGAAGCGCGAACGTCTTGGCGTTCAAGCACATGGCAGAAACAAGGTGTGAACAGATGAGCTGCTGCTATTTTCTCCGTTCGGCATGCTTCGTTGTAGCTCTCTTGCCGGTCGCCGGCTTAGCGGCTTGCTTTGCGCGACTCGGTCTGGGGAGAGAAGGAGATAGCGCCGGAAACCTTGCCTTTTGCCTTCTTCGGCGCTGGAACCTGGTTGCTGCGCCTTCTCTTTGTCCATGTGCACACACACGATTCCTCAGCGAAAACCATGCAGAAACCTTACCTCGAGCACCCAGGGATGTGCACCCAGCACCACGTGCACGCACACGCAGCTAGAGAAAAGCACCTACCTTTTCACACACTGATGCCTAAGCAAACGCGTGGCCACACACACGCACACATCCGCAAGCGCGCCTACTCCCATCTATTGAGGGAAAGACGGACGAGCAACGTCCTGACAGGCTTGAGGGGAAAAACGTCCGTTGATGGTTGGCGTACTGCACGCCCGCCTACGGGGCTGCAGGGGAATCCACATTTGGAAGGTACCTGAAGATGTGTGCCTGTTCTTGGAGCTCCGCTAGTAGGGTAGCAAAGACACTCGTAGGCAGTACTGAATGCTGCTCCGTGCTACTTCTCCTCCGCTGGCAAATGCTTCACAGTCGCCCGAGGAAAGACGTTTAACAATCGATCTCCAAGAGAAACGAAACACATGATGCCATAAGGCGAAAGAATAGCAGGGCATCTCTTCACAAGCTTGTCCCTGATCTATAGCTGAGGGCAAACACTTGTGTGCTTGTGGGAGAGCCTGTGTCTTTCCTGGAAGCGTTTGGGAGTTTTGCTCAGACGCGTGTTTCCTCAAGTTCAAGAATCAAGATCTAGGATACCTGCAGACAGGTGCCTGTTTGTGTGGAGACAGTCTGTTTGAAACTGTGTTCCTCAGCGCCCGCTCTTTCTCCCCGTCGCTCCACACGCCTGGGAGTCCCTTTCTTTCTCTCCACAAGCACGTGTGTTGACTTCGTCGCACATGTGCATCTGCACAAGCGTTGAGCTCAGCAGAGTGTGTCTCTTGACACTTGATGTGCGTTGGCTGTGTCTGCGTGCTCCAGTGAAGAGAGAAACGGGAAATCATCTTGGTAGAGGCAACAAAGCAAAAGCGAGGCAGGATTGACATCTGCTCAACAGAGAGGGATTCCCTGCGCTGACACAGTTCACAGTTACACGAGAAGCAATCTGAGCGGTCCATCGACCGGAGACGTGTTTCCCAAGAGGTCGTTTAGCGAGTGAACAGCAGTGTGCGCGACTTTCAGGAGTGTGCCTGGAAAGTGCCAGAATCACCAGAGCACCTGTGCAAAAGCTGCTGCCTCTGTGACCGCATTGAGGCACGTTCCCGTGTCTCCGAGTATATAGACGGCTCTTTCGCGTTCACTCCGAGGGAAACGGTCCGCTATTGCTTCTGTGCGTACAGACGCGATTCCCTTGTCTCTTGCGAACACAGGGAACTCTGTGCATCCAAATCTACAGGCTAAGGACGCGTCTGCATATGTTTTGGTGAACAATCGAGTGTGCGTGTTCTGACAGCTGCCTCTATGCAGACGTCTCCACAGAGCCACTTCTGAATGCCCCGCAGCCCAGGACTGAATGGATACACTAACAAGTGCACCGGTGTGAGCAACCACATATGCAGAAGGACGTCTTTCATCTCACAGAAGCGCGAACGTCTTGGCGTTCAAGCACATGGCAGAAACAAGGTGTGAACAGATGAGCTGCTGCTATTTTCTCCGTTCGGCATGCTTCGTTGTAGCTCTCTTGCCGGTCGCCGGCTTAGCGGCTTCCTTTGCGCGACTAGGTCTGCGGAGAGAAGGAGATAGCGCCGGAAACCTTGCCTTTTGCCTTCTTCGGCGCTGGAACCTGGTTGCTGCGCCTTCTCTTTGTCCATGTGCACACACACGATTCCTCAGCGAAAACCATGCAGAAACCTTACCTCGAGCACCCAGGGATGTGCACCCAGCACCACGTGCACGCACACGCAGCTAGAGAAAAGCACCTACCTTTTCACACACTGATGCCTAAGCAAACGCGTGGCCACACACACGCACACATCCGCAAGCGCGCCTACTCCCATCTATTGAGGGAAAGACGGACGAGCAACGTCCTGACAGGCTTGAGGGGAAAAACGTCCGTTGATGGTTGGCGTACTGCACGCCCGCCTACGGGGCTGCAGGGGAATCCACATTTGGAAGGTACCTGAAGATGTGTGCCTGTTCTTGGAGCTCCGCTAGTAGGGTAGCAAAGACACTCGTAGGCAGTACTGAATGCTGCTCCGTGCTACTTCTCCTCCGCTGGCAAATGCTTCACAGTCGCCCGAGGAAAGACGTTTAACAATCCATCTCCAAGAGAAACGAAACACATGATGCCATAAGGCGAAAGAATAGCAGGGCATCTCTTCACAAGCTTGTCCCTGATCTATAGCTGAGGGCAAACACTTGTGTGCTTGTGGGAGAGCCTGTGTCTTTCCTGGAAGCGTTTGGGAGTTTTGCTCAGACGCGTGTTTCCTCAAGTTCAAGAATCAAGATCTAGGATACCTGCAGACAGGTGCCTGTTTGTGTGGAGACAGTCTGTTTGAAACTGTGTTCCTCAGCGCCCGCTCTTTCTCCCCGTCGCTCCACACGCCTGGGAGTCCCTTTCTTTCTCTCCACAAGCACGTGTGTTGACTTCGTCGCACATGTGCATCTGCACAAGCGTTGAGCTCAGCAGAGTGTGTCTCTTGACACTTGATGTGCGTTGGCTGTGTCTGCGTGCTCCAGTGAAGAGAGAAATGGGAAATCATCTTGGTAGAGGCAACAAAGCAAAAGCGAGGCAGGATTGACATCTGCTCAACAGAGACGGATTCCCTGCGCTGACACAGTTCACAGTTACACGAGAAGCAATCTGAGCGGTCCATCGACCGGAGACGTGTTTCCCAAGAGGTCGTTTAGCGAGTGAACAGCAGTGTGCGCGACTTTCAGGAGTGTGCCTGGAAAGTGCCAGAATCACCAGAGCATCTGTGCAAAAGCTGCTGCCTCTGTGACCGCATTGAGGCACGTTCCCGTGTCTGGGAGTATATAGACGGCTCTTTCGCGTTCACTCCGAGGGAAACGGTCCGCTATTGCTTCTGTGCGTACAGACGCGATTCCCTTGTCTCTTGCGAACACAGGGAACTCTGTGCATCCAAATCTACAGGCTAAGGACGCGTCTGCATATGTTTTGGTGAACAATCGAGTGTGCGTGTTCTGACAGCTGCCTCTATGCAGACGTCTCCACAGAGCCACTTCTGAATGCCCCGCAGCTCAGGACTGAATGGATACACTAACAAGTGCACCGGTGTGAGCAACCACATATGCAGAAGGACGTCTTTCATCTCACAGAAGCGCGAACGTCTTGGCGTTCAAGCACATGGCAGAAACAAGGTGTGAACAGATGAGCTGCTGCTATTTTCTCCGTTCGGCATGCTTCGTTGTAGCTCTCTTGCCGGTCGCCGGCTTAGCGGCTTGCTTTGCGCGACTCGGTCTGGGGAGAGAAGGAGATAGCGCCGGAAACCTTGCCTTTTGCCTTCTTCGGCGCTGGAACCTGGTTGCTGCGCCTTCTCTTTGTCCATGTGCACACACACGATTCCTCAGCGAAAACCATGCAGAAACCTTACCTCGAGCACCCAGGGATGTGCACCCAGCACCACGTGCACGCACACGCAGCTAGAGAAAAGCACCTACCTTTTCACACACTGATGCCTAAGCAAACGCGTGGCCACACACACGCACACATCCGCAAGCGCGCCTACTCCCATCTATTGAGGGAAAGACGGACGAGCAACGTCCTGACAGGCTTGAGGGGAAAAACGTCCGTTGATGGTTGGCGTACTGCACGCCCGCCTACGGGGCTGCAGGGGAATCCACATTTGGAAGGTACCTGAAGATGTGTGCCTGTTCTTGGAGCTCCGCTAGTAGGGTAGCAAAGACACTCGTAGGCAGTACTGAATGCTGCTCCGTGCTACTTTTCCGCCGGTGGCAAATGCTTCACAGTCGCCCGAGGAAAGACGTTTAACAATCGATCTCCAAGAGAAACGAAACACATGATGCCATAAGGCGAAAGAATAGCAGGGCATCTCTTCACAAGCTTGTCCCTGATCTATAGCTGAGGGCAAACACTTGTGTGCTTGTGGGAGAGCCTGTGTCTTTCCTGGAAGCGTTTGGGAGTTTTGCTCAGACGCGTGTTTCCTCAAGTTCAAGAATCAAGATCTAGGATACCTGCAGACAGGTGCCTGTTTGTGTGGAGACAGTCTGTTTGAAACTGTGTTCCTCAGCGCCCGCTCTTTCTCCCCGTCGCTCCACACGCCTGGGAGTCCCTTTCTTTCTCTCCACAAGCACGTGTGTTGACTTCGTCGCACATGTGCATCTGCACAAGCGTTGAGCTCAGCAGAGTGTGTCTCTTGACACTTGATGTGCGTTGGCTGTGTCTGCGTGCTCCAGTGAAGAGAGAAACGGGAAATCATCTTGGTAGAGGCAACAAAGCAAAAGCGAGGCAGGATTGACATCTGCTCAACAGAGAGGGATTCCCTGCGCTGACACAGTTCACAGTTACACGAGAAGCAATCTGAGCGGTCCATCGACCGGAGACGTGTTTCCCAAGAGGTCGTTTAGCGAGTGAACAGCAGTGTGCGCGACTTTCAGGAGTGTGCCTGGAAAGTGCCAGAATCACCAGAGCACCTGTGCAAAAGCTGCTGCCTCTGTGACCGCATTGAGGCACGTTCCCGTGTCTGCGAGTATATAGACGGCTCTTTCGCGTTCACTCCGAGGGAAACGGTCCGCTATTGCTTCTGTGCGTACAGACGCGATTCCCTTGTCTCTTGCGAACACAGGGAACTCTGTGCATCCAAATCTACAGGCTAAGGACGCGTCTGCATATGTTTTGGTGAACAATCGAGTGTGCGTGTTCTGACAGCTGCCTCTATGCAGACGTCTCCACAGAGCCACTTCTGAATGCCCCGCAGCCCAGGACTGAATGGATACACTAACAAGTGCACCGGTGTGAGCAACCACATATGCAGAAGGACGTCTTTCATCTCACAGAAGCGCGAACGTCTTGGCGTTCAAGCACATGGCAGAAACAAGGTGTGAACAGATGAGCTGCTGCTATTTTCTCCGTTCGGCATGCTTCGTTGTAGCTCTCTTGCCGGTCGCCGGCTTAGCGGCTTCCTTTGCGCGACTAGGTCTGCGGAGAGAAGGAGATAGCGCCGGAAACCTTGCCTTTTGCCTTCTTCGGCGCTGGAACCTGGTTGCTGCGCCTTCTCTTTGTCCATGTGCACACACACGATTCCTCAGCGAAAACCATGCAGAAACCTTACCTCGAGCACCCAGGGATGTGCACCCAGCACCACGTGCACGCACACGCAGCTAGAGAAAAGCACCTACCTTTTCACACACTGATGCCTAAGCAAACGCGTGGCCACACACACGCACACATCCGCAAGCGCGCCTACTCCCATCTATTGAGGGAAAGACGGACGAGCAACGTCCTGACAGGCTTGAGGGGAAAAACGTCCGTTGATGGTTGGCGTACTGCACGCCCGCCTACGGGGCTGCAGGGGAATCCACATTTGGAAGGTACCTGAAGATGTGTGCCTGTTCTTGGAGCTCCGCTAGTAGGGTAGCAAAGACACTCGTAGGCAGTACTGAATGCTGCTCCGTGCTACTTCTCCTCCGCTGGCAAATGCTTCACAGTCGCCCGAGGAAAGACGTTTAACAATCCATCTCCAAGAGAAACGAAACACATGATGCCATAAGGCGAAAGAATAGCAGGGCATCTCTTCACAAGCTTGTCCCTGATCTATAGCTGAGGGCAAACACTTGTGTGCTTGTGGGAGAGCCTGTGTCTTTCCTGGAAGCGTTTGGGAGTTTTGCTCAGACGCGTGTTTCCTCAAGTTCAAGAATCAAGATCTAGGATACCTGCAGACAGGTGCCTGTTTGTGTGGAGACAGTCTGTTTGAAACTGTGTTCCTCAGCGCCCGCTCTTTCTCCCCGTCGCTCCACACGCCTGGGAGTCCCTTTCTTTCTCTCCACAAGCACGTGTGTTGACTTCGTCGCACATGTGCATCTGCACAAGCGTTGAGCTCAGCAGAGTGTGTCTCTTGACACTTGATGTGCGTTGGCTGTGTCTGCGTGCTCCAGTGAAGAGAGAAACGGGAAATCATCTTGGTAGAGGCAACAAAGCAAAAGCGAGGCAGGATTGACATCTGCTCAACAGAGACGGATTCCCTGCGCTGACACAGTTCACAGTTACACGAGAAGCAATCTGAGCGGTCCGTCGACCGGAGACGTGTTTCCCAAGAGGTCGTTTAGCGAGTGAACAGCAGTGTGCGCGACTTTCAGGAGTGTGCCTGGAAAGTGCCAGAATCACCAGAGCACCTGTGCAAAAGCTGCTGCCTCTGTGACCGCATTGAGGCACGTTCCCGTGTCTGCGAGTATATAGACGGCTCTTTCGCGTTCACTCCGAGGGAAACGGTCCGCTATTGCTTCTGTGCGTACAGACGCGATTCCCTTGTCTCTTGCGAACACAGGGAACTCTGTGCATCCAAATCTACAGGCTAAGGACGCGTCTGCATATGTTTTGGTGAACAATCGAGTGTGCGTGTTCTGACAGCTGCCTCTATGCAGACGTCTCCACAGAGCCACTTCTGAATGCCCCGCAGCCCAGGACTGAATGGATACACTAACAAGTGCACCGGTGTGAGCAACCACATATGCAGAAGGACGTCTTTCATCTCACAGAAGCGCGAACGTCTTGGCGTTCAAGCACATGGCAGAAACAAGGTGTGAACAGATGAGCTGCTGCTATTTTCTCCGTTCGGCATGCTTCGTTGTAGCTCTCTTGCCGGTCGCCGGCTTAGCGGCTTGCTTTGCGCGACTCGGTCTGGGGAGAGAAGGAGATAGCGCCGGAAACCTTGCCTTTTGCCTTCTTCGGCGCTGGAACCTGGTTGCTGCGCCTTCTCTTTGTCCATGTGCACACACACGATTCCTCAGCGAAAACCATGCAGAAACCTTACCTCGAGCACCCAGGGATGTGCACCCAGCACCACGTGCACGCACACGCAGCTAGAGAAAAGCACCTACCTTTTCACACACTGATGCCTAAGCAAACGCGTGGCCACACACACGCACACATCCGCAAGCGCGCCTACTCCCATCTATTGAGGGAAAGACGGACGAGCAACGTCCTGACAGGCTTGAGGGGAAAAACGTCCGTTGATGGTTGGCGTACTGCACGCCCGCCTACGGGGCTGCAGGGGAATCCACATTTGGAAGGTACCTGAAGATGTGTGCCTGTTCTTGGAGCTCCGCTAGTAGGGTAGCAAAGACACTCGTAGGCAGTACTGAATGCTGCTCCGTGCTACTTCTCCTCCGCTGGCAAATGCTTCACAGTCGCCCGAGGAAAGACGTTTAACAATCGATCTCCAAGAGAAACGAAACACATGATGCCATAAGGCGAAAGAATAGCAGGGCATCTCTTCACAAGCTTGTCCCTGATCTATAGCTGAGGGCAAACACTTGTGTGCTTGTGGGAGAGCCTGTGTCTTTCCTGGAAGCGTTTGGGAGTTTTGCTCAGACGCGTGTTTCCTCAAGTTCAAGAATCAAGATCTAGGATACCTGCAGACAGGTGCCTGTTTGTGTGGAGACAGTCTGTTTGAAACTGTGTTCCTCAGCGCCCGCTCTTTCTCCCCGTCGCTCCACACGCCTGGGAGTCCCTTTCTTTCTCTCCACAAGCACGTGTGTTGACTTCGTCGCACATGTGCATCTGCACAAGCGTTGAGCTCAGCAGAGTGTGTCTCTTGACACTTGATGTGCGTTGGCTGTGTCTGCGTGCTCCAGTGAAGAGAGAAACGGGAAATCATCTTGGTAGAGGCAACAAAGCAAAAGCGAGGCAGGATTGACATCTGCTCAACAGAGAGGGATTCCCTGCGCTGACACAGTTCACAGTTACACGAGAAGCAATCTGAGCGGTCCATCGACCGGAGACGTGTTTCCCAAGAGGTCGTTTAGCGAGTGAACAGCAGTGTGCGCGACTTTCAGGAGTGTGCCTGGAAAGTGCCAGAATCACCAGAGCACCTGTGCAAAAGCTGCTGCCTCTGTGACCGCATTGAGGCACGTTCCCGTGTCTCCGAGTATATAGACGGCTCTTTCGCGTTCACTCCGAGGGAAACGGTCCGCTATTGCTTCTGTGCGTACAGACGCGATTCCCTTGTCTCTTGCGAACACAGGGAACTCTGTGCATCCAAATCTACAGGCTAAGGACGCGTCTGCATATGTTTTGGTGAACAATCGAGTGTGCGTGTTCTGACAGCTGCCTCTATGCAGACGTCTCCACAGAGCCACTTCTGAATGCCCCGCAGCCCAGGACTGAATGGATACACTAACAAGTGCACCGGTGTGAGCAACCACATATGCAGAAGGACGTCTTTCATCTCACAGAAGCGCGAACGTCTTGGCGTTCAAGCACATGGCAGAAACAAGGTGTGAACAGATGAGCTGCTGCTATTTTCTCCGTTCGGCATGCTTCGTTGTAGCTCTCTTGCCGGTCGCCGGCTTAGCGGCTTCCTTTGCGCGACTAGGTCTGCGGAGAGAAGGAGATAGCGCCGGAAACCTTGCCTTTTGCCTTCTTCGGCGCTGGAACCTGGTTGCTGCGCCTTCTCTTTGTCCATGTGCACACACACGATTCCTCAGCGAAAACCATGCAGAAACCTTACCTCGAGCACCCAGGGATGTGCACCCAGCACCACGTGCACGCACACGCAGCTAGAGAAAAGCACCTACCTTTTCACACACTGATGCCTAAGCAAACGCGTGGCCACACACACGCACACATCCGCAAGCGCGCCTACTCCCATCTATTGAGGGAAAGACGGACGAGCAACGTCCTGACAGGCTTGAGGGGAAAAACGTCCGTTGATGGTTGGCGTACTGCACGCCCGCCTACGGGGCTGCAGGGGAATCCACATTTGGAAGGTACCTGAAGATGTGTGCCTGTTCTTGGAGCTCCGCTAGTAGGGTAGCAAAGACACTCGTAGGCAGTACTGAATGCTGCTCCGTGCTACTTCTCCTCCGCTGGCAAATGCTTCACAGTCGCCCGAGGAAAGACGTTTAACAATCCATCTCCAAGAGAAACGAAACACATGATGCCATAAGGCGAAAGAATAGCAGGGCATCTCTTCACAAGCTTGTCCCTGATCTATAGCTGAGGGCAAACACTTGTGTGCTTGTGGGAGAGCCTGTGTCTTTCCTGGAAGCGTTTGGGAGTTTTGCTCAGACGCGTGTTTCCTCAAGTTCAAGAATCAAGATCTAGGATACCTGCAGACAGGTGCCTGTTTGTGTGGAGACAGTCTGTTTGAAACTGTGTTCCTCAGCGCCCGCTCTTTCTCCCCGTCGCTCCACACGCCTGGGAGTCCCTTTCTTTCTCTCCACAAGCACGTGTGTTGACTTCGTCGCACATGTGCATCTGCACAAGCGTTGAGCTCAGCAGAGTGTGTCTCTTGACACTTGATGTGCGTTGGCTGTGTCTGCGTGCTCCAGTGAAGAGAGAAATGGGAAATCATCTTGGTAGAGGCAACAAAGCAAAAGCGAGGCAGGATTGACATCTGCTCAACAGAGACGGATTCCCTGCGCTGACACAGTTCACAGTTACACGAGAAGCAATCTGAGCGGTCCATCGACCGGAGACGTGTTTCCCAAGAGGTCGTTTAGCGAGTGAACAGCAGTGTGCGCGACTTTCAGGAGTGTGCCTGGAAAGTGCCAGAATCACCAGAGCATCTGTGCAAAAGCTGCTGCCTCTGTGACCGCATTGAGGCACGTTCCCGTGTCTGGGAGTATATAGACGGCTCTTTCGCGTTCACTCCGAGGGAAACGGTCCGCTATTGCTTCTGTGCGTACAGACGCGATTCCCTTGTCTCTTGCGAACACAGGGAACTCTGTGCATCCAAATCTACAGGCTAAGGACGCGTCTGCATATGTTTTGGTGAACAATCGAGTGTGCGTGTTCTGACAGCTGCCTCTATGCAGACGTCTCCACAGAGCCACTTCTGAATGCCCCGCAGCCCAGGACTGAATGGATACACTAACAAGTGCACCGGTGTGAGCAACCACATATGCAGAAGGACGTCTTTCATCTCACAGAAGCGCGAACGTCTTGGCGTTCAAGCACATGGCAGAAACAAGGTGTGAACAGATGAGCTGCTGCTATTTTCTCCGTTCGGCATGCTTCGTTGTAGCTCTCTTGCCGGTCGCCGGCTTAGCGGCTTCCTTTGCGCGACTAGGTCTGCGGAGAGAAGGAGATAGCGCCGGAAACCTTGCCTTTTGCCTTCTTCGGCGCTGGAACCTGGTTGCTGCGCCTTCTCTTTGTCCATGTGCACACACACGATTCCTCAGCGAAAACCATGCAGAAACCTTACCTCGAGCACCCAGGGATGTGCACCCAGCACCACGTGCACGCACACGCAGCTAGAGAAAAGCACCTACCTTTTCACACACTGATGCCTAAGCAAACGCGTGGCCACACACACGCACACATCCGCAAGCGCGCCTACTCCCATCTATTGAGGGAAAGACGGACGAGCAACGTCCTGACAGGCTTGAGGGGAAAAACGTCCGTTGATGGTTGGCGTACTGCACGCCCGCCTACGGGGCTGCAGGGGAATCCACATTTGGAAGGTACCTGAAGATGTGTGCCTGTTCTTGGAGCTCCGCTAGTAGGGTAGCAAAGACACTCGTAGGCAGTACTGAATGCTGCTCCGTGCTACTTCTCCTCCGCTGGCAAATGCTTCACAGTCGCCCGAGGAAAGACGTTTAACAATCCATCTCCAAGAGAAACGAAACACATGATGCCATAAGGCGAAAGAATAGCAGGGCATCTCTTCACAAGCTTGTCCCTGATCTATAGCTGAGGGCAAACACTTGTGTGCTTGTGGGAGAGCCTGTGTCTTTCCTGGAAGCGTTTGGGAGTTTTGCTCAGACGCGTGTTTCCTCAAGTTCAAGAATCAAGATCTAGGATACCTGCAGACAGGTGCCTGTTTGTGTGGAGACAGTCTGTTTGAAACTGTGTTCCTCAGCGCCCGCTCTTTCTCCCCGTCGCTCCACACGCCTGGGAGTCCCTTTCTTTCTCTCCACAAGCACGTGTGTTGACTTCGTCGCACATGTGCATCTGCACAAGCGTTGAGCTCAGCAGAGTGTGTCTCTTGACACTTGATGTGCGTTGGCTGTGTCTGCGTGCTCCAGTGAAGAGAGAAATGGGAAATCATCTTGGTAGAGGCAACAAAGCAAAAGCGAGGCAGGATTGACATCTGCTCAACAGAGACGGATTCCCTGCGCTGACACAGTTCACAGTTACACGAGAAGCAATCTGAGCGGTCCATCGACCGGAGACGTGTTTCCCAAGAGGTCGTTTAGCGAGTGAACAGCAGTGTGCGCGACTTTCAGGAGTGTGCCTGGAAAGTGCCAGAATCACCAGAGCATCTGTGCAAAAGCTGCTGCCTCTGTGACCGCATTGAGGCACGTTCCCGTGTCTGGGAGTATATAGACGGCTCTTTCGCGTTCACTCCGAGGGAAACGGTCCGCTATTGCTTCTGTGCGTACAGACGCGATTCCCTTGTCTCTTGCGAACACAGGGAACTCTGTGCATCCAAATCTACAGGCTAAGGACGCGTCTGCATATGTTTTGGTGAACAATCGAGTGTGCGTGTTCTGACAGCTGCCTCTATGCAGACGTCTCCACAGAGCCACTTCTGAATGCCCCGCAGCTCAGGACTGAATGGATACACTAACAAGTGCACCGGTGTGAGCAACCACATATGCAGAAGGACGTCTTTCATCTCACAGAAGCGCGAACGTCTTGGCGTTCAAGCACATGGCAGAAACAAGGTGTGAACAGATGAGCTGCTGCTATTTTCTCCGTTCGGCATGCTTCGTTGTAGCTCTCTTGCCGGTCGCCGGCTTAGCGGCTTGCTTTGCGCGACTCGGTCTGGGGAGAGAAGGAGATAGCGCCGGAAACCTTGCCTTTTGCCTTCTTCGGCGCTGGAACCTGGTTGCTGCGCCTTCTCTTTGTCCATGTGCACACACACGATTCCTCAGCGAAAACCATGCAGAAACCTTACCTCGAGCACCCAGGGATGTGCACCCAGCACCACGTGCACGCACACGCAGCTAGAGAAAAGCACCTACCTTTTCACACACTGATGCCTAAGCAAACGCGTGGCCACACACACGCACACATCCGCAAGCGCGCCTACTCCCATCTATTGAGGGAAAGACGGACGAGCAACGTCCTGACAGGCTTGAGGGGAAAAACGTCCGTTGATGGTTGGCGTACTGCACGCCCGCCTACGGGGCTGCAGGGGAATCCACATTTGGAAGGTACCTGAAGATGTGTGCCTGTTCTTGGAGCTCCGCTAGTAGGGTAGCAAAGACACTCGTAGGCAGTACTGAATGCTGCTCCGTGCTACTTTTCCGCCGGTGGCAAATGCTTCACAGTCGCCCGAGGAAAGACGTTTAACAATCGATCTCCAAGAGAAACGAAACACATGATGCCATAAGGCGAAAGAATAGCAGGGCATCTCTTCACAAGCTTGTCCCTGATCTATAGCTGAGGGCAAACACTTGTGTGCTTGTGGGAGAGCCTGTGTCTTTCCTGGAAGCGTTTGGGAGTTTTGCTCAGACGCGTGTTTCCTCAAGTTCAAGAATCAAGATCTAGGATACCTGCAGACAGGTGCCTGTTTGTGTGGAGACAGTCTGTTTGAAACTGTGTTCCTCAGCGCCCGCTCTTTCTCCCCGTCGCTCCACACGCCTGGGAGTCCCTTTCTTTCTCTCCACAAGCACGTGTGTTGACTTCGTCGCACATGTGCATCTGCACAAGCGTTGAGCTCAGCAGAGTGTGTCTCTTGACACTTGATGTGCGTTGGCTGTGTCTGCGTGCTCCAGTGAAGAGAGAAACGGGAAATCATCTTGGTAGAGGCAACAAAGCAAAAGCGAGGCAGGATTGACATCTGCTCAACAGAGAGGGATTCCCTGCGCTGACACAGTTCACAGTTACACGAGAAGCAATCTGAGCGGTCCATCGACCGGAGACGTGTTTCCCAAGAGGTCGTTTAGCGAGTGAACAGCAGTGTGCGCGACTTTCAGGAGTGTGCCTGGAAAGTGCCAGAATCACCAGAGCACCTGTGCAAAAGCTGCTGCCTCTGTGACCGCATTGAGGCACGTTCCCGTGTCTGCGAGTATATAGACGGCTCTTTCGCGTTCACTCCGAGGGAAACGGTCCGCTATTGCTTCTGTGCGTACAGACGCGATTCCCTTGTCTCTTGCGAACACAGGGAACTCTGTGCATCCAAATCTACAGGCTAAGGACGCGTCTGCATATGTTTTGGTGAACAATCGAGTGTGCGTGTTCTGACAGCTGCCTCTATGCAGACGTCTCCACAGAGCCACTTCTGAATGCCCCGCAGCCCAGGACTGAATGGATACACTAACAAGTGCACCGGTGTGAGCAACCACATATGCAGAAGGACGTCTTTCATCTCACAGAAGCGCGAACGTCTTGGCGTTCAAGCACATGGCAGAAACAAGGTGTGAACAGATGAGCTGCTGCTATTTTCTCCGTTCGGCATGCTTCGTTGTAGCTCTCTTGCCGGTCGCCGGCTTAGCGGCTTCCTTTGCGCGACTAGGTCTGCGGAGAGAAGGAGATAGCGCCGGAAACCTTGCCTTTTGCCTTCTTCGGCGCTGGAACCTGGTTGCTGCGCCTTCTCTTTGTCCATGTGCACACACACGATTCCTCAGCGAAAACCATGCAGAAACCTTACCTCGAGCACCCAGGGATGTGCACCCAGCACCACGTGCACGCACACGCAGCTAGAGAAAAGCACCTACCTTTTCACACACTGATGCCTAAGCAAACGCGTGGCCACACACACGCACACATCCGCAAGCGCGCCTACTCCCATCTATTGAGGGAAAGACGGACGAGCAACGTCCTGACAGGCTTGAGGGGAAAAACGTCCGTTGATGGTTGGCGTACTGCACGCCCGCCTACGGGGCTGCAGGGGAATCCACATTTGGAAGGTACCTGAAGATGTGTGCCTGTTCTTGGAGCTCCGCTAGTAGGGTAGCAAAGACACTCGTAGGCAGTACTGAATGCTGCTCCGTGCTACTTCTCCTCCGCTGGCAAATGCTTCACAGTCGCCCGAGGAAAGACGTTTAGCAATCGATCTCCAAGAGAAACGAAACACATTATGCCATAAGGCGAAAGAATAGCAGGGCATCTCTTCACAAGCTTGTCCCTGATCTATAGCTGAGGGCAAACACTTGTGTGCTTGTGGGAGAGCCTGTGTCTTTCCTGGAAGCGTTTGGGAGTTTTGCTCAGACGCGTGTTTCCTCAAGTTCAAGAATCAAGATCTAGGATACCTGCAGACAGGTGCCTGTTTGTGTGGAGACAGTCTGTTTGAAACTGTGTTCCTCAGCGCCCGCTCTTTCTCCCCGTCGCTCCACACGCCTGGGAGTCCCTTTCTTTCTCTCCACAAGCACGTGTGTTGACTTCGTCGCACATGTGCATCTGCACAAGCGTTGAGCTCAGCAGAGTGTGTCTCTTGACACTTGATGTGCGTTGGCTGTGTCTGCGTGCTCCAGTGAAGAGAGAAACGGGAAATCATCTTGGTAGAGGCAACAAAGCAAAAGCGAGGCAGGATTGACATCTGCTCAACAGAGACGGATTCCCTGCGCTGACACAGTTCACAGTTACACGAGAAGCAATCTGAGCGGTCCATCGACCGGAGACGTGTTTCCCAAGAGGTCGTTTAGCGAGTGAACAGCAGTGTGCGCGACTTTCAGGAGTGTGCCTGGAAAGTGCCAGAATCACCAGAGCATCTGTGCAAAAGCTGCTGCCTCTGTGACCGCATTGAGGCACGTTCCCGTGTCTCCGAGTACATAGACGGCTCTTTCGCGTTCACTCCGAGGGAAACGGTCCGCTATTGCTTCTGTGCGTACAGACGCGATTCCCTTGTCTCTTGCGAACACAGGGAACTCTGTGCATCCAAATCTACAGGCTAAGGACGCGTCTGCATATGTTTTGGTGAACAATCGAGTGTGCGTGTTCTGACAGCTGCCTCTATGCAGACGTCTCCACAGAGCCACTTCTGAATGCCCCGCAGCCCAGGACTGAATGGATACACTAACAAGTGCACCGGTGTGAGCAACCACATATGCAGAAGGACGTCTTTCATCTCACAGAAGCGCGAACGTCTTGGCGTTCAAGCACATGGCAGAAACAAGGTGTGAACAGATGCGCTGCTGCTATTTTCTCCGTTCGGCATGCTTCGTTGTAGCTCTCTTGCCGGTCGCCGGCTTAGCGGCTTGCTTTGCGCGACTAGATCTGCGGAGAGAAGGAGATAGCGCCGGAAACCTTGCCTTTTGCCTTCTTCGGCGCTGGAACCTGGTTGCTGCGCCTTCTCTTTGTCCATGTGCACACACACGATTCCTCAGCGAAAACCATGCAGAAACCTTACCTCGAGCACCCAGGGATGTGCACCCAGCACCACGTGCACGCACACGCAGCTAGAGAAAAGCACCTACCTTTTCACACACTGATGCCTAAGCAAACGCGTGGCCACACACACGCACACATCCGCAAGCGCGCCTACTCCCATCTATTGAGGGAAAGACGGACGAGCAACGTCCTGACAGGCTTGAGGGGAAAAACGTCCGTTGATGGTTGGCGTACTGCACGCCCGCCTACGGGGCTGCAGGGGAATCCACATTTGGAAGGTACCTGAAGATGTGTGCCTGTTCTTGGAGCTCCGCTAGTAGGGTAGCAAAGACACTCGTAGGCAGTACTGAATGCTGCTCCGTCCTACTTTTCCGCCGGTGGCAAATGCTTCACAGTCGCCCGAGGAAAGACGTTTAACAATCGATCTCCAAGAGAAACGAAACACATGATGCCATAAGGCGAAAGAATAGCAGGGCATCTCTTCACAAGCTTGTCCCTGATCTATAGCTGAGGGCAAACACTTGTGTGCTTGTGGGAGAGCCTGTGTCTTTCCTGGAAGCGTTTGGGAGTTTTGCTCAGACGCGTGTTTCCTCAAGTTCAAGAATCAAGATCTAGGATACCTGCAGACAGGTGCCTGTTTGTGTGGAGACAGTCTGTTTGAAACTGTGTTCCTCAGCGCCCGCTCTTTCTCCCCGTCGCTCCACACGCCTGGGAGTCCCTTTCTTTCTCTCCACAAGCACGTGTGTTGACTTCGTCGCACATGTGCATCTGCACAAGCGTTGAGCTCAGCAGAGTGTGTCTCTTGACACTTGATGTGCGTTGGCTGTGTCTGCGTGCTCCAGTGAAGAGAGAAACGGGAAATCATCTTGGTAGAGGCAACAAAGCAAAAGCGAGGCAGGATTGACATCTGCTCAACAGAGAGGGATTCCCTGCGCTGACACAGTTCACAGTTACACGAGAAGCAATCTGAGCGGTCCATCGACCGGAGACGTGTTTCCCAAGAGGTCGTTTAGCGAGTGAACAGCAGTGTGCGCGACTTTCAGGAGTGTGCCTGGAAAGTGCCAGAATCACCAGAGCACCTGTGCAAAAGCTGCTGCCTCTGTGACCGCATTGAGGCACGTTCCCGTGTCTCCGAGTACATAGACGGCTCTTTCGCGTTCACTCCGAGGGAAACGGTCCGCTATTGCTTCTGTGCGTACAGACGCGATTCCCTTGTCTCTTGCGAACACAGGGAACTCTGTGCATCCAAATCTACAGGCTAAGGACGCGTCTGCATATGTTTTGGTGAACAATCGAGTGTGCGTGTTCTGACAGCTGCCTCTATGCAGACGTCTCCACAGAGCCACTTCTGAATGCCCCGCAGCCCAGGACTGAATGGATACACTAACAAGTGCACCGGTGTGAGCAACCACATATGCAGAAGGACGTCTTTCATCTCACAGAAGCGCGAACGTCTTGGCGTTCAAGCACATGGCAGAAACAAGGTGTGAACAGATGAGCTGCTGCTATTTTCTCCGTTCGGCATGCTTCGTTGTAGCTCTCTTGCCGGTCGCCGGCTTAGCGGCTTGCTTTGCGCGACTAGGTCTGGGGAGAGGAGATAGCGCCGGAAACCTTGCCTTTTGCCTTCTTCGGCGCTGGAACCTGGTTGCTGCGCCTTCTCTTTGTCCATGTGCACACACACGATTCCTCAGCGAAAACCATGCAGAAACCTTACCTCGAGCACCCAGGGATGTGCACCCAGCACCACGTGCACGCACACGCAGCTAGAGAAAAGCACCTACCTTTTCACACACTGATGCCTAAGCAAACGCGTGGCCACACACACGCACACATCCGCAAGCGCGCCTACTCCCATCTATTGAGGGAAAGACGGACGAGCAACGTCCTGACAGGCTTGAGGGGAAAAACGTCCGTTGATGGTTGGCGTACTGCACGCCCGCCTACGGGGCTGCAGGGGAATCCACATTTGGAAGGTACCTGAAGATGTGTGCCTGTTCTTGGAGCTCCGCTAGTAGGGTAGCAAAGACACTCGTAGGCAGTACTGAATGCTGCTCCGTGCTACTTCTCCGCCGGTGGCAAATGCTTCACAGTCGCCCGAGGAAAGACGTTTAACAATCGATCTCCAAGAGAAACGAAACACATGATGCCATAAGGCGAAAGAATAGCAGGGCATCTCTTCACAAGCTTGTCCCTGATCTATAGCTGAGGGCAAACACTTGTGTGCTTGTGGGAGAGCCTGTGTCTTTCCTGGAAGCGTTTGGGAGTTTTGCTCAGACGCGTGTTTCCTCAAGTTCAAGAATCAAGATCTAGGATACCTGCAGACAGGTGCCTGTTTGTGTGGAGACAGTCTGTTTGAAACTGTGTTCCTCAGCGCCCGCTCTTTCTCCCCGTCGCTCCACACGCCTGGGAGTCCCTTTCTTTCTCTCCACAAGCACGTGTGTTGACTTCGTCGCACATGTGCATCTGCACAAGCGTTGAGCTCAGCAGAGTGTGTCTCTTGACACTTGATGTGCGTTGGCTGTGTCTGCGTGCTCCAGTGAAGAGAGAAACGGGAAATCATCTTGGTAGAGGCAACAAAGCAAAAGCGAGGCAGGATTGACATCTGCTCAACAGAGAGGGATTCCCTGCGCTGACACAGTTCACAGTTACACGAGAAGCAATCTGAGCGGTCCATCGACCGGAGACGTGTTTCCCAAGAGGTCGTTTAGCGAGTGAACAGCAGTGTGCGCGACTTTCAGGAGTGTGCCTGGAAAGTGCCAGAATCACCAGAGCATCTGTGCAAAAGCTGCTGCCTCTGTGACCGCATTGAGGCACGTTCCCGTGTCTGCGAGTATATAGACGGCTCTTTCGCGTTCACTCCGAGGGAAACGGTCCGCTATTGCTTCTGTGCGTACAGACGCGATTCCCTTGTCTCTTGCGAACACAGGGAACTCTGTGCATCCAAATCTACAGGCTAAGGACGCGTCTGCATATGTTTTGGTGAACAATCGAGTGTGCGTGTTCTGACAGCTGCCTCTATGCAGACGTCTCCACAGAGCCACTTCTGAATGCCCCGCAGCCCAGGACTGAATGGATACACTAACAAGTGCACCGGTGTGAGCAACCACATATGCAGAAGGACGTCTTTCATCTCACAGAAGCGCGAACGTCTTGGCGTTCAAGCACATGGCAGAAACAAGGTGTGAACAGATGCGCTGCTGCTATTTTCTCCGTTCGGCATGCTTCGTTGTAGCTCTCTTGCCGGTCGCCGGCTTAGCGGCTTGCTTTGCGCGACTAGATCTGCGGAGAGAAGGAGATAGCGCCGGAAACCTTGCCTTTTGCCTTCTTCGGCGCTGGAACCTGGTTGCTGCGCCTTCTCTTTGTCCATGTGCACACACACGATTCCTCAGAGAAAACCATGCAGAAACCTTTCCACGAGCACCCAGGGATGTGCACCCAGCACCACGTGCACGCACACGCAGCTAGAGATAAGCACCTACCTTTTCACACATTGATGCCTAAGCAAACGCGTGGCCACACACACGCACACATCCGCAAGCGCGCCTACTCCCATCTATTGAGGGAAAGACGGACGAGCAACGTCCTGACAGGCTTGAGGGGAAAAACGTCCGTTGATGGTTGGCGTACTGCACGCCCGCCTACGGGGCTGCAGGGGAATCCACATTTGGAAGGTACCTGAAGATGTGTGCCTGTTCTTGGAGCTCCGCTAGTAGGGTAGCAAAGACACTCGTAGGCAGTACTGAATGCTGCTCCGTGCTACTTCTCCTCCGCTGGCAAATGCTTCACAGTCGCCCGAGGAAAGACGTTTAGCAATCGATCTCCAAGAGAAACGAAACACATGATGCCATAAGGCGAAAGAATAGCAGGGCATCTCTTCACAAGCTTGTCCCTGATGTATAGCTGAGGGCAAACACTTGTGTGCTTGTGGGAGAGCCTGTGTCTTTCCTGGAAGCGTTTGGGAGTTTTGCTCAGACGCGTGTTTCCTCAAGTTCAAGAATCAAGATCTAGGATACCTGCAGACAGGTGCCTGTTTGTGTGGAGACAGTCTGTTTGAAACTGTGTTCCTCAGCGCCCGCTCTTTCTCCCCGTCGCTCCACACGCCTGGGAGTCCCTTTCTTTCTCTCCACAAGCACGTGTGTTGACTTCGTCGCACATGTGCATCTGCACAAGCGTTGAGCTCAGCAGAGTGTGTCTCTTGACACTTGATGTGCGTTGGCTGTGTCTGCGTGCTCCAGTGAAGAGAGAAACGGGAAATCATCTTGGTAGAGGCAACAAAGCAAAAGCGAGGCAGGATTGACATCTGCTCAACAGAGAGGGATTCCCTGCGCTGACACAGTTCACAGTTACACGAGAAGCAATCTGAGCGGTCCATCGACCGGAGACGTGTTTCCCAAGAGGTCGTTTAGCGAGTGAACAGCAGTGTGCGCGACTTTCAGGAGTGTGCCTGGAAAGTGCCAGAATCACCAGAGCACCTGTGCAAAAGCTGCTGCCTCTGTGACCGCATTGAGGCACGTTCCCGTGTCTCCGAGTACATAGACGGCTCTTTCGCGTTCACTCCGAGGGAAACGGTCCGCTATTGCTTCTGTGCGTACAGACGCGATTCCCTTGTCTCTTGCGAACACAGGGAACTCTGTGCATCCAAATCTACAGGCTAAGGACGCGTCTGCATATGTTTTGGTGAACAATCGAGTGTGCGTGTTCTGACAGCTGCCTCTATGCAGACGTCTCCACAGAGCCACTTCTGAATGCCCCGCAGCCCAGGACTGAATGGATACACTAACAAGTGCACCGCTGTGAGCAACCACATATGCAGAAGGACGTCTTTCATCTCACAGAAGCGCGAACGTCTTGGCGTTCAAGCACATGGCAGAAACAAGGTGTGAACAGATGAGCTGCTGCTATTTTCTCCGTTCGGCATGCTTCGTTGTAGCTCTCTTGCCGGTCGCCGGCTTAGCGGCTTGCTTTGCGCGACTAGGTCTGGGGAGAGGAGATAGCGCCGGAAACCTTGCCTTTTGCCTTCTTCGGCGCTGGAACCTGGTTGCTGCGCCTTCTCTTTGTCCATGTGCACACACACGATTCCTCAGCGAAAACCATGCAGAAACCTTACCTCGAGCACCCAGGGATGTGCACCCAGCACCACGTGCACGCACACGCAGCTAGAGAAAAGCACCTACCTTTTCACACACTGATGCCTAAGCAAACGCGTGGCCACACACACGCACACATCCGCAAGCGCGCCTACTCCCATCTATTGAGGGAAAGACGGACGAGCAACGTCCTGACAGGCTTGAGGGGAAAAACGTCCGTTGATGGTTGGCGTACTGCACGCCCGCCTACGGGGCTGCAGGGGAATCCACATTTGGAAGGTACCTGAAGATGTGTGCCTGTTCTTGGAGCTCCGCTAGTAGGGTAGCAAAGACACTCGTAGGCAGTACTGAATGCTGCTCCGTGCTACTTCTCCGCCGGTGGCAAATGCTTCACAGTCGCCCGAGGAAAGACGTTTAACAATCGATCTCCAAGAGAAACGAAACACATGATGCCATAAGGCGAAAGAATAGCAGGGCATCTCTTCACAAGCTTGTCCCTGATGTATAGCTGAGGGCAAACACTTGTGTGCTTGTGGGAGAGCCTGTGTCTTTCCTGGAAGCGTTTGGGAGTTTTGCTCAGACGCGTGTTTCCTCAAGTTCAAGAATCAAGATCTAGGATACCTGCAGACAGGTGCCTGTTTGTGTGGAGACAGTCTGTTTGAAACTGTGTTCCTCAGCGCCCGCTCTTTCTCCCCGTCGCTCCACACGCCTGGGAGTCCCTTTCTTTCTCTCCACAAGCACGTGTGTTGACTTCGTCGCACATGTGCATCTGCACAAGCGTTGAGCTCAGCAGAGTGTGTCTCTTGACACTTGATGTGCGTTGGCTGTGTCTGCGTGCTCCAGTGAAGAGAGAAACGGGAAATCATCTTGGTAGAGGCAACAAAGCAAAAGCGAGGCAGGATTGACATCTGCTCAACAGAGACGGATTCCCTGCGCTGACACAGTTCACAGTTACACGAGAAGCAATCTGAGCGGTCCATCGACCGGAGACGTGTTTCCCAAGAGGTCGTTTAGCGAGTGAACAGCAGTGTGCGCGACTTTCAGGAGTGTGCCTGGAAAGTGCCAGAATCACCAGAGCATCTGTGCAAAAGCTGCTGCCTCTGTGACCGCATTGAGGCACGTTCCCGTGTCTGCGAGTATATAGACGGCTCTTTCGCGTTCACTCCGAGGGAAACGGTCCGCTATTGCTTCTGTGCGTACAGACGCGATTCCCTTGTCTCTTGCGAACACAGGGAACTCTGTGCATCCAAATCTACAGGCTAAGGACGCGTCTGCATATGTTTTGGTGAACAATCGAGTGTGCGTGTTCTGACAGCTGCCTCTATGCAGACGTCTCCACAGAGCCACTTCTGAATGCCCCGCAGCCCAGGACTGAATGGATACACTAACAAGTGCACCGGTGTGAGCAACCACATATGCAGAAGGACGTCTTTCATCTCACAGAAGCGCGAACGTCTTGGCGTTCAAGCACATGGCAGAAACAAGGTGTGAACAGATGCGCTGCTGCTATTTTCTCCGTTCGGCATGCTTCGTTGTAGCTCTCTTGCCGGTCGCCGGCTTAGCGGCTTGCTTTGCGCGACTAGATCTGCGGAGAGAAGGAGATAGCGCCGGAAACCTTGCCTTTTGCCTTCTTCGGCGCTGGAACCTGGTTGCTGCGCCTTCTCTTTGTCCATGTGCACACACACGATTCCTCAGAGAAAACCATGCAGAAACCTTTCCACGAGCACCCAGGGATGTGCACCCAGCACCACGTGCACGCACACGCAGCTAGAGATAAGCACCTACCTTTTCACACATTGATGCCTAAGCAAACGCGTGGCCACACACACGCACACATCCGCAAGCGCGCCTACTCCCATCTATTGAGGGAAAGACGGACGAGCAACGTCCTGACAGGCTTGAGGGGAAAAACGTCCGTTGATGGTTGGCGTACTGCACGCCCGCCTACGGGGCTGCAGGGGAATCCACATTTGGAAGGTACCTGAAGATGTGTGCCTGTTCTTGGAGCTCCGCTAGTAGGGTAGCAAAGACACTCGTAGGCAGTACTGAATGCTGCTCCGTGCTACTTCTCCTCCGCTGGCAAATGCTTCACAGTCGCCCGAGGAAAGACGTTTAGCAATCGATCTCCAAGAGAAACGAAACACATGATGCCATAAGGCGAAAGAATAGCAGGGCATCTCTTCACAAGCTTGTCCCTGATGTATAGCTGAGGGCAAACACTTGTGTGCTTGTGGGAGAGCCTGTGTCTTTCCTGGAAGCGTTTGGGAGTTTTGCTCAGACGCGTGTTTCCTCAAGTTCAAGAATCAAGATCTAGGATACCTGCAGACAGGTGCCTGTTTGTGTGGAGACAGTCTGTTTGAAACTGTGTTCCTCAGCGCCCGCTCTTTCTCCCCGTCGCTCCACACGCCTGGGAGTCCCTTTCTTTCTCTCCACAAGCACGTGTGTTGACTTCGTCGCACATGTGCATCTGCACAAGCGTTGAGCTCAGCAGAGTGTGTCTCTTGACACTTGATGTGCGTTGGCTGTGTCTGCGTGCTCCAGTGAAGAGAGAAACGGGAAATCATCTTGGTAGAGGCAACAAAGCAAAAGCGAGGCAGGATTGACATCTGCTCAACAGAGACGGATTCCCTGCGCTGACACAGTTCACAGTTACACGAGAAGCAATCTGAGCGGTCCATCGACCGGAGACGTGTTTCCCAAGAGGTCGTTTAGCGAGTGAACAGCAGTGTGCGCGACTTTCAGGAGTGTGCCTGGAAAGTGCCAGAATCACCAGAGCATCTGTGCAAAAGCTGCTGCCTCTGTGACCGCATTGAGGCACGTTCCCGTGTCTGCGAGTATATAGACGGCTCTTTCGCGTTCACTCCGAGGGAAACGGTCCGCTATTGCTTCTGTGCGTACAGACGCGATTCCCTTGTCTCTTGCGAACACAGGGAACTCTGTGCATCCAAATCTACAGGCTAAGGACGCGTCTGCATATGTTTTGGTGAACAATCGAGTGTGCGTGTTCTGACAGCTGCCTCTATGCAGACGTCTCCACAGAGCCACTTCTGAATGCCCCGCAGCCCAGGACTGAATGGATACACTAACAAGTGCACCGGTGTGAGCAACCACATATGCAGAAGGACGTCTTTCATCTCACAGAAGCGCGAACGTCTTGGCGTTCAAGCACATGGCAGAAACAAGGTGTGAACAGATGCGCTGCTGCTATTTTCTCCGTTCGGCATGCTTCGTTGTAGCTCTCTTGCCGGTCGCCGGCTTAGCGGCTTGCTTTGCGCGACTAGATCTGCGGAGAGAAGGAGATAGCGCCGGAAACCTTGCCTTTTGCCTTCTTCGGCGCTGGAACCTGGTTGCTGCGCCTTCTCTTTGTCCATGTGCACACACACGATTCCTCAGAGAAAACCATGCAGAAACCTTTCCACGAGCACCCAGGGATGTGCACCCAGCACCACGTGCACGCACACGCAGCTAGAGATAAGCACCTACCTTTTCACACATTGATGCCTAAGCAAACGCGTGGCCACACACACGCACACATCCGCAAGCGCGCCTACTCCCATCTATTGAGGGAAAGACGGACGAGCAACGTCCTGACAGGCTTGAGGGGAAAAACGTCCGTTGATGGTTGGCGTACTGCACGCCCGCCTACGGGGCTGCAGGGGAATCCACATTTGGAAGGTACCTGAAGATGTGTGCCTGTTCTTGGAGCTCCGCTAGTAGGGTAGCAAAGACACTCGTAGGCAGTACTGAATGCTGCTCCGTGCTACTTCTCCTCCGCTGGCAAATGCTTCACAGTCGCCCGAGGAAAGACGTTTAGCAATCGATCTCCAAGAGAAACGAAACACATGATGCCATAAGGCGAAAGAATAGCAGGGCATCTCTTCACAAGCTTGTCCCTGATGTATAGCTGAGGGCAAACACTTGTGTGCTTGTGGGAGAGCCTGTGTCTTTCCTGGAAGCGTTTGGGAGTTTTGCTCAGACGCGTGTTTCCTCAAGTTCAAGAATCAAGATCTAGGATACCTGCAGACAGGTGCCTGTTTGTGTGGAGACAGTCTGTTTGAAACTGTGTTCCTCAGCGCCCGCTCTTTCTCCCCGTCGCTCCACACGCCTGGGAGTCCCTTTCTTTCTCTCCACAAGCACGTGTGTTGACTTCGTCGCACATGTGCATCTGCACAAGCGTTGAGCTCAGCAGAGTGTGTCTCTTGACACTTGATGTGCGTTGGCTGTGTCTGCGTGCTCCAGTGAAGAGAGAAACGGGAAATCATCTTGGTAGAGGCAACAAAGCAAAAGCGAGGCAGGATTGACATCTGCTCAACAGAGACGGATTCCCTGCGCTGACACAGTTCACAGTTACACGAGAAGCAATCTGAGCGGTCCATCGACCGGAGACGTGTTTCCCAAGAGGTCGTTTAGCGAGTGAACAGCAGTGTGCGCGACTTTCAGGAGTGTGCCTGGAAAGTGCCAGAATCACCAGAGCATCTGTGCAAAAGCTGCTGCCTCTGTGACCGCATTGAGGCACGTTCCCGTGTCAGCGAGTATATAGACGGCTCTTTCGCGTTCACTCCGAGGGAAACGGTCCGCTATTGCTTCTGTGCGTACAGACGCGATTCCCTTGTCTCTTGCGAACACAGGGAACTCTGTGCATCCAAATCTACAGGCTAAGGACGCGTCTGCATATGTTTTGGTGAACAATCGAGTGTGCGTGTTCTGACAGCTGCCTCTATGCAGACGTCTCCACAGAGCCACTTCTGAATGCCCCGCAGCCCAGGACTGAATGGATACACTAACAAGTGCACCGGTGTGAGCAACCACATATGCAGAAGGACGTCTTTCATCTCACAGAAGCGCGAACGTCTTGGCGTTCAAGCACATGGCAGAAACAAGGTGTGAACAGATGCGCTGCTGCTATTTTCTCCGTTCGGCATGCTTCGTTGTAGCTCTCTTGCCGGTCGCCGGCTTAGCGGCTTGCTTTGCGCGACTAGGTCTGCGGAGAGAAGGAGATAGCGCCGGAAACCTTGCCTTTTGCCTTCTTCGGCGCTGGAACCTGGTTGCTGCGCCTTCTCTTTGTCCATGTGCACACACACGATTCCTCAGAGAAAACCATGCAGAAACCTTTCCACGAGCACCCAGGGATGTGCACCCAGCACCACGTGCACGCACACGCAGCTAGAGATAAGCACCTACCTTTTCACACATTGATGCCTAAGCAAACGCGTGGCCACACACACGCACACATCCGCAAGCGCGCCTACTCCCATCTATTGAGGGAAAGACGGACGAGCAACGTCCTGACAGGCTTGAGGGGAAAAACGTCCGTTGATGGTTGGCGTACTGCACGCCCGCCTACGGGGCTGCAGGGGAATCCACATTTGGAAGGTACCTGAAGATGTGTGCCTGTTCTTGGAGCTCCGCTAGTAGGGTAGCAAAGACACTCGTAGGCAGTACTGAATGCTGCTCCGTGCTACTTCTCCTCCGCTGGCAAATGCTTCACAGTCGCCCGAGGAAAGACGTTTAGCAATCGATCTCCAAGAGAAACGAAACACATGATGCCATAAGGCGAAAGAATAGCAGGGCATCTCTTCACAAGCTTGTCCCTGATGTATAGCTGAGGGCAAACACTTGTGTGCTTGTGGGAGAGCCTGTGTCTTTCCTGGAAGCGTTTGGGAGTTTTGCTCAGACGCGTGTTTCCTCAAGTTCAAGAATCAAGATCTAGGATACCTGCAGACAGGTGCCTGTTTGTGTGGAGACAGTCTGTTTGAAACTGTGTTCCTCAGCGCCCGCTCTTTCTCCCCGTCGCTCCACACGCCTGGGAGTCCCTTTCTTTCTCTCCACAAGCACGTGTGTTGACTTCGTCGCACATGTGCATCTGCACAAGCGTTGAGCTCAGCAGAGTGTGTCTCTTGACACTTGATGTGCGTTGGCTGTGTCTGCGTGCTCCAGTGAAGAGAGAAACGGGAAATCATCTTGGTAGAGGCAACAAAGCAAAAGCGAGGCAGGATTGACATCTGCTCAACAGAGACGGATTCCCTGCGCTGACACAGTTCACAGTTACACGAGAAGCAATCTGAGCGGTCCATCGACCGGAGACGTGTTTCCCAAGAGGTCGTTTAGCGAGTGAACAGCAGTGTGCGCGACTTTCAGGAGTGTGCCTGGAAAGTGCCAGAATCACCAGAGCATCTGTGCAAAAGCTGCTGCCTCTGTGACCGCATTGAGGCACGTTCCCGTGTCTCCGAGTACATAGACGGCTCTTTCGCGTTCACTCCGAGGGAAACGGTCCGCTATTGCTTCTGTGCGTACAGACGCGATTCCCTTGTCTCTTGCGAACACAGGGAACTCTGTGCATCCAAATCTACAGGCTAAGGACGCGTCTGCATATGTTTTGGTGAACAATCGAGTGTGCGTGTTCTGACAGCTGCCTCTATGCAGACGTCTCCACAGAGCCACTTCTGAATGCCCCGCAGCCCAGGACTGAATGGATACACTAACAAGTGCACCGGTGTGAGCAACCACATATGCAGAAGGACGTCTTTCATCTCACAGAAGCGCGAACGTCTTGGCGTTCAAGCACATGGCAGAAACAAGGTGTGAACAGATGCGCTGCTGCTATTTTCTCCGTTCGGCATGCTTCGTTGTAGCTCTCTTGCCGGTCGCCGGCTTAGCGGCTTGCTTTGGGCGACTAGATCTGCGGAGAGAAGGAGATAGCGCCGGAAACCTCGCCTTTTGCCTTCTTCGGCGCTGGAACCTGGTTGCTGCGCCTTCTCTTTGTCCATGTGCACACACACGATTCCTCAGCGAAAACCATGCAGAAACCTTTCCACGAGCACCCAGGGATGTGCACCCAGCACCACGTGCACGCACACGCAGCTAGAGAAAAGCACCTACCTTTTCACACACTGATGCCTAAGCAAACGCGTGGCCACACACACGCACACATCCGCAAGCGCGCCTACTCCCATCTATTGAGGGAAAGACGGACGAGCAACGTCCTGACAGGCTTGAGGGGAAAAACGTCCGTTGATGGTTGGCGTACTGCACGCCCGCCTACGGGGCTGCAGGGGAATCCACATTTGGAAGGTACCTGGAGATGTGTGCCTGTTCTTGGAGCTCCGCTAGTAGGGTAGCAAAGACACTCGTAGGCAGTACTGAATGCTGCTCCGTGCTACTTCTCCTCCGCTGGCAAATGCTTCACAGTCGCCCGAGGAAAGACGTTTAGCAATCGATCTCCAAGAGAAACGAAACACATGATGCCATAAGGCGAAAGAATAGCAGGGCATCTCTTCACAAGCTTGTCCCTGATCTATAGCTGAGGGCAAACACTTGTGTGCTTGTGGGAGAGCCTGTGTCTTTCCTGGAAGCGTTTGGGAGTTTTGCTCAGACGCGTGTTTCCTCAAGTTCAAGAATCAAGATCTAGGATACCTGCAGACGGGTGCCTGTTTGTGTGGAGACAGTCTGTTTGAAACTGTGTTCCTCAGCGCCCGCTCTTTCTCCCCGTCGCTCCACACGCCTGGGAGTCCCTTTCTTTCTCTCCACAAGCACGTGTGTTGACTTCGTCGCACATGTGCATCTGCACAAGCGTTGAGCTCAGCAGAGTGTGTCTCTTGACACTTGATGTGCGTTGGCTGTGTCTGCGTGCTCCAGTGAAGAGAGAAACGGGAAATCATCTTGGTAGAGGCAACAAAGCAAAAGCGAGGCAGGATTGACATCTGCTCAACAGAGACGGATTCCCTGCGCTGACACAGTTCACAGTTACACGAGAAGCAATCTGAGCGGTCCATCGACCGGAGACGTGTTTCCCAAGAGGTCGTTTAGCGAGTGAACAGCAGTGTGCGCGACTTTCAGGAGTGTGCCTGGAAAGTGCCAGAATCACCAGAGCATCTGTGCAAAAGCTGCTGCCTCTGTGACCGCATTGAGGCACGTTCCCGTGTCTCCGAGTACATAGACGGCTCTTTCGCGTTCACTCCGAGGGAAACGGTCCGCTATTGCTTCTGTGCGTACAGACGCGATTCCCTTGTCTCTTGCGAACACAGGGAACTCTGTGCATCCAAATCTACAGGCTAAGGACGCGTCTGCATATGTTTTGGTGAACAATCGAGTGTGCGTGTTCTGACAGCTGCCTCTATGCAGACGTCTCCACAGAGCCACTTCTGAATGCCCCGCAGCCCAGGACTGAATGGATACACTAACAAGTGCACCGGTGTGAGCAACCACATATGCAGAAGGACGTCTTTCATCTCACAGAAGCGCGAACGTCTTGGCGTTCAAGCACATGGCAGAAACAAGGTGTGAACAGATGCGCTGCTGCTATTTTCTCCGTTCGGCATGCTTCGTTGTAGCTCTCTTGCCGGTCGCCGGCTTAGCGGCTTGCTTTGCGCGACTAGGTCTGCGGAGAGAAGGAGATAGCGCCGGAAACCTCGCCTTTTGCCTTCTTCGGCGCTGGAACCTGGTTGCTGCGCCTTCTCTTTGTCCATGTGCACACACACGATTCCTCAGCGAAAACCATGCAGAAACCTTTCCACGAGCACCCAGGGATGTGCACCCAGCACCACGTGCACGCACACGCAGCTAGAGAAAAGCACCTACCTTTTCACACACTGATGCCTAAGCAAACGCGTGGCCACACACACGCACACATCCGCAAGCGCGCCTACTCCCATCTATTGAGGGAAAGACGGACGAGCAACGTCCTGACAGGCTTGAGGGGAAAAACGTCCGTTGATGGTTGGCGTACTGCACGCCCGCCTACGGGGCTGCAGGGGAATCCACATTTGGAAGGTACCTGGAGATGTGTGCCTGTTCTTGGAGCTTTGCTAGTAGGGTAGCAAAGACACTCGTAGGCAGTACTGAATGCTGCTCCGTGCTACTTCTCCTCCGCTGGCAAATGCTTCACAGTCGCCCGAGGAAAGACGTTTAACAATCGATCTCCAAGAGAAACGAAACACATGATGCCATAAGGCGAAAGAATAGCAGGGCATCTCTTCACAAGCTTGTCCCTGATCTATAGCTGAGGGCAAACACTTGTGTGCTTGTGGGAGAGCCTGTGTCTTTCCTGGAAGCGTTTGGGAGTTTTGCTCAGACGCGTGTTTCCTCAAGTTCAAGAATCAAGATCTAGGATACCTGCAGACAGGTGCCTGTTTGTGTGGAGACAGTCTGTTTGAAACTGTGTTCCTCAGCGCCCGCTCTTTCTCCCCGTCGCTCCACACGCCTGGGAGTCCCTTTCTTTCTCTCCACAAGCACGTGTGTTGACTTCGTCGCACATGTGCATCTGCACAAGCGTTGAGCTCAGCAGAGTGTGTCTCTTGACACTTGATGTGCGTTGGCTGTGTCTGCGTGCTCCAGTGAAGAGAGAAACGGGAAATCATCTTGGTAGAGGCAACAAAGCAAAAGCGAGGCAGGATTGACATCTGCTCAACAGAGACGGATTCCCTGCGCTGACACAGTTCACAGTTACACGAGAAGCAATCTGAGCGGTCCATCGACCGGAGACGTGTTTCCCAAGAGGTCGTTTAGCGAGTGAACAGCAGTGTGCGCGACTTTCAGGAGTGTGCCTGGAAAGTGCCAGAATCACCAGAGCATCTGTGCAAAAGCTGCTGCCTCTGTGACCGCATTGAGGCACGTTCCCGTGTCTCCGAGTACATAGACGGCTCTTCCGCGTTCACTCCGAGGGAAACGGTCCGCTATTGCTTCTGTGCGTACAGACGCGATTCCCTTGTCTCTTGCGAACACAGGGAACTCTGTGCATCCAAATCTACAGGCTAAGGACGCGTCTGCATATGTTTTGGTGAACAATCGAGTGTGCGTGTTCTGACAGCTGCCTCTATGCAGACGTCTCCACAGAGCCACTTCTGAATGCCCCGCAGCCCAGGACTGAATGGATACACTAACAAGTGCACCGGTGTGAGCAACCACATATGCAGAAGGACGTCTTTCATCTCACAGAAGCACGAACGTCTTGGCGTTCAAGCACATGGCAGAAACAAGGTGTGAACAGATGCGCTGCTGCTATTTTCTCCGTTCGGCATGCTTCGTTGTAGCTCTCTTGCCGGTCGCCGGCTTAGCGGCTTGCTTTGCGCGACTAGGTCTGCGGAGAGAAGGAGATAGCGCCGGAAACCTTGCCTTTTGCCTTCTTCGGCGCTGGAACCTGGTTGCTGCGCCTTCTCTTTGTCCATGTGCACACACACGATTCCTCAGCGAAAACCATGCAGAAACCTTTCCACGAGCACCCAGGGATGTGCACCCAGCACCACGTGCACGCACACGCAGCTAGAGAAAAGCACCTACCTTTTCACACACTGATGCCTAAGCAAACGCGTGGCCACACACACGCACACATCCGCAAGCGCGCCTACTCCCATCTATTGAGGGAAAGACGGACGAGCAACGTCCTGACAGGCTTGAGGGGAAAAACGTCCGTTGATGGTTGGCGTACTGCACGCCCGCCTACGGGGCTGCAGGGGAATCCACATTTGGAAGGTACCTGAAGATGTGTGCCTGTTCTTGGAGCTCCGCTAGTAGGGTAGCAAAGACACTCGTAGGCAGTACTGAATGCTGCTCCGTGCTACTTCTCCTCCGCTGGCAAATGCTTCACAGTCGCCCGAGGAAAGACGTTTAACAATCGATCTCCAAGAGAAACGAAACCCATGATGCCATAAGGCGAAAGAATAGCAGGGCATCTCTTCACAAGCTTGTCCCTGATGTATAGCTGAGGGCAAACACTTGTGTGCTTGTGGGAGAGCCTGTGTCTTTCCTGGAAGCGTTTGGGAGTTTTGCTCAGACGCGTGTTTCCTCAAGTTCAAGAATCAAGATCTAGGATACCTGCAGACAGGTGCCTGTTTGTGTGGAGACAGTCTGTTTGAAACTGTGTTCCTCAGCGCCCGCTCTTTCTCCCCGTCGCTCCACACGCCTGGGAGTCCCTTTCTTTCTCTCCACAAGCACGTGTGTTGACTTCGTCGCACATGTGCATCTGCACAAGCGTTGAGCTCAGCAGAGTGTGTCTCTTGACACTTGATGTGCGTTGGCTGTGTCTGCGTGCTCCAGTGAAGAGAGAAACGGGAAATCATCTTGGTAGAGGCAACAAAGCAAAAGCGAGGCAGGATTGACATCTGCTCAACAGAGACGGATTCCCTGCGCTGACACAGTTCACAGTTACACGAGAAGCAATCTGAGCGGTCCATCGACCGGAGACGTGTTTCCCAAGAGGTCGTTTAGCGAGTGAACAGCAGTGTGCGCGACTTTCAGGAGTGTGCCTGGAAAGTGCCAGAATCACCAGAGCATCTGTGCAAAAGCTGCTGCCTCTGTGACCGCATTGAGGCACGTTCCCGTGTCTCCGAGTACATAGACGGCTCTTTCGCGTTCACTCCGAGGGAAACGGTCCGCTATTGCTTCTGTGCGTACAGACGCGATTCCCTTGTCTCTTGCGAACACAGGGAACTCTGTGCATCCAAATCTACAGGCTAAGGACGCGTCTGCATATGTTTTGGTGAACAATCGAGTGTGCGTGTTCTGACAGCTGCCTCTATGCAGACGTCTCCACAGAGCCACTTCTGAATGCCCCGCAGCCCAGGACTGAATGGATACACTAACAAGTGCACCGGTGTGAGCAACCACATATGCAGAAGGACGTCTTTCATCTCACAGAAGCGCGAACGTCTTGGCGTTCAAGCACATGGCAGAAACAAGGTGTGAACAGATGCGCTGCTGCTATTTTCTCCGTTCGGCATGCTTCGTTGTAGCTCTCTTGCCGGTCGCCGGCTTAGCGGCTTGCTTTGCGCGACTAGATCTGCGGAGAGAAGGAGATAGCGCCGGAAACCTCGCCTTTTGCCTTCTTCGGCGCTGGAACCTGGTTGCTGCGCCTTCTCTTTGTCCATGTGCACACACACGATTCCTCAGCGAAAACCATGCAGAAACCTTTCCACGAGCACCCAGGGATGTGCACCCAGCACCACGTGCACGCACACGCAGCTAGAGAAAAGCACCTACCTTTTCACACACTGATGCCTAAGCAAACGCGTGGCCACACACACGCACACATCCGCAAGCGCGCCTACTCCCATCTATTGAGGGAAAGACGGACGAGCAACGTCCTGACAGGCTTGAGGGGAAAAACGTCCGTTGATGGTTGGCGTACTGCACGCCCGCCTACGGGGCTGCAGGGGAATCCACATTTGGAAGGTACCTGGAGATGTGTGCCTGTTCTTGGAGCTTTGCTAGTAGGGTAGCAAAGACACTCGTAGGCAGTACTGAATGCTGCTCCGTGCTACTTCTCCTCCGCTGGCAAATGCTTCACAGTCGCCCGAGGAAAGACGTTTAACAATCGATCTCCAAGAGAAACGAAACACATGATGCCATAAGGCGAAAGAATAGCAGGGCATCTCTTCACAAGCTTGTCCCTGATCTATAGCTGAGGGCAAACACTTGTGTGCTTGTGGGAGAGCCTGTGTCTTTCCTGGAAGCGTTTGGGAGTTTTGCTCAGACGCGTGTTTCCTCAAGTTCAAGAATCAAGATCTAGGATACCTGCAGACAGGTGCCTGTTTGTGTGGAGACAGTCTGTTTGAAACTGTGTTCCTCAGCGCCCGCTCTTTCTCCCCGTCGCTCCACACGCCTGGGAGTCCCTTTCTTTCTCTCCACAAGCACGTGTGTTGACTTCGTCGCACATGTGCATCTGCACAAGCGTTGAGCTCAGCAGAGTGTGTCTCTTGACACTTGATGTGCGTTGGCTGTGTCTGCGTGCTCCAGTGAAGAGAGAAACGGGAAATCATCTTGGTAGAGGCAACAAAGCAAAAGCGAGGCAGGATTGACATCTGCTCAACAGAGAGGGATTCCCTGCGCTGACACAGTTCACAGTTACACGAGAAGCAATCTGAGCGGTCCATCGACCGGAGACGTGTTTCCCAAGAGGTCGTTTAGCGAGTGAACAGCAGTGTGCGCGACTTTCAGGAGTGTGCCTGGAAAGTGCCAGAATCACCAGAGCATCTGTGCAAAAGCTGCTGCCTCTGTGACCGCATTGAGGCACGTTCCCGTGTCTGGGAGTATATAGACGGCTCTTCTGCGTTCACTCCGAGGGAAACGGTCCGCTATTGCTTCTGTGCGTACAGACGCGATTCCCTTGTCTCTTGCGAACACAGGGAACTCTGTGCATCCAAATCTACAGGCTAAGGACGCGTCTGCATATGTTTTGGTGAACAATCGAGTGTGCGTGTTCTGACAGCTGCCTCTATGCAGACGTCTCCACAGAGCCACTTCTGAATGCCCCGCAGCCCAGGACTGAATGGATACACTAACAAGTGCACCGGTGTGAGCAACCACATATGCAGAAGGACGTCTTTCATCTCACAGAAGCGCGAACGTCTTGGCGTTCAAGCACATGGCAGAAACAAGGTGTGAACAGATGAGCTGCTGCTATTTTCTCCGTTCGGCATGCTTCGTTGTAGCTCTCTTGCCGGTCGCCGGCTTAGCGGCTTGCTTTGCGCGACTAGGACTGGGGAGTGAAGGAGATAGCGCCGGAAACCTTGCCTTTTGCCTTCTTCGGCGCTGGAACCTGGTTGCTGCGCCTTCTCTTTGTCCATGTGCACACACACGATTCCTCAGCGAAAACCATGCAGAAACCTTACCTCGAGCACCCAGGGATGTGCACCCAGCACCACGTGCACGCACACGCAGCTAGAGAAAAGCACCTACCTTTTCACACACTGATGCCTAAGCAAACGCGTGGCCACACACACGCACACATCCGCAAGCGCGCCTACTCCCATCTATTGAGGGAAAGACGGACGAGCAACGTCCTGACAGGCTTGAGGGGAAAAACGTCCGTTGATGGTTGGCGTACTGCACGCCCGCCTACGGGGCTGCAGGGGAATCCACATTTGGAAGGTACCTGAAGATGTGTGCCTGTTCTTGGAGCTCCGCTAGTAGGGTAGCAAAGACACTCGTAGGCAGTACTGAATGCTGCTCCGTGCTACTTCTCCTCCGCTGGCAAATGCTTCACAGTCGCCCGAGGAAAGACGTTTAACAATCGATCTCCAAGAGAAACGAAACACATGATGCCATAAGGCGAAAGAATAGCAGGGCATCTCTTCACAAGCTTGTCCCTGATCTATAGCTGAGGGCAAACACTTGTGTGCTTGTGGGAGAGCCTGTGTCTTTCCTGGAAGCGTTTGGGAGTTTTGCTCAGACGCGTGTTTCCTCAAGTTCAAGAATCAAGATCTAGGATACCTGCAGACAGGTGCCTGTTTGTGTGGAGACAGTCTGTTTGAAACTGTGTTCCTCAGCGCCCGCTCTTTCTCCCCGTCGCTCCACACGCCTGGGAGTCCCTTTCTTTCTCTCCACAAGCACGTGTGTTGACTTCGTCGCACATGTGCATCTGCACAAGCGTTGAGCTCAGCAGAGTGTGTCTCTTGACACTTGATGTGCGTTGGCTGTGTCTGCGTGCTCCAGTGAAGAGAGAAACGGGAAATCATCTTGGTAGAGGCAACAAAGCAAAAGCGAGGCAGGATTGACATCTGCTCAACAGAGAGGGATTCCCTGCGCTGACACAGTTCACAGTTACACGAGAAGCAATCTGAGCGGTCCATCGACCGGAGACGTGTTTCCCAAGAGGTCGTTTAGCGAGTGAACAGCAGTGTGCGCGACTTTCAGGAGTGTGCCTGGAAAGTGCCAGAATCACCAGAGCATCTGTGCAAAAGCTGCTGCCTCTGTGACCGCATTGAGGCACGTTCCCGTGTCTGGGAGTATATAGACGGCTCTTCTGCGTTCACTCCGAGGGAAACGGTCCGCTATTGCTTCTGTGCGTACAGACGCGATTCCCTTGTCTCTTGCGAACACAGGGAACTCTGTGCATCCAAATCTACAGGCTAAGGACGCGTCTGCATATGTTTTGGTGAACAATCGAGTGTGCGTGTTCTGACAGCTGCCTCTATGCAGACGTCTCCACAGAGCCACTTCTGAATGCCCCGCAGCCCAGGACTGAATGGATACACTAACAAGTGCACCGGTGTGAGCAACCACATATGCAGAAGGACGTCTTTCATCTCACAGAAGCGCGAACGTCTTGGCGTTCAAGCACATGGCAGAAACAAGGTGTGAACAGATGAGCTGCTGCTATTTTCTCCGTTCGGCATGCTTCGTTGTAGCTCTCTTGCCGGTCGCCGGCTTAGCGGCTTGCTTTGCGCGACTAGGACTGGGGAGTGAAGGAGATAGCGCCGGAAACCTTGCCTTTTGCCTTCTTCGGCGCTGGAACCTGGTTGCTGCGCCTTCTCTTTGTCCATGTGCACACACACGATTCCTCAGCGAAAACCATGCAGAAACCTTACCTCGAGCACCCAGGGATGTGCACCCAGCACCACGTGCACGCACACGCAGCTAGAGAAAAGCACCTACCTTTTCACACACTGATGCCTAAGCAAACGCGTGGCCACACACACGCACACATCCGCAAGCGCGCCTACTCCCATCTATTGAGGGAAAGACGGACGAGCAACGTCCTGACAGGCTTGAGGGGAAAAACGTCCGTTGATGGTTGGCGTACTGCACGCCCGCCTACGGGGCTGCAGGGGAATCCACATTTGGAAGGTACCTGAAGATGTGTGCCTGTTCTTGGAGCTCCGCTAGTAGGGTAGCAAAGACACTCGTAGGCAGTACTGAATGCTGCTCCGTGCTACTTCTCCTCCGCTGGCAAATGCTTCACAGTCGCCCGAGGAAAGACGTTTAACAATCGATCTCCAAGAGAAACGAAACACATGATGCCATAAGGCGAAAGAATAGCAGGGCATCTCTTCACAAGCTTGTCCCTGATGTATAGCTGAGGGCAAACACTTGTGTGCTTGTGGGAGAGCCTGTGTCTTTCCTGGAAGCGTTTGGGAGTTTTGCTCAGACGCGTGTTTCCTCAAGTTCAAGAATCAAGATCTAGGATACCTGCAGACAGGTGCCTGTTTGTGTGGAGACAGTCTGTTTGAAACTGTGTTCCTCAGCGCCCGCTCTTTCTCCCCGTCGCTCCACACGCCTGGGAGTCCCTTTCTTTCTCTCCACAAGCACGTGTGTTGACTTCGTCGCACATGTGCATCTGCACAAGCGTTGAGCTCAGCAGAGTGTGTCTCTTGACACTTGATGTGCGTTGGCTGTGTCTGCGTGCTCCAGTGAAGAGAGAAACGGGAAATCATCTTGGTAGAGGCAACAAAGCAAAAGCGAGGCAGGATTGACATCTGCTCAACAGAGACGGATTCCCTGCGCTGACACAGTTCACAGTTACACGAGAAGCAATCTGAGCGGTCCATCGACCGGAGACGTGTTTCCCAAGAGGTCGTTTAGCGAGTGAACAGCAGTGTGCGCGACTTTCAGGAGTGTGCCTGGAAAGTGCCAGAATCACCAGAGCATCTGTGCAAAAGCTGCTGCCTCTGTGACCGCATTGAGGCACGTTCCCGTGTCTCCGAGTACATAGACGGCTCTTCCGCGTTCACTCCGAGGGAAACGGTCCGCTATTGCTTCTGTGCGTACAGACGCGATTCCCTTGTCTCTTGCGAACACAGGGAACTCTGTGCATCCAAATCTACAGGCTAAGGACGCGTCTGCATATGTTTTGGTGAACAATCGAGTGTGCGTGTTCTGACAGCTGCCTCTATGCAGACGTCTCCACAGAGCCACTTCTGAATGCCCCGCAGCCCAGGACTGAATGGATACACTAACAAGTGCACCGGTGTGAGCAACCACATATGCAGAAGGACGTCTTTCATCTCACAGAAGCGCGAACGTCTTGGCGTTCAAGCACATGGCAGAAACAAGGTGTGAACAGATGCGCTGCTGCTATTTTCTCCGTTCGGCATGCTTTGTTGTAGCTCTCTTGCCGGTCGCCGGCTTAGCGGCTTGCTTTGCGCGACTAGATCTGCGGAGACAAGGAGATAGCGCCGGAAACCTCGCCTTTTGCCTTCTTCGGCGCTGGAACCTGGTTGCTGCGCCTTCTCTTTGTCCATGTGCACACACACGATTCCTCAGCGAAAACCATGCAGAAACCTTTCCACGAGCACCCAGGGATGTGCACCCAGCACCACGTGCACGCACACGCAGCTAGAGAAAAGCACCTACCTTTTCACACACTGATGCCTAAGCAAACGCGTGGCCACACACACGCACACATCCGCAAGCGCGCCTACTCCCATCTATTGAGGGAAAGACGGACGAGCAACGTCCTGACAGGCTTGAGGGGAAAAACGTCCGTTGATGGTTGGCGTACTGCACGCCCGCCTACGGGGCTGCAGGGGAATCCACATTTGGAAGGTACCTGGAGATGTGTGCCTGTTCTTGGAGCTCCGCTAGTAGGGTAGCAAAGACACTCGTAGGCAGTACTGAATGCTGCTCCGTGCTACTTCTCCTCCGCTGGCAAATGCTTCACAGTCGCCCGAGGAAAGACGTTTAACAATCGATCTCCAAGAGAAACGAAACACATGATGCCATAAGGCGAAAGAATAGCAGGGCATCTCTTCACAAGCTTGTCCCTGATCTATAGCTGAGGGCAAACACTTGTGTGCTTGTGGGAGAGCCTGTGTCTTTCCTGGAAGCGTTTGGGAGTTTTGCTCAGACGCGTGTTTCCTCAAGTTCAAGAATCAAGATCTAGGATACCTGCAGACGGGTGCCTGTTTGTGTGGAGACAGTCTGTTTGAAACTGTGTTCCTCAGCGCCCGCTCTTTCTCCCCGTCGCTCCACACGCCTGGGAGTCCCTTTCTTTCTCTCCACAAGCACGTGTGTTGACTTCGTCGCACATGTGCATCTGCACAAGCGTTGAGCTCAGCAGAGTGTGTCTCTTGACACTTGATGTGCGTTGGCTGTGTCTGCGTGCTCCAGTGAAGAGAGAAACGGGAAATCATCTTGGTAGAGGCAACAAAGCAAAAGCGAGGCAGGATTGACATCTGCTCAACAGAGAGGGATTCCCTGCGCTGACACAGTTCACAGTTACACGAGAAGCAATCTGAGCGGTCCATCGACCGGAGACGTGTTTCCCAAGAGGTCGTTTAGCGAGTGAACAGCAGTGTGCGCGACTTTCAGGAGTGTGCCTGGAAAGTGCCAGAATCACCAGAGCATCTGTGCAAAAGCTGCTGCCTCTGTGACCGCATTGAGGCACGTTCCCGTGTCTCCGAGTACATAGACGGCTCTTTCGCGTTCACTCCGAGGGAAACGGTCCGCTATTGCTTCTGTGCGTACAGACGCGATTCCCTTGTCTCTTGCGAACACAGGGAACTCTGTGCATCCAAATCTACAGGCTAAGGACGCGTCTGCATATGTTTTGGTGAACAATCGAGTGTGCGTGTTCTGACAGCTGCCTCTATGCAGACGTCTCCACAGAGCCACTTCTGAATGCCCCGCAGCCCAGGACTGAATGGATACACTAACAAGTGCACCGGTGTGAGCAACCACATATGCAGAAGGACGTCTTTCATCTCACAGAAGCGCGAACGTCTTGGCGTTCAAGCACATGGCAGAAACAAGGTGTGAACAGATGAGCTGCTGCTATTTTCTCCGTTCGGCATGCTTCGTTGTAGCTCTCTTGCCGGTCGCCGGCTTAGCGGCTTGCTTTGCGCGACTAGGACTGGGGAGTGAAGGAGATAGCGCCGGAAACCTTGCCTTTTGCCTTCTTCGGCGCTGGAACCTGGTTGCTGCGCCTTCTCTTTGTCCATGTGCACACACACGATTCCTCAGCGAAAACCATGCAGAAACCTTACCTCGAGCACCCAGGGATGTGCACCCAGCCCCACGTGCACGCACACGCAGCTAGAGAAAAGCACCTACCTTTTCACACACTGATGCCTAAGCAAACGCGTGGCCACACACACGCACACATCCGCAAGCGCGCCTACTCCCATCTATTGAGGGAAAGACGGACGAGCAACGTCCTGACAGGCTTGAGGGGAAAAACGTCCGTTGATGGTTGGCGTACTGCACGCCCGCCTACGGGGCTGCAGGGGAATCCACATTTGGAAGGTACCTGAAGATGTGTGCCTGTTCTTGGAGCTCCGCTAGTAGGGTAGCAAAGACACTCGTAGGCAGTACTGAATGCTGCTCCGTGCTACTTCTCCTCCGCTGGCAAATGCTTCACAGTCGCCCGAGGAAAGACGTTTAACAATCGATCTCCAAGAGGAACGAAACCCATGATGCCATAAGGCGAAAGAATAGCAGGGCATCTCTTCACAAGCTTGTCCCTGATCTATAGCTGAGGGCAAACACTTGTGTGCTTGTGGGAGAGCCTGTGTCTTTCCTGGAAGCGTTTGGGAGTTTTGCTCAGACGCGTGTTTCCTCAAGTTCAAGAATCAAGATCTAGGATACCTGCAGACAGGTGCCTGTTTGTGTGGAGACAGTCTGTTTGAAACTGTGTTCCTCAGCGCCCGCTCTTTCTCCCCGTCGCTCCACACGCCTGGGAGTCCCTTTCTTTCTCTCCACAAGCACGTGTGTTGACTTCGTCGCACATGTGCATCTGCACAAGCGTTGAGCTCAGCAGAGTGTGTCTCTTGACACTTGATGTGCGTTGGCTGTGTCTGCGTGCTCCAGTGAAGAGAGAAACGGGAAATCATCTTGGTAGAGGCAACAAAGCAAAAGCGAGGCAGGATTGACATCTGCTCAACAGAGACGGATTCCCTGCGCTGACACAGTTCACAGTTACACGAGAAGCAATCTGAGCGGTCCATCGACCGGAGACGTGTTTCCCAAGAGGTCGTTTAGCGAGTGAACAGCAGTGTGCGCGACTTTCAGGAGTGTGCCTGGAAAGTGCCAGAATCACCAGAGCATCTGTGCAAAAGCTGCTGCCTCTGTGACCGCATTGAGGCACGTTCCCGTGTCTGGGAGTATATAGACGGCTCTTTCGCGTTCGCTCCGAGGGAAACGGTCCGCTATTGCTTCTGTGCGTACAGACGCGATTCCCTTGTCTCTTGCGAACACAGGGAACTCTGTGCATCCAAATCTACAGGCTAAGGACGCGTCTGCATATGTTTTGGTGAACAATCGAGTGTGCGTGTTCTGACAGCTGCCTCTATGCAGACGTCTCCACAGAGCCACTTCTGAATGCCCCGCAGCCCAGGACTGAATGGATACACTAACAAGTGCACCGGTGTGAGCAACCACATATGCAGAAGGACGTCTTTCATCTCACAGAAGCGCGAACGTCTTGGCGTTCAAGCACATGGCAGAAACAAGGTGTGAACAGATGAGCTGCTGCTATTTTCTCCGTTCGGCATGCTTCGTTGTAGCTCTCTTGCCGGTCGCCGGCTTAGCGGCTTGCTTTGCGCGACTAGGACTGGGGAGTGAAGGAGATAGCGCCGGAAACCTTGCCTTTTGCCTTCTTCGGCGCTGGAACCTGGTTGCTGCGCCTTCTCTTTGTCCATGTGCACACACACGATTCCTCAGCGAAAACCATGCAGAAACCTTACCTCGAGCACCCAGGGATGTGCACCCAGCACCACGTGCACGCACACGCAGCTAGAGAAAAGCACCTACCTTTTCACACACTGATGCCTAAGCAAACGCGTGGCCACACACACGCACACATCCGCAAGCGCGCCTACTCCCATCTATTGAGGGAAAGACGGACGAGCAACGTCCTGACAGGCTTGAGGGGAAAAACGTCCGTTGATGGTTGGCGTACTGCACGCCCGCCTACGGGGCTGCTGGGGAATCCACATTTGGAAGGTACCTGAAGATGTGTGCCTGTTCTTGGAGCTCCGCTAGTAGGGTAGCAAAGACACTCGTAGGCAGTACTGAATGCTGCTCCGTGCTACTTCTCCTCCGCTGGCAAATGCTTCACAGTCGCCCGAGGAAAGACGTTTAACAATCGATCTCCAAGAGAAACGAAACACATGATGCCATAAGGCGAAAGAATAGCAGGGCATCTCTTCACAAGCTTGTCCCTGATGTATAGCTGAGGGCAAACACTTGTGTGCTTGTGGGAGAGCCTGTGTCTTTCCTGGAAGCGTTTGGGAGTTTTGCTCAGACGCGTGTTTCCTCAAGTTCAAGAATCAAGATCTAGGATACCTGCAGACAGGTGCCTGTTTGTGTGGAGACAGTCTGTTTGAAACTGTGTTCCTCAGCGCCCGCTCTTTCTCCCCGTCGCTCCACACGCCTGGGAGTCCCTTTCTTTCTCTCCACAAGCACGTGTGTTGACTTCGTCGCACATGTGCATCTGCACAAGCGTTGAGCTCAGCAGAGTGTGTCTCTTGACACTTGATGTGCGTTGGCTGTGTCTGCCTGCTCCAGTGAAGAGAGAAACGGGAAATCATCTTGGTAGAGGCAACAAAGCAAAAGCGAGGCAGGATTGACATCTGCTCAACAGAGACGGATTCCCTGCGCTGACACAGTTCACAGTTACACGAGAAGCAATCTGAGCGGTCCATCGACCGGAGACGTGTTTCCCAAGAGGTCGTTTAGCGAGTGAACAGCAGTGTGCGCGACTTTCAGGAGTGTGCCTGGAAAGTGCCAGAATCACCAGAGCATCTGTGCAAAAGCTGCTGCCTCTGTGACCGCATTGAGGCACGTTCCCGTGTCTGGGAGTATATAGACGGCTCTTTCGCGTTCGCTCCGAGGGAAACGGTCCGCTATTGCTTCTGTGCGTACAGACGCGATTCCCTTGTCTCTTGCGAACACAGGGAACTCTGTGCATCCAAATCTACAGGCTAAGGACGCGTCTGCATATGTTTTGGTGAACAATCGAGTGTGCGTGTTCTGACAGCTGCCTCTATGCAGACGTCTCCACAGAGCCACTTCTGAATGCCCCGCAGCCCAGGACTGAATGGATACACTAACAAGTGCACCGGTGTGAGCAACCACATATGCAGAAGGACGTCTTTCATCTCACAGAAGCGCGAACGTCTTGGCGTTCAAGCACATGGCAGAAACAAGGTGTGAACAGATGAGCTGCTGCTATTTTCTCCGTTCGGCATGCTTCGTTGTAGCTCTCTTGCCGGTCGCCGGCTTAGCGGCTTGCTTTGCGCGACTAGGACTGGGGAGTGAAGGAGATAGCGCCGGAAACCTTGCCTTTTGCCTTCTTCGGCGCTGGAACCTGGTTGCTGCGCCTTCTCTTTGTCCATGTGCACACACACGATTCCTCAGCGAAAACCATGCAGAAACCTTACCTCGAGCACCCAGGGATGTGCACCCAGCACCACGTGCACGCACACGCAGCTAGAGAAAAGCACCTACCTTTTCACACACTGATGCCTAAGCAAACGCGTGGCCACACACACGCACACATCCGCAAGCGCGCCTACTCCCATCTATTGAGGGAAAGACGGACGAGCAACGTCCTGACAGGCTTGAGGGGAAAAACGTCCGTTGATGGTTGGCGTACTGCACGCCCGCCTACGGGGCTGCTGGGGAATCCACATTTGGAAGGTACCTGAAGATGTGTGCCTGTTCTTGGAGCTCCGCTAGTAGGGTAGCAAAGACACTCGTAGGCAGTACTGAATGCTGCTCCGTGCTACTTCTCCTCCGCTGGCAAATGCTTCACAGTCGCCCGAGGAAAGACGTTTAACAATCGATCTCCAAGAGAAACGAAACACATGATGCCATAAGGCGAAAGAATAGCAGGGCATCTCTTCACAAGCTTGTCCCTGATGTATAGCTGAGGGCAAACACTTGTGTGCTTGTGGGAGAGCCTGTGTCTTTCCTGGAAGCGTTTGGGAGTTTTGCTCAGACGCGTGTTTCCTCAAGTTCAAGAATCAAGATCTAGGATACCTGCAGACAGGTGCCTGTTTGTGTGGAGACAGTCTGTTTGAAACTGTGTTCCTCAGCGCCCGCTCTTTCTCCCCGTCGCTCCACACGCCTGGGAGTCCCTTTCTTTCTCTCCACAAGCACGTGTGTTGACTTCGTCGCACATGTGCATCTGCACAAGCGTTGAGCTCAGCAGAGTGTGTCTCTTGACACTTGATGTGCGTTGGCTGTGTCTGCGTGCTCCAGTGAAGAGAGAAACGGGAAATCATCTTGGTAGAGGCAACAAAGCAAAAGCGAGGCAGGATTGACATCTGCTCAACAGAGACGGATTCCCTGCGCTGACACAGTTCACAGTTACACGAGAAGCAATCTGAGCGGTCCATCGACCGGAGACGTGTTTCCCAAGAGGTCGTTTAGCGAGTGAACAGCAGTGTGCGCGACTTTCAGGAGTGTGCCTGGAAAGTGCCAGAATCACCAGAGCATCTGTGCAAAAGCTGCTGCCTCTGTGACCGCATTGAGGCACGTTCCCGTGTCTGGGAGTATATAGACGGCTCTTTCGCGTTCGCTCCGAGGGAAACGGTCCGCTATTGCTTCTGTGCGTACAGACGCGATTCCCTTGTCTCTTGCGAACACAGGGAACTCTGTGCATCCAAATCTACAGGCTAAGGACGCGTCTGCATATGTTTTGGTGAACAATCGAGTGTGCGTGTTCTGACAGCTGCCTCTATGCAGACGTCTCCACAGAGCCACTTCTGAATGCCCCGCAGCCCAGGACTGAATGGATACACTAACAAGTGCACCGGTGTGAGCAACCACATATGCAGAAGGACGTCTTTCATCTCACAGAAGCGCGAACGTCTTGGCGTTCAAGCACATGGCAGAAACAAGGTGTGAACAGATGAGCTGCTGCTATTTTCTCCGTTCGGCATGCTTCGTTGTAGCTCTCTTGCCGGTCGCCGGCTTAGCGGCTTGCTTTGCGCGACTAGGACTGGGGAGTGAAGGAGATAGCGCCGGAAACCTTGCCTTTTGCCTTCTTCGGCGCTGGAACCTGGTTGCTGCGCCTTCTCTTTGTCCATGTGCACACACACGATTCCTCAGCGAAAACCATGCAGAAACCTTACCTCGAGCACCCAGGGATGTGCACCCAGCACCACGTGCACGCACACGCAGCTAGAGAAAAGCACCTACCTTTTCACACACTGATGCCTAAGCAAACGCGTGGCCACACACACGCACACATCCGCAAGCGCGCCTACTCCCATCTATTGAGGGAAAGACGGACGAGCAACGTCCTGACAGGCTTGAGGGGAAAAACGTCCGTTGATGGTTGGCGTACTGCACGCCCGCCTACGGGGCTGCTGGGGAATCCACATTTGGAAGGTACCTGAAGATGTGTGCCTGTTCTTGGAGCTCCGCTAGTAGGGTAGCAAAGACACTCGTAGGCAGTACTGAATGCTGCTCCGTGCTACTTCTCCTCCGCTGGCAAATGCTTCACAGTCGCCCGAGGAAAGACGTTTAACAATCGATCTCCAAGAGAAACGAAACACATGATGCCATAAGGCGAAAGAATAGCAGGGCATCTCTTCACAAGCTTGTCCCTGATGTATAGCTGAGGGCAAACACTTGTGTGCTTGTGGGAGAGCCTGTGTCTTTCCTGGAAGCGTTTGGGAGTTTTGCTCAGACGCGTGTTTCCTCAAGTTCAAGAATCAAGATCTAGGATACCTGCAGACAGGTGCCTGTTTGTGTGGAGACAGTCTGTTTGAAACTGTGTTCCTCAGCGCCCGCTCTTTCTCCCCGTCGCTCCACACGCCTGGGAGTCCCTTTCTTTCTCTCCACAAGCACGTGTGTTGACTTCGTCGCACATGTGCATCTGCACAAGCGTTGAGCTCAGCAGAGTGTGTCTCTTGACACTTGATGTGCGTTGGCTGTGTCTGCGTGCTCCAGTGAAGAGAGAAACGGGAAATCATCTTGGTAGAGGCAACAAAGCAAAAGCGAGGCAGGATTGACATCTGCTCAACAGAGACGGATTCCCTGCGCTGACACAGTTCACAGTTACACGAGAAGCAATCTGAGCGGTCCATCGACCGGAGACGTGTTTCCCAAGAGGTCGTTTAGCGAGTGAACAGCAGTGTGCGCGACTTTCAGGAGTGTGCCTGGAAAGTGCCAGAATCACCAGAGCATCTGTGCAAAAGCTGCTGCCTCTGTGACCGCATTGAGGCACGTTCCCGTGTCTGCGAGTATATAGACGGCTCTTTCGCGTTCGCTCCGAGGGAAACGGTCCGCTATTCCTTCTGTGCGTACAGACGCGATTCCCTTGTCTCTTGCGAACACAGGGAACTCTGTGCATCCAAATCTACAGGCTAAGGACGCGTCTGCATATGTTTTGGTGAACAATCGAGTGTGCGTGTTCTGACAGCTGCCTCTATGCAGACGTCTCCACAGAGCCACTTCTGAATGCCCCGCAGCCCAGGACTGAATGGATACACTAACAAGTGCACCGGTGTGAGCAACCACATATGCAGAAGGACGTCTTTCATCTCACAGAAGCGCGAACGTCTTGGCGTTCAAGCACATGGCAGAAACAAGGTGTGAACAGATGAGCTGCTGCTATTTTCTCCGTTCGGCATGCTTCGTTGTAGCTCTCTTGCCGGTCGCCGGCTTAGCGGCTTGCTTTGCGCGACTAGGACTGGGGAGTGAAGGAGATAGCGCCGGAAACCTTGCCTTTTGCCTTCTTCGGCGCTGGAACCTGGTTGCTGCGCCTTCTCTTTGTCCATGTGCACACACACGATTCCTCAGCGAAAACCATGCAGAAACCTTACCTCGAGCACCCAGGGATGTGCACCCAGCACCACGTGCACGCACACGCAGCTAGAGAAAAGCACCTACCTTTTCACACACTGATGCCTAAGCAAACGCGTGGCCACACACACGCACACATCCGCAAGCGCGCCTACTCCCATCTATTGAGGGAAAGACGGACGAGCAACGTCCTGACAGGCTTGAGGGGAAAAACGTCCGTTGATGGTTGGCGTACTGCACGCCCGCCTACGGGGCTGCTGGGGAATCCACATTTGGAAGGTACCTGAAGATGTGTGCCTGTTCTTGGAGCTCCGCTAGTAGGGTAGCAAAGACACTCGTAGGCAGTACTGAATGCTGCTCCGTGCTACTTCTCCTCCGCTGGCAAATGCTTCACAGTCGCCCGAGGAAAGACGTTTAACAATCGATCTCCAAGAGAAACGAAACACATGATGCCATAAGGCGAAAGAATAGCAGGGCATCTCTTCACAAGCTTGTCCCTGATCTATAGCTGAGGGCAAACACTTGTGTGCTTGTGGGAGAGCCTGTGTCTTTCCTGGAAGCGTTTGGGAGTTTTGCTCAGACGCGTGTTTCCTCAAGTTCAAGAATCAAGATCTAGGATACCTGCAGACAGGTGCCTGTTTGTGTGGAGACAGTCTGTTTGAAACTGTGTTCCTCAGCGCCCGCTCTTTCTCCCCGTCGCTCCACACGCCTGGGAGTCCCTTTCTTTCTCTCCACAAGCACGTGTGTTGACTTCGTCGCACATGTGCATCTGCACAAGCGTTGAGCTCAGCAGAGTGTGTCTCTTGACACTTGATGTGCGTTGGCTGTGTCTGCGTGCTCCAGTGAAGAGAGAAACGGGAAATCATCTTGGTAGAGGCAACAAAGCAAAAGCGAGGCAGGATTGACATCTGCTCAACAGAGACGGATTCCCTGCGCTGACACAGTTCACAGTTACACGAGAAGCAATCTGAGCGGTCCATCGACCGGAGACGTGTTTCCCAAGAGGTCGTTTAGCGAGTGAACAGCAGTGTGCGCGACTTTCAGGAGTGTGCCTGGAAAGTGCCAGAATCACCAGAGCATCTGTGCAAAAGCTGCTGCCTCTGTGACCGCATTGAGGCACGTTCCCGTGTCTGCGAGTATATAGACGGCTCTTTCGCGTTCGCTCCGAGGGAAATGGTCCGCTATTGCTTCTGTGCGTACAGACGCGATTCCCTTGTCTCTTGCGAACACAGGGAACTCTGTGCATCCAAATCTACAGGCTAAGGACGCGTCTGCATATGTTTTGGTGAACAATCGAGTGTGCGTGTTCTGACAGCTGCCTCTATGCAGACGTCTCCACAGAGCCACTTCTGAATGCCCCGCAGCCCAGGACTGAATGGATACACTAACAAGTGCACCGGTGTGAGCAACCACATATGCAGAAGGACGTCTTTCATCTCACAGAAGCGCGAACGTCTTGGCGTTCAAGCACATGGCAGAAACAAGGTGTGAACAGATGAGCTGCTGCTATTTTCTCCGTTCGGCATGCTTCGTTGTAGCTCTCTTGCCGGTCGCCGGCTTAGCGGCTTGCTTTGCGCGACTAGGACTGGGGAGTGAAGGAGATAGCGCCGGAAACCTTGCCTTTTGCCTTCTTCGGCGCTGGAACCTGGTTGCTGCGCCTTCTCTTTGTCCATGTGCACACACACGATTCCTCAGCGAAAACCATGCAGAAACCTTACCTCGAGCACCCAGGGATGTGCACCCAGCACCACGTGCACGCACACGCAGCTAGAGAAAAGCACCTACCTTTTCACACACTGATGCCTAAGCAAACGCGTGGCCACACACACGCACACATCCGCAAGCGCGCCTACTCCCATCTATTGAGGGAAAGACGGACGAGCAACGTCCTGACAGGCTTGAGGGGAAAAACGTCCGTTGATGGTTGGCGTACTGCACGCCCGCCTACGGGGCTGCTGGGGAATCCACATTTGGAAGGTACCTGAAGATGTGTGCCTGTTCTTGGAGCTCCGCTAGTAGGGTAGCAAAGACACTCGTAGGCAGTACTGAATGCTGCTCCGTGCTACTTCTCCTCCGCTGGCAAATGCTTCACAGTCGCCCGAGGAAAGACGTTTAACAATCGATCTCCAAGAGAAACGAAACACATGATGCCATAAGGCGAAAGAATAGCAGGGCATCTCTTCACAAGCTTGTCCCTGATCTATAGCTGAGGGCAAACACTTGTGTGCTTGTGGGAGAGCCTGTGTCTTTCCTGGAAGCGTTTGGGAGTTTTGCTCAGACGCGTGTTTCCTCAAGTTCAAGAATCAAGATCTAGGATACCTGCAGACAGGTGCCTGTTTGTGTGGAGACAGTCTGTTTGAAACTGTGTTCCTCAGCGCCCGCTCTTTCTCCCCGTCGCTCCACACGCCTGGGAGTCCCTTTCTTTCTCTCCACAAGCACGTGTGTTGACTTCGTCGCACATGTGCATCTGCACAAGCGTTGAGCTCAGCAGAGTGTGTCTCTTGACACTTGATGTGCGTTGGCTGTGTCTGCGTGCTCCAGTGAAGAGAGAAACGGGAAATCATCTTGGTAGAGGCAACAAAGCAAAAGCGAGGCAGGATTGACATCTGCTCAACAGAGACGGATTCCCTGCGCTGACACAGTTCACAGTTACACGAGAAGCAATCTGAGCGGTCCATCGACCGGAGACGTGTTTCCCAAGAGGTCGTTTAGCGAGTGAACAGCAGTGTGCGCGACTTTCAGGAGTGTGCCTGGAAAGTGCCAGAATCACCAGAGCATCTGTGCAAAAGCTGCTGCCTCTGTGACCGCATTGAGGCACGTTCCCGTGTCTGCGAGTATATAGACGGCTCTTTCGCGTTCGCTCCGAGGGAAACGGTCCGCTATTGCTTCTGTGCGTACAGACGCGATTCCCTTGTCTCTTGCGAACACAGGGAACTCTGTGCATCCAAATCTACAGGCTAAGGACGCGTCTGCATATGTTTTGGTGAACAATCGAGTGTGCGTGTTCTGACAGCTGCCTCTATGCAGACGTCTCCACAGAGCCACTTCTGAATGCCCCGCAGCCCAGGACTGAATGGATACACTAACAAGTGCACCGGTGTGAGCAACCACATATGCAGAAGGACGTCTTTCATCTCACAGAAGCGCGAACGTCTTGGCGTTCAAGCACATGGCAGAAACAAGGTGTGAACAGATGAGCTGCTGCTATTTTCTCCGTTCGGCATGCTTCGTTGTAGCTCTCTTGCCGGTCGCCGGCTTAGCGGCTTGCTTTGCGCGACTAGGACTGGGGAGTGAAGGAGATAGCGCCGGAAACCTTGCCTTTTGCCTTCTTCGGCGCTGGAACCTGGTTGCTGCGCCTTCTCTTTGTCCATGTGCACACACACGATTCCTCAGCGAAAACCATGCAGAAACCTTACCTCGAGCACCCAGGGATGTGCACCCAGCACCACGTGCACGCACACGCAGCTAGAGAAAAGCACCTACCTTTTCACACACTGATGCCTAAGCAAACGCGTGGCCACACACACGCACACATCCGCAAGCGCGCCTACTCCCATCTATTGAGGGAAAGACGGACGAGCAACGTCCTGACAGGCTTGAGGGGAAAAACGTCCGTTGATGGTTGGCGTACTGCACGCCCGCCTACGGGGCTGCTGGGGAATCCACATTTGGAAGGTACCTGAAGATGTGTGCCTGTTCTTGGAGCTCCGCTAGTAGGGTAGCAAAGACACTCGTAGGCAGTACTGAATGCTGCTCCGTGCTACTTCTCCTCCGCTGGCAAATGCTTCACAGTCGCCCGAGGAAAGACGTTTAACAATCGATCTCCAAGAGAAACGAAACACATGATGCCATAAGGCGAAAGAATAGCAGGGCATCTCTTCACAAGCTTGTCCCTGATGTATAGCTGAGGGCAAACACTTGTGTGCTTGTGGGAGAGCCTGTGTCTTTCCTGGAAGCGTTTGGGAGTTTTGCTCAGACGCGTGTTTCCTCAAGTTCAAGAATCAAGATCTAGGATACCTGCAGACAGGTGCCTGTTTGTGTGGAGACAGTCTGTTTGAAACTGTGTTCCTCAGCGCCCGCTCTTTCTCCCCGTCGCTCCACACGCCTGGGAGTCCCTTTCTTTCTCTCCACAAGCACGTGTGTTGACTTCGTCGCACATGTGCATCTGCACAAGCGTTGAGCTCAGCAGAGTGTGTCTCTTGACACTTGATGTGCGTTGGCTGTGTCTGCGTGCTCCAGTGAAGAGAGAAACGGGAAATCATCTTGGTAGAGGCAACAAAGCAAAAGCGAGGCAGGATTGACATCTGCTCAACAGAGACGGATTCCCTGCGCTGACACAGTTCACAGTTACACGAGAAGCAATCTGAGCGGTCCATCGACCGGAGACGTGTTTCCCAAGAGGTCGTTTAGCGAGTGAACAGCAGTGTGCGCGACTTTCAGGAGTGTGCCTGGAAAGTGCCAGAATCACCAGAGCATCTGTGCAAAAGCTGCTGCCTCTGTGACCGCATTGAGGCACGTTCCCGTGTCTGGGAGTATATAGACGGCTCTTTCGCGTTCGCTCCGAGGGAAACGGTCCGCTATTGCTTCTGTGCGTACAGACGCGATTCCCTTGTCTCTTGCGAACACAGGGAACTCTGTGCATCCAAATCTACAGGCTAAGGACGCGTCTGCATATGTTTTGGTGAACAATCGAGTGTGCGTGTTCTGACAGCTGCCTCTATGCAGACGTCTCCACAGAGCCACTTCTGAATGCCCCGCAGCCCAGGACTGAATGGATACACTAACAAGTGCACCGGTGTGAGCAACCACATATGCAGAAGGACGTCTTTCATCTCACAGAAGCGCGAACGTCTTGGCGTTCAAGCACATGGCAGAAACAAGGTGTGAACAGATGAGCTGCTGCTATTTTCTCCGTTCGGCATGCTTCGTTGTAGCTCTCTTGCCGGTCGCCGGCTTAGCGGCTTGCTTTGCGCGACTAGGACTGGGGAGTGAAGGAGATAGCGCCGGAAACCTTGCCTTTTGCCTTCTTCGGCGCTGGAACCTGGTTGCTGCGCCTTCTCTTTGTCCATGTGCACACACACGATTCCTCAGCGAAAACCATGCAGAAACCTTACCTCGAGCACCCAGGGATGTGCACCCAGCACCACGTGCACGCACACGCAGCTAGAGAAAAGCACCTACCTTTTCACACACTGATGCCTAAGCAAACGCGTGGCCACACACACGCACACATCCGCAAGCGCGCCTACTCCCATCTATTGAGGGAAAGACGGACGAGCAACGTCCTGACAGGCTTGAGGGGAAAAACGTCCGTTGATGGTTGGCGTACTGCACGCCCGCCTACGGGGCTGCAGGGGAATCCACATTTGGAAGGTACCTGAAGATGTGTGCCTGTTCTTGGAGCTCCGCTAGTAGGGTAGCAAAGACACTCGTAGGCAGTACTGAATGCTGCTCCGTGCTACTTCTCCTCCGCTGGCAAATGCTTCACAGTCGCCCGAGGAAAGACGTTTAACAATCGATCTCCAAGAGAAACGAAACACATGATGCCATAAGGCGAAAGAATAGCAGGGCATCTCTTCACAAGCTTGTCCCTGATGTATAGCTGAGGGCAAACACTTGTGTGCTTGTGGGAGAGCCTGTGTCTTTCCTGGAAGCGTTTGGGAGTTTTGCTCAGACGCGTGTTTCCTCAAGTTCAAGAATCAAGATCTAGGATACCTGCAGACAGGTGCCTGTTTGTGTGGAGACAGTCTGTTTGAAACTGTGTTCCTCAGCGCCCGCTCTTTCTCCCCGTCGCTCCACACGCCTGGGAGTCCCTTTCTTTCTCTCCACAAGCACGTGTGTTGACTTCGTCGCACATGTGCATCTGCACAAGCGTTGAGCTCAGCAGAGTGTGTCTCTTGACACTTGATGTGCGTTGGCTGTGTCTGCGTGCTCCAGTGAAGAGAGAAACGGGAAATCATCTTGGTAGAGGCAACAAAGCAAAAGCGAGGCAGGATTGACATCTGCTCAACAGAGACGGATTCCCTGCGCTGACACAGTTCACAGTTACACGAGAAGCAATCTGAGCGGTCCATCGACCGGAGACGTGTTTCCCAAGAGGTCGTTTAGCGAGTGAACAGCAGTGTGCGCGACTTTCAGGAGTGTGCCTGGAAAGTGCCAGAATCACCAGAGCATCTGTGCAAAAGCTGCTGCCTCTGTGACCGCATTGAGGCACGTTCCCGTGTCTGCGAGTATATAGACGGCTCTTTCGCGTTCGCTCCGAGGGAAACGGTCCGCTATTGCTTCTGTGCGTACAGACGCGATTCCCTTGTCTCTTGCGAACACAGGGAACTCTGTGCATCCAAATCTACAGGCTAAGGACGCGTCTGCATATGTTTTGGTGAACAATCGAGTGTGCGTGTTCTGACAGCTGCCTCTATGCAGACGTCTCCACAGAGCCACTTCTGAATGCCCCGCAGCCCAGGACTGAATGGATACACTAACAAGTGCACCGGTGTGAGCAACCACATATGCAGAAGGACGTCTTTCATCTCACAGAAGCGCGAACGTCTTGGCGTTCAAGCACATGGCAGAAACAAGGTGTGAACAGATGAGCTGCTGCTATTTTCTCCGTTCGGCATGCTTCGTTGTAGCTCTCTTGCCGGTCGCCGGCTTAGCGGCTTGCTTTGCGCGACTAGGACTGGGGAGTGAAGGAGATAGCGCCGGAAACCTTGCCTTTTGCCTTCTTCGGCGCTGGAACCTGGTTGCTGCGCCTTCTCTTTGTCCATGTGCACACACACGATTCCTCAGCGAAAACCATGCAGAAACCTTACCTCGAGCACCCAGGGATGTGCACCCAGCACCACGTGCACGCACACGCAGCTAGAGAAAAGCACCTACCTTTTCACACACTGATGCCTAAGCAAACGCGTGGCCACACACACGCACACATCCGCAAGCGCGCCTACTCCCATCTATTGAGGGAAAGACGGACGAGCAACGTCCTGACAGGCTTGAGGGGAAAAACGTCCGTTGATGGTTGGCGTACTGCACGCCCGCCTACGGGGCTGCTGGGGAATCCACATTTGGAAGGTACCTGAAGATGTGTGCCTGTTCTTGGAGCTCCGCTAGTAGGGTAGCAAAGACACTCGTAGGCAGTACTGAATGCTGCTCCGTGCTACTTCTCCTCCGCTGGCAAATGCTTCACAGTCGCCCGAGGAAAGACGTTTAACAATCGATCTCCAAGAGAAACGAAACACATGATGCCATAAGGCGAAAGAATAGCAGGGCATCTCTTCACAAGCTTGTCCCTGATCTATAGCTGAGGGCAAACACTTGTGTGCTTGTGGGAGAGCCTGTGTCTTTCCTGGAAGCGTTTGGGAGTTTTGCTCAGACGCGTGTTTCCTCAAGTTCAAGAATCAAGATCTAGGATACCTGCAGACAGGTGCCTGTTTGTGTGGAGACAGTCTGTTTGAAACTGTGTTCCTCAGCGCCCGCTCTTTCTCCCCGTCGCTCCACACGCCTGGGAGTCCCTTTCTTTCTCTCCACAAGCACGTGTGTTGACTTCGTCGCACATGTGCATCTGCACAAGCGTTGAGCTCAGCAGAGTGTGTCTCTTGACACTTGATGTGCGTTGGCTGTGTCTGCGTGCTCCAGTGAAGAGAGAAACGGGAAATCATCTTGGTAGAGGCAACAAAGCAAAAGCGAGGCAGGATTGACATCTGCTCAACAGAGACGGATTCCCTGCGCTGACACAGTTCACAGTTACACGAGAAGCAATCTGAGCGGTCCATCGACCGGAGACGTGTTTCCCAAGAGGTCGTTTAGCGAGTGAACAGCAGTGTGCGCGACTTTCAGGAGTGTGCCTGGAAAGTGCCAGAATCACCAGAGCATCTGTGCAAAAGCTGCTGCCTCTGTGACCGCATTGAGGCACGTTCCCGTGTCTGCGAGTATATAGACGGCTCTTTCGCGTTCGCTCCGAGGGAAACGGTCCGCTATTGCTTCTGTGCGTACAGACGCGATTCCCTTGTCTCTTGCGAACACAGGGAACTCTGTGCATCCAAATCTACAGGCTAAGGACGCGTCTGCATATGTTTTGGTGAACAATCGAGTGTGCGTGTTCTGACAGCTGCCTCTATGCAGACGTCTCCACAGAGCCACTTCTGAATGCCCCGCAGCCCAGGACTGAATGGATACACTAACAAGTGCACCGGTGTGAGCAACCACATATGCAGAAGGACGTCTTTCATCTCACAGAAGCGCGAACGTCTTGGCGTTCAAGCACATGGCAGAAACAAGGTGTGAACAGATGAGCTGCTGCTATTTTCTCCGTTCGGCATGCTTCGTTGTAGCTCTCTTGCCGGTCGCCGGCTTAGCGGCTTGCTTTGCGCGACTAGGACTGGGGAGTGAAGGAGATAGCGCCGGAAACCTTGCCTTTTGCCTTCTTCGGCGCTGGAACCTGGTTGCTGCGCCTTCTCTTTGTCCATGTGCACACACACGATTCCTCAGCGAAAACCATGCAGAAACCTTACCTCGAGCACCCAGGGATGTGCACCCAGCACCACGTGCACGCACACGCAGCTAGAGAAAAGCACCTACCTTTTCACACACTGATGCCTAAGCAAACGCGTGGCCACACACACGCACACATCCGCAAGCGCGCCTACTCCCATCTATTGAGGGAAAGACGGACGAGCAACGTCCTGACAGGCTTGAGGGGAAAAACGTCCGTTGATGGTTGGCGTACTGCACGCCCGCCTACGGGGCTGCTGGGGAATCCACATTTGGAAGGTACCTGAAGATGTGTGCCTGTTCTTGGAGCTCCGCTAGTAGGGTAGCAAAGACACTCGTAGGCAGTACTGAATGCTGCTCCGTGCTACTTCTCCTCCGCTGGCAAATGCTTCACAGTCGCCCGAGGAAAGACGTTTAACAATCGATCTCCAAGAGAAACGAAACACATGATGCCATAAGGCGAAAGAATAGCAGGGCATCTCTTCACAAGCTTGTCCCTGATGTATAGCTGAGGGCAAACACTTGTGTGCTTGTGGGAGAGCCTGTGTCTTTCCTGGAAGCGTTTGGGAGTTTTGCTCAGACGCGTGTTTCCTCAAGTTCAAGAATCAAGATCTAGGATACCTGCAGACAGGTGCCTGTTTGTGTGGAGACAGTCTGTTTGAAACTGTGTTCCTCAGCGCCCGCTCTTTCTCCCCGTCGCTCCACACGCCTGGGAGTCCCTTTCTTTCTCTCCACAAGCACGTGTGTTGACTTCGTCGCACATGTGCATCTGCACAAGCGTTGAGCTCAGCAGAGTGTGTCTCTTGACACTTGATGTGCGTTGGCTGTGTCTGCGTGCTCCAGTGAAGAGAGAAACGGGAAATCATCTTGGTAGAGGCAACAAAGCAAAAGCGAGGCAGGATTGACATCTGCTCAACAGAGACGGATTCCCTGCGCTGACACAGTTCACAGTTACACGAGAAGCAATCTGAGCGGTCCATCGACCGGAGACGTGTTTCCCAAGAGGTCGTTTAGCGAGTGAACAGCAGTGTGCGCGACTTTCAGGAGTGTGCCTGGAAAGTGCCAGAATCACCAGAGCATCTGTGCAAAAGCTGCTGCCTCTGTGACCGCATTGAGGCACGTTCCCGTGTCTGCGAGTATATAGACGGCTCTTTCGCGTTCGCTCCGAGGGAAACGGTCCGCTATTGCTTCTGTGCGTACAGACGCGATTCCCTTGTCTCTTGCGAACACAGGGAACTCTGTGCATCCAAATCTACAGGCTAAGGACGCGTCTGCATATGTTTTGGTGAACAATCGAGTGTGCGTGTTCTGACAGCTGCCTCTATGCAGACGTCTCCACAGAGCCACTTCTGAATGCCCCGCAGCCCAGGACTGAATGGATACACTAACAAGTGCACCGGTGTGAGCAACCACATATGCAGAAGGACGTCTTTCATCTCACAGAAGCGCGAACGTCTTGGCGTTCAAGCACATGGCAGAAACAAGGTGTGAACAGATGAGCTGCTGCTATTTTCTCCGTTCGGCATGCTTCGTTGTAGCTCTCTTGCCGGTCGCCGGCTTAGCGGCTTGCTTTGCGCGACTAGGACTGGGGAGTGAAGGAGATAGCGCCGGAAACCTTGCCTTTTGCCTTCTTCGGCGCTGGAACCTGGTTGCTGCGCCTTCTCTTTGTCCATGTGCACACACACGATTCCTCAGCGAAAACCATGCAGAAACCTTACCTCGAGCACCCAGGGATGTGCACCCAGCACCACGTGCACGCACACGCAGCTAGAGAAAAGCACCTACCTTTTCACACACTGATGCCTAAGCAAACGCGTGGCCACACACACGCACACATCCGCAAGCGCGCCTACTCCCATCTATCGAGGGAAAGACGGACGAGCAACGTCCTGACAGGCTTGAGGGGAAAAACGTCCGTTGATGGTTGGCGTACTGCACGCCCGCCTACGGGGCTGCTGGGGAATCCACATTTGGAAGGTACCTGAAGATGTGTGCCTGTTCTTGGAGCTCCGCTAGTAGGGTAGCAAAGACACTCGTAGGCAGTACTGAATGCTGCTCCGTGCTACTTCTCCTCCGCTGGCAAATGCTTCACAGTCGCCCGAGGAAAGACGTTTAACAATCGATCTCCAAGAGAAACGAAACACATGATGCCATAAGGCGAAAGAATAGCAGGGCATCTCTTCACAAGCTTGTCCCTGATCTATAGCTGAGGGCAAACACTTGTGTGCTTGTGGGAGAGCCTGTGTCTTTCCTGGAAGCGTTTGGGAGTTTTGCTCAGACGCGTGTTTCCTCAAGTTCAAGAATCAAGATCTAGGATACCTGCAGACAGGTGCCTGTTTGTGTGGAGACAGTCTGTTTGAAACTGTGTTCCTCAGCGCCCGCTCTTTCTCCCCGTCGCTCCACACGCCTGGGAGTCCCTTTCTTTCTCTCCACAAGCACGTGTGTTGACTTCGTCGCACATGTGCATCTGCACAAGCGTTGAGCTCAGCAGAGTGTGTCTCTTGACACTTGATGTGCGTTGGCTGTGTCTGCGTGCTCCAGTGAAGAGAGAAACGGGAAATCATCTTGGTAGAGGCAACAAAGCAAAAGCGAGGCAGGATTGACATCTGCTCAACAGAGACGGATTCCCTGCGCTGACACAGTTCACAGTTACACGAGAAGCAATCTGAGCGGTCCATCGACCGGAGACGTGTTTCCCAAGAGGTCGTTTAGCGAGTGAACAGCAGTGTGCGCGACTTTCAGGAGTGTGCCTGGAAAGTGCCAGAATCACCAGAGCATCTGTGCAAAAGCTGCTGCCTCTGTGACCGCATTGAGGCACGTTCCTGTGTCTGCGAGTATATAGACGGCTCTTTCGCGTTCGCTCCGAGGGAAACGGTCCGCTATTGCTTCTGTGCGTACAGACGCGATTCCCTTGTCTCTTGCGAACACAGGGAACTCTGTGCATCCAAATCTACAGGCTAAGGACGCGTCTGCATATGTTTTGGTGAACAATCGAGTGTGCGTGTTCTGACAGCTGCCTCTATGCAGACGTCTCCACAGAGCCACTTCTGAATGCCCCGCAGCCCAGGACTGAATGGATACACTAACAAGTGCACCGGTGTGAGCAACCACATATGCAGAAGGACGTCTTTCATCTCACAGAAGCGCGAACGTCTTGGCGTTCAAGCACATGGCAGAAACAAGGTGTGAACAGATGAGCTGCTGCTATTTTCTCCGTTCGGCATGCTTCGTTGTAGCTCTCTTGCCGGTCGCCGGCTTAGCGGCTTGCTTTGCGCGACTAGGACTGGGGAGTGAAGGAGATAGCGCCGGAAACCTTGCCTTTTGCCTTCTTCGGCGCTGGAACCTGGTTGCTGCGCCTTCTCTTTGTCCATGTGCACACACACGATTCCTCAGCGAAAACCATGCAGAAACCTTACCTCGAGCACCCAGGGATGTGTACCCAGCACCACGTGCACGCACACGCAGCTAGAGAAAAGCACCTACCTTTTCACACACTGATGCCTAAGCAAACGCGTGGCCACACACACGCACACATCCGCAAGCGCGCCTACTCCCATCTATTGAGGGAAAGACGGACGAGCAACGTCCTGACAGGCTTGAGGGGAAAAACGTCCGTTGATGGTTGGCGTACTGCACGCCCGCCTACGGGGCTGCAGGGGAATCCACATTTGGAAGGTACCTGAAGATGTGTGCCTGTTCTTGGAGCTCCGCTAGTAGGGTAGCAAAGACACTCGTAGGCAGTACTGAATGCTGCTCCGTGCTACTTCTCCTCCGCTGGCAAATGCTTCACAGTCGCCCGAGGAAAGACGTTTAACAATCGATCTCCAAGAGAAACGAAACACATGATGCCATAAGGCGAAAGAATAGCAGGGCATCTCTTCACAAGCTTGTCCCTGATGTATAGCTGAGGGCAAACACTTGTGTGCTTGTGGGAGAGCCTGTGTCTTTCCTGGAAGCGTTTGGGAGTTTTGCTCAGACGCGTGTTTCCTCAAGTTCAAGAATCAAGATCTAGGATACCTGCAGACAGGTGCCTGTTTGTGTGGAGACAGTCTGTTTGAAACTGTGTTCCTCAGCGCCCGCTCTTTCTCCCCGTCGCTCCACACGCCTGGGAGTCCCTTTCTTTCTCTCCACAAGCACGTGTGTTGACTTCGTCGCACATGTGCATCTGCACAAGCGTTGAGCTCAGCAGAGTGTGTCTCTTGACACTTGATGTGCGTTGGCTGTGTCTGCGTGCTCCAGTGAAGAGAGAAACGGGAAATCATCTTGGTAGAGGCAACAAAGCAAAAGCGAGGCAGGATTGACATCTGCTCAACAGAGACGGATTCCCTGCGCTGACACAGTTCACAGTTACACGAGAAGCAATCTGAGCGGTCCATCGACCGGAGACGTGTTTCCCAAGAGGTCGTTTAGCGAGTGAACAGCAGTGTGCGCGACTTTCAGGAGTGTGCCTGGAAAGTGCCAGAATCACCAGAGCATCTGTGCAAAAGCTGCTGCCTCTGTGACCGCATTGAGGCACGTTCCCGTGTCTGCGAGTATATAGACGGCTCTTTCGCGTTCGCTCCGAGGGAAACGGTCCGCTATTGCTTCTGTGCGTACAGACGCGATTCCCTTGTCTCTTGCGAACACAGGGAACTCTGTGCATCCAAATCTACAGGCTAAGGACGCGTCTGCATATGTTTTGGTGAACAATCGAGTGTGCGTGTTCTGACAGCTGCCTCTATGCAGACGTCTCCACAGAGCCACTTCTGAATGCCCCGCAGCCCAGGACTGAATGGATACACTAACAAGTGCACCGGTGTGAGCAACCACATATGCAGAAGGACGTCTTTCATCTCACAGAAGCGCGAACGTCTTGGCGTTCAAGCACATGGCAGAAACAAGGTGTGAACAGATGAGCTGCTGCTATTTTCTCCGTTCGGCATGCTTCGTTGTAGCTCTCTTGCCGGTCGCCGGCTTAGCGGCTTGCTTTGCGCGACTAGGACTGGGGAGTGAAGGAGATAGCGCCGGAAACCTTGCCTTTTGCCTTCTTCGGCGCTGGAACCTGGTTGCTGCGCCTTCTCTTTGTCCATGTGCACACACACGATTCCTCAGCGAAAACCATGCAGAAACCTTACCTCGAGCACCCAGGGATGTGCACCCAGCACCACGTGCACGCACACGCAGCTAGAGAAAAGCACCTACCTTTTCACACACTGATGCCTAAGCAAACGCGTGGCCACACACACGCACACATCCGCAAGCGCGCCTACTCCCATCTATTGAGGGAAAGACGGACGAGCAACGTCCTGACAGGCTTGAGGGGAAAAACGTCCGTTGATGGTTGGCGTACTGCACGCCCGCCTACGGGGCTGCAGGGGAATCCACATTTGGAAGGTACCTGAAGATGTGTGCCTGTTCTTGGAGCTCCGCTAGTAGGGTAGCAAAGACACTCGTAGGCAGTACTGAATGCTGCTCCGTGCTACTTCTCCTCCGCTGGCAAATGCTTCACAGTCGCCCGAGGAAAGACGTTTAACAATCGATCTCCAAGAGAAACGAAACACATGATGCCATAAGGCGAAAGAATAGCAGGGCATCTCTTCACAAGCTTGTCCCTGATGTATAGCTGAGGGCAAACACTTGTGTGCTTGTGGGAGAGCCTGTGTCTTTCCTGGAAGCGTTTGGGAGTTTTGCTCAGACGCGTGTTTCCTCAAGTTCAAGAATCAAGATCTAGGATACCTGCAGACAGGTGCCTGTTTGTGTGGAGACAGTCTGTTTGAAACTGTGTTCCTCAGCGCCCGCTCTTTCTCCCCGTCGCTCCACACGCCTGGGAGTCCCTTTCTTTCTCTCCACAAGCACGTGTGTTGACTTCGTCGCACATGTGCATCTGCACAAGCGTTGAGCTCAGCAGAGTGTGTCTCTTGACACTTGATGTGCGTTGGCTGTGTCTGCGTGCTCCAGTGAAGAGAGAAACGGGAAATCATCTTGGTAGAGGCAACAAAGCAAAAGCGAGGCAGGATTGACATCTGCTCAACAGAGACGGATTCCCTGCGCTGACACAGTTCACAGTTACACGAGAAGCAATCTGAGCGGTCCATCGACCGGAGACGTGTTTCCCAAGAGGTCGTTTAGCGAGTGAACAGCAGTGTGCGCGACTTTCAGGAGTGTGCCTGGAAAGTGCCAGAATCACCAGAGCATCTGTGCAAAAGCTGCTGCCTCTGTGACCGCATTGAGGCACGTTCCCGTGTCTGCGAGTATATAGACGGCTCTTTCGCGTTCGCTCCGAGGGAAACGGTCCGCTATTGCTTCTGTGCGTACAGACGCGATTCCCTTGTCTCTTGCGAACACAGGGAACTCTGTGCATCCAAATCTACAGGCTAAGGACGCGTCTGCATATGTTTTGGTGAACAATCGAGTGTGCGTGTTCTGACAGCTGCCTCTATGCAGACGTCTCCACAGAGCCACTTCTGAATGCCCCGCAGCCCAGGACTGAATGGATACACTAACAAGTGCACCGGTGTGAGCAACCACATATGCAGAAGGACGTCTTTCATCTCACAGAAGCGCGAACGTCTTGGCGTTCAAGCACATGGCAGAAACAAGGTGTGAACAGATGAGCTGCTGCTATTTTCTCCGTTCGGCATGCTTCGTTGTAGCTCTCTTGCCGGTCGCCGGCTTAGCGGCTTGCTTTGCGCGACTAGGACTGGGGAGTGAAGGAGATAGCGCCGGAAACCTTGCCTTTTGCCTTCTTCGGCGCTGGAACCTGGTTGCTGCGCCTTCTCTTTGTCCATGTGCACACACACGATTCCTCAGCGAAAACCATGCAGAAACCTTACCTCGAGCACCCAGGGATGTGCACCCAGCACCACGTGCACGCACACGCAGCTAGAGAAAAGCACCTACCTTTTCACACACTGATGCCTAAGCAAACGCGTGGCCACACACACGCACACATCCGCAAGCGCGCCTACTCCCATCTATTGAGGGAAAGACGGACGAGCAACGTCCTGACAGGCTTGAGGGGAAAAACGTCCGTTGATGGTTGGCGTACTGCACGCCCGCCTACGGGGCTGCAGGGGAATCCACATTTGGAAGGTACCTGAAGATGTGTGCCTGTTCTTGGAGCTCCGCTAGTAGGGTAGCAAAGACACTCGTAGGCAGTACTGAATGCTGCTCCGTGCTACTTCTCCTCCGCTGGCAAATGCTTCACAGTCGCCCGAGGAAAGACGTTTAACAATCGATCTCCAAGAGAAACGAAACACATGATGCCATAAGGCGAAAGAATAGCAGGGCATCTCTTCACAAGCTTGTCCCTGATGTATAGCTGAGGGCAAACACTTGTGTGCTTGTGGGAGAGCCTGTGTCTTTCCTGGAAGCGTTTGGGAGTTTTGCTCAGACGCGTGTTTCCTCAAGTTCAAGAATCAAGATCTAGGATACCTGCAGACAGGTGCCTGTTTGTGTGGAGACAGTCTGTTTGAAACTGTGTTCCTCAGCGCCCGCTCTTTCTCCCCGTCGCTCCACACGCCTGGGAGTCCCTTTCTTTCTCTCCACAAGCACGTGTGTTGACTTCGTCGCACATGTGCATCTGCACAAGCGTTGAGCTCAGCAGAGTGTGTCTCTTGACACTTGATGTGCGTTGGCTGTGTCTGCGTGCTCCAGTGAAGAGAGAAACGGGAAATCATCTTGGTAGAGGCAACAAAGCAAAAGCGAGGCAGGATTGACATCTGCTCAACAGAGACGGATTCCCTGCGCTGACACAGTTCACAGTTACACGAGAAGCAATCTGAGCGGTCCATCGACCGGAGACGTGTTTCCCAAGAGGTCGTTTAGCGAGTGAACAGCAGTGTGCGCGACTTTCAGGAGTGTGCCTGGAAAGTGCCAGAATCACCAGAGCATCTGTGCAAAAGCTGCTGCCTCTGTGACCGCATTGAGGCACGTTCCCGTGTCTGCGAGTATATAGACGGCTCTTTCGCGTTCGCTCCGAGGGAAACGGTCCGCTATTGCTTCTGTGCGTACAGACGCGATTCCCTTGTCTCTTGCGAACACAGGGAACTCTGTGCATCCAAATCTACAGGCTAAGGACGCGTCTGCATATGTTTTGGTGAACAATCGAGTGTGCGTGTTCTGACAGCTGCCTCTATGCAGACGTCTCCACAGAGCCACTTCTGAATGCCCCGCAGCCCAGGACTGAATGGATACACTAACAAGTGCACCGGTGTGAGCAACCACATATGCAGAAGGACGTCTTTCATCTCACAGAAGCGCGAACGTCTTGGCGTTCAAGCACATGGCAGAAACAAGGTGTGAACAGATGAGCTGCTGCTATTTTCTCCGTTCGGCATGCTTCGTTGTAGCTCTCTTGCCGGTCGCCGGCTTAGCGGCTTGCTTTGCGCGACTAGGACTGGGGAGTGAAGGAGATAGCGCCGGAAACCTTGCCTTTTGCCTTCTTCGGCGCTGGAACCTGGTTGCTGCGCCTTCTCTTTGTCCATGTGCACACACACGATTCCTCAGCGAAAACCATGCAGAAACCTTACCTCGAGCACCCAGGGATGTGCACCCAGCACCACGTGCACGCACACGCAGCTAGAGAAAAGCACCTACCTTTTCACACACTGATGCCTAAGCAAACGCGTGGCCACACACACGCACACATCCGCAAGCGCGCCTACTCCCATCTATTGAGGGAAAGACGGACGAGCAACGTCCTGACAGGCTTGAGGGGAAAAACGTCCGTTGATGGTTGGCGTACTGCACGCCCGCCTACGGGGCTGCTGGGGAATCCACATTTGGAAGGTACCTGAAGATGTGTGCCTGTTCTTGGAGCTCCGCTAGTAGGGTAGCAAAGACACTCGTAGGCAGTACTGAATGCTGCTCCGTGCTACTTCTCCTCCGCTGGCAAATGCTTCACAGTCGCCCGAGGAAAGACGTTTAACAATCGATCTCCAAGAGAAACGAAACACATGATGCCATAAGGCGAAAGAATAGCAGGGCATCTCTTCACAAGCTTGTCCCTGATGTATAGCTGAGGGCAAACACTTGTGTGCTTGTGGGAGAGCCTGTGTCTTTCCTGGAAGCGTTTGGGAGTTTTGCTCAGACGCGTGTTTCCTCAAGTTCAAGAATCAAGATCTAGGATACCTGCAGACAGGTGCCTGTTTGTGTGGAGACAGTCTGTTTGAAACTGTGTTCCTCAGCGCCCGCTCTTTCTCCCCGTCGCTCCACACGCCTGGGAGTCCCTTTCTTTCTCTCCACAAGCACGTGTGTTGACTTCGTCGCACATGTGCATCTGCACAAGCGTTGAGCTCAGCAGAGTGTGTCTCTTGACACTTGATGTGCGTTGGCTGTGTCTGCGTGCTCCAGTGAAGAGAGAAACGGGAAATCATCTTGGTAGAGGCAACAAAGCAAAAGCGAGGCAGGATTGACATCTGCTCAACAGAGACGGATTCCCTGCGCTGACACAGTTCACAGTTACACGAGAAGCAATCTGAGCGGTCCATCGACCGGAGACGTGTTTCCCAAGAGGTCGTTTAGCGAGTGAACAGCAGTGTGCGCGACTTTCAGGAGTGTGCCTGGAAAGTGCCAGAATCACCAGAGCATCTGTGCAAAAGCTGCTGCCTCTGTGACCGCATTGAGGCACGTTCCCGTGTCTCCGAGTACATAGACGGCTCTTTCGCGTTCGCTCCGAGGGAAACGGTCCGCTATTGCTTCTGTGCGTACAGACGCGATTCCCTTGTCTCTTGCGAACACAGGGAACTCTGTGCATCCAAATCTACAGGCTAAGGACGCGTCTGCATATGTTTTGGTGAACAATCGAGTGTGCGTGTTCTGACAGCTGCCTCTATGCAGACGTCTCCACAGAGCCACTTCTGAATGCCCCGCAGCCCAGGACTGAATGGATACACTAACAAGTGCACCGGTGTGAGCAACCACATATGCAGAAGGACGTCTTTCATCTCACAGAAGCGCGAACGTCTTGGCGTTCAAGCACATGGCAGAAACAAGGTGTGAACAGATGAGCTGCTGCTATTTTCTCCGTTCGGCATGCTTCGTTGTAGCTCTCTTGCCGGTCGCCGGCTTAGCGGCTTGCTTTGCGCGACTAGGACTGGGGAGTGAAGGAGATAGCGCCGGAAACCTTGCCTTTTGCCTTCTTCGGCGCTGGAACCTGGTTGCTGCGCCTTCTCTTTGTCCATGTGCACACACACGATTCCTCAGCGAAAACCATGCAGAAACCTTACCTCGAGCACCCAGGGATGTGTACCCAGCACCACGTGCACGCACACGCAGCTAGAGAAAAGCACCTACCTTTTCACACACTGATGCCTAAGCAAACGCGTGGCCACACACACGCACACATCCGCAAGCGCGCCTACTCCCATCTATTGAGGGAAAGACGGACGAGCAACGTCCTGACAGGCTTGAGGGGAAAAACGTCCGTTGATGGTTGGCGTACTGCACGCCCGCCTACGGGGCTGCAGGGGAATCCACATTTGGAAGGTACCTGAAGATGTGTGCCTGTTCTTGGAGCTCCGCTAGTAGGGTAGCAAAGACACTCGTAGGCAGTACTGAATGCTGCTCCGTGCTACTTCTCCTCCGCTGGCAAATGCTTCACAGTCGCCCGAGGAAAGACGTTTAACAATCGATCTCCAAGAGAAACGAAACACATGATGCCATAAGGCGAAAGAATAGCAGGGCATCTCTTCACAAGCTTGTCCCTGATGTATAGCTGAGGGCAAACACTTGTGTGCTTGTGGGAGAGCCTGTGTCTTTCCTGGAAGCGTTTGGGAGTTTTGCTCAGACGCGTGTTTCCTCAAGTTCAAGAATCAAGATCTAGGATACCTGCAGACAGGTGCCTGTTTGTGTGGAGACAGTCTGTTTGAAACTGTGTTCCTCAGCGCCCGCTCTTTCTCCCCGTCGCTCCACACGCCTGGGAGTCCCTTTCTTTCTCTCCACAAGCACGTGTGTTGACTTCGTCGCACATGTGCATCTGCACAAGCGTTGAGCTCAGCAGAGTGTGTCTCTTGACACTTGATGTGCGTTGGCTGTGTCTGCGTGCTCCAGTGAAGAGAGAAACGGGAAATCATCTTGGTAGAGGCAACAAAGCAAAAGCGAGGCAGGATTGACATCTGCTCAACAGAGACGGATTCCCTGCGCTGACACAGTTCACAGTTACACGAGAAGCAATCTGAGCGGTCCATCGACCGGAGACGTGTTTCCCAAGAGGTCGTTTAGCGAGTGAACAGCAGTGTGCGCGACTTTCAGGAGTGTGCCTGGAAAGTGCCAGAATCACCAGAGCATCTGTGCAAAAGCTGCTGCCTCTGTGACCGCATTGAGGCACGTTCCCGTGTCTGCGAGTATATAGACGGCTCTTTCGCGTTCGCTCCGAGGGAAACGGTCCGCTATTGCTTCTGTGCGTACAGACGCGATTCCCTTGTCTCTTGCGAACACAGGGAACTCTGTGCATCCAAATCTACAGGCTAAGGACGCGTCTGCATATGTTTTGGTGAACAATCGAGTGTGCGTGTTCTGACAGCTGCCTCTATGCAGACGTCTCCACAGAGCCACTTCTGAATGCCCCGCAGCCCAGGACTGAATGGATACACTAACAAGTGCACCGGTGTGAGCAACCACATATGCAGAAGGACGTCTTTCATCTCACAGAAGCGCGAACGTCTTGGCGTTCAAGCACATGGCAGAAACAAGGTGTGAACAGATGAGCTGCTGCTATTTTCTCCGTTCGGCATGCTTCGTTGTAGCTCTCTTGCCGGTCGCCGGCTTAGCGGCTTGCTTTGCGCGACTAGGACTGGGGAGTGAAGGAGATAGCGCCGGAAACCTTGCCTTTTGCCTTCTTCGGCGCTGGAACCTGGTTGCTGCGCCTTCTCTTTGTCCATGTGCACACACACGATTCCTCAGCGAAAACCATGCAGAAACCTTACCTCGAGCACCCAGGGATGTGCACCCAGCACCACGTGCACGCACACGCAGCTAGAGAAAAGCACCTACCTTTTCACACACTGATGCCTAAGCAAACGCGTGGCCACACACACGCACACATCCGCAAGCGCGCCTACTCCCATCTATTGAGGGAAAGACGGACGAGCAACGTCCTGACAGGCTTGAGGGGAAAAACGTCCGTTGATGGTTGGCGTACTGCACGCCCGCCTACGGGGCTGCAGGGGAATCCACATTTGGAAGGTACCTGAAGATGTGTGCCTGTTCTTGGAGCTCCGCTAGTAGGGTAGCAAAGACACTCGTAGGCAGTACTGAATGCTGCTCCGTGCTACTTCTCCTCCGCTGGCAAATGCTTCACAGTCGCCCGAGGAAAGACGTTTAACAATCGATCTCCAAGAGAAACGAAACACATGATGCCATAAGGCGAAAGAATAGCAGGGCATCTCTTCACAAGCTTGTCCCTGATGTATAGCTGAGGGCAAACACTTGTGTGCTTGTGGGAGAGCCTGTGTCTTTCCTGGAAGCGTTTGGGAGTTTTGCTCAGACGCGTGTTTCCTCAAGTTCAAGAATCAAGATCTAGGATACCTGCAGACAGGTGCCTGTTTGTGTGGAGACAGTCTGTTTGAAACTGTGTTCCTCAGCGCCCGCTCTTTCTCCCCGTCGCTCCACACGCCTGGGAGTCCCTTTCTTTCTCTCCACAAGCACGTGTGTTGACTTCGTCGCACATGTGCATCTGCACAAGCGTTGAGCTCAGCAGAGTGTGTCTCTTGACACTTGATGTGCGTTGGCTGTGTCTGCGTGCTCCAGTGAAGAGAGAAACGGGAAATCATCTTGGTAGAGGCAACAAAGCAAAAGCGAGGCAGGATTGACATCTGCTCAACAGAGACGGATTCCCTGCGCTGACACAGTTCACAGTTACACGAGAAGCAATCTGAGCGGTCCATCGACCGGAGACGTGTTTCCCAAGAGGTCGTTTAGCGAGTGAACAGCAGTGTGCGCGACTTTCAGGAGTGTGCCTGGAAAGTGCCAGAATCACCAGAGCATCTGTGCAAAAGCTGCTGCCTCTGTGACCGCATTGAGGCACGTTCCCGTGTCTGCGAGTATATAGACGGCTCTTTCGCGTTCGCTCCGAGGGAAACGGTCCGCTATTGCTTCTGTGCGTACAGACGCGATTCCCTTGTCTCTTGCGAACACAGGGAACTCTGTGCATCCAAATCTACAGGCTAAGGACGCGTCTGCATATGTTTTGGTGAACAATCGAGTGTGCGTGTTCTGACAGCTGCCTCTATGCAGACGTCTCCACAGAGCCACTTCTGAATGCCCCGCAGCCCAGGACTGAATGGATACACTAACAAGTGCACCGGTGTGAGCAACCACATATGCAGAAGGACGTCTTTCATCTCACAGAAGCGCGAACGTCTTGGCGTTCAAGCACATGGCAGAAACAAGGTGTGAACAGATGAGCTGCTGCTATTTTCTCCGTTCGGCATGCTTCGTTGTAGCTCTCTTGCCGGTCGCCGGCTTAGCGGCTTGCTTTGCGCGACTAGGACTGGGGAGTGAAGGAGATAGCGCCGGAAACCTTGCCTTTTGCCTTCTTCGGCGCTGGAACCTGGTTGCTGCGCCTTCTCTTTGTCCATGTGCACACACACGATTCCTCAGCGAAAACCATGCAGAAACCTTACCTCGAGCACCCAGGGATGTGCACCCAGCACCACGTGCACGCACACGCAGCTAGAGAAAAGCACCTACCTTTTCACACACTGATGCCTAAGCAAACGCGTGGCCACACACACGCACACATCCGCAAGCGCGCCTACTCCCATCTATTGAGGGAAAGACGGACGAGCAACGTCCTGACAGGCTTGAGGGGAAAAACGTCCGTTGATGGTTGGCGTACTGCACGCCCGCCTACGGGGCTGCTGGGGAATCCACATTTGGAAGGTACCTGAAGATGTGTGCCTGTTCTTGGAGCTCCGCTAGTAGGGTAGCAAAGACACTCGTAGGCAGTACTGAATGCTGCTCCGTGCTACTTCTCCTCCGCTGGCAAATGCTTCACAGTCGCCCGAGGAAAGACGTTTAACAATCGATCTCCAAGAGAAACGAAACACATGATGCCATAAGGCGAAAGAATAGCAGGGCATCTCTTCACAAGCTTGTCCCTGATGTATAGCTGAGGGCAAACACTTGTGTGCTTGTGGGAGAGCCTGTGTCTTTCCTGGAAGCGTTTGGGAGTTTTGCTCAGACGCGTGTTTCCTCAAGTTCAAGAATCAAGATCTAGGATACCTGCAGACAGGTGCCTGTTTGTGTGGAGACAGTCTGTTTGAAACTGTGTTCCTCAGCGCCCGCTCTTTCTCCCCGTCGCTCCACACGCCTGGGAGTCCCTTTCTTTCTCTCCACAAGCACGTGTGTTGACTTCGTCGCACATGTGCATCTGCACAAGCGTTGAGCTCAGCAGAGTGTGTCTCTTGACACTTGATGTGCGTTGGCTGTGTCTGCGTGCTCCAGTGAAGAGAGAAACGGGAAATCATCTTGGTAGAGGCAACAAAGCAAAAGCGAGGCAGGATTGACATCTGCTCAACAGAGACGGATTCCCTGCGCTGACACAGTTCACAGTTACACGAGAAGCAATCTGAGCGGTCCATCGACCGGAGACGTGTTTCCCAAGAGGTCGTTTAGCGAGTGAACAGCAGTGTGCGCGACTTTCAGGAGTGTGCCTGGAAAGTGCCAGAATCACCAGAGCATCTGTGCAAAAGCTGCTGCCTCTGTGACCGCATTGAGGCACGTTCCCGTGTCTGCGAGTATATAGACGGCTCTTTCGCGTTCGCTCCGAGGGAAACGGTCCGCTATTGCTTCTGTGCGTACAGACGCGATTCCCTTGTCTCTTGCGAACACAGGGAACTCTGTGCATCCAAATCTACAGGCTAAGGACGCGTCTGCATATGTTTTGGTGAACAATCGAGTGTGCGTGTTCTGACAGCTGCCTCTATGCAGACGTCTCCACAGAGCCACTTCTGAATGCCCCGCAGCCCAGGACTGAATGGATACACTAACAAGTGCACCGGTGTGAGCAACCACATATGCAGAAGGACGTCTTTCATCTCACAGAAGCGCGAACGTCTTGGCGTTCAAGCACATGGCAGAAACAAGGTGTGAACAGATGAGCTGCTGCTATTTTCTCCGTTCGGCATGCTTCGTTGTAGCTCTCTTGCCGGTCGCCGGCTTAGCGGCTTGCTTTGCGCGACTAGGACTGGGGAGTGAAGGAGATAGCGCCGGAAACCTTGCCTTTTGCCTTCTTCGGCGCTGGAACCTGGTTGCTGCGCCTTCTCTTTGTCCATGTGCACACACACGATTCCTCAGCGAAAACCATGCAGAAACCTTACCTCGAGCACCCAGGGATGTGCACCCAGCACCACGTGCACGCACACGCAGCTAGAGAAAAGCACCTACCTTTTCACACACTGATGCCTAAGCAAACGCGTGGCCACACACACGCACACATCCGCAAGCGCGCCTACTCCCATCTATTGAGGGAAAGACGGACGAGCAACGTCCTGACAGGCTTGAGGGGAAAAACGTCCGTTGATGGTTGGCGTACTGCACGCCCGCCTACGGGGCTGCTGGGGAATCCACATTTGGAAGGTACCTGAAGATGTGTGCCTGTTCTTGGAGCTCCGCTAGTAGGGTAGCAAAGACACTCGTAGGCAGTACTGAATGCTGCTCCGTGCTACTTCTCCTCCGCTGGCAAATGCTTCACAGTCGCCCGAGGAAAGACGTTTAACAATCGATCTCCAAGAGAAACGAAACACATGATGCCATAAGGCGAAAGAATAGCAGGGCATCTCTTCACAAGCTTGTCCCTGATGTATAGCTGAGGGCAAACACTTGTGTGCTTGTGGGAGAGCCTGTGTCTTTCCTGGAAGCGTTTGGGAGTTTTGCTCAGACGCGTGTTTCCTCAAGTTCAAGAATCAAGATCTAGGATACCTGCAGACAGGTGCCTGTTTGTGTGGAGACAGTCTGTTTGAAACTGTGTTCCTCAGCGCCCGCTCTTTCTCCCCGTCGCTCCACACGCCTGGGAGTCCCTTTCTTTCTCTCCACAAGCACGTGTGTTGACTTCGTCGCACATGTGCATCTGCACAAGCGTTGAGCTCAGCAGAGTGTGTCTCTTGACACTTGATGTGCGTTGGCTGTGTCTGCGTGCTCCAGTGAAGAGAGAAACGGGAAATCATCTTGGTAGAGGCAACAAAGCAAAAGCGAGGCAGGATTGACATCTGCTCAACAGAGACGGATTCCCTGCGCTGACACAGTTCACAGTTACACGAGAAGCAATCTGAGCGGTCCATCGACCGGAGACGTGTTTCCCAAGAGGTCGTTTAGCGAGTGAACAGCAGTGTGCGCGACTTTCAGGAGTGTGCCTGGAAAGTGCCAGAATCACCAGAGCATCTGTGCAAAAGCTGCTGCCTCTGTGACCGCATTGAGGCACGTTCCCGTGTCTCCGAGTACATAGACGGCTCTTTCGCGTTCGCTCCGAGGGAAACGGTCCGCTATTGCTTCTGTGCGTACAGACGCGATTCCCTTGTCTCTTGCGAACACAGGGAACTCTGTGCATCCAAATCTACAGGCTAAGGACGCGTCTGCATATGTTTTGGTGAACAATCGAGTGTGCGTGTTCTGACAGCTGCCTCTATGCAGACGTCTCCACAGAGCCACTTCTGAATGCCCCGCAGCCCAGGACTGAATGGATACACTAACAAGTGCACCGGTGTGAGCAACCACATATGCAGAAGGACGTCTTTCATCTCACAGAAGCGCGAACGTCTTGGCGTTCAAGCACATGGCAGAAACAAGGTGTGAACAGATGAGCTGCTGCTATTTTCTCCGTTCGGCATGCTTCGTTGTAGCTCTCTTGCCGGTCGCCGGCTTAGCGGCTTGCTTTGCGCGACTAGGACTGGGGAGTGAAGGAGATAGCGCCGGAAACCTTGCCTTTTGCCTTCTTCAGCGCTGGAACCTGGTTGCTGCGCCTTCTCTTTGTCCATGTGCACACACACGATTCCTCAGCGAAAACCATGCAGAAACCTTACCTCGAGCACCCAGGGATGTGCACCCAGCACCACGTGCACGCACACGCAGCTAGAGAAAAGCACCTACCTTTTCACACACTGATGCCTAAGCAAACGCGTGGCCACACACACGCACACATCCGCAAGCGCGCCTACTCCCATCTATTGAGGGAAAGACGGACGAGCAACGTCCTGACAGGCTTGAGGGGAAAAACGTCCGTTGATGGTTGGCGTACTGCACGCCCGCCTACGGGGCTGCTGGGGAATCCACATTTGGAAGGTACCTGAAGATGTGTGCCTGTTCTTGGAGCTCCGCTAGTAGGGTAGCAAAGACACTCGTAGGCAGTACTGAATGCTGCTCCGTGCTACTTCTCCTCCGCTGGCAAATGCTTCACAGTCGCCCGAGGAAAGACGTTTAACAATCGATCTCCAAGAGAAACGAAACACATGATGCCATAAGGCGAAAGAATAGCAGGGCATCTCTTCACAAGCTTGTCCCTGATGTATAGCTGAGGGCAAACACTTGTGTGCTTGTGGGAGAGCCTGTGTCTTTCCTGGAAGCGTTTGGGAGTTTTGCTCAGACGCGTGTTTCCTCAAGTTCAAGAATCAAGATCTAGGATACCTGCAGACAGGTGCCTGTTTGTGTGGAGACAGTCTGTTTGAAACTGTGTTCCTCAGCGCCCGCTCTTTCTCCCCGTCGCTCCACACGCCTGGGAGTCCCTTTCTTTCTCTCCACAAGCACGTGTGTTGACTTCGTCGCACATGTGCATCTGCACAAGCGTTGAGCTCAGCAGAGTGTGTCTCTTGACACTTGATGTGCGTTGGCTGTGTCTGCGTGCTCCAGTGAAGAGAGAAACGGGAAATCATCTTGGTAGAGGCAACAAAGCAAAAGCGAGGCAGGATTGACATCTGCTCAACAGAGACGGATTCCCTGCGCTGACACAGTTCACAGTTACACGAGAAGCAATCTGAGCGGTCCATCGACCGGAGACGTGTTTCCCAAGAGGTCGTTTAGCGAGTGAACAGCAGTGTGCGCGACTTTCAGGAGTGTGCCTGGAAAGTGCCAGAATCACCAGAGCATCTGTGCAAAAGCTGCTGCCTCTGTGACCGCATTGAGGCACGTTCCCGTGTCTGCGAGTATATAGACGGCTCTTTCGCGTTCGCTCCGAGGGAAACGGTCCGCTATTGCTTCTGTGCGTACAGACGCGATTCCCTTGTCTCTTGCGAACACAGGGAACTCTGTGCATCCAAATCTACAGGCTAAGGACGCGTCTGCATATGTTTTGGTGAACAATCGAGTGTGCGTGTTCTGACAGCTGCCTCTATGCAGACGTCTCCACAGAGCCACTTCTGAATGCCCCGCAGCCCAGGACTGAATGGATACACTAACAAGTGCACCGGTGTGAGCAACCACATATGCAGAAGGACGTCTTTCATCTCACAGAAGCGCGAACGTCTTGGCGTTCAAGCACATGGCAGAAACAAGGTGTGAACAGATGAGCTGCTGCTATTTTCTCCGTTCGGCATGCTTCGTTGTAGCTCTCTTGCCGGTCGCCGGCTTAGCGGCTTGCTTTGCGCGACTAGGACTGGGGAGTGAAGGAGATAGCGCCGGAAACCTTGCCTTTTGCCTTCTTCGGCGCTGGAACCTGGTTGCTGCGCCTTCTCTTTGTCCATGTGCACACACACGATTCCTCAGCGAAAACCATGCAGAAACCTTACCTCGAGCACCCAGGGATGTGCACCCAGCACCACGTGCACGCACACGCAGCTAGAGAAAAGCACCTACCTTTTCACACACTGATGCCTAAGCAAACGCGTGGCCACACACACGCACACATCCGCAAGCGCGCCTACTCCCATCTATCGAGGGAAAGACGGACGAGCAACGTCCTGACAGGCTTGAGGGGAAAAACGTCCGTTGATGGTTGGCGTACTGCACGCCCGCCTACGGGGCTGCAGGGGAATCCACATTTGGAAGGTACCTGAAGATGTGTGCCTGTTCTTGGAGCTCCGCTAGTAGGGTAGCAAAGACACTCGTAGGCAGTACTGAATGCTGCTCCGTGCTACTTCTCCTCCGCTGGCAAATGCTTCACAGTCGCCCGAGGAAAGACGTTTAACAATCGATCTCCAAGAGAAACGAAACACATGATGCCATAAGGCGAAAGAATAGCAGGGCATCTCTTCACAAGCTTGTCCCTGATGTATAGCTGAGGGCAAACACTTGTGTGCTTGTGGGAGAGCCTGTGTCTTTCCTGGAAGCGTTTGGGAGTTTTGCTCAGACGCGTGTTTCCTCAAGTTCAAGAATCAAGATCTAGGATACCTGCAGACAGGTGCCTGTTTGTGTGGAGACAGTCTGTTTGAAACTGTGTTCCTCAGCGCCCGCTCTTTCTCCCCGTCGCTCCACACGCCTGGGAGTCCCTTTCTTTCTCTCCACAAGCACGTGTGTTGACTTCGTCGCACATGTGCATCTGCACAAGCGTTGAGCTCAGCAGAGTGTGTCTCTTGACACTTGATGTGCGTTGGCTGTGTCTGCGTGCTCCAGTGAAGAGAGAAACGGGAAATCATCTTGGTAGAGGCAACAAAGCAAAAGCGAGGCAGGATTGACATCTGCTCAACAGAGACGGATTCCCTGCGCTGACACAGTTCACAGTTACACGAGAAGCAATCTGAGCGGTCCATCGACCGGAGACGTGTTTCCCAAGAGGTCGTTTAGCGAGTGAACAGCAGTGTGCGCGACTTTCAGGAGTGTGCCTGGAAAGTGCCAGAATCACCAGAGCATCTGTGCAAAAGCTGCTGCCTCTGTGACCGCATTGAGGCACGTTCCCGTGTCTGCGAGTATATAGACGGCTCTTTCGCGTTCGCTCCGAGGGAAACGGTCCGCTATTGCTTCTGTGCGTACAGACGCGATTCCCTTGTCTCTTGCGAACACAGGGAACTCTGTGCATCCAAATCTACAGGCTAAGGACGCGTCTGCATATGTTTTGGTGAACAATCGAGTGTGCGTGTTCTGACAGCTGCCTCTATGCAGACGTCTCCACAGAGCCACTTCTGAATGCCCCGCAGCCCAGGACTGAATGGATACACTAACAAGTGCACCGGTGTGAGCAACCACATATGCAGAAGGACGTCTTTCATCTCACAGAAGCGCGAACGTCTTGGCGTTCAAGCACATGGCAGAAACAAGGTGTGAACAGATGAGCTGCTGCTATTTTCTCCGTTCGGCATGCTTCGTTGTAGCTCTCTTGCCGGTCGCCGGCTTAGCGGCTTGCTTTGCGCGACTAGGACTGGGGAGTGAAGGAGATAGCGCCGGAAACCTTGCCTTTTGCCTTCTTCGGCGCTGGAACCTGGTTGCTGCGCCTTCTCTTTGTCCATGTGCACACACACGATTCCTCAGCGAAAACCATGCAGAAACCTTACCTCGAGCACCCAGGGATGTGCACCCAGCACCACGTGCACGCACACGCAGCTAGAGAAAAGCACCTACCTTTTCACACACTGATGCCTAAGCAAACGCGTGGCCACACACACGCACACATCCGCAAGCGCGCCTACTCCCATCTATTGAGGGAAAGACGGACGAGCAACGTCCTGACAGGCTTGAGGGGAAAAACGTCCGTTGATGGTTGGCGTACTGCACGCCCGCCTACGGGGCTGCTGGGGAATCCACATTTGGAAGGTACCTGAAGATGTGTGCCTGTTCTTGGAGCTCCGCTAGTAGGGTAGCAAAGACACTCGTAGGCAGTACTGAATGCTGCTCCGTGCTACTTCTCCTCCGCTGGCAAATGCTTCACAGTCGCCCGAGGAAAGACGTTTAACAATCGATCTCCAAGAGAAACGAAACACATGATGCCATAAGGCGAAAGAATAGCAGGGCATCTCTTCACAAGCTTGTCCCTGATGTATAGCTGAGGGCAAACACTTGTGTGCTTGTGGGAGAGCCTGTGTCTTTCCTGGAAGCGTTTGGGAGTTTTGCTCAGACGCGTGTTTCCTCAAGTTCAAGAATCAAGATCTAGGATACCTGCAGACAGGTGCCTGTTTGTGTGGAGACAGTCTGTTTGAAACTGTGTTCCTCAGCGCCCGCTCTTTCTCCCCGTCGCTCCACACGCCTGGGAGTCCCTTTCTTTCTCTCCACAAGCACGTGTGTTGACTTCGTCGCACATGTGCATCTGCACAAGCGTTGAGCTCAGCAGAGTGTGTCTCTTGACACTTGATGTGCGTTGGCTGTGTCTGCGTGCTCCAGTGAAGAGAGAAACGGGAAATCATCTTGGTAGAGGCAACAAAGCAAAAGCGAGGCAGGATTGACATCTGCTCAACAGAGACGGATTCCCTGCGCTGACACAGTTCACAGTTACACGAGAAGCAATCTGAGCGGTCCATCGACCGGAGACGTGTTTCCCAAGAGGTCGTTTAGCGAGTGAACAGCAGTGTGCGCGACTTTCAGGAGTGTGCCTGGAAAGTGCCAGAATCACCAGAGCATCTGTGCAAAAGCTGCTGCCTCTGTGACCGCATTGAGGCACGTTCCCGTGTCTCCGAGTACATAGACGGCTCTTTCGCGTTCGCTCCGAGGGAAACGGTCCGCTATTGCTTCTGTGCGTACAGACGCGATTCCCTTGTCTCTTGCGAACACAGGGAACTCTGTGCATCCAAATCTACAGGCTAAGGACGCGTCTGCATATGTTTTGGTGAACAATCGAGTGTGCGTGTTCTGACAGCTGCCTCTATGCAGACGTCTCCACAGAGCCACTTCTGAATGCCCCGCAGCCCAGGACTGAATGGATACACTAACAAGTGCACCGGTGTGAGCAACCACATATGCAGAAGGACGTCTTTCATCTCACAGAAGCGCGAACGTCTTGGCGTTCAAGCACATGGCAGAAACAAGGTGTGAACAGATGAGCTGCTGCTATTTTCTCCGTTCGGCATGCTTCGTTGTAGCTCTCTTGCCGGTCGCCGGCTTAGCGGCTTGCTTTGCGCGACTAGGACTGGGGAGTGAAGGAGATAGCGCCGGAAACCTTGCCTTTTGCCTTCTTCAGCGCTGGAACCTGGTTGCTGCGCCTTCTCTTTGTCCATGTGCACACACACGATTCCTCAGCGAAAACCATGCAGAAACCTTACCTCGAGCACCCAGGGATGTGCACCCAGCACCACGTGCACGCACACGCAGCTAGAGAAAAGCACCTACCTTTTCACACACTGATGCCTAAGCAAACGCGTGGCCACACACACGCACACATCCGCAAGCGCGCCTACTCCCATCTATTGAGGGAAAGACGGACGAGCAACGTCCTGACAGGCTTGAGGGGAAAAACGTCCGTTGATGGTTGGCGTACTGCACGCCCGCCTACGGGGCTGCTGGGGAATCCACATTTGGAAGGTACCTGAAGATGTGTGCCTGTTCTTGGAGCTCCGCTAGTAGGGTAGCAAAGACACTCGTAGGCAGTACTGAATGCTGCTCCGTGCTACTTCTCCTCCGCTGGCAAATGCTTCACAGTCGCCCGAGGAAAGACGTTTAACAATCGATCTCCAAGAGAAACGAAACACATGATGCCATAAGGCGAAAGAATAGCAGGGCATCTCTTCACAAGCTTGTCCCTGATGTATAGCTGAGGGCAAACACTTGTGTGCTTGTGGGAGAGCCTGTGTCTTTCCTGGAAGCGTTTGGGAGTTTTGCTCAGACGCGTGTTTCCTCAAGTTCAAGAATCAAGATCTAGGATACCTGCAGACAGGTGCCTGTTTGTGTGGAGACAGTCTGTTTGAAACTGTGTTCCTCAGCGCCCGCTCTTTCTCCCCGTCGCTCCACACGCCTGGGAGTCCCTTTCTTTCTCTCCACAAGCACGTGTGTTGACTTCGTCGCACATGTGCATCTGCACAAGCGTTGAGCTCAGCAGAGTGTGTCTCTTGACACTTGATGTGCGTTGGCTGTGTCTGCGTGCTCCAGTGAAGAGAGAAACGGGAAATCATCTTGGTAGAGGCAACAAAGCAAAAGCGAGGCAGGATTGACATCTGCTCAACAGAGACGGATTCCCTGCGCTGACACAGTTCACAGTTACACGAGAAGCAATCTGAGCGGTCCATCGACCGGAGACGTGTTTCCCAAGAGGTCGTTTAGCGAGTGAACAGCAGTGTGCGCGACTTTCAGGAGTGTGCCTGGAAAGTGCCAGAATCACCAGAGCATCTGTGCAAAAGCTGCTGCCTCTGTGACCGCATTGAGGCACGTTCCCGTGTCTGCGAGTATATAGACGGCTCTTTCGCGTTCGCTCCGAGGGAAACGGTCCGCTATTGCTTCTGTGCGTACAGACGCGATTCCCTTGTCTCTTGCGAACACAGGGAACTCTGTGCATCCAAATCTACAGGCTAAGGACGCGTCTGCATATGTTTTGGTGAACAATCGAGTGTGCGTGTTCTGACAGCTGCCTCTATGCAGACGTCTCCACAGAGCCACTTCTGAATGCCCCGCAGCCCAGGACTGAATGGATACACTAACAAGTGCACCGGTGTGAGCAACCACATATGCAGAAGGACGTCTTTCATCTCACAGAAGCGCGAACGTCTTGGCGTTCAAGCACATGGCAGAAACAAGGTGTGAACAGATGAGCTGCTGCTATTTTCTCCGTTCGGCATGCTTCGTTGTAGCTCTCTTGCCGGTCGCCGGCTTAGCGGCTTGCTTTGCGCGACTAGGACTGGGGAGTGAAGGAGATAGCGCCGGAAACCTTGCCTTTTGCCTTCTTCGGCGCTGGAACGTGGTTGCTGCGCCTTCTCTTTGTCCATGTGCACACACACGATTCCTCAGCGAAAACCATGCAGAAACCTTACCTCGAGCACCCAGGGATGTGCACCCAGCACCACGTGCACGCACACGCAGCTAGAGAAAAGCACCTACCTTTTCACACACTGATGCCTAAGCAAACGCGTGGCCACACACACGCACACATCCGCAAGCGCGCCTACTCCCATCTATCGAGGGAAAGACGGACGAGCAACGTCCTGACAGGCTTGAGGGGAAAAACGTCCGTTGATGGTTGGCGTACTGCACGCCCGCCTACGGGGCTGCTGGGGAATCCACATTTGGAAGGTACCTGAAGATGTGTGCCTGTTCTTGGAGCTCCGCTAGTAGGGTAGCAAAGACACTCGTAGGCAGTACTGAATGCTGCTCCGTGCTACTTCTCCTCCGCTGGCAAATGCTTCACAGTCGCCCGAGGAAAGACGTTTAACAATCGATCTCCAAGAGAAACGAAACACATGATGCCATAAGGCGAAAGAATAGCAGGGCATCTCTTCACAAGCTTGTCCCTGATGTATAGCTGAGGGCAAACACTTGTGTGCTTGTGGGAGAGCCTGTGTCTTTCCTGGAAGCGTTTGGGAGTTTTGCTCAGACGCGTGTTTCCTCAAGTTCAAGAATCAAGATCTAGGATACCTGCAGACAGGTGCCTGTTTGTGTGGAGACAGTCTGTTTGAAACTGTGTTCCTCAGCGCCCGCTCTTTCTCCCCGTCGCTCCACACGCCTGGGAGTCCCTTTCTTTCTCTCCACAAGCACGTGTGTTGACTTCGTCGCACATGTGCATCTGCACAAGCGTTGAGCTCAGCAGAGTGTGTCTCTTGACACTTGATGTGCGTTGGCTGTGTCTGCGTGCTCCAGTGAAGAGAGAAACGGGAAATCATCTTGGTAGAGGCAACAAAGCAAAAGCGAGGCAGGATTGACATCTGCTCAACAGAGACGGATTCCCTGCGCTGACACAGTTCACAGTTACACGAGAAGCAATCTGAGCGGTCCATCGACCGGAGACGTGTTTCCCAAGAGGTCGTTTAGCGAGTGAACAGCAGTGTGCGCGACTTTCAGGAGTGTGCCTGGAAAGTGCCAGAATCACCAGAGCATCTGTGCAAAAGCTGCTGCCTCTGTGACCGCATTGAGGCACGTTCCCGTGTCTGCGAGTATATAGACGGCTCTTTCGCGTTCGCTCCGAGGGAAACGGTCCGCTATTGCTTCTGTGCGTACAGACGCGATTCCCTTGTCTCTTGCGAACACAGGGAACTCTGTGCATCCAAATCTACAGGCTAAGGACGCGTCTGCATATGTTTTGGTGAACAATCGAGTGTGCGTGTTCTGACAGCTGCCTCTATGCAGACGTCTCCACAGAGCCACTTCTGAATGCCCCGCAGCCCAGGACTGAATGGATACACTAACAAGTGCACCGGTGTGAGCAACCACATATGCAGAAGGACGTCTTTCATCTCACAGAAGCGCGAACGTCTTGGCGTTCAAGCACATGGCAGAAACAAGGTGTGAACAGATGAGCTGCTGCTATTTTCTCCGTTCGGCATGCTTCGTTGTAGCTCTCTTGCCGGTCGCCGGCTTAGCGGCTTGCTTTGCGCGACTAGGACTGGGGAGTGAAGGAGATAGCGCCGGAAACCTTGCCTTTTGCCTTCTTCGGCGCTGGAACCTGGTTGCTGCGCCTTCTCTTTGTCCATGTGCACACACACGATTCCTCAGCGAAAACCATGCAGAAACCTTACCTCGAGCACCCAGGGATGTGCACCCAGCACCACGTGCACGCACACGCAGCTAGAGAAAAGCACCTACCTTTTCACACACTGATGCCTAAGCAAACGCGTGGCCACACACACGCACACATCCGCAAGCGCGCCTACTCCCATCTATTGAGGGAAAGACGGACGAGCAACGTCCTGACAGGCTTGAGGGGAAAAACGTCCGTTGATGGTTGGCGTACTGCACGCCCGCCTACGGGGCTGCTGGGGAATCCACATTTGGAAGGTACCTGAAGATGTGTGCCTGTTCTTGGAGCTCCGCTAGTAGGGTAGCAAAGACACTCGTAGGCAGTACTGAATGCTGCTCCGTGCTACTTCTCCTCCGCTGGCAAATGCTTCACAGTCGCCCGAGGAAAGACGTTTAACAATCGATCTCCAAGAGAAACGAAACACATGATGCCATAAGGCGAAAGAATAGCAGGGCATCTCTTCACAAGCTTGTCCCTGATGTATAGCTGAGGGCAAACACTTGTGTGCTTGTGGGAGAGCCTGTGTCTTTCCTGGAAGCGTTTGGGAGTTTTGCTCAGACGCGTGTTTCCTCAAGTTCAAGAATCAAGATCTAGGATACCTGCAGACAGGTGCCTGTTTGTGTGGAGACAGTCTGTTTGAAACTGTGTTCCTCAGCGCCCGCTCTTTCTCCCCGTCGCTCCACACGCCTGGGAGTCCCTTTCTTTCTCTCCACAAGCACGTGTGTTGACTTCGTCGCACATGTGCATCTGCACAAGCGTTGAGCTCAGCAGAGTGTGTCTCTTGACACTTGATGTGCGTTGGCTGTGTCTGCGTGCTCCAGTGAAGAGAGAAACGGGAAATCATCTTGGTAGAGGCAACAAAGCAAAAGCGAGGCAGGATTGACATCTGCTCAACAGAGACGGATTCCCTGCGCTGACACAGTTCACAGTTACACGAGAAGCAATCTGAGCGGTCCATCGACCGGAGACGTGTTTCCCAAGAGGTCGTTTAGCGAGTGAACAGCAGTGTGCGCGACTTTCAGGAGTGTGCCTGGAAAGTGCCAGAATCACCAGAGCATCTGTGCAAAAGCTGCTGCCTCTGTGACCGCATTGAGGCACGTTCCCGTGTCTCCGAGTACATAGACGGCTCTTTCGCGTTCGCTCCGAGGGAAACGGTCCGCTATTGCTTCTGTGCGTACAGACGCGATTCCCTTGTCTCTTGCGAACACAGGGAACTCTGTGCATCCAAATCTACAGGCTAAGGACGCGTCTGCATATGTTTTGGTGAACAATCGAGTGTGCGTGTTCTGACAGCTGCCTCTATGCAGACGTCTCCACAGAGCCACTTCTGAATGCCCCGCAGCCCAGGACTGAATGGATACACTAACAAGTGCACCGGTGTGAGCAACCACATATGCAGAAGGACGTCTTTCATCTCACAGAAGCGCGAACGTCTTGGCGTTCAAGCACATGGCAGAAACAAGGTGTGAACAGATGAGCTGCTGCTATTTTCTCCGTTCGGCATGCTTCGTTGTAGCTCTCTTGCCGGTCGCCGGCTTAGCGGCTTGCTTTGCGCGACTAGGACTGGGGAGTGAAGGAGATAGCGCCGGAAACCTTGCCTTTTGCCTTCTTCAGCGCTGGAACCTGGTTGCTGCGCCTTCTCTTTGTCCATGTGCACACACACGATTCCTCAGCGAAAACCATGCAGAAACCTTACCTCGAGCACCCAGGGATGTGCACCCAGCACCACGTGCACGCACACGCAGCTAGAGAAAAGCACCTACCTTTTCACACACTGATGCCTAAGCAAACGCGTGGCCACACACACGCACACATCCGCAAGCGCGCCTACTCCCATCTATTGAGGGAAAGACGGACGAGCAACGTCCTGACAGGCTTGAGGGGAAAAACGTCCGTTGATGGTTGGCGTACTGCACGCCCGCCTACGGGGCTGCTGGGGAATCCACATTTGGAAGGTACCTGAAGATGTGTGCCTGTTCTTGGAGCTCCGCTAGTAGGGTAGCAAAGACACTCGTAGGCAGTACTGAATGCTGCTCCGTGCTACTTCTCCTCCGCTGGCAAATGCTTCACAGTCGCCCGAGGAAAGACGTTTAACAATCGATCTCCAAGAGAAACGAAACACATGATGCCATAAGGCGAAAGAATAGCAGGGCATCTCTTCACAAGCTTGTCCCTGATCTATAGCTGAGGGCAAACACTTGTGTGCTTGTGGGAGAGCCTGTGTCTTTCCTGGAAGCGTTTGGGAGTTTTGCTCAGACGCGTGTTTCCTCAAGTTCAAGAATCAAGATCTAGGATACCTGCAGACAGGTGCCTGTTTGTGTGGAGACAGTCTGTTTGAAACTGTGTTCCTCAGCGCCCGCTCTTTCTCCCCGTCGCTCCACACGCCTGGGAGTCCCTTTCTTTCTCTCCACAAGCACGTGTGTTGACTTCGTCGCACATGTGCATCTGCACAAGCGTTGAGCTCAGCAGAGTGTGTCTCTTGACACTTGATGTGCGTTGGCTGTGTCTGCGTGCTCCAGTGAAGAGAGAAACGGGAAATCATCTTGGTAGAGGCAACAAAGCAAAAGCGAGGCAGGATTGACATCTGCTCAACAGAGACGGATTCCCTGCGCTGACACAGTTCACAGTTACACGAGAAGCAATCTGAGCGGTCCATCGACCGGAGACGTGTTTCCCAAGAGGTCGTTTAGCGAGTGAACAGCAGTGTGCGCGACTTTCAGGAGTGTGCCTGGAAAGTGCCAGAATCACCAGAGCATCTGTGCAAAAGCTGCTGCCTCTGTGACCGCATTGAGGCACGTTCCCGTGTCTGCGAGTATATAGACGGCTCTTTCGCGTTCGCTCCGAGGGAAACGGTCCGCTATTGCTTCTGTGCGTACAGACGCGATTCCCTTGTCTCTTGCGAACACAGGGAACTCTGTGCATCCAAATCTACAGGCTAAGGACGCGTCTGCATATGTTTTGGTGAACAATCGAGTGTGCGTGTTCTGACAGCTGCCTCTATGCAGACGTCTCCACAGAGCCACTTCTGAATGCCCCGCAGCCCAGGACTGAATGGATACACTAACAAGTGCACCGGTGTGAGCAACCACATATGCAGAAGGACGTCTTTCATCTCACAGAAGCGCGAACGTCTTGGCGTTCAAGCACATGGCAGAAACAAGGTGTGAACAGATGAGCTGCTGCTATTTTCTCCGTTCGGCATGCTTCGTTGTAGCTCTCTTGCCGGTCGCCGGCTTAGCGGCTTGCTTTGCGCGACTAGGACTGGGGAGTGAAGGAGATAGCGCCGGAAACCTTGCCTTTTGCCTTCTTCGGCGCTGGAACCTGGTTGCTGCGCCTTCTCTTTGTCCATGTGCACACACACGATTCCTCAGCGAAAACCATGCAGAAACCTTACCTCGAGCACCCAGGGATGTGCACCCAGCACCACGTGCACGCACACGCAGCTAGAGAAAAGCACCTACCTTTTCACACACTGATGCCTAAGCAAACGCGTGGCCACACACACGCACACATCCGCAAGCGCGCCTACTCCCATCTATCGAGGGAAAGACGGACGAGCAACGTCCTGACAGGCTTGAGGGGAAAAACGTCCGTTGATGGTTGGCGTACTGCACGCCCGCCTACGGGGCTGCAGGGGAATCCACATTTGGAAGGTACCTGAAGATGTGTGCCTGTTCTTGGAGCTCCGCTAGTAGGGTAGCAAAGACACTCGTAGGCAGTACTGAATGCTGCTCCGTGCTACTTCTCCTCCGCTGGCAAATGCTTCACAGTCGCCCGAGGAAAGACGTTTAACAATCGATCTCCAAGAGAAACGAAACACATGATGCCATAAGGCGAAAGAATAGCAGGGCATCTCTTCACAAGCTTGTCCCTGATGTATAGCTGAGGGCAAACACTTGTGTGCTTGTGGGAGAGCCTGTGTCTTTCCTGGAAGCGTTTGGGAGTTTTGCTCAGACGCGTGTTTCCTCAAGTTCAAGAATCAAGATCTAGGATACCTGCAGACAGGTGCCTGTTTGTGTGGAGACAGTCTGTTTGAAACTGTGTTCCTCAGCGCCCGCTCTTTCTCCCCGTCGCTCCACACGCCTGGGAGTCCCTTTCTTTCTCTCCACAAGCACGTGTGTTGACTTCGTCGCACATGTGCATCTGCACAAGCGTTGAGCTCAGCAGAGTGTGTCTCTACCCTTGATGTGCGTTGGCTGTGTCTGCGTGCTCCAGTGAAGAGAGAAACGGGAAATCATCTTGGTAGAGGCAACAAAGCAAAAGCGAGGCAGGATTGACATCTGCTCAACAGAGACGGATTCTCTGCGCTGACACAGTTCACAGTTACACGAGAAGCAATCTGAGCGGTCCATCGACCGGAGACGTGTTTCCCAAGAGGTCGTTTAGCGAGTGAACAGCAGTGTGCGCGACTTTCAGGAGTGTGCCTGGAAAGTGCCAGAATCACCAGAGCATCTGTGCAAAAGCTGCTGCCTCTGTGACCGCATTGAGGCACGTTCCCGTTTCTCCGAGTACATAGACGGCTCTCCCGCGTTCACTCCGAGGGAAACGGTCCGCTATTGCTTCTGTGCGTACAGACGCGATTCGCTTGTCTCTTGCGAACACAGGGAACTCTGTGCATCCAAATCTACAGGCTAAGGACGCGTCTGCATATGTTTTGGTGAACAATCGAGTGTGCGTGTTCTGACAGCTGCCTCTATGCAGACGTCTCCACAGAGCCGCTTCTGAATGCCCCGCAGCCCAGGACTGAATGGATACACTAACAAGTGCACCGGTGTGAGCAACCACATATGCAGAAGGACGTCTTTCATCTCACAGAAGCGCGAACGTCTTGGCGTTCAAGCACATGGCAGAAACAAGGTGTGAACAGATGCGCTGCTGCTATTTTCTCCGTTCGGCATGCTTCGTTGTAGCTCTCTTGCCGGTCGCCGGCTTAGCGGCTTCCTTTGCGCGACTAGGTGTGCGGAGAGAAGGAGATAGCGCCGGAAACCTTGCCTTTTGCCTTCTTCGGCGCTGGAACCTGGTTGCTGCGCCTTCTCTTTGTCCATGTGCACACACACGATTCCTCAGCGAAAACCATGCAGAAACCTTTCCACGAGCACCCAGGGATGTGCACCCAGCACCACGTGCACGCACACGCAGCTAGAGAAAAGCACCTACCTTTTCACACACTGATGCCTAAGCAAACGCGTGGCCACACACACGCACACATCCGCAAGCGCGCCTGCTCCCATCTATTGAGGGAAAGACGGACGAGCAACGTCCTGACAGGCTTGAGGGGAAAAACGTCCGTTGATGGTTGGCGTACTGCACGCCCGCCTACGGGGCTGCTGGGGAATCCACATTTGGAAGGTACCTGAAGATGTGTGCCTGTTCTTGGAGCTCCGCTAGTAGGGTAGCAAAGACACTCGTAGGCAGTACTGAATGCTGCTCCGTGCTACTTCTCCTCCGCTGGCAAATGCTTCACAGTCGCCCGAGGAAAGACGTTTAACAATCGATCTCCAAGAGAAACGAAACACATGATGCCATAAGGCGAAAGAATAGCAGGGCATCTCTTCACAAGCTTGTCCCTGATGTATAGCTGAGGGCAAACACTTGTGTGCTTGTGGGAGAGCCTGTGTCTTTCCTGGAAGCGTTTGGGAGTTTTGCTCAGACGCGTGTTTCCTCAAGTTCAAGAATCAAGATCTAGGATACCTGCAGACAGGTGCCTGTTTGTGTGGAGACAGTCTGTTTGAAACTGTGTTCCTCAGCGCCCGCTCTTTCTCCCCGTCGCTCCACACGCCTGGGAGTCCCTTTCTTTCTCTCCACAAGCACGTGTGTTGACTTCGTCGCACATGTGCATCTGCACAAGCGTTGAGCTCAGCAGAGTGTGTCTCTTGACACTTGATGTGCGTTGGCTGTGTCTGCGTGCTCCAGTGAAGAGAGAAACGGGAAATCATCTTGGTAGAGGCAACAAAGCAAAAGCGAGGCAGGATTGACATCTGCTCAACAGAGACGGATTCCCTGCGCTGACACAGTTCACAGTTACACGAGAAGCAATCTGAGCGGTCCATCGACCGGAGACGTGTTTCCCAAGAGGTCGTTTAGCGAGTGAACAGCAGTGTGCGCGACTTTCAGGAGTGTGCCTGGAAAGTGCCAGAATCACCAGAGCATCTGTGCAAAAGCTGCTGCCTCTGTGACCGCATTGAGGCACGTTCCCGTGTCTGCGAGTATATAGACGGCTCTTTCGCGTTCGCTCCGAGGGAAACGGTCCGCTATTGCTTCTGTGCGTACAGACGCGATTCCCTTGTCTCTTGCGAACACAGGGAACTCTGTGCATCCAAATCTACAGGCTAAGGACGCGTCTGCATATGTTTTGGTGAACAATCGAGTGTGCGTGTTCTGACAGCTGCCTCTATGCAGACGTCTCCACAGAGCCACTTCTGAATGCCCCGCAGCCCAGGACTGAATGGATACACTAACAAGTGCACCGGTGTGAGCAACCACATATGCAGAAGGACGTCTTTCATCTCACAGAAGCGCGAACGTCTTGGCGTTCAAGCACATGGCAGAAACAAGGTGTGAACAGATGAGCTGCTGCTATTTTCTCCGTTCGGCATGCTTCGTTGTAGCTCTCTTGCCGGTCGCCGGCTTAGCGGCTTGCTTTGCGCGACTAGGACTGGGGAGTGAAGGAGATAGCGCCGGAAACCTTGCCTTTTGCCTTCTTCGGCGCTGGAACCTGGTTGCTGCGCCTTCTCTTTGTCCATGTGCACACACACGATTCCTCAGCGAAAACCATGCAGAAACCTTACCTCGAGCACCCAGGGATGTGCACCCAGCACCACGTGCACGCACACGCAGCTAGAGAAAAGCACCTACCTTTTCACACACTGATGCCTAAGCAAACGCGTGGCCACACACACGCACACATCCGCAAGCGCGCCTACTCCCATCTATCGAGGGAAAGACGGACGAGCAACGTCCTGACAGGCTTGAGGGGAAAAACGTCCGTTGATGGTTGGCGTACTGCACGCCCGCCTACGGGGCTGCTGGGGAATCCACATTTGGAAGGTACCTGAAGATGTGTGCCTGTTCTTGGAGCTCCGCTAGTAGGGTAGCAAAGACACTCGTAGGCAGTACTGAATGCTGCTCCGTGCTACTTCTCCTCCGCTGGCAAATGCTTCACAGTCGCCCGAGGAAAGACGTTTAACAATCGATCTCCAAGAGAAACGAAACACATGATGCCATAAGGCGAAAGAATAGCAGGGCATCTCTTCACAAGCTTGTCCCTGATGTATAGCTGAGGGCAAACACTTGTGTGCTTGTGGGAGAGCCTGTGTCTTTCCTGGAAGCGTTTGGGAGTTTTGCTCAGACGCGTGTTTCCTCAAGTTCAAGAATCAAGATCTAGGATACCTGCAGACAGGTGCCTGTTTGTGTGGAGACAGTCTGTTTGAAACTGTGTTCCTCAGCGCCCGCTCTTTCTCCCCGTCGCTCCACACGCCTGGGAGTCCCTTTCTTTCTCTCCACAAGCACGTGTGTTGACTTCGTCGCACATGTGCATCTGCACAAGCGTTGAGCTCAGCAGAGTGTGTCTCTTGACACTTGATGTGCGTTGGCTGTGTCTGCGTGCTCCAGTGAAGAGAGAAACGGGAAATCATCTTGGTAGAGGCAACAAAGCAAAAGCGAGGCAGGATTGACATCTGCTCAACAGAGACGGATTCCCTGCGCTGACACAGTTCACAGTTACACGAGAAGCAATCTGAGCGGTCCATCGACCGGAGACGTGTTTCCCAAGAGGTCGTTTAGCGAGTGAACAGCAGTGTGCGCGACTTTCAGGAGTGTGCCTGGAAAGTGCCAGAATCACCAGAGCATCTGTGCAAAAGCTGCTGCCTCTGTGACCGCATTGAGGCACGTTCCCGTGTCTCCGAGTACATAGACGGCTCTTTCGCGTTCGCTCCGAGGGAAACGGTCCGCTATTGCTTCTGTGCGTACAGACGCGATTCCCTTGTCTCTTGCGAACACAGGGAACTCTGTGCATCCAAATCTACAGGCTAAGGACGCGTCTGCATATGTTTTGGTGAACAATCGAGTGTGCGTGTTCTGACAGCTGCCTCTATGCAGACGTCTCCACAGAGCCACTTCTGAATGCCCCGCAGCCCAGGACTGAATGGATACACTAACAAGTGCACCGGTGTGAGCAACCACATATGCAGAAGGACGTCTTTCATCTCACAGAAGCGCGAACGTCTTGGCGTTCAAGCACATGGCAGAAACAAGGTGTGAACAGATGAGCTGCTGCTATTTTCTCCGTTCGGCATGCTTCGTTGTAGCTCTCTTGCCGGTCGCCGGCTTAGCGGCTTGCTTTGCGCGACTAGGACTGGGGAGTGAAGGAGATAGCGCCGGAAACCTTGCCTTTTGCCTTCTTCGGCGCTGGAACCTGGTTGCTGCGCCTTCTCTTTGTCCATGTGCACACACACGATTCCTCAGCGAAAACCATGCAGAAACCTTACCTCGAGCACCCAGGGATGTGCACCCAGCACCACGTGCACGCACACGCAGCTAGAGAAAAGCACCTACCTTTTCACACACTGATGCCTAAGCAAACGCGTGGCCACACACACGCACACATCCGCAAGCGCGCCTACTCCCATCTATTGAGGGAAAGACGGACGAGCAACGTCCTGACAGGCTTGAGGGGAAAAACGTCCGTTGATGGTTGGCGTACTGCACGCCCGCCTACGGGGCTGCTGGGGAATCCACATTTGGAAGGTACCTGAAGATGTGTGCCTGTTCTTGGAGCTCCGCTAGTAGGGTAGCAAAGACACTCGTAGGCAGTACTGAATGCTGCTCCGTGCTACTTCTCCTCCGCTGGCAAATGCTTCACAGTCGCCCGAGGAAAGACGTTTAACAATCGATCTCCAAGAGAAACGAAACACATGATGCCATAAGGCGAAAGAATAGCAGGGCATCTCTTCACAAGCTTGTCCCTGATGTATAGCTGAGGGCAAACACTTGTGTGCTTGTGGGAGAGCCTGTGTCTTTCCTGGAAGCGTTTGGGAGTTTTGCTCAGACGCGTGTTTCCTCAAGTTCAAGAATCAAGATCTAGGATACCTGCAGACAGGTGCCTGTTTGTGTGGAGACAGTCTGTTTGAAACTGTGTTCCTCAGCGCCCGCTCTTTCTCCCCGTCGCTCCACACGCCTGGGAGTCCCTTTCTTTCTCTCCACAAGCACGTGTGTTGACTTCGTCGCACATGTGCATCTGCACAAGCGTTGAGCTCAGCAGAGTGTGTCTCTTGACACTTGATGTGCGTTGGCTGTGTCTGCGTGCTCCAGTGAAGAGAGAAACGGGAAATCATCTTGGTAGAGGCAACAAAGCAAAAGCGAGGCAGGATTGACATCTGCTCAACAGAGACGGATTCCCTGCGCTGACACAGTTCACAGTTACACGAGAAGCAATCTGAGCGGTCCATCGACCGGAGACGTGTTTCCCAAGAGGTCGTTTAGCGAGTGAACAGCAGTGTGCGCGACTTTCAGGAGTGTGCCTGGAAAGTGCCAGAATCACCAGAGCATCTGTGCAAAAGCTGCTGCCTCTGTGACCGCATTGAGGCACGTTCCCGTGTCTGCGAGTATATAGACGGCTCTTTCGCGTTCGCTCCGAGGGAAACGGTCCGCTATTGCTTCTGTGCGTACAGACGCGATTCCCTTGTCTCTTGCGAACACAGGGAACTCTGTGCATCCAAATCTACAGGCTAAGGACGCGTCTGCATATGTTTTGGTGAACAATCGAGTGTGCGTGTTCTGACAGCTGCCTCTATGCAGACGTCTCCACAGAGCCACTTCTGAATGCCCCGCAGCCCAGGACTGAATGGATACACTAACAAGTGCACCGGTGTGAGCAACCACATATGCAGAAGGACGTCTTTCATCTCACAGAAGCGCGAACGTCTTGGCGTTCAAGCACATGGCAGAAACAAGGTGTGAACAGATGAGCTGCTGCTATTTTCTCCGTTCGGCATGCTTCGTTGTAGCTCTCTTGCCGGTCGCCGGCTTAGCGGCTTGCTTTGCGCGACTAGGACTGGGGAGTGAAGGAGATAGCGCCGGAAACCTTGCCTTTTGCCTTCTTCGGCGCTGGAACCTGGTTGCTGCGCCTTCTCTTTGTCCATGTGCACACACACGATTCCTCAGCGAAAACCATGCAGAAACCTTACCTCGAGCACCCAGGGATGTGCACCCAGCACCACGTGCACGCACACGCAGCTAGAGAAAAGCACCTACCTTTTCACACACTGATGCCTAAGCAAACGCGTGGCCACACACACGCACACATCCGCAAGCGCGCCTACTCCCATCTATCGAGGGAAAGACGGACGAGCAACGTCCTGACAGGCTTGAGGGGAAAAACGTCCGTTGATGGTTGGCGTACTGCACGCCCGCCTACGGGGCTGCTGGGGAATCCACATTTGGAAGGTACCTGAAGATGTGTGCCTGTTCTTGGAGCTCCGCTAGTAGGGTAGCAAAGACACTCGTAGGCAGTACTGAATGCTGCTCCGTGCTACTTCTCCTCCGCTGGCAAATGCTTCACAGTCGCCCGAGGAAAGACGTTTAACAATCGATCTCCAAGAGAAACGAAACACATGATGCCATAAGGCGAAAGAATAGCAGGGCATCTCTTCACAAGCTTGTCCCTGATCTATAGCTGAGGGCAAACACTTGTGTGCTTGTGGGAGAGCCTGTGTCTTTCCTGGAAGCGTTTGGGAGTTTTGCTCAGACGCGTGTTTCCTCAAGTTCAAGAATCAAGATCTAGGATACCTGCAGACAGGTGCCTGTTTGTGTGGAGACAGTCTGTTTGAAACTGTGTTCCTCAGCGCCCGCTCTTTCTCCCCGTCGCTCCACACGCCTGGGAGTCCCTTTCTTTCTCTCCACAAGCACGTGTGTTGACTTCGTCGCACATGTGCATCTGCACAAGCGTTGAGCTCAGCAGAGTGTGTCTCTTGACACTTGATGTGCGTTGGCTGTGTCTGCGTGCTCCAGTGAAGAGAGAAACGGGAAATCATCTTGGTAGAGGCAACAAAGCAAAAGCGAGGCAGGATTGACATCTGCTCAACAGAGACGGATTCCCTGCGCTGACACAGTTCACAGTTACACGAGAAGCAATCTGAGCGGTCCATCGACCGGAGACGTGTTTCCCAAGAGGTCGTTTAGCGAGTGAACAGCAGTGTGCGCGACTTTCAGGAGCGTGCCTGGAAAGTGCCAGAATCACCAGAGCATCTGTGCAAAAGCTGCTGCCTCTGTGACCGCATTGAGGCACGTTCCCGTGTCTCCGAGTACATAGACGGCTCTTCCGCGTTCACTCCGAGGGAAACGGTCCGCTATTGCTTCTGTGCGTACAGACGCGATTCCCTTGTCTCTTGCGAACACAGGGAACTCTGTGCATCCAAATCTACAGGCTAAGGACGCGTCTGCATATGTTTTGGTGAACAATCGAGTGTGCGTGTTCTGACAGCTGCCTCTATGCAGACGTCTCCACAGAGCCACTTCTGAATGCCCCGCAGCCCAGGACTGAATGGATACACTAACAAGTGCACCGGTGTGAGCAACCACATATGCAGAAGGACGTCTTTCATCTCACAGAAGCGCGAACGTCTTGGCGTTCAAGCACATGGCAGAAACAAGGTGTGAACAGATGCGCTGCTGCTATTTTCTCCGTTCGGCATGCTTCGTTGTAGCTCTCTTGCCGGTCGCCGGCTTAGCGGCTTGCTTTGCGCGACTAGGTCTGCGGAGAGAAGGAGATAGCGCCGGAAACCTTGCCTTTTGCCTTCTTCGGCGCTGGAACCTGGTTGCTGCGCCTTCTCTTTGTCCATGTGCACACACACGATTCCTCAGCGAAAACCATGCAGAAACCTTACCTCGAGCACCCAGGGATGTGCACCCAGCCCCACGTGCACGCACACGCAGCTAGAGAAAAGCACCTACCTTTTCACACACTGATGCCTAAGCAAACGCGTGGCCACACACACGCACACATCCGCAAGCGCGCCTGCTCCCATCTATTGAGGGAAAGACGGACGAGCAACGTCCTGACAGGCTTGAGGGGAAAAACGTCCGTTGATGGTTGGCGTACTGCACGCCCGCCTACGGGGCTGCAGGGGAATCCACATTTGGAAGGTACCTGAAGATGTGTGCCTGTTCTTGGAGCTCCGCTAGTAGGGTAGCAAAGACACTCGTAGGCAGTACTGAATGCTGCTCCGTGCTACTTCTCCTCCGCTGGCAAATGCTTCACAGTCGCCCGAGGAAAGACGTTTAACAATCGATCTCCAAGAGAAACGAAACACATGATGCCATAAGGCGAAAGAATAGCAGGGCATCTCTTCACAAGCTTGTCCCTGATGTATAGCTGAGGGCAAACACTTGTGTGCTTGTGGGAGAGCCTGTGTCTTTCCTGGAAGCGTTTGGGAGTTTTGCTCAGACGCGTGTTTCCTCAAGTTCAAGAATCAAGATCTAGGATACCTGCAGACAGGTGCCTGTTTGTGTGGAGACAGTCTGTTTGAAACTGTGTTCCTCAGCGCCCGCTCTTTCTCCCCGTCGCTCCACACGCCTGGGAGTCCCTTTCTTTCTCTCCACAAGCACGTGTGTTGACTTCGTCGCACATGTGCATCTGCACAAGCGTTGAGCTCAGCAGAGTGTGTCTCTTGACACTTGATGTGCGTTGGCTGTGTCTGCGTGCTCCAGTGAAGAGAGAAACGGGAAATCATCTTGGTAGAGGCAACAAAGCAAAAGCGAGGCAGGATTGACATCTGCTCAACAGAGACGGATTCCCTGCGCTGACACAGTTCACAGTTACACGAGAAGCAATCTGAGCGGTCCATCGACCGGAGACGTGTTTCCCAAGAGGTCGTTTAGCGAGTGAACAGCAGTGTGCGCGACTTTCAGGAGTGTGCCTGGAAAGTGCCAGAATCACCAGAGCATCTGTGCAAAAGCTGCTGCCTCTGTGACCGCATTGAGGCACGTTCCCGTGTCTCCGAGTACATAGACGGCTCTCCCGCGTTCACTCCGAGGGAAACGGTCCGCTATTGCTTCTGTGCGTACAGACGCGATTCCCTTGTCTCTTGCGAACACAGGGAACTCTGTGCATCCAAATCTACAGGCTAAGGACGCGTCTGCATATGTTTTGGTGAACAATCGAGTGTGCGTGTTCTGACAGCTGCCTCTATGCAGACGTCTCCACAGAGCCACTTCTGAATGCCCCGCAGCCCAGGACTGAATGGATACACTAACAAGTGCACCGGTGTGAGCAACCACATATGCAGAAGGACGTCTTTCATCTCACAGAAGCGCGAACGTCTTGGCGTTCAAGCACATGGCAGAAACAAGGTGTGAACAGATGAGCTGCTGCTATTTTCTCCGTTCGGCATGCTTCGTTGTAGCTCTCTTGCCGGTCGCCGGCTTAGCGGCTTGCTTTGCGCGACTAGGACTGGGGAGTGAAGGAGATAGCGCCGGAAACCTTGCCTTTTGCCTTCTTCGGCGCTGGAACCTGGTTGCTGCGCCTTCTCTTTGTCCATGTGCACACACACGATTCCTCAGCGAAAACCATGCAGAAACCTTACCTCGAGCACCCAGGGATGTGCACCCAGCACCACGTGCACGCACACGCAGCTAGAGAAAAGCACCTACCTTTTCACACACTGATGCCTAAGCAAACGCGTGGCCACACACACGCACACATCCGCAAGCGCGCCTACTCCCATCTATTGAGGGAAAGACGGACGAGCAACGTCCTGACAGGCTTGAGGGGAAAAACGTCCGTTGATGGTTGGCGTACTGCACGCCCGCCTACGGGGCTGCAGGGGAATCCACATTTGGAAGGTACCTGAAGATGTGTGCCTGTTCTTGGAGCTCCGCTAGTAGGGTAGCAAAGACACTCGTAGGCAGTACTGAATGCTGCTCCGTGCTACTTCTCCTCCGCTGGCAAATGCTTCACAGTCGCCCGAGGAAAGACGTTTAACAATCGATCTCCAAGAGAAACGAAACACATGATGCCATAAGGCGAAAGAATAGCAGGGCATCTCTTCACAAGCTTGTCCCTGATCTATAGCTGAGGGCAAACACTTGTGTGCTTGTGGGAGAGCCTGTGTCTTTCCTGGAAGCGTTTGGGAGTTTTGCTCAGACGCGTGTTTCCTCAAGTTCAAGAATCAAGATCTAGGATACCTGCAGACAGGTGCCTGTTTGTGTGGAGACAGTCTGTTTGAAACTGTGTTCCTCAGCGCCCGCTCTTTCTCCCCGTCGCTCCACACGCCTGGGAGTCCCTTTCTTTCTCTCCACAAGCACGTGTGTTGACTTCGTCGCACATGTGCATCTGCACAAGCGTTGAGCTCAGCAGAGTGTGTCTCTTGACACTTGATGTGCGTTGGCTGTGTCTGCGTGCTCCAGTGAAGAGAGAAACGGGAAATCATCTTGGTAGAGGCAACAAAGCAAAAGCGAGGCAGGATTGACATCTGCTCAACAGAGACGGATTCCCTGCGCTGACACAGTTCACAGTTACACGAGAAGCAATCTGAGCGGTCCATCGACCGGAGACGTGTTTCCCAAGAGGTCGTTTAGCGAGTGAACAGCAGTGTGCGCGACTTTCAGGAGTGTGCCTGGAAAGTGCCAGAATCACCAGAGCATCTGTGCAAAAGCTGCTGCCTCTGTGACCGCATTGAGGCACGTTCCCGTGTCTGCGAGTATATAGACGGCTCTTTCGCGTTCGCTCCGAGGGAAACGGTCCGCTATTGCTTCTGTGCGTACAGACGCGATTCCCTTGTCTCTTGCGAACACAGGGAACTCTGTGCATCCAAATCTACAGGCTAAGGACGCGTCTGCATATGTTTTGGTGAACAATCGAGTGTGCGTGTTCTGACAGCTGCCTCTATGCAGACGTCTCCACAGAGCCACTTCTGAATGCCCCGCAGCCCAGGACTGAATGGATACACTAACAAGTGCACCGGTGTGAGCAACCACATATGCAGAAGGACGTCTTTCATCTCACAGAAGCGCGAACGTCTTGGCGTTCAAGCACATGGCAGAAACAAGGTGTGAACAGATGAGCTGCTGCTATTTTCTCCGTTCGGCATGCTTCGTTGTAGCTCTCTTGCCGGTCGCCGGCTTAGCGGCTTGCTTTGCGCGACTAGGACTGGGGAGTGAAGGAGATAGCGCCGGAAACCTTGCCTTTTGCCTTCTTCGGCGCTGGAACCTGGTTGCTGCGCCTTCTCTTTGTCCATGTGCACACACACGATTCCTCAGCGAAAACCATGCAGAAACCTTACCTCGAGCACCCAGGGATGTGCACCCAGCACCACGTGCACGCACACGCAGCTAGAGAAAAGCACCTACCTTTTCACACACTGATGCCTAAGCAAACGCGTGGCCACACACACGCACACATCCGCAAGCGCGCCTACTCCCATCTATCGAGGGAAAGCCGGACGAGCAACGTCCTGACAGGCTTGAGGGGAAAAACGTCCGTTGATGGTTGGCGTACTGCACGCCCGCCTACGGGGCTGCTGGGGAATCCACATTTGGAAGGTACCTGAAGATGTGTGCCTGTTCTTGGAGCTCCGCTAGTAGGGTAGCAAAGACACTCGTAGGCAGTACTGAATGCTGCTCCGTGCTACTTCTCCTCCGCTGGCAAATGCTTCACAGTCGCCCGAGGAAAGACGTTTAACAATCGATCTCCAAGAGAAACGAAACACATGATGCCATAAGGCGAAAGAATAGCAGGGCATCTCTTCACAAGCTTGTCCCTGATCTATAGCTGAGGGCAAACACTTGTGTGCTTGTGGGAGAGCCTGTGTCTTTCCTGGAAGCGTTTGGGAGTTTTGCTCAGACGCGTGTTTCCTCAAGTTCAAGAATCAAGATCTAGGATACCTGCAGACAGGTGCCTGTTTGTGTGGAGACAGTCTGTTTGAAACTGTGTTCCTCAGCGCCCGCTCTTTCTCCCCGTCGCTCCACACGCCTGGGAGTCCCTTTCTTTCTCTCCACAAGCACGTGTGTTGACTTCGTCGCACATGTGCATCTGCACAAGCGTTGAGCTCAGCAGAGTGTGTCTCTTGACACTTGATGTGCGTTGGCTGTGTCTGCGTGCTCCAGTGAAGAGAGAAACGGGAAATCATCTTGGTAGAGGCAACAAAGCAAAAGCGAGGCAGGATTGACATCTGCTCAACAGAGACGGATTCCCTGCGCTGACACAGTTCACAGTTACACGAGAAGCAATCTGAGCGGTCCATCGACCGGAGACGTGTTTCCCAAGAGGTCGTTTAGCGAGTGAACAGCAGTGTGCGCGACTTTCAGGAGTGTGCCTGGAAAGTGCCAGAATCACCAGAGCATCTGTGCAAAAGCTGCTGCCTCTGTGACCGCATTGAGGCACGTTCCTGTGTCTGCGAGTATATAGACGGCTCTTTCGCGTTCGCTCCGAGGGAAACGGTCCGCTATTGCTTCTGTGCGTACAGACGCGATTCCCTTGTCTCTTGCGAACACAGGGAACTCTGTGCATCCAAATCTACAGGCTAAGGACGCGTCTGCATATGTTTTGGTGAACAATCGAGTGTGCGTGTTCTGACAGCTGCCTCTATGCAGACGTCTCCACAGAGCCACTTCTGAATGCCCCGCAGCCCAGGACTGAATGGATACACTAACAAGTGCACCGGTGTGAGCAACCACATATGCAGAAGGACGTCTTTCATCTCACAGAAGCGCGAACGTCTTGGCGTTCAAGCACATGGCAGAAACAAGGTGTGAACAGATGAGCTGCTGCTATTTTCTCCGTTCGGCATGCTTCGTTGTAGCTCTCTTGCCGGTCGCCGGCTTAGCGGCTTGCTTTGCGCGACTAGGACTGGGGAGTGAAGGAGATAGCGCCGGAAACCTTGCCTTTTGCCTTCTTCGGCGCTGGAACCTGGTTGCTGCGCCTTCTCTTTGTCCATGTGCACACACACGATTCCTCAGCGAAAACCATGCAGAAACCTTACCTCGAGCACCCAGGGATGTGTACCCAGCACCACGTGCACGCACACGCAGCTAGAGAAAAGCACCTACCTTTTCACACACTGATGCCTAAGCAAACGCGTGGCCACACACACGCACACATCCGCAAGCGCGCCTACTCCCATCTATTGAGGGAAAGACGGACGAGCAACGTCCTGACAGGCTTGAGGGGAAAAACGTCCGTTGATGGTTGGCGTACTGCACGCCCGCCTACGGGGCTGCAGGGGAATCCACATTTGGAAGGTACCTGAAGATGTGTGCCTGTTCTTGGAGCTCCGCTAGTAGGGTAGCAAAGACACTCGTAGGCAGTACTGAATGCTGCTCCGTGCTACTTCTCCTCCGCTGGCAAATGCTTCACAGTCGCCCGAGGAAAGACGTTTAACAATCGATCTCCAAGAGAAACGAAACACATGATGCCATAAGGCGAAAGAATAGCAGGGCATCTCTTCACAAGCTTGTCCCTGATGTATAGCTGAGGGCAAACACTTGTGTGCTTGTGGGAGAGCCTGTGTCTTTCCTGGAAGCGTTTGGGAGTTTTGCTCAGACGCGTGTTTCCTCAAGTTCAAGAATCAAGATCTAGGATACCTGCAGACAGGTGCCTGTTTGTGTGGAGACAGTCTGTTTGAAACTGTGTTCCTCAGCGCCCGCTCTTTCTCCCCGTCGCTCCACACGCCTGGGAGTCCCTTTCTTTCTCTCCACAAGCACGTGTGTTGACTTCGTCGCACATGTGCATCTGCACAAGCGTTGAGCTCAGCAGAGTGTGTCTCTTGACACTTGATGTGCGTTGGCTGTGTCTGCGTGCTCCAGTGAAGAGAGAAACGGGAAATCATCTTGGTAGAGGCAACAAAGCAAAAGCGAGGCAGGATTGACATCTGCTCAACAGAGACGGATTCCCTGCGCTGACACAGTTCACAGTTACACGAGAAGCAATCTGAGCGGTCCATCGACCGGAGACGTGTTTCCCAAGAGGTCGTTTAGCGAGTGAACAGCAGTGTGCGCGACTTTCAGGAGCGTGCCTGGAAAGTGCCAGAATCACCAGAGCATCTGTGCAAAAGCTGCTGCCTCTGTGACCGCATTGAGGCACGTTCCCGTGTCTCCGAGTACATAGACGGCTCTTCCGCGTTCACTCCGAGGGAAACGGTCCGCTATTGCTTCTGTGCGTACAGACGCGATTCCCTTGTCTCTTGCGAACACAGGGAACTCTGTGCATCCAAATCTACAGGCTAAGGACGCGTCTGCATATGTTTTGGTGAACAATCGAGTGTGCGTGTTCTGACAGCTGCCTCTATGCAGACGTCTCCACAGAGCCACTTCTGAATGCCCCGCAGCCCAGGACTGAATGGATACACTAACAAGTGCACCGGTGTGAGCAACCACATATGCAGAAGGACGTCTTTCATCTCACAGAAGCGCGAACGTCTTGGCGTTCAAGCACATGGCAGAAACAAGGTGTGAACAGATGCGCTGCTGCTATTTTCTCCGTTCGGCATGCTTCGTTGTAGCTCTCTTGCCGGTCGCCGGCTTAGCGGCTTGCTTTGCGCGACTAGGTCTGCGGAGAGAAGGAGATAGCGCCGGAAACCTTGCCTTTTGCCTTCTTCGGCGCTGGAACCTGGTTGCTGCGCCTTCTCTTTGTCCATGTGCACACACACGATTCCTCAGCGAAAACCATGCAGAAACCTTACCTCGAGCACCCAGGGATGTGCACCCAGCCCCACGTGCACGCACACGCAGCTAGAGAAAAGCACCTACCTTTTCACACACTGATGCCTAAGCAAACGCGTGGCCACACACACGCACACATCCGCAAGCGCGCCTGCTCCCATCTATTGAGGGAAAGACGGACGAGCAACGTCCTGACAGGCTTGAGGGGAAAAACGTCCGTTGATGGTTGGCGTACTGCACGCCCGCCTACGGGGCTGCAGGGGAATCCACATTTGGAAGGTACCTGAAGATGTGTGCCTGTTCTTGGAGCTCCGCTAGTAGGGTAGCAAAGACACTCGTAGGCAGTACTGAATGCTGCTCCGTGCTACTTCTCCTCCGCTGGCAAATGCTTCACAGTCGCCCGAGGAAAGACGTTTAACAATCGATCTCCAAGAGAAACGAAACACATGATGCCATAAGGCGAAAGAATAGCAGGGCATCTCTTCACAAGCTTGTCCCTGATCTATAGCTGAGGGCAAACACTTGTGTGCTTGTGGGAGAGCCTGTGTCTTTCCTGGAAGCGTTTGGGAGTTTTGCTCAGACGCGTGTTTCCTCAAGTTCAAGAATCAAGATCTAGGATACCTGCAGACAGGTGCCTGTTTGTGTGGAGACAGTCTGTTTGAAACTGTGTTCCTCAGCGCCCGCTCTTTCTCCCCGTCGCTCCACACGCCTGGGAGTCCCTTTCTTTCTCTCCACAAGCACGTGTGTTGACTTCGTCGCACATGTGCATCTGCACAAGCGTTGAGCTCAGCAGAGTGTGTCTCTTGACACTTGATGTGCGTTGGCTGTGTCTGCGTGCTCCAGTGAAGAGAGAAACGGGAAATCATCTTGGTAGAGGCAACAAAGCAAAAGCGAGGCAGGATTGACATCTGCTCAACAGAGACGGATTCCCTGCGCTGACACAGTTCACAGTTACACGAGAAGCAATCTGAGCGGTCCATCGACCGGAGACGTGTTTCCCAAGAGGTCGTTTAGCGAGTGAACAGCAGTGTGCGCGACTTTCAGGAGTGTGCCTGGAAAGTGCCAGAATCACCAGAGCATCTGTGCAAAAGCTGCTGCCTCTGTGACCGCATTGAGGCACGTTCCTGTGTCTGCGAGTATATAGACGGCTCTTTCGCGTTCGCTCCGAGGGAAACGGTCCGCTATTGCTTCTGTGCGTACAGACGCGATTCCCTTGTCTCTTGCGAACACAGGGAACTCTGTGCATCCAAATCTACAGGCTAAGGACGCGTCTGCATATGTTTTGGTGAACAATCGAGTGTGCGTGTTCTGACAGCTGCCTCTATGCAGACGTCTCCACAGAGCCACTTCTGAATGCCCCGCAGCCCAGGACTGAATGGATACACTAACAAGTGCACCGGTGTGAGCAACCACATATGCAGAAGGACGTCTTTCATCTCACAGAAGCGCGAACGTCTTGGCGTTCAAGCACATGGCAGAAACAAGGTGTGAACAGATGAGCTGCTGCTATTTTCTCCGTTCGGCATGCTTCGTTGTAGCTCTCTTGCCGGTCGCCGGCTTAGCGGCTTGCTTTGCGCGACTAGGACTGGGGAGTGAAGGAGATAGCGCCGGAAACCTTGCCTTTTGCCTTCTTCGGCGCTGGAACCTGGTTGCTGCGCCTTCTCTTTGTCCATGTGCACACACACGATTCCTCAGCGAAAACCATGCAGAAACCTTACCTCGAGCACCCAGGGATGTGTACCCAGCACCACGTGCACGCACACGCAGCTAGAGAAAAGCACCTACCTTTTCACACACTGATGCCTAAGCAAACGCGTGGCCACACACACGCACACATCCGCAAGCGCGCCTACTCCCATCTATTGAGGGAAAGACGGACGAGCAACGTCCTGACAGGCTTGAGGGGAAAAACGTCCGTTGATGGTTGGCGTACTGCACGCCCGCCTACGGGGCTGCAGGGGAATCCACATTTGGAAGGTACCTGAAGATGTGTGCCTGTTCTTGGAGCTCCGCTAGTAGGGTAGCAAAGACACTCGTAGGCAGTACTGAATGCTGCTCCGTGCTACTTCTCCTCCGCTGGCAAATGCTTCACAGTCGCCCGAGGAAAGACGTTTAACAATCGATCTCCAAGAGAAACGAAACACATGATGCCATAAGGCGAAAGAATAGCAGGGCATCTCTTCACAAGCTTGTCCCTGATGTATAGCTGAGGGCAAACACTTGTGTGCTTGTGGGAGAGCCTGTGTCTTTCCTGGAAGCGTTTGGGAGTTTTGCTCAGACGCGTGTTTCCTCAAGTTCAAGAATCAAGATCTAGGATACCTGCAGACAGGTGCCTGTTTGTGTGGAGACAGTCTGTTTGAAACTGTGTTCCTCAGCGCCCGCTCTTTCTCCCCGTCGCTCCACACGCCTGGGAGTCCCTTTCTTTCTCTCCACAAGCACGTGTGTTGACTTCGTCGCACATGTGCATCTGCACAAGCGTTGAGCTCAGCAGAGTGTGTCTCTTGACACTTGATGTGCGTTGGCTGTGTCTGCGTGCTCCAGTGAAGAGAGAAACGGGAAATCATCTTGGTAGAGGCAACAAAGCAAAAGCGAGGCAGGATTGACATCTGCTCAACAGAGACGGATTCCCTGCGCTGACACAGTTCACAGTTACACGAGAAGCAATCTGAGCGGTCCATCGACCGGAGACGTGTTTCCCAAGAGGTCGTTTAGCGAGTGAACAGCAGTGTGCGCGACTTTCAGGAGCGTGCCTGGAAAGTGCCAGAATCACCAGAGCATCTGTGCAAAAGCTGCTGCCTCTGTGACCGCATTGAGGCACGTTCCCGTGTCTCCGAGTACATAGACGGCTCTTCCGCGTTCACTCCGAGGGAAACGGTCCGCTATTGCTTCTGTGCGTACAGACGCGATTCCCTTGTCTCTTGCGAACACAGGGAACTCTGTGCATCCAAATCTACAGGCTAAGGACGCGTCTGCATATGTTTTGGTGAACAATCGAGTGTGCGTGTTCTGACAGCTGCCTCTATGCAGACGTCTCCACAGAGCCACTTCTGAATGCCCCGCAGCCCAGGACTGAATGGATACACTAACAAGTGCACCGGTGTGAGCAACCACATATGCAGAAGGACGTCTTTCATCTCACAGAAGCGCGAACGTCTTGGCGTTCAAGCACATGGCAGAAACAAGGTGTGAACAGATGCGCTGCTGCTATTTTCTCCGTTCGGCATGCTTCGTTGTAGCTCTCTTGCCGGTCGCCGGCTTAGCGGCTTGCTTTGCGCGACTAGGTCTGCGGAGAGAAGGAGATAGCGCCGGAAACCTTGCCTTTTGCCTTCTTCGGCGCTGGAACCTGGTTGCTGCGCCTTCTCTTTGTCCATGTGCACACACACGATTCCTCAGCGAAAACCATGCAGAAACCTTACCTCGAGCACCCAGGGATGTGCACCCAGCCCCACGTGCACGCACACGCAGCTAGAGAAAAGCACCTACCTTTTCACACACTGATGCCTAAGCAAACGCGTGGCCACACACACGCACACATCCGCAAGCGCGCCTGCTCCCATCTATTGAGGGAAAGACGGACGAGCAACGTCCTGACAGGCTTGAGGGGAAAAACGTCCGTTGATGGTTGGCGTACTGCACGCCCGCCTACGGGGCTGCAGGGGAATCCACATTTGGAAGGTACCTGAAGATGTGTGCCTGTTCTTGGAGCTCCGCTAGTAGGGTAGCAAAGACACTCGTAGGCAGTACTGAATGCTGCTCCGTGCTACTTCTCCTCCGCTGGCAAATGCTTCACAGTCGCCCGAGGAAAGACGTTTAACAATCGATCTCCAAGAGAAACGAAACACATGATGCCATAAGGCGAAAGAATAGCAGGGCATCTCTTCACAAGCTTGTCCCTGATCTATAGCTGAGGGCAAACACTTGTGTGCTTGTGGGAGAGCCTGTGTCTTTCCTGGAAGCGTTTGGGAGTTTTGCTCAGACGCGTGTTTCCTCAAGTTCAAGAATCAAGATCTAGGATACCTGCAGACAGGTGCCTGTTTGTGTGGAGACAGTCTGTTTGAAACTGTGTTCCTCAGCGCCCGCTCTTTCTCCCCGTCGCTCCACACGCCTGGGAGTCCCTTTCTTTCTCTCCACAAGCACGTGTGTTGACTTCGTCGCACATGTGCATCTGCACAAGCGTTGAGCTCAGCAGAGTGTGTCTCTTGACACTTGATGTGCGTTGGCTGTGTCTGCCTGCTCCAGTGAAGAGAGAAACGGGAAATCATCTTGGTAGAGGCAACAAAGCAAAAGCGAGGCAGGATTGACATCTGCTCAACAGAGACGGATTCCCTGCGCTGACACAGTTCACAGTTACACGAGAAGCAATCTGAGCGGTCCATCGACCGGAGACGTGTTTCCCAAGAGGTCGTTTAGCGAGTGAACAGCAGTGTGCGCGACTTTCAGGAGTGTGCCTGGAAAGTGCCAGAATCACCAGAGCATCTGTGCAAAAGCTGCTGCCTCTGTGACCGCATTGAGGCACGTTCCCGTGTCTCCGAGTACATAGACGGCTCTCCCGCGTTCACTCCGAGGGAAACGGTCCGCTATTGCTTCTGTGCGTACAGACGCGATTCCCTTGTCTCTTGCGAACACAGGGAACTCTGTGCATCCAAATCTACAGGCTAAGGACGCGTCTGCATATGTTTTGGTGAACAATCGAGTGTGCGTGTTCTGACAGCTGCCTCTATGCAGACGTCTCCACAGAGCCACTTCTGAATGCCCCGCAGCCCAGGACTGAATGGATACACTAACAAGTGCACCGGTGTGAGCAACCACATATGCAGAAGGACGTCTTTCATCTCACAGAAGCGCGAACGTCTTGGCGTTCAAGCACATGGCAGAAACAAGGTGTGAACAGATGAGCTGCTGCTATTTTCTCCGTTCGGCATGCTTCGTTGTAGCTCTCTTGCCGGTCGCCGGCTTAGCGGCTTGCTTTGCGCGACTAGGACTGGGGAGTGAAGGAGATAGCGCCGGAAACCTTGCCTTTTGCCTTCTTCGGCGCTGGAACCTGGTTGCTGCGCCTTCTCTTTGTCCATGTGCACACACACGATTCCTCAGCGAAAACCATGCAGAAACCTTACCTCGAGCACCCAGGGATGTGCACCCAGCACCACGTGCACGCACACGCAGCTAGAGAAAAGCACCTACCTTTTCACACACTGATGCCTAAGCAAACGCGTGGCCACACACACGCACACATCCGCAAGCGCGCCTACTCCCATCTATTGAGGGAAAGACGGACGAGCAACGTCCTGACAGGCTTGAGGGGAAAAACGTCCGTTGATGGTTGGCGTACTGCACGCCCGCCTACGGGGCTGCAGGGGAATCCACATTTGGAAGGTACCTGAAGATGTGTGCCTGTTCTTGGAGCTCCGCTAGTAGGGTAGCAAAGACACTCGTAGGCAGTACTGAATGCTGCTCCGTGCTACTTCTCCTCCGCTGGCAAATGCTTCACAGTCGCCCGAGGAAAGACGTTTAACAATCGATCTCCAAGAGAAACGAAACACATGATGCCATAAGGCGAAAGAATAGCAGGGCATCTCTTCACAAGCTTGTCCCTGATCTATAGCTGAGGGCAAACACTTGTGTGCTTGTGGGAGAGCCTGTGTCTTTCCTGGAAGCGTTTGGGAGTTTTGCTCAGACGCGTGTTTCCTCAAGTTCAAGAATCAAGATCTAGGATACCTGCAGACAGGTGCCTGTTTGTGTGGAGACAGTCTGTTTGAAACTGTGTTCCTCAGCGCCCGCTCTTTCTCCCCGTCGCTCCACACGCCTGGGAGTCCCTTTCTTTCTCTCCACAAGCACGTGTGTTGACTTCGTCGCACATGTGCATCTGCACAAGCGTTGAGCTCAGCAGAGTGTGTCTCTTGACACTTGATGTGCGTTGGCTGTGTCTGCGTGCTCCAGTGAAGAGAGAAACGGGAAATCATCTTGGTAGAGGCAACAAAGCAAAAGCGAGGCAGGATTGACATCTGCTCAACAGAGACGGATTCCCTGCGCTGACACAGTTCACAGTTACACGAGAAGCAATCTGAGCGGTCCATCGACCGGAGACGTGTTTCCCAAGAGGTCGTTTAGCGAGTGAACAGCAGTGTGCGCGACTTTCAGGAGTGTGCCTGGAAAGTGCCAGAATCACCAGAGCATCTGTGCAAAAGCTGCTGCCTCTGTGACCGCATTGAGGCACGTTCCCGTGTCTGGGAGTATATAGACGGCTCTTTCGCGTTCGCTCCGAGGGAAACGGTCCGCTATTGCTTCTGTGCGTACAGACGCGATTCCCTTGTCTCTTGCGAACACAGGGAACTCTGTGCATCCAAATCTACAGGCTAAGGACGCGTCTGCATATGTTTTGGTGAACAATCGAGTGTGCGTGTTCTGACAGCTGCCTCTATGCAGACGTCTCCACAGAGCCACTTCTGAATGCCCCGCAGCCCAGGACTGAATGGATACACTAACAAGTGCACCGGTGTGAGCAACCACATATGCAGAAGGACGTCTTTCATCTCACAGAAGCGCGAACGTCTTGGCGTTCAAGCACATGGCAGAAACAAGGTGTGAACAGATGAGCTGCTGCTATTTTCTCCGTTCGGCATGCTTCGTTGTAGCTCTCTTGCCGGTCGCCGGCTTAGCGGCTTGCTTTGCGCGACTAGGACTGGGGAGTGAAGGAGATAGCGCCGGAAACCTTGCCTTTTGCCTTCTTCGGCGCTGGAACCTGGTTGCTGCGCCTTCTCTTTGTCCATGTGCACACACACGATTCCTCAGCGAAAACCATGCAGAAACCTTACCTCGAGCACCCAGGGATGTGCACCCAGCACCACGTGCACGCACACGCAGCTAGAGAAAAGCACCTACCTTTTCACACACTGATGCCTAAGCAAACGCGTGGCCACACACACGCACACATCCGCAAGCGCGCCTACTCCCATCTATTGAGGGAAAGACGGACGAGCAACGTCCTGACAGGCTTGAGGGGAAAAACGTCCGTTGATGGTTGGCGTACTGCACGCCCGCCTACGGGGCTGCAGGGGAATCCACATTTGGAAGGTACCTGAAGATGTGTGCCTGTTCTTGGAGCTCCGCTAGTAGGGTAGCAAAGACACTCGTAGGCAGTACTGAATGCTGCTCCGTGCTACTTCTCCTCCGCTGGCAAATGCTTCACAGTCGCCCGAGGAAAGACGTTTAACAATCGATCTCCAAGAGAAACGAAACACATGATGCCATAAGGCGAAAGAATAGCAGGGCATCTCTTCACAAGCTTGTCCCTGATCTATAGCTGAGGGCAAACACTTGTGTGCTTGTGGGAGAGCCTGTGTCTTTCCTGGAAGCGTTTGGGAGTTTTGCTCAGACGCGTGTTTCCTCAAGTTCAAGAATCAAGATCTAGGATACCTGCAGACAGGTGCCTGTTTGTGTGGAGACAGTCTGTTTGAAACTGTGTTCCTCAGCGCCCGCTCTTTCTCCCCGTCGCTCCACACGCCTGGGAGTCCCTTTCTTTCTCTCCACAAGCACGTGTGTTGACTTCGTCGCACATGTGCATCTGCACAAGCGTTGAGCTCAGCAGAGTGTGTCTCTTGACACTTGATGTGCGTTGGCTGTGTCTGCGTGCTCCAGTGAAGAGAGAAACGGGAAATCATCTTGGTAGAGGCAACAAAGCAAAAGCGAGGCAGGATTGACATCTGCTCAACAGAGACGGATTCCCTGCGCTGACACAGTTCACAGTTACACGAGAAGCAATCTGAGCGGTCCATCGACCGGAGACGTGTTTCCCAAGAGGTCGTTTAGCGAGTGAACAGCAGTGTGCGCGACTTTCAGGAGTGTGCCTGGAAAGTGCCAGAATCACCAGAGCATCTGTGCAAAAGCTGCTGCCTCTGTGACCGCATTGAGGCACGTTCCCGTGTCTGGGAGTATATAGACGGCTCTTTCGCGTTCGCTCCGAGGGAAACGGTCCGCTATTGCTTCTGTGCGTACAGACGCGATTCCCTTGTCTCTTGCGAACACAGGGAACTCTGTGCATCCAAATCTACAGGCTAAGGACGCGTCTGCATATGTTTTGGTGAACAATCGAGTGTGCGTGTTCTGACAGCTGCCTCTATGCAGACGTCTCCACAGAGCCACTTCTGAATGCCCCGCAGCCCAGGACTGAATGGATACACTAACAAGTGCACCGGTGTGAGCAACCACATATGCAGAAGGACGTCTTTCATCTCACAGAAGCGCGAACGTCTTGGCGTTCAAGCACATGGCAGAAACAAGGTGTGAACAGATGAGCTGCTGCTATTTTCTCCGTTCGGCATGCTTCGTTGTAGCTCTCTTGCCGGTCGCCGGCTTAGCGGCTTGCTTTGCGCGACTAGGACTGGGGAGTGAAGGAGATAGCGCCGGAAACCTTGCCTTTTGCCTTCTTCGGCGCTGGAACCTGGTTGCTGCGCCTTCTCTTTGTCCATGTGCACACACACGATTCCTCAGCGAAAACCATGCAGAAACCTTACCTCGAGCACCCAGGGATGTGCACCCAGCACCACGTGCACGCACACGCAGCTAGAGAAAAGCACCTACCTTTTCACACACTGATGCCTAAGCAAACGCGTGGCCACACACACGCACACATCCGCAAGCGCGCCTACTCCCATCTATTGAGGGAAAGACGGACGAGCAACGTCCTGACAGGCTTGAGGGGAAAAACGTCCGTTGATGGTTGGCGTACTGCACGCCCGCCTACGGGGCTGCAGGGGAATCCACATTTGGAAGGTACCTGAAGATGTGTGCCTGTTCTTGGAGCTCCGCTAGTAGGGTAGCAAAGACACTCGTAGGCAGTACTGAATGCTGCTCCGTGCTACTTCTCCTCCGCTGGCAAATGCTTCACAGTCGCCCGAGGAAAGACGTTTAACAATCGATCTCCAAGAGAAACGAAACACATGATGCCATAAGGCGAAAGAATAGCAGGGCATCTCTTCACAAGCTTGTCCCTGATCTATAGCTGAGGGCAAACACTTGTGTGCTTGTGGGAGAGCCTGTGTCTTTCCTGGAAGCGTTTGGGAGTTTTGCTCAGACGCGTGTTTCCTCAAGTTCAAGAATCAAGATCTAGGATACCTGCAGACAGGTGCCTGTTTGTGTGGAGACAGTCTGTTTGAAACTGTGTTCCTCAGCGCCCGCTCTTTCTCCCCGTCGCTCCACACGCCTGGGAGTCCCTTTCTTTCTCTCCACAAGCACGTGTGTTGACTTCGTCGCACATGTGCATCTGCACAAGCGTTGAGCTCAGCAGAGTGTGTCTCTTGACACTTGATGTGCGTTGGCTGTGTCTGCGTGCTCCAGTGAAGAGAGAAACGGGAAATCATCTTGGTAGAGGCAACAAAGCAAAAGCGAGGCAGGATTGACATCTGCTCAACAGAGACGGATTCCCTGCGCTGACACAGTTCACAGTTACACGAGAAGCAATCTGAGCGGTCCATCGACCGGAGACGTGTTTCCCAAGAGGTCGTTTAGCGAGTGAACAGCAGTGTGCGCGACTTTCAGGAGTGTGCCTGGAAAGTGCCAGAATCACCAGAGCATCTGTGCAAAAGCTGCTGCCTCTGTGACCGCATTGAGGCACGTTCCCGTGTCTGGGAGTATATAGACGGCTCTTTCGCGTTCGCTCCGAGGGAAACGGTCCGCTATTGCTTCTGTGCGTACAGACGCGATTCCCTTGTCTCTTGCGAACACAGGGAACTCTGTGCATCCAAATCTACAGGCTAAGGACGCGTCTGCATATGTTTTGGTGAACAATCGAGTGTGCGTGTTCTGACAGCTGCCTCTATGCAGACGTCTCCACAGAGCCACTTCTGAATGCCCCGCAGCCCAGGACTGAATGGATACACTAACAAGTGCACCGGTGTGAGCAACCACATATGCAGAAGGACGTCTTTCATCTCACAGAAGCGCGAACGTCTTGGCGTTCAAGCACATGGCAGAAACAAGGTGTGAACAGATGAGCTGCTGCTATTTTCTCCGTTCGGCATGCTTCGTTGTAGCTCTCTTGCCGGTCGCCGGCTTAGCGGCTTGCTTTGCGCGACTAGGACTGGGGAGTGAAGGAGATAGCGCCGGAAACCTTGCCTTTTGCCTTCTTCGGCGCTGGAACCTGGTTGCTGCGCCTTCTCTTTGTCCATGTGCACACACACGATTCCTCAGCGAAAACCATGCAGAAACCTTACCTCGAGCACCCAGGGATGTGCACCCAGCACCACGTGCACGCACACGCAGCTAGAGAAAAGCACCTACCTTTTCACACACTGATGCCTAAGCAAACGCGTGGCCACACACACGCACACATCCGCAAGCGCGCCTACTCCCATCTATTGAGGGAAAGACGGACGAGCAACGTCCTGACAGGCTTGAGGGGAAAAACGTCCGTTGATGGTTGGCGTACTGCACGCCCGCCTACGGGGCTGCAGGGGAATCCACATTTGGAAGGTACCTGAAGATGTGTGCCTGTTCTTGGAGCTCCGCTAGTAGGGTAGCAAAGACACTCGTAGGCAGTACTGAATGCTGCTCCGTGCTACTTCTCCTCCGCTGGCAAATGCTTCACAGTCGCCCGAGGAAAGACGTTTAACAATCGATCTCCAAGAGAAACGAAACACATGATGCCATAAGGCGAAAGAATAGCAGGGCATCTCTTCACAAGCTTGTCCCTGATCTATAGCTGAGGGCAAACACTTGTGTGCTTGTGGGAGAGCCTGTGTCTTTCCTGGAAGCGTTTGGGAGTTTTGCTCAGACGCGTGTTTCCTCAAGTTCAAGAATCAAGATCTAGGATACCTGCAGACAGGTGCCTGTTTGTGTGGAGACAGTCTGTTTGAAACTGTGTTCCTCAGCGCCCGCTCTTTCTCCCCGTCGCTCCACACGCCTGGGAGTCCCTTTCTTTCTCTCCACAAGCACGTGTGTTGACTTCGTCGCACATGTGCATCTGCACAAGCGTTGAGCTCAGCAGAGTGTGTCTCTTGACACTTGATGTGCGTTGGCTGTGTCTGCGTGCTCCAGTGAAGAGAGAAACGGGAAATCATCTTGGTAGAGGCAACAAAGCAAAAGCGAGGCAGGATTGACATCTGCTCAACAGAGACGGATTCCCTGCGCTGACACAGTTCACAGTTACACGAGAAGCAATCTGAGCGGTCCATCGACCGGAGACGTGTTTCCCAAGAGGTCGTTTAGCGAGTGAACAGCAGTGTGCGCGACTTTCAGGAGTGTGCCTGGAAAGTGCCAGAATCACCAGAGCATCTGTGCAAAAGCTGCTGCCTCTGTGACCGCATTGAGGCACGTTCCCGTGTCTGGGAGTATATAGACGGCTCTTTCGCGTTCGCTCCGAGGGAAACGGTCCGCTATTGCTTCTGTGCGTACAGACGCGATTCCCTTGTCTCTTGCGAACACAGGGAACTCTGTGCATCCAAATCTACAGGCTAAGGACGCGTCTGCATATGTTTTGGTGAACAATCGAGTGTGCGTGTTCTGACAGCTGCCTCTATGCAGACGTCTCCACACAGCCACTTCTGAATGCCCCGCAGCCCAGGACTGAATGGATACACTAACAAGTGCACCGGTGTGAGCAACCACATATGCAGAAGGACGTCTTTCATCTCACAGAAGCGCGAACGTCTTGGCGTTCAAGCACATGGCAGAAACAAGGTGTGAACAGATGCGCTGCTGCTATTTTCTCCGTTCGGCATGCTTCGTTGTAGCTCTCTTGCCGGTCGCCGGCTTAGCGGCTTGCTTTGCGCGACTCGGTCTGGGGAGAGAAGGAGATAGCGCCGGAAACCTTGCCTTTTGCCTTCTTCGGCGCTGGAACCTGGTTGCTGCGCCTTCTCTTTGTCCATGTGCACACACACGATTCCTCAGCGAAAACCATGCAGAAACCTTACCTCGAGCACCCAGGGATGTGCACCCAGCACCACGTGCACGCACACGCAGCTAGAGAAAAGCACCTACCTTTTCACACACTGATGCCTAAGCAAACGCGTGGCCACACACACGCACACATCCGCAAGCGCGCCTACTCCCATCTATTGAGGGAAAGACGGACGAGCAACGTCCTGACAGGCTTGAGGGGAAAAACGTCCGTTGATGGTTGGCGTACTGCACGCCCGCCTACGGGGCTGCAGGGGAATCCACATTTGGAAGGTACCTGAAGATGTGTGCCTGTTCTTGGAGCTCCGCTAGTAGGGTAGCAAAGACACTCGTAGGCAGTACTGAATGCTGCTCCGTGCTACTTTTCCGCCGGTGGCAAATGCTTCACAGTCGCCCGAGGAAAGACGTTTAACAATCGATCTCCAAGAGAAACGAAACACATGATGCCATAAGGCGAAAGAATAGCAGGGCATCTCTTCACAAGCTTGTCCCTGATCTATAGCTGAGGGCAAACACTTGTGTGCTTGTGGGAGAGCCTGTGTCTTTCCTGGAAGCGTTTGGGAGTTTTGCTCAGACGCGTGTTTCCTCAAGTTCAAGAATCAAGATCTAGGATACCTGCAGACAGGTGCCTGTTTGTGTGGAGACAGTCTGTTTGAAACTGTGTTCCTCAGCGCCCGCTCTTTCTCCCCGTCGCTCCGCACGCCTGGGAGTCCCTTTCTTTCTCTCCACAAGCACGTGTGTTGACTTCGTCGCACATGTGCATCTGCACAAGCGTTGAGCTCAGCAGAGTGTGTCTCTTGACACTTGATGTGCGTTGGCTGTGTCTGCGTGCTCCAGTGAAGAGAGAAACGGGAAATCATCTTGGTAGAGGCAACAAAGCAAAAGCGAGGCAGGATTGACATCTGCTCAACAGAGACGGATTCCCTGCGCTGACACAGTTCACAGTTACACGAGAAGCAATCTGAGCGGTCCATCGACCGGAGACGTGTTTCCCAAGAGGTCGTTTAGCGAGTGAACAGCAGTGTGCGCGACTTTCAGGAGTGTGCCTGGAAAGTGCCAGAATCACCAGAGCACCTGTGCAAAAGCTGCTGCCTCTGTGACCGCATTGAGGCACGTTCCCGTGTCTGCGAGTATATAGACGGCTCTTTCGCGTTCACTCCGAGGGAAACGGTCCGCTATTGCTTCTGTGCGTACAGACGCGATTCCCTTGTCTCTTGCGAACACAGGGAACTCTGTGCATCCAAATCTACAGGCTAAGGACGCGTCTGCATATGTTTTGGTGAACAATCGAGTGTGCGTGTTCTGACAGCTGCCTCTATGCAGACGTCTCCACAGAGCCACTTCTGAATGCCCCGCAGCCCAGGACTGAATGGATACACTAACAAGTGCACCGGTGTGAGCAACCACATATGCAGAAGGACGTCTTTCATCTCACAGAAGCGCGAACGTCTTGGCGTTCAAGCACATGGCAGAAACAAGGTGTGAACAGATGAGCTGCTGCTATTTTCTCCGTTCGGCATGCTTCGTTGTAGCTCTCTTGCCGGTCGCCGGCTTAGCGGCTTGCTTTGCGCGACTAGGTCTGCGGAGAGAAGGAGATAGCGCCGGAAACCTTGCCTTTTGCCTTCTTCGGCGCTGGAACCTGGTTGCTGCGCCTTCTCTTTGTCCATGTGCACACACACGATTCCTCAGCGAAAACCATGCAGAAACCTTACCTCGAGCACCCAGGGATGTGCACCCAGCACCACGTGCACGCACACGCAGCTAGAGAAAAGCACCTACCTTTTCACACACTGATGCCTAAGCAAACGCGTGGCCACACACACGCACACATCCGCAAGCGCGCCTACTCCCATCTATTGAGGGAAAGACGGACGAGCAACGTCCTGACAGGCTTGAGGGGAAAAACGTCCGTTGATGGTTGGCGTACTGCACGCCCGCCTACGGGGCTGCAGGGGAATCCACATTTGGAAGGTACCTGAAGATGTGTGCCTGTTCTTGGAGCTCCGCTAGTAGGGTAGCAAAGACACTCGTAGGCAGTACTGAATGCTGCTCCGTGCTACTTTTCCGCCGGTGGCAAATGCTTCACAGTCGCCCGAGGAAAGACGTTTAACAATCGATCTCCAAGAGAAACGAAACACATGATGCCATAAGGCGAAAGAATAGCAGGGCATCTCTTCACAAGCTTGTCCCTGATCTATAGCTGAGGGCAAACACTTGTGTGCTTGTGGGAGAGCCTGTGTCTTTCCTGGAAGCGTTTGGGAGTTTTGCTCAGACGCGTGTTTCCTCAAGTTCAAGAATCAAGATCTAGGATACCTGCAGACAGGTGCCTGTTTGTGTGGAGACAGTCTGTTTGAAACTGTGTTCCTCAGCGCCCGCTCTTTCTCCCCGTCGCTCCACACGCCTGGGAGTCCCTTTCTTTCTCTCCACAAGCACGTGTGTTGACTTCGTCGCACATGTGCATCTGCACAAGCGTTGAGCTCAGCAGAGTGTGTCTCTTGACACTTGATGTGCGTTGGCTGTGTCTGCGTGCTCCAGTGAAGAGAGAAACGGGAAATCATCTTGGTAGAGGCAACAAAGCAAAAGCGAGGCAGGATTGACATCTGCTCAACAGAGACGGATTCCCTGCGCTGACACAGTTCACAGTTACACGAGAAGCAATCTGAGCGGTCCATCGACCGGAGACGTGTTTCCCAAGAGGTCGTTTAGCGAGTGAACAGCAGTGTGCGCGACTTTCAGGAGTGTGCCTGGAAAGTGCCAGAATCACCAGAGCACCTGTGCAAAAGCTGCTGCCTCTGTGACCGCATTGAGGCACGTTCCCGTGTCTGCGAGTATATAGACGGCTCTTTCGCGTTCACTCCGAGGGAAACGGTCCGCTATTGCTTCTGTGCGTACAGACGCGATTCCCTTGTCTCTTGCGAACACAGGGAACTCTGTGCATCCAAATCTACAGGCTAAGGACGCGTCTGCATATGTTTTGGTGAACAATCGAGTGTGCGTGTTCTGACAGCTGCCTCTATGCAGACGTCTCCACAGAGCCACTTCTGAATGCCCCGCAGCCCAGGACTGAATGGATACACTAACAAGTGCACCGGTGTGAGCAACCACATATGCAGAAGGACGTCTTTCATCTCACAGAAGCGCGAACGTCTTGGCGTTCAAGCACATGGCAGAAACAAGGTGTGAACAGATGAGCTGCTGCTATTTTCTCCGTTCGGCATGCTTCGTTGTAGCTCTCTTGCCGGTCGCCGGCTTAGCGGCTTGCTTTGCGCGACTAGGTCTGCGGAGAGAAGGAGATAGCGCCGGAAACCTTGCCTTTTGCCTTCTTCGGCGCTGGAACCTGGTTGCTGCGCCTTCTCTTTGTCCATGTGCACACACACGATTCCTCAGCGAAAACCATGCAGAAACCTTACCTCGAGCACCCAGGGATGTGCACCCAGCACCACGTGCACGCACACGCAGCTAGAGAAAAGCACCTACCTTTTCACACACTGATGCCTAAGCAAACGCGTGGCCACACACACGCACACATCCGCAAGCGCGCCTACTCCCATCTATTGAGGGAAAGACGGACGAGCAACGTCCTGACAGGCTTGAGGGGAAAAACGTCCGTTGATGGTTGGCGTACTGCACGCCCGCCTACGGGGCTGCAGGGGAATCCACATTTGGAAGGTACCTGAAGATGTGTGCCTGTTCTTGGAGCTCCCCTAGTAGGGTAGCAAAGACACTCGTAGGCAGTACTGAATGCTGCTCCGTGCTACTTCTCCTCCGCTGGCAAATGCTTCACAGTCGCCCGAGGAAAGACGTTTAACAATCGATCTCCAAGAGAAACGAAACACATGATGCCATAAGGCGAAAGAATAGCAGGGCATCTCTTCACAAGCTTGTCCCTGATGTATAGCTGAGGGCAAACACTTGTGTGCTTGTGGGAGAGCCTGTGTCTTTCCTGGAAGCGTTTGGGAGTTTTGCTCAGACGCGTGTTTCCTCAAGTTCAAGAATCAAGATCTAGGATACCTGCAGACAGGTGCCTGTTTGTGTGGAGACAGTCTGTTTGAAACTGTGTTCCTCAGCGCCCGCTCTTTCTCCCCGTCGCTCCACACGCCTGGGAGTCCCTTTCTTTCTCTCCACAAGCACGTGTGTTGACTTCGTCGCACATGTGCATCTGCACAAGCGTTGAGCTCAGCAGAGTGTGTCTCTTGACACTTGATGTGCGTTGGCTGTGTCTGCCTGCTCCAGTGAAGAGAGAAACGGGAAATCATCTTGGTAGAGGCAACAAAGCAAAAGCGAGGCAGGATTGACATCTGCTCAACAGAGACGGATTCCCTGCGCTGACACAGTTCACAGATACACGAGAAGCAATCTGAGCGGTCCATCGACCGGAGACGTGTTTCCCAAGAGGTCGTTTAGCGAGTGAACAGCAGTGTGCGCGACTTTCAGGAGTGTGCCTGGAAAGTGCCAGAATCACCAGAGCATCTGTGCAAAAGCTGCTGCCTCTGTGACCGCATTGAGGCACGTTCCCGTTTCTCCGAGTACATAGACGGCTCTCCCGCGTTCACTCCGAGGGAAACGGTCCGCTATTGCTTCTGTGCGTACAGACGCGATTCGCTTGTCTCTTGCGAACACAGGGAACTCTGTGCATCCAAATCTACAGGCTAAGGACGCGTCTGCATATGTTTTGGTGAACAATCGAGTGTACGTGTTCTGACAGCTGCCTCTATGCAGACGTCTCCACAGAGCCGCTTCTGAATGCCCCGCAGCCCAGGACTGAATGGATACACTAACAAGTGCACCGGTGTGAGCAACCACATATGCAGAAGGACGTCTTTCATCTCACAGAAGCGCGAACGTCTTGGCGTTCAAGCACATGGCAGAAACAAGGTGTGAACAGATGCGCTGCTGCTATTTTCTCCGTTCGGCATGCTTCGTTGTAGCTCTCTTGCCGGTCGCCGGCTTAGCGGCTTGCTTTGCGCGACTAGGTCTGCGGAGAGAAGGAGATAGCGCCGGAAACCTTGCCTTTTGCCTTCTTCGGCGCTGGAACCTGGTTGCTGCGCCTTCTCTTTGTCCATGTGCACACACACGATTCCTCAGCGAAAACCATGCAGAAACCTTTCCACGAGCACCCAGGGATGTGCACTCAGCCCCACGTGCACGCACACGCAGCTAGAGAAAAGCACCTACCTTTTCACACACTGATGCCTAAGCAAACGCGTGGCCACACACACGCACACATCCGCAAGCGCGCCTGCTCCCATCTATTGAGGGAAAGACGGACGAGCAACGTCCTGACAGGCTTGAGGGGAAAAACGTCCGTTGATGGTTGGCGTACTGCACGCCCGCCTACGGGGCTGCAGGGGAATCCACATTTGGAAGGTACCTGAAGATGTGTGCCTGTTCTTGGAGCTCCGCTAGTAGGGTAGCAAAGACACTCGTAGGCAGTACTGAATGCTGCTCCGTGCTACTTTTCCGCCGGTGGCAAATGCTTCACAGTCGCCCGAGGAAAGACGTTTAACAATCGATCTCCAAGAGAAACGAAACACATGATGCCATAAGGCGAAAGAATAGCAGGGCATCTCTTCACAAGCTTGTCCCTGATCTATAGCTGAGGGCAAACACTTGTGTGCTTGTGGGAGAGCCTGTGTCTTTCCTGGAAGCGTTTGGGAGTTTTGCTCAGACGCGTGTTTCCTCAAGTTCAAGAATCAAGATCTAGGATACCTGCAGACAGGTGCCTGTTTGTGTGGAGACAGTCTGTTTGAAACTGTGTTCCTCAGCGCCCGCTCTTTCTCCCCGTCGCTCCACACGCCTGGGAGTCCCTTTCTTTCTCTCCACAAGCACGTGTGTTGACTTCGTCGCACATGTGCATCTGCACAAGCGTTGAGCTCAGCAGAGTGTGTCTCTTGACACTTGATGTGCGTTGGCTGTGTCTGCCTGCTCCAGTGAAGAGAGAAACGGGAAATCATCTTGGTAGAGGCAACAAAGCAAAAGCGAGGCAGGATTGACATCTGCTCAACAGAGACGGATTCCCTGCGCTGACACAGTTCACAGATACACGAGAAGCAATCTGAGCGGTCCATCGACCGGAGACGTGTTTCCCAAGAGGTCGTTTAGCGAGTGAACAGCAGTGTGCGCGACTTTCAGGAGTGTGCCTGGAAAGTGCCAGAATCACCAGAGCATCTGTGCAAAAGCTGCTGCCTCTGTGACCGCATTGAGGCACGTTCCCGTTTCTCCGAGTACATAGACGGCTCTCCCGCGTTCACTCCGAGGGAAACGGTCCGCTATTGCTTCTGTGCGTACAGACGCGATTCGCTTGTCTCTTGCGAACACAGGGAACTCTGTGCATCCAAATCTACAGGCTAAGGACGCGTCTGCATATGTTTTGGTGAACAATCGAGTGTACGTGTTCTGACAGCTGCCTCTATGCAGACGTCTCCACAGAGCCGCTTCTGAATGCCCCGCAGCCCAGGACTGAATGGATACACTAACAAGTGCACCGGTGTGAGCAACCACATATGCAGAAGGACGTCTTTCATCTCACAGAAGCGCGAACGTCTTGGCGTTCAAGCACATGGCAGAAACAAGGTGTGAACAGATGCGCTGCTGCTATTTTCTCCGTTCGGCATGCTTCGTTGTAGCTCTCTTGCCGGTCGCCGGCTTAGCGGCTTGCTTTGCGCGACTAGGTCTGCGGAGAGAAGGAGATAGCGCCGGAAACCTTGCCTTTTGCCTTCTTCGGCGCTGGAACCTGGTTGCTGCGCCTTCTCTTTGTCCATGTGCACACACACGATTCCTCAGCGAAAACCATGCAGAAACCTTTCCACGAGCACCCAGGGATGTGCACTCAGCCCCACGTGCACGCACACGCAGCTAGAGAAAAGCACCTACCTTTTCACACACTGATGCCTAAGCAAACGCGTGGCCACACACACGCACACATCCGCAAGCGCGCCTGCTCCCATCTATTGAGGGAAAGACGGACGAGCAACGTCCTGACAGGCTTGAGGGGAAAAACGTCCGTTGATGGTTGGCGTACTGCACGCCCGCCTACGGGGCTGCAGGGGAATCCACATTTGGAAGGTACCTGAAGATGTGTGCCTGTTCTTGGAGCTCCGCTAGTAGGGTAGCAAAGACACTCGTAGGCAGTACTGAATGCTGCTCCGTGCTACTTTTCCGCCGGTGGCAAATGCTTCACAGTCGCCCGAGGAAAGACGTTTAACAATCGATCTCCAAGAGAAACGAAACACATGATGCCATAAGGCGAAAGAATAGCAGGGCATCTCTTCACAAGCTTGTCCCTGATCTATAGCTGAGGGCAAACACTTGTGTGCTTGTGGGAGAGCCTGTGTCTTTCCTGGAAGCGTTTGGGAGTTTTGCTCAGACGCGTGTTTCCTCAAGTTCAAGAATCAAGATCTAGGATACCTGCAGACAGGTGCCTGTTTGTGTGGAGACAGTCTGTTTGAAACTGTGTTCCTCAGCGCCCGCTCTTTCTCCCCGTCGCTCCACACGCCTGGGAGTCCCTTTCTTTCTCTCCACAAGCACGTGTGTTGACTTCGTCGCACATGTGCATCTGCACAAGCGTTGAGCTCAGCAGAGTGTGTCTCTTGACACTTGATGTGCGTTGGCTGTGTCTGCGTGCTCCAGTGAAGAGAGAAACGGGAAATCATCTTGGTAGAGGCAACAAAGCAAAAGCGAGGCAGGATTGACATCTGCTCAACAGAGACGGATTCCCTGCGCTGACACAGTTCACAGTTACACGAGAAGCAATCTGAGCGGTCCATCAACCGGAGACGTGTTTCCCAAGAGGTCGTTTAGCGAGTGAACAGCAGTGTGCGCGACTTTCAGGAGTGTGCCTGGAAAGTGCCAGAATCACCAGAGCACCTGTGCAAAAGCTGCTGCCTCTGTGACCGCATTGAGGCACGTTCCCGTGTCTGCGAGTATATAGACGGCTCTTTCGCGTTCACTCCGAGGGAAACGGTCCGCTATTGCTTCTGTGCGTACAGACGCGATTCCCTTGTCTCTTGCGAACACAGGGAACTCTGTGCATCCAAATCTACAGGCTAAGGACGCGTCTGCATATGTTTTGGTGAACAATCGAGTGTGCGTGTTCTGACAGCTGCCTCTATGCAGACGTCTCCACAGAGCCACTTCTGAATGCCCCGCAGCCCAGGACTGAATGGATACACTAACAAGTGCACCGGTGTGAGCAACCACATATGCAGAAGGACGTCTTTCATCTCACAGAAGCGCGAACGTCTTGGCGTTCAAGCACATGGCAGAAACAAGGTGTGAACAGATGCGCTGCTGCTATTTTCTCCGTTCGGCATGCTTCGTTGTAGCTCTCTTGCCGGTCGCCGGCTTAGCGGCTTGCTTTGCGCGACTAGGTCTGCGGAGAGAAGGAGATAGCGCCGGAAACCTTGCCTTTTGCCTTCTTCGGCGCTGGAACCTGGTTGCTGCGCCTTCTCTTTGTCCATGTGCACACACACGATTCCTCAGCGAAAACCATGCAGAAACCTTTCCACGAGCACCCAGGGATGTGCACTCAGCCCCACGTGCACGCACACGCAGCTAGAGAAAAGCACCTACCTTTTCACACACTGATGCCTAAGCAAACGCGTGGCCACACACACGCACACATCCGCAAGCGCGCCTGCTCCCATCTATTGAGGGAAAGACGGACGAGCAACGTCCTGACAGGCTTGAGGGGAAAAACGTCCGTTGATGGTTGGCGTACTGCACGCCCGCCTACGGGGCTGCAGGGGAATCCACATTTGGAAGGTACCTGAAGATGTGTGCCTGTTCTTGGAGCTCCGCTAGTAGGGTAGCAAAGACACTCGTAGGCAGTACTGAATGCTGCTCCGTGCTACTTCTCCTCCGCTGGCAAATGCTTCACAGTCGCCCGAGGAAAGACGTTTAACAATCGATCTCCAAGAGAAACGAAACACATGATGCCATAAGGCGAAAGAATAGCAGGGCATCTCTTCACAAGCTTGTCCCTGATGTATAGCTGAGGGCAAACACTTGTGTGCTTGTGGGAGAGCCTGTGTCTTTCCTGGAAGCGTTTGGGAGTTTTGCTCAGACGCGTGTTTCCTCAAGTTCAAGAATCAAGATCTAGGATACCTGCAGACAGGTGCCTGTTTGTGTGGAGACAGTCTGTTTGAAACTGTGTTCCTCAGCGCCCGCTCTTTCTCCCCGTCGCTCCACACGCCTGGGAGTCCCTTTCTTTCTCTCCACAAGCACGTGTGTTGACTTCGTCGCACATGTGCATCTGCACAAGCGTTGAGCTCAGCAGAGTGTGTCTCTTGACACTTGATGTGCGTTGGCTGTGTCTGCGTGCTCCAGTGAAGAGAGAAACGGGAAATCATCTTGGTAGAGGCAACAAAGCAAAAGCGAGGCAGGATTGACATCTGCTCAACAGAGACGGATTCCCTGCGCTGACACAGTTCACAGTTACACGAGAAGCAATCTGAGCGGTCCATCGACCGGAGACGTGTTTCCCAAGAGGTCGTTTAGCGAGTGAACAGCAGTGTGCGCGACTTTCAGGAGTGTGCCTGGAAAGTGCCAGAATCACCAGAGCATCTGTGCAAAAGCTGCTGCCTCTGTGACCGCATTGAGGCACGTTCCCGTGTCTCCGAGTACATAGACGGCTCTTTCGCGTTCACTCCGAGGGAAACGGTCCGCTATTGCTTCTGTGCGTACAGACGCGATTCGCTTGTCTCTTGCGAACACAGGGAACTCTGTGCATCCAAATCTACAGGCTAAGGACGCGTCTGCATATGTTTTGGTGAACAATCGAGTGTGCGTGTTCTGACAGCTGCCTCTATGCAGACGTCTCCACAGAGCCGCTTCTGAATGCCCCGCAGCCCAGGACTGAATGGATACACTAACAAGTGCACCGGTGTGAGCAACCACATATGCAGAAGGACGTCTTTCATCTCACAGAAGCGCGAACGTCTTGGCGTTCAAGCACATGGCAGAAACAAGGTGTGAACAGATGCGCTGCTGCTATTTTCTCCGTTCGGCATGCTTCGTTGTAGCTCTCTTGCCGGTCGCCGGCTTAGCGGCTTGCTTTGCGCGACTAGGACTGGGGAGTGAAGGAGATAGCGCCGGAAACCTTGCCTTTTGCCTTCTTCGGCGCTGGAACCTGGTTGCTGCGCCTTCTCTTTGTCCATGTGCACACACACGATTCCTCAGCGAAAACCATGCAGAAACCTTACCTCGAGCACCCAGGGATGTGCACCCAGCACCACGTGCACGCACACGCAGCTAGAGAAAAGCACCTACCTTTTCACACACTGATGCCTAAGCAAACGCGTGGCCACACACACGCACACATCCGCAAGCGCGCCTACTCCCATCTATTGAGGGAAAGACGGACGAGCAACGTCCTGACAGGCTTGAGGGGAAAAACGTCCGTTGATGGTTGGCGTACTGCACGCCCGCCTACGGGGCTGCAGGGGAATCCACATTTGGAAGGTACCTGAAGATGTGTGCCTGTTCTTGGAGCTCCGCTAGTAGGGTAGCAAAGACACTCGTAGGCAGTACTGAATGCTGCTCCGTGCTACTTCTCCTCCGCTGGCAAATGCTTCACAGTCGCCCGAGGAAAGACGTTTAGCAATCGATCTCCAAGAGAAACGAAACACATGATGCCATAAGGCGAAAGAATAGCAGGGCATCTCTTCACAAGCTTGTCCCTGATCTATAGCTGAGGGCAAACACTTGTGTGCTTGTGGGAGAGCCTGTGTCTTTCCTGGAAGCGTTTGGGAGTTTTGCTCAGACGCGTGTTTCCTCAAGTTCAAGAATCAAGATCTAGGATACCTGCAGACAGGTGCCTGTTTGTGTGGAGACAGTCTGTTTGAAACTGTGTTCCTCAGCGCCCGCTCTTTCTCCCCGTCGCTCCACACGCCTGGGAGTCCCTTTCTTTCTCTCCACAAGCACGTGTGTTGACTTCGTCGCACATGTGCATCTGCACAAGCGTTGAGCTCAGCAGAGTGTGTCTCTTGACACTTGATGTGCGTTGGCTGTGTCTGCGTGCTCCAGTGAAGAGAGAAACGGGAAATCATCTTGGTAGAGGCAACAAAGCAAAAGCGAGGCAGGATTGACATCTGCTCAACAGAGACGGATTCCCTGCGCTGACACAGTTCACAGTTACACGAGAAGCAATCTGAGCGGTCCATCGACCGGAGACGTGTTTCCCAAGAGGTCGTTTAGCGAGTGAACAGCAGTGTGCGCGACTTTCAGGAGTGTGCCTGGAAAGTGCCAGAATCACCAGAGCATCTGTGCAAAAGCTGCTGCCTCTGTGACCGCATTGAGGCACGTTCCCGTGTCTCCGAGTACATAGACGGCTCTTTCGCGTTCACTCCGAGGGAAACGGTCCGCTATTGCTTCTGTGCGTACAGACGCGATTCCCTTGTCTCTTGCGAACACAGGGAACTCTGTGCATCCAAATCTACAGGCTAAGGACGCGTCTGCATATGTTTTGGTGAACAATCGAGTGTGCGTGTTCTGACAGCTGCCTCTATGCAGACGTCTCCACAGAGCCACTTCTGAATGCCCCGCAGCCCAGGACTGAATGGATACACTAACAAGTGCACCGGTGTGAGCAACCACATATGCAGAAGGACGTCTTTCATCTCACAGAAGCGCGAACGTCTTGGCGTTCAAGCACATGGCAGAAACAAGGTGTGAACAGATGCGCTGCTGCTATTTTCTCCGTTCGGCATGCTTCGTTGTAGCTCTCTTGCCGGTCGCCGGCTTAGCGGCTTGCTTTGCGCGACTAGGTCTGCGGAGAGAAGGAGATAGCGCCGGAAACCTTGCCTTTTGCCTTCTTCGGCGCTGGAACCTGGTTGCTGCGCCTTCTCTTTGTCCATGTGCACACACACGATTCCTCAGCGAAAACCATGCAGAAACCTTACCTCGAGCACCCAGGGATGTGCACCCAGCCCCACGTGCACGCACACGCAGCTAGAGAAAAGCACCTACCTTTTCACACACTGATGCCTAAGCAAACGCGTGGCCACACACACGCACACATCCGCAAGCGCGCCTACTCCCATCTATTGAGGGAAAGACGGACGAGCAACGTCCTGACAGGCTTGAGGGGAAAAACGTCCGTTGATGGTTGGCGTACTGCACGCCCGCCTACGGGGCTGCAGGGGAATCCACATTTGGAAGGTACCTGGAGATGTGTGCCTGTTCTTGGAGCTCCGCTAGTAGGGTAGCAAAGACACTCGTAGGCAGTACTGAATGCTGCTCCGTGCTACTTCTCCTCCGCTGGCAAATGCTTCACAGTCGCCCGAGGAAAGACGTTTAACAATCGATCTCCAAGAGAAACGAAACACATGATGCCATAAGGCGAAAGAATAGCAGGGCATCTCTTCACAAGCTTGTCCCTGATCTATAGCTGAGGGCAAACACTTGTGTGCTTGTGGGAGAGCCTGTGTCTTTCCTGGAAGCGTTTGGGAGTTTTGCTCAGACGCGTGTTTCCTCAAGTTCAAGAATCAAGATCTAGGATACCTGCAGACAGGTGCCTGTTTGTGTGGAGACAGTCTGTTTGAAACTGTGTTCCTCAGCGCCCGCTCTTTCTCCCCGTCGCTCCACACGCCTGGGAGTCCCTTTCTTTCTCTCCACAAGCACGTGTGTTGACTTCGTCGCACATGTGCATCTGCACAAGCGTTGAGCTCAGCAGAGTGTGTCTCTTGACCCTTGATGTGCGTTGGCTGTGTCTGCGTGCTCCAGTGAAGAGAGAAACGGGAAATCATCTTGGTAGAGGCAACAAAGCAAAAGCGAGGCAGGATTGACATCTGCTCAACAGAGACGGATTCCCTGCGCTGACACAGTTCACAGTTACACGAGAAGCAATCTGAGCGGTCCATCGACCGGAGACGTGTTTCCCAAGAGGTCGTTTAGCGAGTGAACAGCAGTGTGCGCGACTTTCAGGAGTGTGCCTGGAAAGTGCCAGAATCACCAGAGCATCTGTGCAAAAGCTGCTGCCTCTGTGACCGCATTGAGGCACGTTCCCGTGTCTCCGAGTACATAGACGGCTCTTTCGCGTTCACTCCGAGGGAAACGGTCCGCTATTGCTTCTGTGCGTACAGACGCGATTCCCTTGTCTCTTGCGAACACAGGGAACTCTGTGCATCCAAATCTACAGGCTAAGGACGCGTCTGCATATGTTTTGGTGAACAATCGAGTGTGCGTGTTCTGACAGCTGCCTCTATGCAGACGTCTCCACAGAGCCACTTCTGAATGCCCCGCAGCCCAGGACTGAATGGATACACTAACAAGTGCACCGGTGTGAGCAACCACATATGCAGAAGGACGTCTTTCATCTCACAGAAGCGCGAACGTCTTGGCGTTCAAGCACATGGCAGAAACAAGGTGTGAACAGATGCGCTGCTGCTATTTTCTCCGTTCGGCATGCTTCGTTGTAGCTCTCTTGCCGGTCGCCGGCTTAGCGGCTTGCTTTGCGCGACTAGGTCTGCGGAGAGAAGGAGATAGCGCCGGAAACCTTGCCTTTTGCCTTCTTCGGCGCTGGAACCTGGTTGCTGCGCCTTCTCTTTGTCCATGTGCACACACACGATTCCTCAGCGAAAACCATGCAGAAACCTTACCTCGAGCACCCAGGGATGTGCACCCAGCACCACGTGCACGCACACGCAGCTAGAGAAAAGCACCTACCTTTTCACACACTGATGCCTAAGCAAACGCGTGGCCACACACACGCACACATCCGTAAGCGCGCCTACTCCCATCTATTGAGGGAAAGACGGACGAGCAACGTCCTGACAGGCTTGAGGGGAAAAACGTCCGTTGATGGTTGGCGTACTGCACGCCCGCCTACGGGGCTGCAGGGGAATCCACATTTGGAAGGTATCTGAAGATGTGTGCCTGTTCTTGGAGCTCCGCTAGTAGGGTAGCAAAGACACTCGTAGGCAGTACTGAATGCTGCTCCGTGCTACTTCTCCTCCGCTGGCAAATGCTTCACAGTCGCCCGAGGAAAGACGTTTAACAATCGATCTCCAAGAGAAACGAAACACATGATGCCATAAGGCGAAAGAATAGCAGGGCATCTCTTCACAAGCTTGTCCCTGATGTATAGCTGAGGGCAAACACTTGTGTGCTTGTGGGAGAGCCTGTGTCTTTCCTGGAAGCGTTTGGGAGTTTTGCTCAGACGCGTGTTTCCTCAAGTTCAAGAATCAAGATCTAGGATACCTGCAGACAGGTGCCTGTTTGTGTGGAGACAGTCTGTTTGAAACTGTGTTCCTCAGCGCCCGCTCTTTCTCCCCGTCGCTCCACACGCCTGGGAGTCCCTTTCTTTCTCTCCACAAGCACGTGTGTTGACTTCGTCGCACATGTGCATCTGCACAAGCGTTGAGCTCAGCAGAGTGTGTCTCTTGACACTTGATGTGCGTTGGCTGTGTCTGCGTGCTCCAGTGAAGAGAGAAACGGGAAATCATCTTGGTAGAGGCAACAAAGCAAAAGCGAGGCAGGATTGACATCTGCTCAACAGAGACGGATTCCCTGCGCTGACACAGTTCACAGTTACACGAGAAGCAATCTGAGCGGTCCATCGACCGGAGACGTGTTTCCCAAGAGGTCGTTTAGCGAGTGAACAGCAGTGTGCGCGACTTTCAGGAGTGTGCCTGGAAAGTGCCAGAATCACCAGAGCATCTGTGCAAAAGCTGCTGCCTCTGTGACCGCATTGAGGCACGTTCCCGTGTCTGCGAGTATATAGACGGCTCTTTCGCGTTCGCTCCGAGGGAAACGGTCCGCTATTGCTTCTGTGCGTACAGACGCGATTCCCTTGTCTCTTGCGAACACAGGGAACTCTGTGCATCCAAATCTACAGGCTAAGGACGCGTCTGCATATGTTTTGGTGAACAATCGAGTGTGCGTGTTCTGACAGCTGCCTCTATGCAGACGTCTCCACAGAGCCACTTCTGAATGCCCCGCAGCCCAGGACTGAATGGATACACTAACAAGTGCACCGGTGTGAGCAACCACATATGCAGAAGGACGTCTTTCATCTCACAGAAGCGCGAACGTCTTGGCGTTCAAGCACATGGCAGAAACAAGGTGTGAACAGATGAGCTGCTGCTATTTTCTCCGTTCGGCATGCTTCGTTGTAGCTCTCTTGCCGGTCGCCGGCTTAGCGGCTTGCTTTGCGCGACTAGGACTGGGGAGTGAAGGAGATAGCGCCGGAAACCTTGCCTTTTGCCTTCTTCGGCGCTGGAACCTGGTTGCTGCGCCTTCTCTTTGTCCATGTGCACACACACGATTCCTCAGCGAAAACCATGCAGAAACCTTACCTCGAGCACCCAGGGATGTGCACCCAGCACCACGTGCACGCACACGCAGCTAGAGAAAAGCACCTACCTTTTCACACACTGATGCCTAAGCAAACGCGTGGCCACACACACGCACACATCCGCAAGCGCGCCTACTCCCATCTATTGAGGGAAAGACGGACGAGCAACGTCCTGACAGGCTTGAGGGGAAAAACGTCCGTTGATGGTTGGCGTACTGCACGCCCGCCTACGGGGCTGCAGGGGAATCCACATTTGGAAGGTACCTGAAGATGTGTGCCTGTTCTTGGAGCTCCGCTAGTAGGGTAGCAAAGACACTCGTAGGCAGTACTGAATGCTGCTCCGTGCTACTTCTCCTCCGCTGGCAAATGCTTCACAGTCGCCCGAGGAAAGACGTTTAACAATCGATCTCCAAGAGAAACGAAACACATGATGCCATAAGGCGAAAGAATAGCAGGGCATCTCTTCACAAGCTTGTCCCTGATGTATAGCTGAGGGCAAACACTTGTGTGCTTGTGGGAGAGCCTGTGTCTTTCCTGGAAGCGTTTGGGAGTTTTGCTCAGACGCGTGTTTCCTCAAGTTCAAGAATCAAGATCTAGGATACCTGCAGACAGGTGCCTGTTTGTGTGGAGACAGTCTGTTTGAAACTGTGTTCCTCAGCGCCCGCTCTTTCTCCCCGTCGCTCCACACGCCTGGGAGTCCCTTTCTTTCTCTCCACAAGCACGTGTGTTGACTTCGTCGCACATGTGCATCTGCACAAGCGTTGAGCTCAGCAGAGTGTGTCTCTTGACACTTGATGTGCGTTGGCTGTGTCTGCGTGCTCCAGTGAAGAGAGAAACGGGAAATCATCTTGGTAGAGGCAACAAAGCAAAAGCGAGGCAGGATTGACATCTGCTCAACAGAGACGGATTCCCTGCGCTGACACAGTTCACAGTTACACGAGAAGCAATCTGAGCGGTCCATCGACCGGAGACGTGTTTCCCAAGAGGTCGTTTAGCGAGTGAACAGCAGTGTGCGCGACTTTCAGGAGTGTGCCTGGAAAGTGCCAGAATCACCAGAGCATCTGTGCAAAAGCTGCTGCCTCTGTGACCGCATTGAGGCACGTTCCCGTGTCTGCGAGTATATAGACGGCTCTTTCGCGTTCGCTCCGAGGGAAACGGTCCGCTATTGCTTCTGTGCGTACAGACGCGATTCCCTTGTCTCTTGCGAACACAGGGAACTCTGTGCATCCAAATCTACAGGCTAAGGACGCGTCTGCATATGTTTTGGTGAACAATCGAGTGTGCGTGTTCTGACAGCTGCCTCTATGCAGACGTCTCCACAGAGCCACTTCTGAATGCCCCGCAGCCCAGGACTGAATGGATACACTAACAAGTGCACCGGTGTGAGCAACCACATATGCAGAAGGACGTCTTTCATCTCACAGAAGCGCGAACGTCTTGGCGTTCAAGCACATGGCAGAAACAAGGTGTGAACAGATGAGCTGCTGCTATTTTCTCCGTTCGGCATGCTTCGTTGTAGCTCTCTTGCCGGTCGCCGGCTTAGCGGCTTGCTTTGCGCGACTAGGACTGGGGAGTGAAGGAGATAGCGCCGGAAACCTTGCCTTTTGCCTTCTTCGGCGCTGGAACCTGGTTGCTGCGCCTTCTCTTTGTCCATGTGCACACACACGATTCCTCAGCGAAAACCATGCAGAAACCTTACCTCGAGCACCCAGGGATGTGCACCCAGCACCACGTGCACGCACACGCAGCTAGAGAAAAGCACCTACCTTTTCACACACTGATGCCTAAGCAAACGCGTGGCCACACACACGCACACATCCGCAAGCGCGCCTACTCCCATCTATTGAGGGAAAGACGGACGAGCAACGTCCTGACAGGCTTGAGGGGAAAAACGTCCGTTGATGGTTGGCGTACTGCACGCCCGCCTACGGGGCTGCAGGGGAATCCACATTTGGAAGGTACCTGAAGATGTGTGCCTGTTCTTGGAGCTCCGCTAGTAGGGTAGCAAAGACACTCGTAGGCAGTACTGAATGCTGCTCCGTGCTACTTCTCCTCCGCTGGCAAATGCTTCACAGTCGCCCGAGGAAAGACGTTTAACAATCGATCTCCAAGAGAAACGAAACACATGATGCCATAAGGCGAAAGAATAGCAGGGCATCTCTTCACAAGCTTGTCCCTGATCTATAGCTGAGGGCAAACACTTGTGTGCTTGTGGGAGAGCCTGTGTCTTTCCTGGAAGCGTTTGGGAGTTTTGCTCAGACGCGTGTTTCCTCAAGTTCAAGAATCAAGATCTAGGATACCTGCAGACAGGTGCCTGTTTGTGTGGAGACAGTCTGTTTGAAACTGTGTTCCTCAGCGCCCGCTCTTTCTCCCCGTCGCTCCACACGCCTGGGAGTCCCTTTCTTTCTCTCCACAAGCACGTGTGTTGACTTCGTCGCACATGTGCATCTGCACAAGCGTTGAGCTCAGCAGAGTGTGTCTCTTGACACTTGATGTGCGTTGGCTGTGTCTGCGTGCTCCAGTGAAGAGAGAAACGGGAAATCATCTTGGTAGAGGCAACAAAGCAAAAGCGAGGCAGGATTGACATCTGCTCAACAGAGACGGATTCCCTGCGCTGACACAGTTCACAGTTACACGAGAAGCAATCTGAGCGGTCCATCGACCGGAGACGTGTTTCCCAAGAGGTCGTTTAGCGAGTGAACAGCAGTGTGCGCGACTTTCAGGAGTGTGCCTGGAAAGTGCCAGAATCACCAGAGCATCTGTGCAAAAGCTGCTGCCTCTGTGACCGCATTGAGGCACGTTCCCGTGTCTGCGAGTATATAGACGGCTCTTTCGCGTTCGCTCCGAGGGAAACGGTCCGCTATTCCTTCTGTGCGTACAGACGCGATTCCCTTGTCTCTTGCGAACACAGGGAACTCTGTGCATCCAAATCTACAGGCTAAGGACGCGTCTGCATATGTTTTGGTGAACAATCGAGTGTGCGTGTTCTGACAGCTGCCTCTATGCAGACGTCTCCACAGAGCCACTTCTGAATGCCCCGCAGCCCAGGACTGAATGGATACACTAACAAGTGCACCGGTGTGAGCAACCACATATGCAGAAGGACGTCTTTCATCTCACAGAAGCGCGAACGTCTTGGCGTTCAAGCACATGGCAGAAACAAGGTGTGAACAGATGCGCTGCTGCTATTTTCTCCGTTCGGCATGCTTCGTTGTAGCTCTCTTGCCGGTCGCCGGCTTAGCGGCTTGCTTTGCGCGACTAGGACTGGGGAGTGAAGGAGATAGCGCCGGAAACCTTGCCTTTTGCCTTCTTCGGCGCTGGAACCTGGTTGCTGCGCCTTCTCTTTGTCCATGTGCACACACACGATTCCTCAGCGAAAACCATGCAGAAACCTTACCTCGAGCACCCAGGGATGTGCACCCAGCACCACGTGCACGCACACGCAGCTAGAGAAAAGCACCTACCTTTTCACACACTGATGCCTAAGCAAACGCGTGGCCACACACACGCACACATCCGCAAGCGCGCCTACTCCCATCTATTGAGGGAAAGACGGACGAGCAACGTCCTGACAGGCTTGAGGGGAAAAACGTCCGTTGATGGTTGGCGTACTGCACGCCCGCCTACGGGGCTGCAGGGGAATCCACATTTGGAAGGTACCTGAAGATGTGTGCCTGTTCTTGGAGCTCCGCTAGTAGGGTAGCAAAGACACTCGTAGGCAGTACTGAATGCTGCTCCGTGCTACTTCTCCTCCGCTGGCAAATGCTTCACAGTCGCCCGAGGAAAGACGTTTAACAATCGATCTCCAAGAGAAACGAAACACATGATGCCATAAGGCGAAAGAATAGCAGGGCATCTCTTCACAAGCTTGTCCCTGATGTATAGCTGAGGGCAAACACTTGTGTGCTTGTGGGAGAGCCTGTGTCTTTCCTGGAAGCGTTTGGGAGTTTTGCTCAGACGCGTGTTTCCTCAAGTTCAAGAATCAAGATCTAGGATACCTGCAGACAGGTGCCTGTTTGTGTGGAGACAGTCTGTTTGAAACTGTGTTCCTCAGCGCCCGCTCTTTCTCCCCGTCGCTCCACACGCCTGGGAGTCCCTTTCTTTCTCTCCACAAGCACGTGTGTTGACTTCGTCGCACATGTGCATCTGCACAAGCGTTGAGCTCAGCAGAGTGTGTCTCTTGACACTTGATGTGCGTTGGCTGTGTCTGCGTGCTCCAGTGAAGAGAGAAACGGGAAATCATCTTGGTAGAGGCAACAAAGCAAAAGCGAGGCAGGATTGACATCTGCTCAACAGAGACGGATTCCCTGCGCTGACACAGTTCACAGTTACACGAGAAGCAATCTGAGCGGTCCATCGACCGGAGACGTGTTTCCCAAGAGGTCGTTTAGCGAGTGAACAGCAGTGTGCGCGACTTTCAGGAGTGTGCCTGGAAAGTGCCAGAATCACCAGAGCATCTGTGCAAAAGCTGCTGCCTCTGTGACCGCATTGAGGCACGTTCCCGTGTCTGCGAGTATATAGACGGCTCTTTCGCGTTCGCTCCGAGGGAAACGGTCCGCTATTGCTTCTGTGCGTACAGACGCGATTCCCTTGTCTCTTGCGAACACAGGGAACTCTGTGCATCCAAATCTACAGGCTAAGGACGCGTCTGCATATGTTTTGGTGAACAATCGAGTGTGCGTGTTCTGACAGCTGCCTCTATGCAGACGTCTCCACAGAGCCACTTCTGAATGCCCCGCAGCCCAGGACTGAATGGATACACTAACAAGTGCACCGGTGTGAGCAACCACATATGCAGAAGGACGTCTTTCATCTCACAGAAGCGCGAACGTCTTGGCGTTCAAGCACATGGCAGAAACAAGGTGTGAACAGATGCGCTGCTGCTATTTTCTCCGTTCGGCATGCTTCGTTGTAGCTCTCTTGCCGGTCGCCGGCTTAGCGGCTTGCTTTGCGCGACTAGGACTGGGGAGTGAAGGAGATAGCGCCGGAAACCTTGCCTTTTGCCTTCTTCGGCGCTGGAACCTGGTTGCTGCGCCTTCTCTTTGTCCATGTGCACACACACGATTCCTCAGCGAAAACCATGCAGAAACCTTACCTCGAGCACCCAGGGATGTGCACCCAGCACCACGTGCACGCACACGCAGCTAGAGAAAAGCACCTACCTTTTCACACACTGATGCCTAAGCAAACGCGTGGCCACACACACGCACACATCCGCAAGCGCGCCTACTCCCATCTATTGAGGGAAAGACGGACGAGCAACGTCCTGACAGGCTTGAGGGGAAAAACGTCCGTTGATGGTTGGCGTACTGCACGCCCGCCTACGGGGCTGCAGGGGAATCCACATTTGGAAGGTACCTGAAGATGTGTGCCTGTTCTTGGAGCTCCGCTAGTAGGGTAGCAAAGACACTCGTAGGCAGTACTGAATGCTGCTCCGTGCTACTTCTCCTCCGCTGGCAAATGCTTCACAGTCGCCCGAGGAAAGACGTTTAACAATCGATCTCCAAGAGAAACGAAACACATGATGCCATAAGGCGAAAGAATAGCAGGGCATCTCTTCACAAGCTTGTCCCTGATGTATAGCTGAGGGCAAACACTTGTGTGCTTGTGGGAGAGCCTGTGTCTTTCCTGGAAGCGTTTGGGAGTTTTGCTCAGACGCGTGTTTCCTCAAGTTCAAGAATCAAGATCTAGGATACCTGCAGACAGGTGCCTGTTTGTGTGGAGACAGTCTGTTTGAAACTGTGTTCCTCAGCGCCCGCTCTTTCTCCCCGTCGCTCCACACGCCTGGGAGTCCCTTTCTTTCTCTCCACAAGCACGTGTGTTGACTTCGTCGCACATGTGCATCTGCACAAGCGTTGAGCTCAGCAGAGTGTGTCTCTTGACACTTGATGTGCGTTGGCTGTGTCTGCGTGCTCCAGTGAAGAGAGAAACGGGAAATCATCTTGGTAGAGGCAACAAAGCAAAAGCGAGGCAGGATTGACATCTGCTCAACAGAGACGGATTCCCTGCGCTGACACAGTTCACAGTTACACGAGAAGCAATCTGAGCGGTCCATCGACCGGAGACGTGTTTCCCAAGAGGTCGTTTAGCGAGTGAACAGCAGTGTGCGCGACTTTCAGGAGTGTGCCTGGAAAGTGCCAGAATCACCAGAGCATCTGTGCAAAAGCTGCTGCCTCTGTGACCGCATTGAGGCACGTTCCCGTGTCTGCGAGTATATAGACGGCTCTTTCGCGTTCGCTCCGAGGGAAACGGTCCGCTATTGCTTCTGTGCGTACAGACGCGATTCCCTTGTCTCTTGCGAACACAGGGAACTCTGTGCATCCAAATCTACAGGCTAAGGACGCGTCTGCATATGTTTTGGTGAACAATCGAGTGTGCGTGTTCTGACAGCTGCCTCTATGCAGACGTCTCCACAGAGCCACTTCTGAATGCCCCGCAGCCCAGGACTGAATGGATACACTAACAAGTGCACCGGTGTGAGCAACCACATATGCAGAAGGACGTCTTTCATCTCACAGAAGCGCGAACGTCTTGGCGTTCAAGCACATGGCAGAAACAAGGTGTGAACAGATGAGCTGCTGCTATTTTCTCCGTTCGGCATGCTTCGTTGTAGCTCTCTTGCCGGTCGCCGGCTTAGCGGCTTGCTTTGCGCGACTAGGACTGGGGAGTGAAGGAGATAGCGCCGGAAACCTTGCCTTTTGCCTTCTTCGGCGCTGGAACCTGGTTGCTGCGCCTTCTCTTTGTCCATGTGCACACACACGATTCCTCAGCGAAAACCATGCAGAAACCTTACCTCGAGCACCCAGGGATGTGCACCCAGCACCACGTGCACGCACACGCAGCTAGAGAAAAGCACCTACCTTTTCACACACTGATGCCTAAGCAAACGCGTGGCCACACACACGCACACATCCGCAAGCGCGCCTACTCCCATCTATTGAGGGAAAGACGGACGAGCAACGTCCTGACAGGCTTGAGGGGAAAAACGTCCGTTGATGGTTGGCGTACTGCACGCCCGCCTACGGGGCTGCAGGGGAATCCACATTTGGAAGGTACCTGAAGATGTGTGCCTGTTCTTGGAGCTCCGCTAGTAGGGTAGCAAAGACACTCGTAGGCAGTACTGAATGCTGCTCCGTGCTACTTCTCCTCCGCTGGCAAATGCTTCACAGTCGCCCGAGGAAAGACGTTTAACAATCGATCTCCAAGAGAAACGAAACACATGATGCCATAAGGCGAAAGAATAGCAGGGCATCTCTTCACAAGCTTGTCCCTGATGTATAGCTGAGGGCAAACACTTGTGTGCTTGTGGGAGAGCCTGTGTCTTTCCTGGAAGCGTTTGGGAGTTTTGCTCAGACGCGTGTTTCCTCAAGTTCAAGAATCAAGATCTAGGATACCTGCAGACAGGTGCCTGTTTGTGTGGAGACAGTCTGTTTGAAACTGTGTTCCTCAGCGCCCGCTCTTTCTCCCCGTCGCTCCACACGCCTGGGAGTCCCTTTCTTTCTCTCCACAAGCACGTGTGTTGACTTCGTCGCACATGTGCATCTGCACAAGCGTTGAGCTCAGCAGAGTGTGTCTCTTGACACTTGATGTGCGTTGGCTGTGTCTGCGTGCTCCAGTGAAGAGAGAAACGGGAAATCATCTTGGTAGAGGCAACAAAGCAAAAGCGAGGCAGGATTGACATCTGCTCAACAGAGACGGATTCCCTGCGCTGACACAGTTCACAGTTACACGAGAAGCAATCTGAGCGGTCCATCGACCGGAGACGTGTTTCCCAAGAGGTCGTTTAGCGAGTGAACAGCAGTGTGCGCGACTTTCAGGAGTGTGCCTGGAAAGTGCCAGAATCACCAGAGCATCTGTGCAAAAGCTGCTGCCTCTGTGACCGCATTGAGGCACGTTCCCGTGTCTGCGAGTATATAGACGGCTCTTTCGCGTTCGCTCCGAGGGAAACGGTCCGCTATTCCTTCTGTGCGTACAGACGCGATTCCCTTGTCTCTTGCGAACACAGGGAACTCTGTGCATCCAAATCTACAGGCTAAGGACGCGTCTGCATATGTTTTGGTGAACAATCGAGTGTGCGTGTTCTGACAGCTGCCTCTATGCAGACGTCTCCACAGAGCCACTTCTGAATGCCCCGCAGCCCAGGACTGAATGGATACACTAACAAGTGCACCGGTGTGAGCAACCACATATGCAGAAGGACGTCTTTCATCTCACAGAAGCGCGAACGTCTTGGCGTTCAAGCACATGGCAGAAACAAGGTGTGAACAGATGAGCTGCTGCTATTTTCTCCGTTCGGCATGCTTCGTTGTAGCTCTCTTGCCGGTCGCCGGCTTAGCGGCTTGCTTTGCGCGACTAGGACTGGGGAGTGAAGGAGATAGCGCCGGAAACCTTGCCTTTTGCCTTCTTCGGCGCTGGAACCTGGTTGCTGCGCCTTCTCTTTGTCCATGTGCACACACACGATTCCTCAGCGAAAACCATGCAGAAACCTTACCTCGAGCACCCAGGGATGTGCACCCAGCACCACGTGCACGCACACGCAGCTAGAGAAAAGCACCTACCTTTTCACACACTGATGCCTAAGCAAACGCGTGGCCACACACACGCACACATCCGCAAGCGCGCCTACTCCCATCTATTGAGGGAAAGACGGACGAGCAACGTCCTGACAGGCTTGAGGGGAAAAACGTCCGTTGATGGTTGGCGTACTGCACGCCCGCCTACGGGGCTGCAGGGGAATCCACATTTGGAAGGTACCTGAAGATGTGTGCCTGTTCTTGGAGCTCCGCTAGTAGGGTAGCAAAGACACTCGTAGGCAGTACTGAATGCTGCTCCGTGCTACTTCTCCTCCGCTGGCAAATGCTTCACAGTCGCCCGAGGAAAGACGTTTAACAATCGATCTCCAAGAGAAACGAAACACATGATGCCATAAGGCGAAAGAATAGCAGGGCATCTCTTCACAAGCTTGTCCCTGATGTATAGCTGAGGGCAAACACTTGTGTGCTTGTGGGAGAGCCTGTGTCTTTCCTGGAAGCGTTTGGGAGTTTTGCTCAGACGCGTGTTTCCTCAAGTTCAAGAATCAAGATCTAGGATACCTGCAGACAGGTGCCTGTTTGTGTGGAGACAGTCTGTTTGAAACTGTGTTCCTCAGCGCCCGCTCTTTCTCCCCGTCGCTCCACACGCCTGGGAGTCCCTTTCTTTCTCTCCACAAGCACGTGTGTTGACTTCGTCGCACATGTGCATCTGCACAAGCGTTGAGCTCAGCAGAGTGTGTCTCTTGACACTTGATGTGCGTTGGCTGTGTCTGCGTGCTCCAGTGAAGAGAGAAACGGGAAATCATCTTGGTAGAGGCAACAAAGCAAAAGCGAGGCAGGATTGACATCTGCTCAACAGAGACGGATTCCCTGCGCTGACACAGTTCACAGTTACACGAGAAGCAATCTGAGCGGTCCATCGACCGGAGACGTGTTTCCCAAGAGGTCGTTTAGCGAGTGAACAGCAGTGTGCGCGACTTTCAGGAGTGTGCCTGGAAAGTGCCAGAATCACCAGAGCATCTGTGCAAAAGCTGCTGCCTCTGTGACCGCATTGAGGCACGTTCCCGTGTCTGCGAGTATATAGACGGCTCTTTCGCGTTCGCTCCGAGGGAAACGGTCCGCTATTGCTTCTGTGCGTACAGACGCGATTCCCTTGTCTCTTGCGAACACAGGGAACTCTGTGCATCCAAATCTACAGGCTAAGGACGCGTCTGCATATGTTTTGGTGAACAATCGAGTGTGCGTGTTCTGACAGCTGCCTCTATGCAGACGTCTCCACAGAGCCACTTCTGAATGCCCCGCAGCCCAGGACTGAATGGATACACTAACAAGTGCACCGGTGTGAGCAACCACATATGCAGAAGGACGTCTTTCATCTCACAGAAGCGCGAACGTCTTGGCGTTCAAGCACATGGCAGAAACAAGGTGTGAACAGATGAGCTGCTGCTATTTTCTCCGTTCGGCATGCTTCGTTGTAGCTCTCTTGCCGGTCGCCGGCTTAGCGGCTTGCTTTGCGCGACTAGGACTGGGGAGTGAAGGAGATAGCGCCGGAAACCTTGCCTTTTGCCTTCTTCGGCGCTGGAACCTGGTTGCTGCGCCTTCTCTTTGTCCATGTGCACACACACGATTCCTCAGCGAAAACCATGCAGAAACCTTACCTCGAGCACCCAGGGATGTGCACCCAGCACCACGTGCACGCACACGCAGCTAGAGAAAAGCACCTACCTTTTCACACACTGATGCCTAAGCAAACGCGTGGCCACACACACGCACACATCCGCAAGCGCGCCTACTCCCATCTATTGAGGGAAAGACGGACGAGCAACGTCCTGACAGGCTTGAGGGGAAAAACGTCCGTTGATGGTTGGCGTACTGCACGCCCGCCTACGGGGCTGCAGGGGAATCCACATTTGGAAGGTACCTGAAGATGTGTGCCTGTTCTTGGAGCTCCGCTAGTAGGGTAGCAAAGACACTCGTAGGCAGTACTGAATGCTGCTCCGTGCTACTTCTCCTCCGCTGGCAAATGCTTCACAGTCGCCCGAGGAAAGACGTTTAACAATCGATCTCCAAGAGAAACGAAACACATGATGCCATAAGGCGAAAGAATAGCAGGGCATCTCTTCACAAGCTTGTCCCTGATGTATAGCTGAGGGCAAACACTTGTGTGCTTGTGGGAGAGCCTGTGTCTTTCCTGGAAGCGTTTGGGAGTTTTGCTCAGACGCGTGTTTCCTCAAGTTCAAGAATCAAGATCTAGGATACCTGCAGACAGGTGCCTGTTTGTGTGGAGACAGTCTGTTTGAAACTGTGTTCCTCAGCGCCCGCTCTTTCTCCCCGTCGCTCCACACGCCTGGGAGTCCCTTTCTTTCTCTCCACAAGCACGTGTGTTGACTTCGTCGCACATGTGCATCTGCACAAGCGTTGAGCTCAGCAGAGTGTGTCTCTTGACACTTGATGTGCGTTGGCTGTGTCTGCGTGCTCCAGTGAAGAGAGAAACGGGAAATCATCTTGGTAGAGGCAACAAAGCAAAAGCGAGGCAGGATTGACATCTGCTCAACAGAGACGGATTCCCTGCGCTGACACAGTTCACAGTTACACGAGAAGCAATCTGAGCGGTCCATCGACCGGAGACGTGTTTCCCAAGAGGTCGTTTAGCGAGTGAACAGCAGTGTGCGCGACTTTCAGGAGTGTGCCTGGAAAGTGCCAGAATCACCAGAGCATCTGTGCAAAAGCTGCTGCCTCTGTGACCGCATTGAGGCACGTTCCCGTGTCTGCGAGTATATAGACGGCTCTTTCGCGTTCGCTCCGAGGGAAACGGTCCGCTATTGCTTCTGTGCGTACAGACGCGATTCCCTTGTCTCTTGCGAACACAGGGAACTCTGTGCATCCAAATCTACAGGCTAAGGACGCGTCTGCATATGTTTTGGTGAACAATCGAGTGTGCGTGTTCTGACAGCTGCCTCTATGCAGACGTCTCCACAGAGCCACTTCTGAATGCCCCGCAGCCCAGGACTGAATGGATACACTAACAAGTGCACCGGTGTGAGCAACCACATATGCAGAAGGACGTCTTTCATCTCACAGAAGCGCGAACGTCTTGGCGTTCAAGCACATGGCAGAAACAAGGTGTGAACAGATGCGCTGCTGCTATTTTCTCCGTTCGGCATGCTTCGTTGTAGCTCTCTTGCCGGTCGCCGGCTTAGCGGCTTGCTTTGCGCGACTAGGACTGGGGAGTGAAGGAGATAGCGCCGGAAACCTTGCCTTTTGCCTTCTTCGGCGCTGGAACCTGGTTGCTGCGCCTTCTCTTTGTCCATGTGCACACACACGATTCCTCAGCGAAAACCATGCAGAAACCTTACCTCGAGCACCCAGGGATGTGCACCCAGCACCACGTGCACGCACACGCAGCTAGAGAAAAGCACCTACCTTTTCACACACTGATGCCTAAGCAAACGCGTGGCCACACACACGCACACATCCGTAAGCGCGCCTACTCCCATCTATTGAGGGAAAGACGGACGAGCAACGTCCTGACAGGCTTGAGGGGAAAAACGTCCGTTGATGGTTGGCGTACTGCACGCCCGCCTACGGGGCTGCAGGGGAATCCACATTTGGAAGGTACCTGAAGATGTGTGCCTGTTCTTGGAGCTCCGCTAGTAGGGTAGCAAAGACACTCGTAGGCAGTACTGAATGCTGCTCCGTGCTACTTCTCCTCCGCTGGCAAATGCTTCACAGTCGCCCGAGGAAAGACGTTTAACAATCGATCTCCAAGAGAAACGAAACACATGATGCCATAAGGCGAAAGAATAGCAGGGCATCTCTTCACAAGCTTGTCCCTGATGTATAGCTGAGGGCAAACACTTGTGTGCTTGTGGGAGAGCCTGTGTCTTTCCTGGAAGCGTTTGGGAGTTTTGCTCAGACGCGTGTTTCCTCAAGTTCAAGAATCAAGATCTAGGATACCTGCAGACAGGTGCCTGTTTGTGTGGAGACAGTCTGTTTGAAACTGTGTTCCTCAGCGCCCGCTCTTTCTCCCCGTCGCTCCACACGCCTGGGAGTCCCTTTCTTTCTCTCCACAAGCACGTGTGTTGACTTCGTCGCACATGTGCATCTGCACAAGCGTTGAGCTCAGCAGAGTGTGTCTCTTGACACTTGATGTGCGTTGGCTGTGTCTGCGTGCTCCAGTGAAGAGAGAAACGGGAAATCATCTTGGTAGAGGCAACAAAGCAAAAGCGAGGCAGGATTGACATCTGCTCAACAGAGACGGATTCCCTGCGCTGACACAGTTCACAGTTACACGAGAAGCAATCTGAGCGGTCCATCGACCGGAGACGTGTTTCCCAAGAGGTCGTTTAGCGAGTGAACAGCAGTGTGCGCGACTTTCAGGAGTGTGCCTGGAAAGTGCCAGAATCACCAGAGCATCTGTGCAAAAGCTGCTGCCTCTGTGACCGCATTGAGGCACGTTCCCGTGTCTGCGAGTATATAGACGGCTCTTTCGCGTTCGCTCCGAGGGAAACGGTCCGCTATTGCTTCTGTGCGTACAGACGCGATTCCCTTGTCTCTTGCGAACACAGGGAACTCTGTGCATCCAAATCTACAGGCTAAGGACGCGTCTGCATATGTTTTGGTGAACAATCGAGTGTGCGTGTTCTGACAGCTGCCTCTATGCAGACGTCTCCACAGAGCCACTTCTGAATGCCCCGCAGCCCAGGACTGAATGGATACACTAACAAGTGCACCGGTGTGAGCAACCACATATGCAGAAGGACGTCTTTCATCTCACAGAAGCGCGAACGTCTTGGCGTTCAAGCACATGGCAGAAACAAGGTGTGAACAGATGAGCTGCTGCTATTTTCTCCGTTCGGCATGCTTCGTTGTAGCTCTCTTGCCGGTCGCCGGCTTAGCGGCTTGCTTTGCGCGACTAGGACTGGGGAGTGAAGGAGATAGCGCCGGAAACCTTGCCTTTTGCCTTCTTCGGCGCTGGAACCTGGTTGCTGCGCCTTCTCTTTGTCCATGTGCACACACACGATTCCTCAGCGAAAACCATGCAGAAACCTTACCTCGAGCACCCAGGGATGTGCACCCAGCACCACGTGCACGCACACGCAGCTAGAGAAAAGCACCTACCTTTTCACACACTGATGCCTAAGCAAACGCGTGGCCACACACACGCACACATCCGCAAGCGCGCCTACTCCCATCTATTGAGGGAAAGACGGACGAGCAACGTCCTGACAGGCTTGAGGGGAAAAACGTCCGTTGATGGTTGGCGTACTGCACGCCCGCCTACGGGGCTGCAGGGGAATCCACATTTGGAAGGTACCTGAAGATGTGTGCCTGTTCTTGGAGCTCCGCTAGTAGGGTAGCAAAGACACTCGTAGGCAGTACTGAATGCTGCTCCGTGCTACTTCTCCTCCGCTGGCAAATGCTTCACAGTCGCCCGAGGAAAGACGTTTAACAATCGATCTCCAAGAGAAACGAAACACATGATGCCATAAGGCGAAAGAATAGCAGGGCATCTCTTCACAAGCTTGTCCCTGATCTATAGCTGAGGGCAAACACTTGTGTGCTTGTGGGAGAGCCTGTGTCTTTCCTGGAAGCGTTTGGGAGTTTTGCTCAGACGCGTGTTTCCTCAAGTTCAAGAATCAAGATCTAGGATACCTGCAGACAGGTGCCTGTTTGTGTGGAGACAGTCTGTTTGAAACTGTGTTCCTCAGCGCCCGCTCTTTCTCCCCGTCGCTCCACACGCCTGGGAGTCCCTTTCTTTCTCTCCACAAGCACGTGTGTTGACTTCGTCGCACATGTGCATCTGCACAAGCGTTGAGCTCAGCAGAGTGTGTCTCTTGACACTTGATGTGCGTTGGCTGTGTCTGCGTGCTCCAGTGAAGAGAGAAACGGGAAATCATCTTGGTAGAGGCAACAAAGCAAAAGCGAGGCAGGATTGACATCTGCTCAACAGAGACGGATTCCCTGCGCTGACACAGTTCACAGTTACACGAGAAGCAATCTGAGCGGTCCATCGACCGGAGACGTGTTTCCCAAGAGGTCGTTTAGCGAGTGAACAGCAGTGTGCGCGACTTTCAGGAGTGTGCCTGGAAAGTGCCAGAATCACCAGAGCATCTGTGCAAAAGCTGCTGCCTCTGTGACCGCATTGAGGCACGTTCCCGTGTCTGCGAGTATATAGACGGCTCTTTCGCGTTCGCTCCGAGGGAAACGGTCCGCTATTGCTTCTGTGCGTACAGACGCGATTCCCTTGTCTCTTGCGAACACAGGGAACTCTGTGCATCCAAATCTACAGGCTAAGGACGCGTCTGCATATGTTTTGGTGAACAATCGAGTGTGCGTGTTCTGACAGCTGCCTCTATGCAGACGTCTCCACAGAGCCACTTCTGAATGCCCCGCAGCCCAGGACTGAATGGATACACTAACAAGTGCACCGGTGTGAGCAACCACATATGCAGAAGGACGTCTTTCATCTCACAGAAGCGCGAACGTCTTGGCGTTCAAGCACATGGCAGAAACAAGGTGTGAACAGATGAGCTGCTGCTATTTTCTCCGTTCGGCATGCTTCGTTGTAGCTCTCTTGCCGGTCGCCGGCTTAGCGGCTTGCTTTGCGCGACTAGGACTGGGGAGTGAAGGAGATAGCGCCGGAAACCTTGCCTTTTGCCTTCTTCGGCGCTGGAACCTGGTTGCTGCGCCTTCTCTTTGTCCATGTGCACACACACGATTCCTCAGCGAAAACCATGCAGAAACCTTACCTCGAGCACCCAGGGATGTGCACCCAGCACCACGTGCACGCACACGCAGCTAGAGAAAAGCACCTACCTTTTCACACACTGATGCCTAAGCAAACGCGTGGCCACACACACGCACACATCCGCAAGCGCGCCTACTCCCATCTATTGAGGGAAAGACGGACGAGCAACGTCCTGACAGGCTTGAGGGGAAAAACGTCCGTTGATGGTTGGCGTACTGCACGCCCGCCTACGGGGCTGCAGGGGAATCCACATTTGGAAGGTACCTGAAGATGTGTGCCTGTTCTTGGAGCTCCGCTAGTAGGGTAGCAAAGACACTCGTAGGCAGTACTGAATGCTGCTCCGTGCTACTTCTCCTCCGCTGGCAAATGCTTCACAGTCGCCCGAGGAAAGACGTTTAACAATCGATCTCCAAGAGAAACGAAACACATGATGCCATAAGGCGAAAGAATAGCAGGGCATCTCTTCACAAGCTTGTCCCTGATGTATAGCTGAGGGCAAACACTTGTGTGCTTGTGGGAGAGCCTGTGTCTTTCCTGGAAGCGTTTGGGAGTTTTGCTCAGACGCGTGTTTCCTCAAGTTCAAGAATCAAGATCTAGGATACCTGCAGACAGGTGCCTGTTTGTGTGGAGACAGTCTGTTTGAAACTGTGTTCCTCAGCGCCCGCTCTTTCTCCCCGTCGCTCCACACGCCTGGGAGTCCCTTTCTTTCTCTCCACAAGCACGTGTGTTGACTTCGTCGCACATGTGCATCTGCACAAGCGTTGAGCTCAGCAGAGTGTGTCTCTTGACACTTGATGTGCGTTGGCTGTGTCTGCGTGCTCCAGTGAAGAGAGAAACGGGAAATCATCTTGGTAGAGGCAACAAAGCAAAAGCGAGGCAGGATTGACATCTGCTCAACAGAGACGGATTCCCTGCGCTGACACAGTTCACAGTTACACGAGAAGCAATCTGAGCGGTCCATCGACCGGAGACGTGTTTCCCAAGAGGTCGTTTAGCGAGTGAACAGCAGTGTGCGCGACTTTCAGGAGTGTGCCTGGAAAGTGCCAGAATCACCAGAGCATCTGTGCAAAAGCTGCTGCCTCTGTGACCGCATTGAGGCACGTTCCCGTGTCTGCGAGTATATAGACGGCTCTTTCGCGTTCGCTCCGAGGGAAACGGTCCGCTATTGCTTCTGTGCGTACAGACGCGATTCCCTTGTCTCTTGCGAACACAGGGAACTCTGTGCATCCAAATCTACAGGCTAAGGACGCGTCTGCATATGTTTTGGTGAACAATCGAGTGTGCGTGTTCTGACAGCTGCCTCTATGCAGACGTCTCCACAGAGCCACTTCTGAATGCCCCGCAGCCCAGGACTGAATGGATACACTAACAAGTGCACCGGTGTGAGCAACCACATATGCAGAAGGACGTCTTTCATCTCACAGAAGCGCGAACGTCTTGGCGTTCAAGCACATGGCAGAAACAAGGTGTGAACAGATGAGCTGCTGCTATTTTCTCCGTTCGGCATGCTTCGTTGTAGCTCTCTTGCCGGTCGCCGGCTTAGCGGCTTGCTTTGCGCGACTAGGACTGGGGAGTGAAGGAGATAGCGCCGGAAACCTTGCCTTTTGCCTTCTTCGGCGCTGGAACCTGGTTGCTGC